>NC_054545.1:7577926-8279176 GCF_017654505.1 Polyodon spathula
CATGGCTAGTTACGGCCATGGATACAACAGGTGCTTCCAGGATAAAACCAAGAAGAAGAAAAAAATTGCCAAAAAAACAGCAGCATTTTGGTTGAATTAAATTGAGAAGCAGTTTACAGTACAAACTGTATAGTTTGAATTAAATATGTTTTGCATTCAGTGTTTTACCATAATGTAAAAACGTTTATGAAAAAAAAAAACTTTAAAGTTTTTAACATAACTGCTTGTTCTTATTGTACAGTAACAGTATTATACATGCAATAACAAATATCACAGTGGTACTAGTTTGCGACAGCAGTAATATTTATATTTTTTTCTTTATTTCAATACACCAACGCCAATATAATCATTCTTGTTTGCGCTAAGTGCATTACTGCGGTAAGTGATGGTAACGGTAAACTGTAGATTTACAGAACAAACACCAGAGCGCCTCGAAGCATCATTCTTCACTCAAGTGCACTTACCCACAACACAGACCCACACACCACACATGTCTTACATGCATGAATCGTACATTGCACAAACTGAGAAGCAGATACAGACAGGCTGCCAGTCTGGCATTGAAGCGAAACAAAGTTACAACATCATGTATGTAACATTGATCATTTAAAAAGCTAAAGTAATACAAACATATTATATGCGGAAGGAAAAATAACTAATTTGATGAATTTTTTTTAAACGCTTCACTTGCAACATCATTTTAGATTAACCTGTATTTCTGGTGGTAAGCATCTACTGTCAAACCGAATAGTTTCTGGGCTGAATCATACCTAACACGAGGGAACCCTTTTTTAAGAACACGAAAGTGTAACTGGACATTTTGGAAGAATGGCATTGACAACTCGTTTGCTGATTACACTTTTTATCATAAGAGCAACTGGTACTGTGGAAGAGTTGGAATCCTGTCCTGCTATTTGCGAATGCTCTGAATGGAAGACGTTTAAAATTACTTGCTCGGATATTGATGCGATACCCAAGTTTCCTTCAAGCACCAGGACTTTGTGAGTACTTTACAAACTGCATATTTATTATCGCCATTATTTATTGTGGTTTTAGTGGTATTCGGCGTGTTTTGTTTTTTTTGTTTTTTTTGTTTTTTTTGTATAAGCTTATAAAATTATTTAAGAATTGAGTGCAGGTGGCGTGCATGTTGTGTGTTATATATATATATATATATATATATATATATATATATATATATATATATATATAAGGAAATATTCCTATATTCTTTTGATTGTATTCTTTCTGATAAAACGGTAATTTTTTTATCTGTACAATTCTAAATTAACTTGTAATTCAAATGTTTAACTAACTTGAAATAACATTGGATAAGTACAAGAAGATGTATATTTTATACACTTTCTTAAACATACAGTGTGATTGTTATTGTTGGCAACAATTTTTAGTCCCTCAAAGGTAAGTATAACCCTTAGTTCTCTGTAAGTTGGAGCTTTGTTGAAGTGCCGCTTCTGTGTTCTTATGGAAGAATCTTCCCAGGCTTATATGACTTTACAACTCCGTATTTATATGAAATGTATTTGATATGGACAAGTACAGCCGCAATCTCGTTTGCATTCTTCTGTAATGGGAGATTAACACATAATTACAGGTAAAGTTTATGTGGGTGCTGTTTATTTAATGTATTTGTTTTAAATTGAACAATGCTACAAACCCATAAAAAGCAGGTGTGTTTGATTAAGGACAACATAGCTTGTGTTGCAAAAAAAATAAAAATAACAAAAAAACTATTTGTGGTAAAGGACAACACCATTTCTGTTAACACACACTTCTTAATCAAGAGATTTTACACACAATTGTCTTGTGTTACAGACCCTGCTAAGCACTGTACTTAGGTAAGGTGGTCCAAGATTAGTGCCAAGGAGATCCTGCACACCAGTGTGTTATATGCTGTACAATAGGATCAGGCCCTGTTGCTTCTCAGTTAAGAAACCCCTTTCTTTTTCTGTACCTTATCTTTCTTGCTCACTATATTCACAACACATTTGAGTCAAATGTAATTAACCTTTATTTCAACTGTAGATCACTGGGTTAAGACTATACAGTATATATGTCCAATGAATCCATTGTTAAATAGTGAGGCAATTCATTACAATAATGACTTACTTACTTATTATGAAACAGGTTAAACGTGGCACATCTCATAAATACAAACCAATGGGTTAACCGATGTCACATTACTCAAGCTTTAAAACAATTGAAATGAGTAAGAGCTGGCCAGTTTAACTAATGGCACCATAATATGACTTGCCCAGTGCCTAACTGTGTTGGTGTCTTATTCAAATATAAACACATATAAAGCTCAAATATAAAGTTCTTAAAACTAACATTCCAGCTTGCCTGTGTGATTAACCCAGAAAAGAAAAACTGTGAAATTGAAAAATCTGTATTGGTGCTGTCCAGTAATCCTTAAATTCTCAATATCAAATAAAAAAATATATATATCAACCGTGACTCTTATATATATATATATATATATATATATATATATATATATATATATAGTAGATAGATAGATAGATAGATAGATAGATAGATAGATAGATAGATAGATAAAAAATAAAAAAAATTTTTTAACTAAATATTAACTTATTTTTCACTTTATTTGAAAACGAAAGTCCAACAAAAATAACTCCATGGGGGACTGCAACAGCAGGTGGTTTATTTAGCTATAGGTAAAGAAATGTACACAACTCTATGACAACTGTTTAGAATGGAATTCTCTCTTAATGTTTTTAAAGGCACTGAGGTAAAACCTTTTCTTTTAGTATTATACATTTTGTATATAAATATAGTTAAGCTTATTATAAAAATCCACAGACAGACATATTATTGTAGTTTTTTTTTTTCCTAGCCGTCTATAAATCTCCTGTAATGAGTGTTCCTCTTAACAAAGCCTTGAGAACCCATTCACATTATGTGGGCACATCATGAGAAGACCTTCTATTGTGAATAGTAATCAATGTAATATCATATGGCTTCTTCAGATGAAAATATAAAATAGACTATGATAATGTGCTGCCTGTCTAAAGATATAATAATAATAATAATAATAATAATAATAATAATAATAATAATAATAATAATAAAAACGGGGGAGGGGGGTGTTGTTATGAAACATTTCTATTTCTTTTCTAAACATAGTTTGATGCATTTTGATAGCCCTGCATCATCGATCTTGTGAAAAGCTGGAAATATGTGCATAACTGTCAACACATATAAACAGAAAGAGTAAAATATACTGAAACCGGGCTGGGTGGTGCCAGGAATAGATTCCATATTTTATTATACTTTTGGGATTTGTTCCAGAAGCTATATCGACTTTAGTTAAAACTGGGGATTTTCAAATTCTCATTTCAAGCAGTCTTACATGTACTTTTAGTGCTAATGAGTAAATCAAAATGCATAGAAAAATGTAAATCTTTTCTCCTATTGAAAATGTAGAAAAAGTGCTAAATCTTATACTTGTGATAGCTATATATATATATATATATATATATATATATATATATATATATATATATATATATATATATATATATATATATATATAGATAGAAAGATAGATAGATAAATAGATAGATCTGGTTTGCAGGATTGCAGGCCTTGCTTTCAAATTGTCTTGCACTCTATTTTTTTTATTTAGTAGTTGCCTATTGGTTTTTTTTTTTGTTTGTTTTTTTTTTAATCATTTTTCTCCCCAATTTGGAATAGCCAATTATTTTTAGGCTCAGCTCACTGCTACCATCCTCGCGCTGACTCGGGAATGATGAAGACGAACATAAACTGTCCTCCGAAGCGTGTGCCATCAGCCGATCGCTTCTTTTACACACTGCAGGCCCACCATGCAGCCACCTCAGAGCTACAGCGTTGGAGGACAACACAGCTCTGGGCAAGCCCACAGGCGACCGGCCAGACCACAGGGGTCGCTGGTGCGCGGTGAGCTGAGGAAATCCTGGCCGACCTAAGCCCATCCCCCCTCCCCTCGGGCAGCGTTCCCCTGCAAGCTCCCATCCACAGTCAGCAGTGGAATAGCCTGGAGCGCCTTTAGCCTTTATCGTATGCGCCACTCGGGAGACCCCAAATTGTCTTACACTCTTGTCCTAATGACTGACATGCTTTGCAACCGGTAAGATGCTTTGATGCACTGCTGGGGTGAATCATACTTTAATGAGAGATTTCATCCCTTGTATGGGAATAAAAAGCAGCTGTATTAGAAGTGCTAAAAACTCATGATACTGGCTGTTTAGAAGCCACAAAAAAATAACAATTAACATTCATTTACCACATATATTGCATTTTGGTTGCATATTTTTTTTAAACTACCTGCAGTGCACCAATGAAAATGGTTACTTTAGTGCATAAATATAATATAAGGCTATTAGAATGGAATGTTTGCATCCAGTTGCTGTAAACCTCTTCTTACCATGTAATTTCACTAATAGGATGAGTGCTTTTTGACAGAGACTTTTCCATTATTGGAAAATGGAGAAAATGGTGCCTTTGCTGTACTAATTAAATGTAATTCAGTGGTAAAAATACAATTTGAAACCTGAACCATGCATTTATGTAGACCCTCCGTCTGAAAGCCAGCACCGGTGGTATGATAATATACGTAGTCTCAGAAAAACATCATACTTTAAAATCTTATAGTGCACTGGATAAGTGGAAAACATTGGCAACATTCTGCTTTTAATCTTAAAAGCGCCAAACTAAAAATGTTGTTAAACTTTCACCTTATAAACCTTTCTGGATAGGAAGACATTGAAATTATGACTTTCTTTCTTTGCAGAAATATGACCATTTCTTTTGTTTCAGCATATGTATTAACTACATGGGGAGAGAAATCCTGATTGAGATGGTAAGCTAAACAGTTTTAGTTTCGGTGTCACAGGCTGCGCTGCCAGATTTTTCTCCAGCTTGGCCAGATGAGAGAAAGGAAAGGGTATGTTCAGCCGTCTTGATGGCACAACCATACCCCTGAGAACTAGCAAGAGTAGATTCTAACAAGACATACAGCAGAAGAGAAGACAAGTATTTGCCACTTCAGAGATTCAAGTTGTTTTTCCATGCAGGCTCCAAGCAAGTCATGCTTCATATAATGGACTCTGGTGTGCTGGTCCTGGCCACATCTTCATCCAGGCTGTGGGTAAAATGATGGTTGCCTTTGACAGTGGAAAGCACATCAGGCACATACTGTAGCAGTACATGGAACAAGTCTCTTGGCTTAAACAAGGCTCTTACTGTTTTCCATGCCTTCGCTGGCTGTGACACCTGTTTCATCCTTTGCTGGTAGAAAGCTATGGGATACATGGAGCACATTTGGGGATATCACTACTGCATTCCTGCACCTGCCCAAGGTTCCTGAATCGGTTTCAAGCTAAACAAAGTCCCTGATTGAGCGCTATGTAGTACTTTTGTATGACAAAACCAGCAACATGTCATTGCAGCAAGGAAGCAGCTCTTTGCTCAGAAAGGACAGTTCCTAAATGCCATATGTCCCACTTAAGCAGCACTCATGCAACACAGCAAAGAGCTGCCTACCAGGCAGGGCAGGGCTGGGGTCAAGCTGTCATTTCTACACGTCTATATCCATCTAGTGGCTGGGGTAGGGTACAAGTGTATATAAAAGTGTATACAAATCATAACAAGAATTGCTACAGTGTGGATGCAAGGAAGGGTTTAAAGCACACTGTAAATGTATAAGGGCAGTATTAAAGTGTACTGCACTGTAACTGCAGTGGGAAATGCTGCTCTTATGAGCTCTACATTGTATAGTGACTGGACTGTGCAGTATGAGGTGCAAATGAGAGCATTCACTTCATTGTGTGTGTTTTGTTCACTCTCTGTGATACATCTCCCTGTAAAACTGAACTAAGTAGAATTATTTACAAACAATAATACTAGAATAGAAGTGTTTTTGTTTCTAGCACAATTGCTATAAATCGTAATGGATAAATAGTGCTTTTTGAAATCTGTAAATATGTGAATTAGGTGAAACTTCTCTGTAAAACATACATTTTTTTTTTTAAAGTGTAATAAAGAAAATTGTAAATCAGCAATATTGAAAGGGACTACAAATAATCGTATGTGACAATGTCTCCATATCTAAAATTGTTCAATTGGAAAAATGCTTCAACTAACCAAATTGCTTTTATGATAAAATGCACAATTTTATACATCTGCTGTACTATTATAAAAGTTTACCCCATTTTGCAGTTCCATGGTTACACAGTGCTATGCATTTACCATAGTTGAGCCCTGCTCTCTGGTGGATTTCTGCTTGTAAATACCAGAAACACCAGTAATAAACTGTGGGGACTTCAAGCACACATGTCAACTGAAAAGACTGATTTTGCTGTGATTACAGAAACCTGGCTTAGTCCTGACGATGGAGAAGAACCCCACATACAGGGGTCTAAACTATTCTGAAAAGATAAACTGGTAGGAGAGGAGGAGGTGTAGCCCTATGTGTTAGGGATGGGCTAGGAGTTAAAAAAACATTGATTTATCTCAGACTAACCAAAGTGAGTTAACTTGGGTAGAGCTGGTAGGTAAAAACACAAAATGTTTTTCTATTGGGTTATTTTACAGACCCCCTGGTCAAAATAAAAATGATAGTAAATTATTATATGAAAAATGTAGAAGTGCATCTTGGGGCAGACTATTGTAATCCTGTAGGTGGTGTAAACAGTGAACCGATTGATGCACTAAATGATTTCTTCATGACCGATTGTGTCAAAAAACCCCAAAAAACCAGAGCACAGTGTGTGGTCTTGTGAGCTTAAAAACACAAAGCCCTCTACAAGAACAAATCAGTAAACAAAGGTTAACTGTTTTAAGTGGTTTGAGACACCTGCATACTTGAGCAGGTGCCTCTGGCTACCCTGTTAATGCCTCTTGAGGCACACATTTTACACCCATGTGCATTCCTCTTTTCTCACTGCAGTACTCTCTGTAGTCAAACAGATCCATCTGATGGAGTTATCACAAGTCTTTTTTTTTTTTCAAGGTAGACACCAGTCATTGACTGCAGCTGACTGTTTGGGCCTACAGAGGGATGATGCTGTCCAGTGAGCCAGTGCACTAGGTCCTATTTAGCTTTGTGAACCACCTAACTGGTTTAATCTTAGTATGGAATTTGTTTCCTACATGCAATCACAATCACGATTGAAGATTGGGGTCTGCTTTTAATTGGTTGATTTAGTGAATTAGTAATCTGAAAGTTTGTGAGATATTCTAGAATGTCTTGAAATCAGTACCAGGTATCAATATTAACCCCCCAAAAAAGCATTCTAAACATTGCACTTGCTAACTTCTTAAAACATCTGTTTATGGACAATGTTCCATATGTTGTTAAAGCAAGAGGTCCACTGAGAGCTCAATAATGTTCTGAATGGTGTAGCTCATGCTGTGGGTTGTGAAATCACAGGACCCCTCACAGATTGTCAACCTCTTTGTGGCCTCCCTGAGCTAATAGTCCTGGCAAAGCAAGTGTCGAGTCTGCATTACAACATCAAATTCTGCCTTCATTGCCCCAACCACCCCGCACCCCACATACTGTTGTGGATAGTACAAATGTGCATACACTTATCTTTTAATTAATATGCAATTTATATGCTTCATGTTTTTAATTGATATGTAATGGTATCTGTCCAGTGGGAAAATGAGTGAAAGAAATCTGGAAGAACAAACATTAATAGAACTAACAGCCCTTTAGAATAAAGATTAGAACACCTTCTAAGCAGAAAATAATCAGAACGTATTCATCTACTGTATGTATGTAACTTTTACTTGCATTGACATTAAAGAGCGCAACACCAAAAGAATGGTCTTATATCTGTGGCTCCCTGCTATATCGTAATAATGAGGGGCACTTGTAGTCTCAGCTGAGTCAATCAACCCATGTATTGTAGTGAGCTCGAGTTTGGTGGTACGAGATTAACTCACATTTTCTTTGGATGTTTTTTGTGAATTTTATAAATTTCGATGCCTGCTCTTCAGTGTTGCTGAGTAAACAATTACATTTTTTCAATGACATTCATTTGATCATGATCACAGTGAAAATCGCTTTAATAAGCAGACTATTTCCAGTGAGATCATGTCCAATTTAAAAAATAACAGGTTTGCTGCCATTTTCAAAAGCAGACAGTAAATCCAGCATCTTTTCAGCAACAGTTTTCATCCTTGCAAAATCCATTAGTTCAGCAACTGCCCAGTGGGTATTATAACTTTGTCGTTGTTATTTTTTAGTAATGTTCATCTACTGTCTGTACTATCTGGCATCATATATGTAGTTGATATTTGTTGTGGTGTGGTCCCAGCTCCTTTGAATGACTGGTAGATGAGGAGTTGTATTTGATGAAAATACCTAACATGTTAGGAACAAAGGTAGCTTTTACATTCAAAAAGTTAGCTTCTGCTAACATTAGCAAGTTTAAAAAGTACTATGTTTGCAATTGCAACTATCTATACAGCGCACAAAGTCACGCTTGTGAGATTTAATCAATCACAAAAACAGAAAAATTCAAATGAAAATGTAAGTTATACTAAAATGCAAAAATCTAAAAGCATGACCTTTTGGAACATGTTTTAAAAGGTTAACTAAAGTTTTCGAAGAGCTAAGCAGGTGGAACACTTAGATGAAAAACTTTGTTATGCTAAAGAAAAAAAAAACTTTTGTTCTGTCTTTTGATCTGCTCAACAGCTTTCCAAAGAACAGCACAGAAAACCCTTGACTACTAAAAAAGCAAACTCTAGATCAATTTATGTTTTTTAGGGGATGGGTAATGAGTGTGACTGGAATTACTGTATGGCTCAAATAAATAAGTCTGTAGGCCACTGAATCCTGTCTTAGAGACAGGCTGTTGAAAATGTGTTAGATATCCACCAACCAGCCAGGGCTAATGGACTCTGCCACAACAGCCTTAATTGTTCTGACATGAGGTGCACTGTGTAATTACCTTTAATCTGCTATGTTTTTCTTCATAAAACTTACAGTATGAGCTTCTTACATACAGTAATTTGGGTGTGTAAAATGGCTTGTAAGTAGTGGTGTAATTGTTTGTAATTCATTTATTTGTAACACTGTAACTGCGTAACACTGGAAACATGCCGTGTGTTAACAGAAATCAGTACCCAATGCAACAACACTGTGTAAAACACTGAGAAGATCAACTCAAGAAATTCAAATTTGAATTATTTTAAATTAAGTTGTTTAAATCAAGTGTGTACACTATTGTGTTTTTAAAATTAAATAATGTGTTATATTTATGTTTTACACATAAATAAAGGCAAAGCGAGTCTTATTTTATTAAATAATGACTGGCTTTACTTAACCTTGATAGTGGTTTAATGTAATGGGAATTGTGCCTTAAACCTTTTTTTTTTTTTCTAAAGTAAATATACTAGACACTTCATTTTGATTTACTTAAGAATACAATTTTGTGTCATGTGGCTAATAAAACAGTGTTCTGTCATGTGACTAAAAAAATATACGTTTGACAAACAGCCTGTATTATTGGCTTTTAAAATGCACATTTCCACAACATGTTCAACAAAAATTAATTTGCTTTCCTAACAGTTTTTAGTTTTGAAAACATGTACCAAGCTATTTAGAGCTCTGAGCTAAGAAAAGATATAAAATGGCTGCCTTTTGGAAAATAGAGTCTATTAGAATATAGAAATGAATACACTAAAGCTAAACAGCCACATGTGTATACTAAAGTAATCTGTTTCTGTCAAACAAAGTGATATAACCAAACAGAGTCTGATCAGAGTGCTTAACACCAAAGCTGTCTAGACAGGTTAAAACCATGAGGAAGGGAGTATTTCATCCAACAAAGGGCGGATTTAGTTATTCAAAGCCTGTGCACGAACTCAAGTAAATAACGTCTTCTCGCTTTCAGTTATCCTCCCAATAACCTTTTTGTCAGCCTGCATCTCCAACGAGCTACCCGTCCTAATTGTAATCGCTAACATTTATAAAATCAGGCCCAGAACTGAGTCAGATTGCGGCTTAAAAGGTAAAGCTCTTAATTGCCCAGAGGTCCATGTGTCTACAAAAGAGCATTGAACATTCAATTTGTCTTTTTTATACAGTGGCTACATTATTTTAAGATAACTTACAGTGATGTATTCTGATTTTCAGATTTTATTTGTTACTGTTTTTCAGTTAAAAAGTAATTTTTTGAGCTGCATTTTTTTTGCTCTATTTCCACACATACACAGAGTAGTAGTGGGGAAATTGGGTGAAATCATGTTATAAATTTAATGATACACTTAAAACATCAGAAGCCTTATATTTTAATATACTTTCAATTTATAAAGTTTAAAGAAAGAAAATACCTTTATTCATTTATTTTACAAAAATGACCAACGTGATTGGTTAATACGATATACAGGATTAAATAAGCTACACGGCTTTAATATAGGAATTTCTCAGGTAAATATTTTAACCATTTTCAGTGAAATTCTAAATTTCTATTCAACGATGAAAATCAAGCTTTCTTCTACGGCATGTGTTTGTATGTATTAGAAAGAACATGGAATGAACTTAGATTGCCAAACTGTGAAAGGCAGATATTCCTTGTAACCTGTTGACATGCTTAAAGGTTAAATTTAATTAGACCAATCAAAGCGAAGTCATATCTGTTTACCATCATTTTAAGAATAGCACAAGCACCCTTTTATACATTTTAGTAGAAAAACAATGTGTGGTCTTCTATTCAATATATTACGCTAGGACCATTTACAATATGTCTAGATCTACTGCAAACAATCAAAGTTGAATTATGGCTCATAATTTTCACATGCAGTGTCAATGTCTTTAAAGTGTTATTTTGTGTCTTAAAAATAGAATGCTTGAATTAAGGATGTTTCTTCATGAAAAACATTCATAAAAGCAAAATATTCACGAAAGTTAATCCAACAGGCCATATTTAACAGGTAGGAATCTAAAATCAATACAGACAATGTTAGTTTACTGTCTTGGACTTGAGCGAGCACCTAAAATAGGGCAATCAAAGCAACAGCATTAACCACTTTTTTGGAAAGAAGGACTTGAATAGCTTCCTACCATTTTTTTTTTTTTTTTAAGTTACTTCTTGTTATTGTTGGTCTCTTCCAAGTATGTGTGATACTCCTAGAAGTCAATGCTTTCATTGTGGCCATCATGGCAGTGAGTGGAGAATCAAAGAATTTAAAATCCTCGGCACTTCAATGAGGAAACTTTACGATGTCTCCAAGTGAGAGAGGGAAAACATGAAGCCGGCGAAATATAATCAGACAGTGGAACAGGTCTGAAGAAACCTTTCTGATTCAATACAAATGGAATTTAACTGCACAGGAAATACAACCATTTAATGTTTTAAATACTGATGTCCACAACATGCTCACCAAACATTCTCCTCCCTTAGCTTCCTAGTCACGAACAGCACCAGTGCAAAATACGCAGCCCAAATACACAGAATGCTCCAGGATCATCTTTTTTTTAATATATATGGAATATATGAATATTCAGATACATGTAAGCATATTGAATGATTTAGGATTTCAGCCTCTTTTCTCTCATTCAGTTGCAGTGAACCAAACCAGGCACTTCCAGTTTGCATTAGGGACAGCTGTGTAATATATTCTGAAGTTCATTTCTGCCAACAAATTCTGATTTTAAAAAGTAGCAACTCATATGCCTGTGCACGCCAGAAATATTAGTTACCATGAATAAGTTAGAATACCGAGAATTCATAAAAAAACAATGTTGTATTGCATGTGTAACAATCAAGTAGCCTTGTTGCCAAGGGAATATTGACAACACTTAATTAAAGTGCACTGTTCCTTTTAGCAGTGTGATTTTAGAAAGATAAGATGTGAGCTCAACAGTCCTGAGGTGGCAGATAGGAACCTTCATAACCAAACCAAAATGTGTTGAACTGGACCAAGGTACAAAAGTTGCATCTAATTCAATTGTGATGTAAGTTTAATCCATGGCTGTAGCATAACTGCATGGCTATAATTAAACATTTAGCTGTATAACTGCATGTTTGATGGTGTAGTTACATGGTTTGGGTTTGATTTGTGCTGTTTGCTGGATGATAAATTAATGGCTATTTTATGGTAAGTACTGGTAAAAAAAAAAAGAAAAAGCACTTGGGGGATCTATTTTAAAAGAGCAGCAACGTTGATGGTATAAAAATACCAAAATCAACAATTTATACAAAAAGTGTTAGAATATCTAGCATTGAATAATGTTTTCATATTCAGTGGTCCTGAGTGAAAGTTTTCCATTTTGGAATCTACTGTATCTTACATTCATTCAAAACCAACAACACAATGACCGGGTGAATCACACTGTTCCAAGTCATGCTGCATTTCTAAACAGATGCTGAGCTTGATTTAAGGAAAGTAATTCAGTTGTTGAAACTAACTTCAATCATATTTTCCTTTCCAATCCTGTGGTTATTTCACTTATGAGTATAACCATAGACAACCCACTCGACCCATTCAGTTTATTTGGCTATCCTCATTGGTGGAATAATTTCAGTACACTATGAACGCTAATGGTGTAGCCTCCATTTATAGCATACAACACTACTTCATCTAATGTAGTTAAAATATGGGAGATTGATTTAACCTGTACAGAAAATCAGGAGGATGGCAGAAAACATCAACTGGTCTTAGCCATGTGTTTCTTAAAATAAGTTTTGAATTCTAAATGTCCCATTTTAATCTTCAATTCTGTTTATTTTCATAGCAACCTCCCAGAATTGTAATTGATGCTATGATTTTCTTAACACAGCTGTGATTCACACCAAAATGCAGCCAGTATTTTGATTATTGTAATTTAGAATGAAGTTAATTGCCTGTGTGGCTGGTGTCCTGTAACAGACCTGCCTAATCTCACAGTGTTTATTTGAATTTGTCAAAGCACCTCATTTTAGGTTCCACTGGCAAATCCACAGATTAGTTTCCAATGCTGAATTGTTTCATTGTCTGGATACATTATCATAGCATGGCATATATTTCAATTTCATTAATTCTGTAAAGTTAGGTTTCATAACGGAAACACATACGGTAGATAGATTTGATAGGGGATCAATCTATTAGCAATGAGGTCTTTCATTCCAAACCAGAAGCTCCAACTGTACTTTTCTGGGTTTGATCTCTAAACAGAGCATTAAGTGAGATATAGCATGGCATGCCGAGTCAAAGCCAAAACATCTTGTCTGTGTGATTATATATCAGAATCAGATGCAAACAATTAACTAACATCTTGCTGGTATTAAAATAGATTTAGAAAAAAAAAGCATTGCCAAAAGTAAAATGTAAAGAATCTGAAATACTGTATTGTTGTTTCAAATTTGTAATAGAACGAAAGCACAATTCAGTGCTAGTTAGACAGACCCATATTCTTTCCATCCTGCAAAAAGCATCAGGTCTTCCAAAAGCAAAATTCTAAAATGTATTCTAACCGAGAGCAACCAATCAGACCCTGTTTAGCTTTGGTTCTGGTCCAGCCGAGCATATATCTGTTCTTATACAGTGGTGCTCTGCCAGGATTTATACAATGTACATGGAAGAAAAGAAAAATCAAATGATCACAAATTATTTTTGGACTGTTAGCAGTGGATTTATACATAGTTATAAAACTCCATTACCTTGATGCTAATTTGGTTTGTTTTTCATCATTTATAACTTGGTTTATCATGGAATTTCACATGATAATTTGTTCTAATGTTTGTTACAGTAAGTATTATTGTTATTATAGCGTCATGTTGGGTTTTCTGGGAAATATTGTGATATCATCATTAGTTTTTATGGGCTTTTATGAAATACGTTGCAAATATACTGTACCTCATAGGCAGGTAAGTTGTACCTGTATCTATAACTCATTGTTACCCATATACATGTAAACTTCCAGCAATGCTGTAACTATAAATTTAAACACCATAAAAGGTTTTGAAAAAGTGCACCTGACTGCACCTTTATCACAAGTGTATAATGTTGGAATTAGATTTCTTTGTGTTGTTGTAGTGGGTAAGTGAAAAATATTTCAGTTTGTCCCTGCTATGTGATGTAACGAATGGTACAGTACAGGTTAGAACCTTCTGGTCGTATTTTTTTGTTATCACAAACTTAATTAAAAAAAATGAAGTGCAACACTGAAACAGAACTTTCTTTTTGAACTTTTTTTTGCTTGATAAGTCATTGTAAACAAAGCCATATATTACCTTTTTTAAAGATTGTTTTAATGAATAATAAATGCTAAATTGATTGTTTCCTTAAAACAAAGTTACCCTCTGATTACCAGTGTTTATTGTAATTACAAATTATCCTGTTCACATGCAAATTCAAGACCACTGTCATCTTTTCTAATCTGTCAGTGTATGCATTCTGTTCGCAAGACAAAACTACATAAACTCACCATCAGATATATTTTCTGACTTAGAGGGTTAACATAATTTAAACAAAAAATGTAAGAATGTAGTACTCTTTTTTTCTCTCTCACTGTAATGTATTAACTTTATGGTTCACCTAAATAAATAGCAAATCCAGATTTTCTTTTCCATCCTGTTATTTCAATTCTGACCATGTTATAAGGCCATTAATCAAACGGAGTGCGGGTATAGGACCACAGCACAATAAAATAAGATAACTCAGTTGAACCTGCAAGGATAGGGCTTGCGTTTTTTTTTTTTTTGTTTTGTTTGTTTGTTTCTTTTAACAAAATACTCCACTGGATGAGAAAATAAAATGAACCGTCTATAAATCTAGTTCCATCTGAAAAATTGGAGTACAATTATATCAAGTATATATAATAACCTTTTTTTCATTATTTATTTATTTTTTGTCTACATGAGATAAGCAAAAACCTGTAATCTTGCCAGACTTCCATATTACTGCACCAGTCTTTAAATAGCAAAATATTTGTAATGAAAACATTTTTTAAAGTAATCTAAAAATGAGTTAACAGCAGAAGTAAACAGCTTGGATAGTGGGGAACAACATTAAACTGATTCAAAACAAGAACAATATATATGCATGCTGTATATTTGTAGCAGGTGCTTGTTTTATTTTAATTATTAATCCCATCATGTAGTTATTCCAGCACGATTTCCAGTGCATTATTCAAAGTTAAATACACACTTCACAATGCATCTCAGGACATGTGTCTCACTCCTAAATACCCGTGCTTAGGTTATGTACAAAAAATGATGTTAATAATTAGACATAACCTTTTTTTCAAACATATTGTAAAACCTCAGGTCTGCCTAATGAACTGGTATCTAAAAATATATATCTTCTCATAATATGGTCTGGCATGATTCTACAAATAAAAAGTGACAGTTTTTTTGGCTACAGTCCTTTGCTTATTTTGCAAACACCTGACTTGGTGGCAGGTCATCTTCAATATCTACTTCATGGAAATATAACAAACAGTATAACACACACACACACACACACACACACACACACACACACACACACACACACACACACACACTCATAGAAGGCAAACAGGATGTCACTCCTGGTTTTTCTGTGGTTATAGAGCTGTAAACCTAGTATCAGTGACGCGTCAGTATCCGTAATTGCCTGTAACTTAAAAACTCTCAAGCTAATTTCTCATTTCGTAACATGCGATTTTCTCCTTTAATAAAACAGTATTTAAAGAAAAAAAAAAACTACAATAATGTATAACCTGTTGAATTTACATCTTGTCAGAACTGTTTAATAAACTAGAAGTCAAAATATATACAAGACAGAATGCTAACAAGACACCAGGACAAAAACAAAAACAAATGTGCTTTTTAAACTGAAGCTGTTGCTGAAAACACATGTGAAGCCACTTCTCTAGCTGTAAAATAAGAACAAAAAATGTTACTGATAAACACTGTATGTGCTGTGATTATGCTGTTAAAGCAAGTCATTACAGTTGTTATCTTCTACGTAGGCGGTTCATGGAGACACAGCTGACAACAATCCCCAGTGAAGCATTTTCAACCCTCCCAAATATTTCCAGAGTGTAAGTACCTCTTCTGCTTTTCTCTAAACTGGTATTTCTTCTTTCTCTTTTTTCTGCTTTATTAAAAAAAAAAAAGTCCTTACTTTAAAGAAGAAACATATAGTCGCCTGTAAAGGTGATTCAGAGATTTTGCATTTCTAACATTTTTTTTTTGTACAATCTGAGTAATTTTTCTGCTATTTTGACAGTTACAGTTGGCTGAGATGAATGCCATAGAAAGTGAACCAGATATTATAAGAGCTCACTGTATAGACTAACAAGCAGTAAGTTGTTGTTGGGTCGACATTTCTGTTGTGTGCATAGACAATTAGACATTCCTCGTCTCTAATAAAAGGTATTTTTAGATACTGGCCCACTTGCATCAACATTCACAATACACAGCTTTCCTAATGCTTGTGGTTCTGAATGGAATTTCAAAAGTATTCCTTTATCTCACCTCCTCACACAGCCATAATTACCATCTGCTTGTGGATTATTTGTACAGTCACATGTAAGCATGAGTAGAATTTGTCTTTCTTTCTTTCTTTCTTTCTTTCTTTCTTTCTTTTAAAATAAATAAACATTTTCCAAGTCACGCAAAAAGTTCTAAATGTTGTTAAGCATTTTATATCGACAATCACAGTATGTAAAACCTGAGTAAATGATAAAGAAAATAAAAAAATAAATAACCATTGTGTCGTTTCATGGAAAAGTCTGATTCATGGAAATTTCAACATCAGTTTCCTCCCAACAGGTAAAACGCCCCTAGTTGTATTTCTCCTCTCATTTTGATGCACCTTAAATTTTAAGAATTGCTTGGTTTGACGCTACTTAAGTGAAACCACCAGCTGAAAAGCTGCACAATTATGAAACTTCTCAGAACGCTCATCTGCCTTACTTTTAGATTGAATCTACCCCCTGGTCTGACCTTAGTGGCATGACATGTAAATAGCCTTATTATGACCTTTCAACTATGATCCTAAAAAAATACCTCTGAGTGGTCTAATTCTGGTTTGGTAACTTTATTGTGCAAATAATAATATGGAGTTAAGAACTTTAAGAATCTAGCATAAGGTGCCAAAATCGAAGGAAAACAGTTTTATTTTAACAGAAACTCAGTTTAAAAAACATGTGCATTCCAACTTCGAATCAAATGGACAGAGATATGTTTCTTTCCATCTTGAACTCAAATGTTTCTTAAAGGTGGATCATTCAAATTGACAGAGTGATCACCATTTCCAACAAATGAGTTTACTTCAAAGGAGACATATCCCACTTAAAGGCTTCATACAGTAATTCAACACATCTTGTTCTAATAGTCTCCATGTTGAAATACATGTTATACAGTACAGACCCTTTCAGATTAAAGGACAAACCTTTTTTACCACGCTAATTACAGGCTTTGTGAATACATGCTTGGGATGCTGACATACAGATAATTATGAATTCCACTGTTTTTATTACTGTCTGTTTACTGTTACACATGTGTGTCATATCCTGTTGCCACCCCAGGGTTCTATAAAATGCTTGTTTAAAAAAAAAAAAAAATTCTGAAGGATATACTTTACATATGTGGGATGTCGGCATTGTATTGGCGTAATGTGATTTAGTAATTTAAAATTGTAAATTACATTTGTGACAGATTCAAGTATGCGCCGTTTTAGCCAGGTATTTGGTACAGACTGTATGTACCATGGTTTTCTTCTGTGTTTTGACCGCCCTTTATTTTGGAACTCATAGTGTTTTGTACTGTCTCTAAATGAGAACAGTCCATTTTCATGTATCTGTGTAACTCATCAGTGGCACCAAATTTTATGTAGCCAGTTTTGAATCATAATAATATTCCATTTTAGGTTCTGCGTAATGTACTGTATGTCTGGGCTTGGCAGTCTTGGCAGTCACTGCTGCTGGAAATTTAAAAAAAAAAAAAAAATGTAATTAACATATAGCCTGCCGGGTGTATCCTATAGCAAACTTGCTGCTAGATGGAAATATTTTCACGACAAATAACCCTAGAATCCGTTATGATAAAGTAAACAAAACAAATGGAAACAAAACTCAAAACCAATTACATATTTCATCAACCATTACTGGCATAATTCTGTTACCAGAAAAAAAATAATATATAAATTCTATATTCCATATCTTAAAATATAAACTGTAATCTCACAACAAACATATCGCCCCACGTAAATAGCCTTTCAGATGTTTCTATGACTCAATATAAAATGAGAAACTGAAGCCTAAAAATGTGTTGTGCTTCATAGGTGGCGTCAATTTTCACTGGTCTGATTATGAACACATTAAACGTGACTGTTCTCAAAATATGACGCAGCAGTTTGTAGCCATGAAAGGATTTACATTTTTTTCTGTGAAGAAATATTGATGTTATGTTAAAAAAATAAATGTTAAAAATGATAAATGTGAGTCACAAGTAGGATGTTTTAATCTTCCAAAGCTGCTTTGGCCCCTAAAAATAACATTATGAAGCATTATGTCTAGACATAAAAAATGTAAAACCAAGTAATAAATAAATATATGGTGTAATTGTAAACCAAGTGTATGAATATAAATAGTCTACTGTCTATACTAGGCCACGTGACATTCATCAGGTCATAATTATACTCACCCAAAAAAGCTATTTAGAGATCACAGTTTAAAATGTAGATGGTAATAAGCTCCTAATGAGATAACAGATGTTTTCCTGTGAAATGCACAACAGACACAGAGGCTGTGACGATCCCTGTATCTTACAGTAATCATAGTATTGTCAGACACATGCAAGTTTGTGGAAATCATGGCATGTAGCAGTGAGTTACCCCCCACCCCTTGTTGCATCCATTGTGATAATCCACATAAGTGTTTAATGCTAGTATTTTTTTTTTCTGGCAGGTATATTTCTATAGATGAAACTCTGCAGAGGCTGGAAAAACATGCATTTTACAGTTTAACCGAAGTAACACACATGTGAGTAACCCTTTTATATATAAATACGAATCCACATCACGTCTGCCAGTGACTAGCACAGCATTATTACACACCTGCATATTCAAGACCAGACCGAGAGTTGACTGGTAATGCTTATGTACAACACATTTAGGTAATATTTGTCTTTTAAATCTTTGTAGAGTTAACATATTGTAATTGAATCTGCAGTGGAGTAAAAACAACCATCACACTGTAATGTTGTGGTGGTTTCACAATACGTTTACCTTGTTCTGTGATAATTTTCTTATAGAAAGCACTATATTATTATTATTATTATTATTATTATTATTATTATTATTATTGTTGTTGTTGTTTGTTGTTGTTGTTGTTGTTGTTTGTTGTTGTTGTATTATTATTATTATTATTATATTATTATTATTATTATTGAAACAGGAATGAAGCCTGGTTTGCCATTAAATCAGAGCTCCTCAGCACACCCCATTCTCAAATTGATTATTGTTTGATTATTTATTGACCCTATTTTTTTGGTAGCTTAAAAGTTGAATTGGTTCTGCAGTTCCAAGTAAAATATTCATTTCATTTCATTAAAATATGATTGCATTACATATTTCCCTTTCATTATACTACTAAATTACAAGAGGAACCTGAAAAATATGAACAGTGTACAGTATTTTTTTGTAATCATAATGAACCAATC
Source organism: Polyodon spathula (assembly GCF_017654505.1). Classification (NCBI taxonomy): domain Eukaryota; kingdom Metazoa; phylum Chordata; class Actinopteri; order Acipenseriformes; family Polyodontidae; genus Polyodon; species Polyodon spathula. The sequence goes on from NC_054545.1 coordinate 7,597,597, forward strand.
ATATACAGAGACAAAATAATAATAATAATAATAATAATAATAATAATAATAATAATAATAATAATAATAATAATAAATCCTTTTCAAATATATTTGTGCAAAAGAGGAAATATTCTGGGAGATCATCATATTGTTAATGCTTCTTTTGGATGTGCCTTTGAAGCATGGATGTTACTCAGCACTTAACATAATAACCACTCAAAAGAACCAATAAGTAAAAAAAAAACAACATGGTCTCATCTAATGCACAATATTTATAAAGAACCCTTAATGTGGACCATATCTACATAAATACAAAACTGTACAAAGCTCCCGATACAAAACCCCTTCCCGAGCATTACATCTCCAAGAACCAAATGATAAAAGGGTGGTATAATTAAGCAATTAAGTGAGTGGTTGTGCACCACCTTTCTGTCTGCTGTACGCTCATCCAGAGATCTATAACCTGATACTTCATGCTGATGGGCAGGCTGGGTTTGTCAGCAATCAGTAACATTATTTGTGCAAATTGAAGACCCTTTTATTTTAGTTGGATCCTTTAGTTAACTTCAGTGCTGATTTCCTTCGTCTGTTGCACATCTTTTCTTTAAGGGTAAGCATTCTGTCATAAACTGAAGTTTATTATCTTAGTTTGTCTGGGTATAGTGTGGGTATACAGTTGTATTAATAGAATTAATATAACATACTATTTTCTGAGGAATATTACAGTTGTAACAGTACACTATTAGGCACTAGCAGCTGAAACATTTGCCAACTGTTTTTAGTTTACTTATGTTTACCTTTATATGTTTTAAAGTTATGGATGATATAACGTAAACTAGCAAGAAACAAAATAGCAGATGGAAGGAGCAGGTGAACTACTGAGCCATATTCAAAAAACATCAAGGACTGCTTTAGGATTGTTTATTTTGTTTAACTTGTTTTATATAATAGTTTGAAAATCAACTGTTGCCTTTGCACTTTCTTCAGCATAGGGCCAATAAGCTTTTGCTACCGTGCAAATATTACTTGATCTGATAACAACAGCTTCCTCCTACAATGTACTAATGCACTCTCATATTAAATAGTCTATTGTGTGTGTGTGTGTGTAGGTATATATATATATATATATATATATATATATATATATATATATATATATATATTTTTTTTTTTTTTTATTATTTTATTTTTTTTTTTTTTTTTATTATTATTATATATATATTTTCCGCTGGTCAGGTAGCGCTAAAAGCTGGTAAAGTAAGTTCTAGACTGAATGTTGTTCACTGAAAATGTAAAAGTAAGGTTTATTATACAGATTTTGTTTGTTTGGTTTTTTTGAATAGAGAGATACGAAATGCAAGGAGTTTGAAATATATTCACCCTGATGCTTTCAAGAATCTACCAGTTTTAAAATACCTGTAAGTAATATCATTTGGTATTTGCTAGTATCTGTATGGTATTGTGTAGTGGTATATGAAAATGGAAATACATGTAAAGCTGTGCGTGAAAATGAGAGCCCATCTTAATATATATGTACATATAGACACCCTAACCAAAGGATATTTGATTGTTTCAGCAATGGCAATGTAGCGGTTCTGTACTTTACAACACAAGCTCAAATGCAGCCACAATGCAGCTATCATACGATGGTATGAACAACTGGTAGAAATGTTAATAACATGTTCTTATTTTGACATACCAAAGTATTGAACAAACTTGGAATCCATATTGATTGATTCAATTTAGAGAGTTGGAAACTAAGAGTTGCCTTTTTTTTAATTAAACCAACTTCTGACAACAACAGCATATCAGAATATTTCTAGAACGTTATTTCGACAGACAAACTGCACTCCGGGTGAAGTGTAATTCCTGTAGATTTGCTAAGCTTTCTAAATGTTCTAATTCTCTTTCATTTCAGCGGGATTTTTAACACTGGCCTTGATGTGTTTCCTGACCTTACAAAGATTAATTCTTCTGATGTGAACTTTTTACTGTAAGTTGATATTTGCTGGGCTTGCCTGTGCATTCTTTGTCCTTAAAGCATAGGCCCTGCTAGCTAGAAACAGGTTTCTTAGTTATAAATCCTAATGGACAGTAAAGAGATTAGCTGTTCTGCAGCTTCTGTGTGATTTATTTGGACGTTGTGTACATGTATATTAGGGCTGTGGAGATACTCTGACTTTCAGAGGAATTCCCTTTGAGATATTTTGGTTGGCAGGTATCAGGTGAAACTGAACAAGCCTATTAATAAATGTGATTATCTGACATCAAGAAAAGTGCATTTGAGTGCCAATCAATGGCAGTCATTTCAGCATTAAACAATTTACAAGCCCATTGTAGTCAAATTATCTTTTTACCCAGGGCTCTGACATTTTGACTGCCGTACCAAAGCCATAAAAAGACAATGTAAATATGTCGTAAAACTACAGAATGCAGCTCATTCGTCACTTACACGTGACCTTTCCTTAGCATCACTTCAAGAGCTACCACTGTGATAACTGGGATACTTACTGTCTGTTGAGTTTAATCCCAGGATAACTCTTGCCCAGGACTACAATCCCACAATTCACTGCAGAGATGATGCAAATCAAAATAATTTTTTATCAAAAAGGATCAAAGTAAGGGTCAAATAATACAAGTAATCACTAATAAAATAAGAGAGGTCTTTCGTTAGTTTTATCACAAGCTTCTAATAAATCGCATGGCTAGATTTTTATTGATTGTACTGAATAATTGTGTAAACAAGGACAACTGAGGGGCCATTTTCTCCTTCATTGAGGTATTAACAGGTTTTATTCCATATAATTGTATCCAACAACATAAAACAGCCCTAGTGTACGTAGATCTATTTTAATAAAATTAGGTTTTATTCTTTTACTGACAGTGAAATTGCTGATAACCCCTACATTACATCAGTCCCTGGCAATGCTTTCCATGGCTTGTCTAATGAGTCACTAACACTGTGAGTATTACTTCTTATCATCTCAATAAGATTTACAGAGCTTTTTATAAAACTGCAGTTTTTATTCAATGCACTGGTGTAAGTGACCTCTGTGGTACAGACACCCCTGTCCTTGTGGATAAGATAAAAACAACGCTAAGGGGTCAATTTGCACTATAAGAACTGGTCATCTTTTAACTGTACACGTATATTTTTTATTTCTACAGCAAACTATGCAGATGTGCAGCATATAGTATATTCTCTATGCAGCTAGCATTCCTTAGCAGAAAAGTAGCAGTGAATAGGTAGTGCATATGTAAAATAGTATGGGCTTATTAAAACAAAAACAAAAAAGTCTCTCAGGGACTTTTGATTTTAATTTTGGTTTATCTCAAGGAGAAAGCCCCCGTTGGTCAGTTCAAAGACAATCACAACATGCTGTGTAGGCTCGAGATATTTACATCAGAAGAGCTCAAGAAGCTCACAACTAAGAAAATTAGCCTATGGCTTCATTTCATTTTGTTTTGCTGTATTGAAACCAATATAGTTTCAACCTATTATATTTTAATATGAATACTGTACTTAGTGGTTCATTCGTGTACTTATGTTTTTCAGAAAACTTTATAATAATGGATTTACTGAAGTCCAAGGGTATGCCTTCAATGGAACGAAGCTGGATGCTGTGTAAGAACATTTCAATGCTTTTCAATAACAACTAGTATATTTGTGGTGTGCTGATGAGGTATATGCCTATATGAAGAGTGCTATTAAGAGGGACCATTGTTCAACAGTGTTCATTTACTGATAACAGTATATTAACATTCATTCATGGGAATGCTATGAAGCTCGAGGGTTAACAGTAGGGAAAATCTGGACTGGTTGTGTCACTAGTGTACTATACCAGGTGTCTGTTATTCTTTTATGACCTTTTAGCCTTCACTTAAGACCAATATAAACTGTGCCAGAGGATTGTTGAATTAAAGTATTTCATTAGGTTTGCTTTTTTCCTCTCTTTTTTTTCGGAATGTCCTTTTTCGACTTTCTATTTGACCTTAACTTTTCCCTTGAGAAAGAATATCTTCCCAAAAGGATGATCAGAGCGACAGGGTTTTTACAGCCGGAAAAGGAAACCTAAAAATGGTCCTGTTGTGTTTTCGTTTTATTTATTTCTTTGTTCCTTCAGGACTTTATTCTGAAAGTTTCCTTTCAGGATATGAAATATTAATTTGTGTCTGCCCCTTTATCTGACCTTGCAAGCCTAAAGGGGATACAATTAAGCAATACTGAAGTCTTTGTTGTGAGTTTTACCACACCAATGTTTGTGTTGGCAAGGGGTAAAGCCCAGTGCTAAAACTGATCCCCATGTTCTAAAACCAAGATAAACACTCACCCTTTCACCTTATTATTGCAATTATATATAGGGACTTTAAAGTACGTATTTTAAAGGTGCAGTATAGTGTTTTCTCTGATATTTATCATAAATACAACTACAAGTTTAAATAACTTTTTAAACATTATAATCCATAATATTCATCAATATCTTTTTTTAAAGGTAAGATAGATCCTATTTGTTCAAAAGATCTAGCTGTTTACTAGATTAGCTTCTTTCACCTTTCATTGGTAACCGAGGCAATATATCTGCTGAAACCAGAAACTTGTGAGACCTGTGATGCTCTGAACTACAGTTCAAGAATAATGGCCATTTATTTTCCTGTTAATATTAACCTATAATGATGCTGTAAGTGCTGTACAGAGCTGCTTACTGTGGCGAAGCATAGTGTTAACGTAACAGGGTGCCAACAGGGTTGCTGCCAGCACTGTGCTGGTATTTGATAATAAGGTTAAGGAACTAAAAATAAAAAAAAAAGTTTGAGATTTTTTTTGTTTGTTTGTTTTAAAAACAAAAAGCAAAAACCTGCCTGTGGTCAAGCAAGTTAAATTATAAACATAGTTAAGTATAGTGCCGTCTTTACAGCCCATTTGCTGGAAGCATTCTGTAAAAGAAAAACGTTTATCAATTCACTGCAGGTATCTTCATAAAAACAGGTACCTGACTGCCATTGATCAGGAGGTATTTGCAGGAGTGCACAGGGGACCAACACTGCTGTAAGTATTAGACACACTTCTCTTTATACAGTACATCTCGTTTTAGCCACTGGAGGTCCAGTGGTTACATAAAGACTCTTGTTACCATGAGGTTACTGGTTCAATCCCAGCTCAGCCACTGACTCACTGATTGTGACCCTAAGCAAGTCACTTAACCTCCTTGTGCACCGTCCTTTGGATGAGACATAAAACCGAGGTCCTGTTGTAAGTGACTCTGCAGCAGTAGCAGTTGTGATACATAGTTCACCCCCGAGTCTCCGTGAGTTGCTTTGGTTAAAAGCGTCTACTAAATGACTAATTAATACTAATAATACTAATAATAATAATAATAATAATAATAATAATAATATATCTCTATATACACTGCTGGCCACTTTATTAGGACCTGCTTACTCAGTTGGATTTGTGGGCCATATTCTCCTGGACTCCCTTGATTGGAACATGACAGAGACTTCAGGCATTATTGCCAGATCAGTTGAACGCCTCGGGATGAATGGAACATTAACCTGCATACCGGTAATCATCTGCCTATGACTGCACCAGATGCGTGGAATACTACTCACTGACTGGAGTAACATCCCTCAACACATATTCCAGCACCTTGCGGAGTCTATGCGCATGCTGTGTCTAGGCTGTGATCAGGCGAATCAGTGGCTCATCATGATATTAGTAACATGTCCCAGTAAAGTGGTCAGACTGTGTACAGTGTGTGCTGTATACAATAGCCATGTCTTTTTGTAGTCAGTAGAACTGAATCGCAAGTGATATGATATATTTTATTTAATAAGGTTTTTTTTTTTTAAATGTCCGTCACCATTCAACATGGTGCTGCCCCCGCTTTCAATTATTGTTAGCGGCATAAGAATGGCATGAAAACTTGATACTCTGTTGTTTTCACAACCCATTTCTGTTGACAGCTGTCTAGATAGGGTCTTCAGCCAACTGTGGCAGTGAAACTCATGCATACCCGACATTCCTCATCTTGTCTGTGTAAAATGTTTTCTGTAACAATTTAATAATGTTTATTGAGCCAAAATATTTGAAGTTTTATGAAAACACACTGATAGAATAGTTAACATTATAGCTCCAGGGTTTAATCATGCTTGATGCATTTTTTACCACCTTTATTTCGATGTTTATACTACTTCATTGTTATTTTTCACTCATAGAGCTGTAGCGGCTTGGTGATCAAGTATTACAGGGCTTTTATGAACATGTTGAAATTAAGTCATGGGGATGATGTTATTAGCAAAATATTTGAGAATGACAAAATCAGACACTCGAAGCTAAAGCGTTTTTACATGTATTACAGAATTTCCCAAGAGTCGAAAGAATTAGTAATTGATCTGCTGGTCACCGGTTTAAACTCAGAAATAACTCCTCATTGTTCTCTCCAGATTGCAGTGTAAAAAAAAACAGTTCTATAAATGTGCAGTTGAGTACAAGAAAAGATCTTGGTGAAAATGTTAGCTGACTTCTGTAACACCTATGAAAATGTAGTCTCTGTATAGTACAACAAATACAAGTGTCAACAATTCTTAGTCCACAGGGAAAAGGAAAAGATTAGTTTTAAGATTTTACGGATGGTTTCACAGACCAAATATTGGTGCTAATCGGGGTCTGGAAACCTGTAGTTAAGTAGTTGTGTGGTTTTGTTGTTGTTATTATTATTATTTTTTAATCTGTATTGGATTTTTCATTGCACAAGTTGTAGACTGAACATACAATTTCAAAACAATTTCTAGTTTTCCTCATTTTTATGATTCCAAAGCAGTTTCAGTTGTGAACAATGTATGTCAAAAAAAAACATTATGGATGTCTGTTCTGGGATCTTACAGTGCCTAGAAAGAATTCGAAGTACTTTTCTAATGAGTGCTTAAAAAAAGAAAACATCTTTGGATCTTGAAGTTTTTTGATTTTCTGTGCTTGTCTGTGTTTTAGCGATGTGTCTCAGACCAGCGTGAACTCTCTGCCAACAAAAGGCCTGGAATCCATCAAAGAGCTCATGGCAAAGAATACATGGACTCTCAAGAAACTCCCACCAATAAAAACTTTCCTTTACCTAATGAGAGCTGATCTGACCTACCCCAGCCATTGCTGTGCATTTAAGAACTGGAAGAAAAACAAAGGGTAAGGCTGAAAACTTGAGAGCTAATTACTGTGTTTTATTAATTCAGGAACAAACACACTGTTCTGGGAATGTAACTCAACATTTTACTTAAAACATGCATTGATGCCTTGTTAGAAGCCCTTCGGGACTAATTGCCTGTTGGAGATGGGTCGGTTAACAGTGGTTAAAATCTTTTAAAAACTATTTCAAAAGACCCCTAACTCATAACATTTTACATTGCAGAAAGAGAGTTCGGAAAAAGTATTGCTGTGAGGTAGCTGTAGTTTTTTGATAATTCCTGAATGCTGTGGTCTAAATTATTTTCATTAACTTTTGTGGTAAATGTTTTATTATTGGAGTTGCACTTAATAACCTATAGCACAGACAATATTTAAAATGACTAGCTTCTGACATCAATTACAGATTCCTTGAGTTGTTCATGTGCAACCAAACTAATATCAATGGGCTGCGTCGGAGAAGATCAGTAAATGCGTTTAACAGCGAAGGTGACTCAGATTATAGTGATGCTATATACAATGAAAACTCCAAGCTCCAAGATTTCCATAGCAACTCCCACTACTATGTATTTTTTGAGGAGTTAGCTGACAAAGGTGTTGGGTTTGGACAAAAGCTAAAGAATCCCCAAGAGGACTACATCCAGGAATTTGACAGCCACTATGATTACACTGTCTGTGGGGGTAGCGAGGAAATGATCTGTACCCCAAAGCCAGATGAGTTCAACCCCTGTGAAGACATCATGGGCTACAACTTCTTGAGAATTGTGGTGTGGTTTGTGAACCTCCTAGCCATTCTGGGAAATGCTTTTGTCTTGCTGATCTTGCTTAGCAGCCATTATAAACTAACTGTCCCCCGGTTTCTAATGTGCAACCTTGCCTTTGCCGACTTATGCATGGGGATTTATTTACTGCTGATCGCGTCAGTGGACCTCCATACCAGATCTGAATACTACAATCATGCCATTGACTGGCAGACAGGACCAGGATGCAATATTGCTGGCTTTTTCACTGTTTTTGCCAGTGAGCTTTCAGTCTACACGTTGGTGGTCATCACACTGGAGCGCTGGTACACCATTACCTTCGCCATGAGATTGGATCGAAAAATACGCTTTCGCCACGCTTCTGCCATTATGCTTTGCGGATGGATTTTCTGTTTCCTTTTGGCTATTCTGCCCCTTGTTGGAGTCAGCAGCTACATTAAGGTTAGCATATGCTTGCCCATGGATACTGACACATCTCTTGCTCAAGCCTATATCATCTCTGTTTTGATGATAAACATCATTGCATTCATTACTATATGTGCCTGCTATATCAAAATTTACGTGACTGTTCGGAACCCACAATACAAGCCTGGGAGCAAAGATACAAAGATAGCTAAGAGGATGGCCATTCTGATCTTTACCGATTTCACCTGCATGGCTCCAATTTCTTTCTATGCCATGTCTGCGATAATGAACAAACCTTTGATAACAGTTAGCAACTCAAAGATCTTGTTGGTCCTCTTCTACCCTCTCAACTCCTGTGCCAACCCTTTTCTCTATGCTATTTTCACCAAGGCTTTCAGAAGGGATGTCTTTATTTTGCTAAGCAAGTTTGGTTTCTGTGAGCACCAAGCACAGATCTACAGAGGGCAGATGGTCTCAGCCAAAAACAGCAGTGCCTGCTCCGGCCACCATGGAAGTCGTAGAATGGGGCAGGCATTGACAATCATCAAAGACTATTCAAAGCATGAACACCATGGGGAATGTCGTCCAGCACTGACACCACACCACATAAGTATGGAAGACTGCAGGCAAAGTGAAGTGTAACTCTTTGATTGAAAAGAAGTAGCTTTGATACAGTAGATACTAGAAATATGTTCTTATGGAGATTGTCTAGTAAAGTGTTCTGTTAATAGTGGTTAACCCAATGCATTGTTCATGGTTCTAAAGTGCAAGTAATTTCTTTGGATTCTGCTATGTATCCATTCTATAGACGACTAATATAAAATGTTGTTGTAAATCTTGTTATAATGTATGATTGTTGATTAAGTCATGTGCATCTTTGAATATTTAACTGCACAGCACATAGTTTTTGGTGCCATACAAGGGTTGTTACAAGCTTATGAATTTATGTGCTGATGTTTTGTAACATTCGTCTAAAGCATACACTAAAAGCTAAGTCCTATTCCGTTTTTATTTTAAAAAGACATTCCGCTTGCTGAAGGCAGCTGGGGATAGGGGGGGGGGGGGGGGGGGGGGGGGTGGGGGGGGGGGGGGGGGGGGGGGGGGGGGGGGGGGGGGGGGTGGGGGGGGGGGGGGTGGGGGGGGGGGGGGGGTGGGGTCATAATTTAACTTAGCCATGCCCCTTATTTAGTATGTATCAATTAATAAGAAGTTGTCCTTTGTATTAAATTGGGTGCATCCTGAAACTCTTGTAAATATTAAAGGGACAAGCATAAAATATATCTTATCACTAATTCTTATTATCAGGAGTCTAAGCCAAATGCATACTTTTTATTGAAGTTACAGTAACATTGAAATCAAATTTACAATGCAAAATATTATCAATGTAAAAGTATTGTGCATTTTATTGAAAACAGGGTTATAAGTGAACTTTTAAAAAGTATACATTGCAAATGAACTGCACTTGCAATCTGCATGTCCCAATCTGATCACAGGCATTTTTAAACCCCAAAAGCAAGGCGTCCTCAACATCAGGGTATTCAACTAATTGGAAACGCCAATGACTTGCATCCACAGTTTGCTGTTCATAGGCCTGGATTATTATATCCAGTTTTTTCAAGGTGGTTGACAGGAATGTTGAAATCTGCAGCAACATTTTTTTTCTTGTACGGTGGTGCATTATCCACTGCTTTCAACACATCCACTTTTGTCTGCAAGGATAATGCATGTTTTTTGCACTGCTTCATGGAAATGGTACTGATGTGTGAGCACTATAGCAATTCAAAAACTCTGACTATGGCAACCCAAAATGTGTCATAGGATCTGTAGTCCCCAAACAGCAATAAAATACAGTACATAGGTGCTAATCTGAATGCAAGTTAATGCATTTCCCATTTAATGCATTTAATGAACATCGACTGTATTTGTGTGCATAAATTTTAATTTAAAAAAAGATAGAAGGTAAAATACAACAAGAGATAAAGACATAGAAAAATGTGTAATAACATTTGAAACATAAGCTGTGTATGTGTGTGTGTGTCAAACATATACCAGAAGGATGTTGTTAAATGTCTGAAACCTTTAATTAAATTAAAACAGGACAAATAAAAACTGTTTATTTTTTAAGGGAAAGATGGATTTGAAATATGTAATAAAAATAACAAAAAAGAGTTATTACATTAAAATAATATTTTAAAACAGCAGGTACTGTATGGCAATATATTGTACTTTAAAATGTTGTGTTTGGCATGCCTATATTTGTATATTGGCTAATGTAGTAATTGTTATATTATAAGTGAACTGTTGTACAGAACTTAATAAAACTCCTATAAACTGGCTATTAAAGGTCAATTGCAAGGCTAAAAAGGTAGTGTTGAAATGTTGATTGAGAATGTGACTGCAGAGGGTAAAATGTGCTTCACTCATTATTCGTTAAAGGCAGTTCTAGTGTTGCCAGGAGTCCTGAAACCCTCCCCCATCTCAATCATTCTTAGCTCTGTGCAGATTGGTCAGTGAAATACCTGGCATACTTAGTTTTGTTTCCTGTAAGAAAAAAATAACTAAGACTCCCAATAAATTGTACCTTAGTGTTCCAGGAGAATTCTATGCCGTTTGTGAAGACAGACGGTGTTATTCCCCCTCTTACTTATCCACATTACAGACTTGTTTACATTTGCCAAGCAGGACAAAACATTTTTAGAGAACACGAACATAAGGGGAAAATAACGCTAAGAATAGAATAAACAATAACCAAATAAACCAAATCCATCTTACTGTTCTTAAAAGGGGTAGAAAACCTTAGATATGAAGCATATCGAATGGATGGTCACAAAATAGTGACTGGTTTGCTGCATACCCTTTCTTACCTGTCAAAATATCATATATGGGGGGCTCCCGAGTGGCGCATCCAGTAAAGGCACTCCGCATGGAGTGCAGGATGCGCCCTATAGTCTGGGGCCAGTTTTTCAAAACTTAATCTGGATCAAGTGATCTAGATTTCGTAATCCTAGATTTTTGATCGAGATTCCTTTAAAAAAACGAATTTCATAAGCATAATTTTTTGCGGATATAAGTAATCCAGCAGTGACATTTTCTGAAAAAACAGATCGAAACGATCCAGGTAAAAGAAATCTGGAACAGAAGACGTCGGAAAATAAAATCCGAAACACTGTTATCCAGATTAAAAATTTTGAAAAACTGGCCCCAGGAGCTAGAAGACAGAAGGTTTTTAAACATGCTTTCTCATGCTCATGCAATATAATTGCGTAGTTTTATTGTGATCAGTGTCAAGTTACTACAGTCAAAGGGGCTAGTGGATTGCTTCTAAGTCACTTTAACATTATAACATAAAATATATCCCTAGTCTTGCTAATCCTTAAATAAATGTATATTTGCCCCTGCCAGTTTTGGTCTTAAATTGTGAACATGTAAGCTTGCAAGGTGACAATAAATAGCTTAATCAGGCTGTTTGGATACAGCTTCAAAGTGCCTGAATATCTGAAATATTCAGTCCGATTCAAAAGGCTTAATGAACACATACACATCTGCACCCCCCTCTCCCCCTTCAAGAAAGATGAGATGCTGAAAAAAAATGAACCCTAGAGGAGAGCGACCGGACAGCAACAGACAAACCTCTTTACAGCTGACTGTTGACAGTTGTTGTCTGCAGGTGAGAATGCCAGTCTACACGGGAAGTTTACATCATGAAGATTATCCTGAATGATAGCTGCTGTCTATTTCTAAACCAATTTCCAGGTAATCAAAACAGCGGATATTCAACACATTCCTGCAATTCACATGATATCATAATATCACTCCACAATTCAATTTTCAGCAAACAGGACTGTAACATCTGGCAAACATTTTAATCAGACTGGCTGAGTCCATTTGAAACTGCACTTTGGGTTATGATTAAAAAAAAAAAATCTCATTGTTTGTTGCTAGCCAGCACATTTAATAGTATCAAAAATATTAGGCTTATCCTGGGATTTCATGTGCAAAAACAGGTGAATTTCAGCTAGCATACTGCTGACAACAGTGGCAATCAAAAACCAAATAAGCATGCAAGATACTTAATCTGAAACAACACATCTCTACTATATATATATATATATATATATATATATATATATATATATATATATATATATATATATATATAACTCAGAAAGCACAAAACACATATTAAGGCAAATTATGATATTCTGGTGTCTTATAGATGATTTTTGATCCAGAATCACTAAGCATTGAATACTGATTGTCTCAGATGGTGTAGTTACAGAACTAGTAAGAAACAACTAAGGGGTGAGCTCTTAAATGTATATACTGGTCTTGTCGTTTAAAGTTGTGTACCTGTAACATTGGTATTGAGAAAAGAATATGTCACCCAGTGGAGAAGGAAATGAAGGAGAACAAGATTCTTTACTGTTGATCCCATAGCTGGCTACTGCACAGGAAAACACTCTTCTGATGCAGTTACAGTCTTCTCTTCTACAGCACAAAGCAACCTCCAAGGAAATTAATTGAACTGATTACATATAATAAATGTACAGTACTCGGGTTATTCTAGTGCTTCATTTGCATTCCCTCGACAGATATTGTTTGTAGTTGATTAGCACAGTAAAATTATTTGTTCTCTTCACATGGTAGAGTCAAACACCTACTCTCAAGCGATTCAATCATTGGCCTAATTACAATGACTAACCACCAGGTGGCAGCACTCTCAAATGATCAAAATAGCATTAAGCATTAATCAATAATCAGTTTATGCATGACGCTAGTGTTTATATTTCCTCACTGGTAGACAGTCTAGGCAGATTTTAGGTTAGTGGAGCTTACAGGAAACCATTTCTATTACCTTGCTCTAGATTAATCTCTTAAAATAGGTGCTTTTTTTCATTATTATTATTGGACTTGATCTAATGCCGAATATTTGTCATCAAAACTGTTCCCCTTCTTGACCGCCAAAGTGCCTGGGTCGAGACACATTTTATACCATCTCAAACTACAATTGTTAACATGTTTAGTTCAGCTTTAAACTGATGGTGAGCCTTCTAATCATATGTTTAATACGATTAAAAAGCTTTATAGAATCTATTAGTTGATTCATATTCATAGCTATTATGAATCTATTAAAAGTACATATTCATAACAACGGCATGCCACGCAGCTGAATGAAAAGAACATATTGCAGAATGCAACATTCTATAGTATATTAGATCGTATTATATATCTATTGAGTACAATAGTAAGCCTTTCATTTTTCCATAGACAAATGTACCACAGTATACTGAAATATGTTAGTGTATACTTCAGTATATAATAATCTAACACTACTAGTGTAGATGACTTTCCAGGCCTCAGTAGCATGGATCATTTTCATAAAATTAAAGATACAGCTTTCTCCTTTAGGCAGTCTGAGCTCAGCTGCCGTTTAAGGTAGAACTGTGGTAATGTATTTATTTTATTTACAAAAGTATCGCAAAGCACAGTAGAGTACACGGCAGAAAAAAAGAACAAACTACCATACATTTGTATAGCATGTCACACATACACCTCCCACGGTCAGACCATTTAATCAACAGTATGCACATGATAATATAAAAGCAGCCATTTCAAAGTTACATTAAAAACCACTAAGATAAGAAAGCCATTTTATAAAAGTGCGTTTTTAGTCTTGATTTGAAAACTGTAACGGTCCCAGCTTCCCTGACAAACGAAGGCAGAGCATTCCATAATTTAGGAGCTCTACCAGAAAAACCCTCCCTCCCATGTTGCTTCTGTTGACTGACCCTAAGAGTAACCAGGGAACTATACTGGAGGAGAGTGAATCATTTATAATATAACTGTGTATTAATAACACCAAGAACATATTTTAATAGTTTTGCAGGAATATGATCAAGAGAGCATGTAGTAGCCCTCATATGTCGAACTAGCTCTCTCAGTTCCAGTACTGTTGCCAAAATAAGCAAGGGTATCAAAACCGAAGAACCTGTCTCGATGACCACTTTAAAGAAAGCTTGCTGACTAAAACAACACTAAACACTGCAAAACTCAAAAGTCCTTTGAACCAACATTCCCTCAGTGAGTTACCAAAACATTTAGGATTGGCTTAAGACAAATTCTGAAGATGGGACCTTACAGTTGTCTCTTCAACCATTAAAAGGATGCAAGGGTGTAAAGGGTGTTAATAAACTATCTATTTATTAATTCATTAATTAATTATTTTCACTGTATATATATATATATATATATATATATATATATATATATAGATAGATAGCAGGGATGAGGGTTAGATTCCTCCATGCCTAAAAACATGTGCAAATGCACATTGGATTAATTTAATTAGATTTCTGTTAATTGTCTTATTATTAATTATTAGTTTACAATATATCTCTATATATCCCAGCCAAAGACCTTTACTTCGAAGTCGAACTACACAGGACATCACTTCCAATGTATTTTTATTTATTTACAAACTTTTCTTTAGATGTGAAAAATATGAGCTGACCACACAAATTAAAGTTGTTCTGCTTGCTTTCTTCTGTTGTAAAGGTTAACCCCACTCAAATATTTACTCTCCAGATGGCACTGCACGGTGCAAAGAATTTCAAGACACAAATGTTGCATGATCTGTAGAATAACAATCACCTTGGCCCAAAGTTAGTCATGCGTTGTTGCTATTATCTCAAACTTTCTCAAATACTGCCTAGTTAGTCTACACTAGTTTACATTCATTTTCCTGATCAGAAATGGAACTTTTAACAACTCAGTCAAAACTACCAAGTTAAATCACAATGAAATCAAATATGATTAATAAATGTAAAGCATTTAACATTATAAAGTTATGGTCCACATTTTAAACTACCCCTTTCATAAATATCAAATTACTTTGGAAAAGTTGGACTGTACATTACAAACATTATTTACTGAAACCTTATTGTTAATAAAATTAGGTATAGTACACAAGAAAAGTTTTCTAAATGGCTGGTTTCACAGACCGCAATTAGCACTAATCTTGGACTACCTAATGTTGATTTAGTTAGGAAGTCCAAATTGATGGTAATCAGGGTCTGTGAAACCAGCTGAAAGTGTATGTGGTATTTTAACCCTAACACACTGCCAAATTAAATAATAAAATAAATAAAATGATTCCATTTAGTTAGCTTTGAAATATGAATGAAATGTGCTAACTTCATTCATTTTTCTTTATGCTGGTCTCTCGTTGTGCTAAGAAACCATTTCAAAGTTATATTATTTTGGTAAATAGGACTTAAAGTCCCGTCAGTACTTTAAGAACTCAAAACAGCACTAGGATAAGGCAGGACCAAGAGGTCTCGTCAGGACTGAAAGAGTTTAAGTGCAGCTCTGTTATGTTAAGCTTGGTCAGCCTGCCCACAATATTAAAAGCATCAAAAAAATGAATTTCCTGTCTAAAAAGTAAAATTGTTAAATAGTGTAATTACAACAATTTGGAAATTGCAGTTCATGTTTAAATGATAATTCACATTTCCTTTTAGTGCTACCTTTAGCCATTATCAAAAAGATGGTTCTGTATGGTGAATTAACATGCTACCTGTAAGAGATGGTAAATGAAAGTTAATTTAAAATCCTTTATGTTTGGACCCCATAATCAAGGAGAATTTCTTCAATTCTCAGAGGAATGTTGTATATTCAATAATTTAATTTCAAGAGACTAATCATTGTCTGCCCTCTACTGGTTAAAACGCAATACAGAATTTATTTTTCAGGACAAAATAATTATTTTACAAAAAATAAAGTTTGTTGATTGAATTTACTTTTTTTTTTTTTAAAACCTTTTTGGTGTCAGTAGTATATTCATATTCAGACAAATGCAGTACAGTGTATATTTAATTTTTATTGTAACATAACTAATCATAAACCAAACAAACAGGTAATATTGGCTGGAAAACTATTTGAATTAAGTCAAGACATTTGTTGTGTTCAGTTTACTATTAAATATTCCATTTTTATTCTTGAAAAGTGCAAATAAAGCTTGATTTTACATTTTACTTTTCTGATTTGTAACTGAATAGAGGGTCTTAACCAAATATTGAAATGCTGAATATGTTTTAACTTGCAGCCTGGAAACTACAAACACACAGATGCATTACTTATATAAATATAAATTTCCACCAAAAAAAATAGTGCAAATATCTTTGGCAATTCACTGGCATGTACTGGTACTGCTCAAATTACACCAACTTAAAATTAATTTTCACAATCACCTTTAAAAGGCAATATAATAAATAGGATTTGAAAGCAGTGTGGAGTAGAAAAAGGGGGGAGAAAAGTAGTTTGACAGTCACACAAAACTCAAGAGTTCTTTAAACCTGACAGGTTTTTGAAAAAATAAACGTAATTTCAGAAATAAGATTAAGTGCATGGATGGTATAGAAACATTTCCAACATTTTCAGGTTTAATAAATGTCACAACACACAAAGCATTTTCTTAATACTTTAATTTTAGCAAAGGCAAAAATATTTAGGTAACTCAAAATAGGTCTTAGTACAATAAAATACTAAGTTCTATAATTGTATTCAAAGCGTGGCCTTTAAACATGTAAGTGTAAATTACAAAGAGCAACCTTGATTTGAAAACAGTACAGAATGAATTATACAAACATAATAAATAGATTTCCCTCTTACACATACAGTATGTACAACAGCAGTCAACATTAATAGTAGCTAAACAGTGGTAAACTGCTTTTATTAAAAAGGAAATCAGCTGACACACAACAAATGAAGCAGACTGTAGATGTATGTTTTTTTTTCTTCTAGTTCTTCTGAATTAAGGATCTATAATTCCTGATCAACTTAAACAGAAAGGCACAATAACCAAAAAGGTACATGTAAGGTTCAAGTAAAAAATTATCTAAACAGAATGATTCCCACTGATACACTGTGCTGCAAGGAATAAAGTTCTCTCAAGTTGTTTCACAAGGGACAGTTGTCCTGGGCTCTCAAAGTTTCAATCTGCAGTCACCTGATCTACATGTGCCTTTATTATATTGAAATTGTGTACATCAGCTATGGATAAGAAAATAAAACGGTTAAGGACAAGCTGCATTTTAAAAGGCTCACTTGAACACCAACATGTGCAAAATGAAACAACTCCATCACCTACCCCTTAATTGTAACACATTTTGCAACACTGTACTGCTTGAGCAAATAAGCCAGCAAACAAATACCATTTCCTTTTATAAAAGCAATATTTAAATTTAAAAATTCCAAATCAATTAAAAAGTTAATGTAAAATCATGATTAAAATGCAAGAACAATAAAAAGAAAAAAGGACGATTTACCAACCTGTGACGAGCATCACTGCATCAGAGTAAAAGGAACACTTGTATCATAAGAGCACAGTTTGGTGTGTTTCATTTACAGACTGACCAGTCCAAACCCCCATTGCCAAGAAATAAATCACAGGAATAAATACAAAATAAAAACTACAGATTATAACAAATGCACCCTACAGAAGTGCAGTTGATAATACAGCTAAACAGGCTGCTTTGGCTCATTAGTAACAATGTCCACAGACAGACAGACACAACAATTAAAAGACAATCCTTCAGGATTTACCATGCTGCTGTTGACCGACATACTGTAGCAAACATAAAAGCTTGACATTTCAATACAAAACAGTGCAGATAACTTGGCTTGCTTAAAGAATAATCTAAATGTATTACATATTTGTTCTTCTAAAGTTGAAAATTCATGGGGGAAAAAAAAAGATGAAAGCAGGCAAGTAAGGTTTTTGGAAACCTGCATGTCATTTAAAAAAAAAAAAAAAAAAAAAGTCTACCAAGATATCACAATTTGTTTATTAAAAAAAAAAAGAAATTAAAAAAATGGTGACAAATATTAAAGCCTGGGGTCTAAAACTAAACATTTCCATGCAATATATTTTTTCTTCAGCATGTTATATTTTGGAAAGAGATCACCAATGCCAAATGTTTACCTATAGAAACATTTGGCTGGTTTTACAGACACTGATTAATACTAATGTTAGACAACCTTAACTAAGGCAGCATTAGGTAGAACATTTATGGCTAATCAGGATCTGTGAAACCAACCATTTGTTTCTACTTGCTAATCAAAAGTTATCTACAGTGGAAGCCAGGATTAAAATAAATAAAGTCAGATAAGCACAGCATTATTGCCTAAAACAGAAGACTTTAAAAGTGTTACTTATTTTTTGTTTCAACCATGACCCTCCAATGCAATTTCTTGTTTTATCATGAAGCAGGGGACTAAAGATTCCACATTTAGAAACTTTTAAAAGAAAATCCAAATTGGATGCACATACTTTGCAAAAATAAACGTCAAATTCCTCCGAAAGAGAACTACATTTCCTTTGAAGGAAAACTACAATTCCCAGTTGTCTTTACCAGTCAACAGCACTATTACTTTATAAACATACAAATCGACGTCCACATAAGCTGTAGAAAGAGGGAGTCTTGTTCATTTACCCTAGTGTTTGTATTAACACTAAGTTATTCCACTTCCAGTAGCTCTGGGTTTTTCCAGTAACTCAGCTGAAGTGCATTTAGTCCAGTCTTGATGTGTCTTGCATTAGTTTACAACAAAATACCAGAAACAGTTACCATTCTGCATCCCCAATGGCTTTTGAAAATACATAATCTCTTCCATTTAGATTCATGATCCCATCTTTGAGGTGGAATTTCCATTTGTTCTTACTTCTGTGAATCTAAAAAACATAATAAAACACAAAAAATAAAATTATCCGATTTATATTGATCAATAGCGCACAGTATTTAAAGTGTTAAATACACTATAGAGTACGACAAAACAATCACCAATTTATTTTTAAACAATCTAAAATTGTTTTGTTGATTTTTTTTGCAATTTCTTTGTCACAAATCACTGTTGACTACTTGTTGCCGTATGGTATCAAGTGTATGAATAATCCTGTTGTTCTAAACATGACTGCTGGGTCATTCAAACTTTAACTAGAAACATTTGCACTGGCAAGCAAGTTCAGTGTTGAGGTGGTGAACTAGTTTACGTATGTGCATGACAGCATGCATAATTTATGTGTGGTTAAGTGAGTAAAGTTCTTGCCTCAGGTACTGTTAGTAAGATTAGCAACCCACTAATACAAATATATTTAACTTTATTCTTGTTGTGTGACCCCAAAAACTTAGTCCCCCACACAATACTACTTTTGAATGGTATTTTAAAGGCACTTTAATACTCTTACTTTATCATATTGACAAACAACCACATTTTCTGTATCAAACAGCTCTTGTCCTTCTTCATCACTAACATCATCCTCGCTGTTTAACGGCTCCTGTGGAACAGAGAAGTCTTACATTAGCCTTTTTCTGCCCCACTATAACCAGTGACCATAAATCTCAAGACGATTACATTTATACATAAATATTGCAGACAATGTTAGTCAAGATATGCGTTATTGTATCAAATCTTTTATTGTAACTTTGATGTATGGTTCAGAGGGCAGAAGCTCTCAAAGATCTGAAATCCGATGCAATATCATCCTTCCAGCTACAGTAAGCAGCCCAGCATGAACTTCTGTATAACAACCCACTCAAATTATCCTTTCCTACAGCTGAACCTGCCCTTGATGTCTCAAGACTCCCCTCATAATGTAACTCCCATGCCATCTCACTGGATTCCTGCTACCCAACAGTAATGCTGCCCTCACTCCAGGTGCTTTTTAACCCAATCTTCTGCTTCTACAGAATATTTTTTCTGACATGTACCTCCAAATTACTATTAAATCAAGAAACTTATTCTATCACTCAGCACCACTGTTTCTTCAGTCACCAATAGTCTTGATGTGCTTGAAAACTGGATCACTCGCCTGTAACAATCAGCCTCCGCCACATGTCTCTCGTAATTTAAAAATCTTACTTCAGGTATCAGTAAACAAGTACCTCTTCTACTTGTCCATCCTCCCCCACATCTTTGTCCTTGTCATCTTCCTCATCTTCATCATATTCATCTTCTTCCTCTTCCTCTTCCGAGGATGTGTCTCCAGCCCCATCAACTTGTAGCATCATTTGTGGCTGTGGCTGCTGCTGTTGCGGCTGCTGCTGCTGCTGCTGCTGCTGCTGCTGCTGGACCTGTGCAACATTCTGTCCAGCCTGTGCTGCAGCAGCTACCATGGTAGCTGCCTGCATAACCTGCAAGGAGAACTGATCTTATTATGGCAGAAACAGCATAACACTGTTTTGGACTCAGCATAGAACAAAATTAATCTCCATTTTGGATACATATTGTGGCATGCTATTAAAAAATAAATTGGTAAACACAGGAATGCAACAAGATTAAGAGAAGAATGGGGTAAGCAAATAAAACTCTTTCACAAATTCTACTTAACTAAAGACACTGTTCTAAAGAACAATTTGAAACCTGAATTCAATTTCTCTGACTAAAGAATCATCTAAAGAAACTGATTAACAAGATATTCACAAAGTACTAACCTACTCTATCTAGAGGAATTCAAAACATTTAGATTCTTCTCTTGGAATCATTGCCATGCTAGCAGTTGGTAGTTTTATGATAAACAGATTTTGTTCAAACCAGATATATATTTTACATCAGCAAAAATGCAAATCAAAATGTTAGTCAAATTAAAATTAAAAGATATTTACAGTAAAGCAAAATGCATGCAAAGACACCAAAATTGGTTTCCGATTTCTGAGTAAACATTTGTGGAATACTTTCTACCTGTGCATTTTGAGGAACCTTGTTTCCTGCAATGACAATCTGCTGAGGCTGGATGATTACGCCTGTTTGCTGTGGGATGCCTCCTTGGATTGGAGCCAGTACCTACAAAAGTTATAAATCTCTTAAAGCACATGCTAAAAGGCAATGTAACAGATTAAAATATCTATATTATGATATATATATATATATCTTATATATATATAGATATATATATATATATATATATATATATGTGTGTGTGTGTGTGTGTGTGTGTGTGTGTCTGTGTGAGATATATATATAGCCAAAATTGCTAACTTCAAGGCTGCACAGTATTATGTATCTTTTTCATTTGACTCTAAACTGAATTCAAGGGTTTAATACAGCCACCATCTTGGGTAAAACTACTGCCAACCAGCATCCTAAAGAAATAACTTTTTACGGTAATCTGCACTGTGTCCATTCTGAAGACAAGTCATAACCAGTGCAAGGACATTCACAGGATCTTCATAAATCACACAGTACCTGAAATAGTGCATAAGAGGTGCATTCTTTTAATACATAAATGTATTACTAGTTTAATATTATTCTGTTAGTTATAAGGCATCGCAACAGCAGTTTGAATATAAGTGCAAATCTAAGAATGTGAAACATTGAATGAACATACAGTTTAATGGATTATAGCCAAATGCAATCTGAAATGTCTACATAAAGGCTTGTATATCATAGCAATTATCAGTTTGTGTTCATTAATTAGTTTTAGTATCGCTCTGATCAAAAGTATACAAAAAAGTGACAAACCTGTTGTATAACAGGTGCTTGCACACCACCAGGCTGCATTTGTGGTATAACCTGCTGTTGCAAGAGAACCTGTTGCTGTGGCTGGATAATATACTGGGTACCATTTGGGGCTCTAACCACCTGCAAGATCTGGCCTGTGAACAAAAAATAAATAAATAAAAAATAAGGCAAAAATGAGTTACCGTTTTTATTGAAATACTTTTGTTTCAGAAATCAAATAAGTTTCAACATTAAATAAGAATGTATAATATACTGCCTATAAAAGTCAAAATTGTTTAAGTTTCCACATTTTGATTTACCTTGATTTGTAATCAGTTGTTGATAGGGAGTGACACCTGATGGCAATGCCAGTGTTGCTGCAGTGGCTGCTGCACTCTTCATAGAAAAGAAAAAGTTTAAAAACTACTCAATATGCATGCAAATACATACCTGAATATGTATTTTTAAAAAATGGCAAGAAGGGTATCTGCTCTAAGAACCAATTTAGACAAAATAATTTTGCAGACTTAGGTCTTCACAGCTGTTATTTTTGGAGTCAGGCATAGCAGAAGCCACATTTACGCAACATACTGACAATTAAATACCTGCTTAAATGTAGAGCCAAATAAACAAAGTTAGATTTATAAAGCTAGCCGGGGGGGGTTGGGGGAGGGAACTACTGTTACAAGACTTTATAATACCAATGTAAAAAAAAAAAGTTGGGAGAATGTAAAATTAATATTCAATTGTTTTTTTGCAATTTAACATCACAATACATGGGGGCAAACTTTGTACTGGTGCAAAACACTACTATCTCTACCGTCTTACCGCACTTATAAACCTATCTGCCTATTCCCGAATTTAACTTCATGTGCTTGTGAGAGAAATGTAACGACATACAAAGCACAGTGTAATCCACTACAACTCCAAATCTGTGATGCCACTGAAGTTGCAAAGACGCTGTAAGAGAAGCTACCTGCAAGAGCTGAGCGTACCCGCTCAGAAAGAACAAACATCTTTGTTTTCAACTTGGCAATCACGCTGTGATCTGCAGAAATACTACAAATGACAGTTCCTGTGAGAAGTTTTAAATTTGTACTTTAAGTTAAAGTTAGAATGATCTTAAGTTCAACCACTGGAAATAAAGCAGGCTAATTCAATGGTGGAGAGTCAGTAAAGGGGGTGCAACTATGACTAAAGTGGCAGTATATATATATATATATATATATATATATATATATATATATATATAATATATATTTTTTTTTTTTTTTTTTTTTTTTAGGATGGATAGAACATTTTTAAATACATACATGACAGCTAATTAGTCCAAGTTCTTACTTTTGAAATAGGCTGTTGACAACCACTCTAAGATTTATAGAACCAGAGAAATTATGTTTCAAGTAGGGATTGTCAGTGAAACTGCAGTGAACAGAGACAAAATGGCAGCTTCCTTGTATGAGGTAACAAGAGTAAAAAAATAAAATAATAATTAAAAAAAAAAAGTTTTAAACAGGTCTTTTTTTCCCCGGATTTAATGTAAATGGCTTTTTTTTTTTTTTTTTTTTTTAAACCAAAAAAAGACCAGATTTAGCTAAATACATACATTTTAGCTAACTACATCAATGTTAAATACATTCTTAACAAGTAGCAATACCAAATCAAATGCATCAATGGGCGTGGGCTTGCATGTTGGCTTCCGATCTACCAGTAGCTGGCAGATCAACTAATTTTTTTGTGTTAACCCAAATTTATTTTCTTAGATTTAACTGCTGAACGACAATGTTTTTTTCAGATTTATCTGTTAGGTAAATGTTGAATCGCCAAGTTTAAAAAATAAATACATTTAACCAAAAAAAAAAAAGTTAAGTTACATGTATTTTTTCACGGATATGTAGAAACGTAATGTAAATGTTGTTGCCAAGTGTACAACAAAAAAACACACACACACATGTAAAAAAAATATATATATATATATATATATATATATATATATATATATATATATATATATATATATATATATATATAGACTGATTTTAAATGTTGAATTTTTGATGTGCTTATGTATTTAGCTAAATCTGGACTTTGTAGTTAAATCTAGGAAAAAATATGCACAAAATGTATTCTAAGAAATGTTTGCACACCTCTGCTCTAGTTTACTAGATACACTTGACAAATATGCTTTGTTTTGCAATGCCAAAGCAAGCTACAGGTCATGTAAAAATAAACAAAGAAAGCTACAAATTAGGGGTTCTGAACTTTGGTTGCATCTGATTTTATAACAAGTTTCAAGTTATTTTTCATAAATGTACTCAATTAATTCCAGTAAAGCAACTGTTTATTTGAGCCAAATCCAATCCAACTTCTTTTAATAGGGTTCTGGACAGTGGTTCTTACTGGCAACTTTTCAGGTTTTTTGCAGTAATGTCATCTCTGGTAGTGGATAAGGGAAGTATGACAAAATAACTATACTGACACCCAGTGTTATGCTGTGCATGCGCTTATATGCACGGTAATACGGTAATGATTGTACAAACAAGGACAGCTGCATTTTCACTGTATTTGTTCAAGATTCTGTGCCATGCCCACTTTTTGCTACTTCTTTTTTCCCTTAACTAAATGGATCAAATGGAGGCCCTTTGTTACTATCCAGGTACTTTACCATATATCCTACAAGGCCATCAGGCTGGCTTGTGATGTGCCTGGTCAGATTCCTTCTCCCATTCTGAATCACACAGCTATTCTATACAGTGGAATATAAATACAATATCATTCCTGTTTATTGTCTACACATTATACTGGAGACGTAAATCATATCTCATGCTTTCCTTCAACACAATAGAACAAAGGATGTTATACTGTACATCCTTCCTGAACAAGTGAGCTGAAATGGTCTTATACCTCTTACTGTTTAATGTGCATTTAGCATACGGTAAAAACATGCACTAGCAGAATTGCCACTAAGCAATAAACAGATTTAAATCAGTGCTTTCGAAGGAAAACCTACAACAATTAGTCTACATTTTTAAACCAAGATCTTCTATTTTTACACATCACAAAAACAAAAAAAAGACCAATCACTAGCTCAGATTTTGTTGATTTTGTAATTTATTATCAATCTTACCATTCCTGTGGCATTCATGTGTTGTAATATTTTGGGATCTTGCACAATAACCTGTTGCTGTGTTGCTGTGCCAGGAATAAATAGAAAAAATGAAAGGCTGTGGTTTAATTCTAAAATAATCTTTCCCCCACCCCCAACATTTGAAACCTGTTATGTCAGATTTATTTTCTGTAGTTGTCAACCTGACAATGATTTAATCTGGAATCTCTTTAGTTGTCCATGGTGCCATCCTCAATTAAACAGTACCCTAATTACATCTAAGAACATGGCAACCAGCAACAAGGGGACCGGCACTATAATGCCTCTTTCTATAAAAAAAAAAAAAGCTTTATTCGTGTTAGATTTCATGGAAAAAAAAATTCACAGATTTGATATTACCCAGGCTACAAGCTGTAAAAACAGTTGTCAGACTACTGGCAAAACATGTGTCAGTCTGAATGTATTCACATTACTGCACTAAAGAAAATGGAACGAAATCCAGAATCAACTTGAAAAAACACCAACTTTTAAAATAAAGATAACATAACACTGCAATGAAATCAGTGCAGTGTCTCACCTTGGCTTGGTGGAATAATGACCTGCTGCTGCTGGGACTGTTGTTGGGCTTGCTTCACCTGCTGCTGTTGTTGTGCCTGTGCCTGCAGTAACAGCTGCTGCTCTTCAGTGTGAAAGCCATCAACAGCTTTGGACTGCATTAATTTGTTCTCCCATAACTGAGGCATAAAAAATAAAAATTAAACATGCACAAGAATAACTGCACAGAGCCGCAGAGATATACACATTATGAATCTGATTGTCCGACGGGTATCTTGAGTGAATTATGCAAGTTTAATTTGAAAGCCGTTTTTAGAAGTTTACACCGTTAGCATATTTAAATAAATAAATGTCCACAAAATCCAGTTAATACAAACCCGCACAAAAATAAAGCATCCCCAGAAGCAATAATCTAGGACGTACGTCTATCAGATCAACGAAGAAATATGAAAATGTGAAAAAGATTGGATCATTTATTTTTCCTGAAGTTAAACAATATGACAAACGTTAGATGTTCATTGGACACCACCTGTAGTTGAATTGTGTAGCAACTATAAAAGACTATGTCAAAGCATGCGATCTGTACAATTTCTATGGCCAGAATTTAAAGAAATGCAGCAGTGAGAGTTAATTTTAACTGGCCAATCAAATACAGCTGTGCTCCACACATTAAGACAGTAACTCACAGGATACTCTTTGCAGCTGTAACTTCAAGTCACATTACCTCAAATATGGCAGCCACATTAGGTCAGAGCTCAATTTCATGGTTAGAAACACATTCAGCACAAACGGTTTACATAACCCTTCAAATATGAAGTCACTACCTCATACAAGGCTTTGACACTGGCAGTGATAGCTTTGAAGAAAAAAATTATAAAAAGTAGTCAGCAAAGACAGCAGTGATTTCGCAAACTCAAACAGATGACTTCATACCGTCTTAAGTTCCAAAAGCACTTGCTCATCCACTCCTTCATCAAGGAACAGTTCTCGGACATCATTTATTACATCTTCAATCACAGATCTGTATAATTTAGGCTGTAATAAAAACGATAAAAAGTGGGGTATATAGATTCACTAATAAATCAGCATTAACGATTATACACTTCACAAAGGTTTTTTTTTTTCAAAATGACCCACACGCCCTCCATCATGACAAAAAACATAAATTGGTGATGCTAAAAAAATTAATAAGATTCAGACATTGTGCAATACGTATTTGTTTTTAGTAACAAGAAAATCTACTTACATGTATTAAACATGAATAACCAACTAAAGATGAATGTAAATAAAGCATAGTGGTCAGCAGAAACCAGAATCTTTTGACTTTGTAGTGTTTGATTTCCCACATCAAGACTGTTGTATATAATCTGGTCAGACACTAAGCCAATGGTTGAACAGGAATATCAGATACATACTGTTGGACCATTGCTGTTATAACACCAGATTACATCTGGGTTAGCTGCTCTAGTGGACCAAGTTCTGAGGAGATGGTGTTTCTTCAGTTTGTGGTGGAAGAAATTGTTCCAGCGCAGGTTTATGCATGTAAAAGACCACTGCGTGCCCCAAATGATGGGAGTCGGGTGGTAAAAACAGGTATTTTGATGACTGCTTTATTTGTCAGGGTATGACCTAGACACATATTACAATACCCTTTTTGTTGGTTTCTTTTAAATATTCAGTGACATAAAAGGCCAAGTGTCCTAGCTGGTCTAGTTGAGTAAGAATAAACAACAGTATAGTTTTAACTAAGGCTCCCAATTACTGTAATGGCGACATACTTTCCAGAATTTCAAGTACACAGAACTTATCTTCTCTTTAAAATTATCTTGATCTGTTTGAAAAGGTGGTACAAATCTTAACACTCTGTGTTGGTAAGTGTAACAGTACTTGTTTGTGTCACTGGAAAACTTATTTTTTCATAATGGGATTACAAAACAGACACACACACACACACACACATATATATATATATATATATATATATATATATATATATATATATATATATAATATATATATATATATATATATATATATATATATATATATATATATATATATATATATATATATATATATATATATATATATATATATATACACATACATACATATATTATACACTACATACACATACATACACACAAAACTTTTCTACACAGCTGAAGGGCTTTTGCCCAAAAAAACGTCCTGAAATAAATTATTTTTTAAATTATTTAAAAATTAGTGTACATGTAAAAAAAACTATATAATATATATATATATATATATATATAATATATATATATATATATATAAAAATATATTTTACACACACTATATATCTCAACTCACTGTACCAATCATGAGACATGTTAATTTACTAAAGCTACTAAGAGTTTTAAAACACTAAAATTGGCCCCTGTTGTGTTTGTTATTTGTATTAGTTGTTCTTATAATATTGCCACAGACTATTCCCTATTTAATACAATGTACCACAAACTTGCAAAAAGTGTGATGTTAAGACACTACATGCACTCATTTTACAGTACATTACTCATCAAAATGGTAGCTGCAGTGTAAACTAGCTTGTATCTGTTTCTGTGCACCACCACCTCCGCCACTCAACATGCACCTCCCTCGCTTAAGCCCGTCTGCTCACTATTTAAAGCCTGATCTGGTGTTTATATGGAGAGGCTATGACGTAGTTTGGATAGCACCTTCCCATCCCTGCCAGAGTCTATATTAGAGAGCGGCAATGGCTCTATATAAAGAAGGCTGAGACAGGGAGGAAATCAGAATCGTCGACAGGAGGAAGGGAAGCCATTATGAAATTAGGTTGTTGTTTGTGCGTATGGGGGACATTTTCTACTGTTAATTGTTTAAGACACAAGTTTTGCGAGCTATCGACATCGATTTGGGGCTCTAATTTGATATTAAGGAGGGTTAATCAAAATAAACATATTTTGGGTTTATTTAGATTTGCAAGGGGGAAATTTGTATTGCATTCTGATAAGGACTGCATTCAGTGCAATCCACACTGAAACGGCATTTGCTGGTCGGCAAGAACCACCAATACAAATTAAACATAGAAGGTGCTTTTTAACTGTGAAAGTATTTATTTATTAAATGCGACCCAATATAAATCTACACGGAATCCCAATACACAAAAAAGGAAAGAAAAACGAAGGTTAATTACTTTAACGTATAAGACACAACAAAAACAAATAAATAAAATCGATGTGCACACATATTTACACAAATGACTTAGTTTGTTTTGTTTCACTTATTTTATACAAATAAGAGGGAAAACTGTACGCAGCTATCATCAAATGCATTCGCAGCCAAATAGTATAGTAGGACTTTTACGAAACCAAACCTTACCTTGCATTTTAGCTGTACCCAAAAATAAAATTATCTTATAAGGCAAGCACAGGTCTTTTTAAAGAGTGTGTATATATATATATAACTGTAGAGACCGATATAACAAACACTGAAAACGTAACCAAACGAAGGTTTAAACTTTGGTTTCGCCAAAGATCAGGGCTGGCCGTTTTTTTTGTTTTTTTCCCCCCAGTTGCATTGAAAGTGTATGAAATTACTATTTCTCCCATTGTGAGTGTTCATAGTAGTAAAATTTAGTCAGCAGTACATTTTCAGTCGGCGTCATATCTGACTGACTGTACACTCAGGAGATCCTTACCACTGGGTTTGAGTTAGCCGAGCTCGCCATTATTAATGCAGAGAAAAAAAAGAAAAAAAAAAAACACTAGAAAACGAACAGTAAAAAACAAATAAAAACGCAGCCTATTAAGATCTAGAATTCTAAGGATTCAAATAAACTCATTTAAAAGGGTATAATATAAAATAAAACACTATACTAGCCGCTTATTTCTAATCCGAAGGGCTGCGCTGTCCAGCCGTCCTCTCTCCGTCGCTCCCTCCTTTATATACTGAGCGATGAAGCTGCGAGTACGCGAGACACAGGGCAGGGTCAACAAGGCCAGTATGACAAATACCGCGAGAACTGATTTCAATATGACGTGTTAGCTCAGCAATTCGAACATACGGGTGACTGGCTGTTACCTAATGGGAATTGTAGTCATCTCTGAGTTACACTTAAAATAAATGGTTGCGTATATTTATTATTAACAACTATCTTTATTGTTTAATGCATTTTTTTTTTAAAGTGACCAATTATTAATTTCTCCCCCCCCCAAATTTGGAATTTTTTTGAGAGCGTGAGCGTCCTCCGAGCTCACAAATTGGAGGCGTCCAAGCTGTATTGATCGATGCTGTGCTCACAGCGACAGCGCTTTAAATTGATGAGTCACTTGGGGACTATGCGTTGATTTTTTAAATTTGTTTATTTATTTTTTAAAGACACGATGCTGAACTGTATGTACAGATGTTTGTTGTAATACAACTCCTAATGTTCTTCCAAATAAACTAACATGGCATAACAAACGTTTCGACTAGAAGTCTTTTTCAGTTTCTTTTTTCGTTAAAAAAGGTTAGGGAAAAATGTACTTCCAGTAGATGGCACACTTGTTATACAAAATACAGTCAAACCTGAAGAAAGCAGTCACCAAATAAACTGTACAGTAGGTGTGGCTACGTATTAAATGTGCCATTCACAAAAGAATATGAATATATATATATAGAGAGAGAGAGAGAGAGAGAGATTTGTTAGAGGTTTAGTGGCTGGCAACTGCATGGGAACCCAAGTGTTCTCATTTGTTATTAAGAAATGAAAAAATGGGGTATGATCCCTATAATTAAAGCAAAGGATGGTCAGCTTTTCATGCGACTTGAAATTACTTTTCATACATGTCGTCATTGTTGAAATCAATGGAGATATCTGTTTAAATTGCCTTTAGAGGAGGTTGTGTGGTTCAGTGGTTAAAGAACCAGGCTTGTACTAGGAGGTCCCCAGTTCAAATCCCAGCTCAGCTACTGACTCATTGTATGACCCTGAGCAAGTCACTTAACCTCTTTGTACTCTGTCTTTTGGGTGAGACTTTGTAAGTGACTCTGCAGCTGATGTATAGTTTACACACCCTATATTTTGTAAAGTGCCTTGTGATGGTGGTCCACTATGAAAGGTGCTATATAAAGATTATTATTACTATAATGAACCTGTCACTGCAGTACTAACCTGTAATACAGACTGTGTGCCTCCACAGACACTTATCTTAACCCTTCCATGCTCTATGTCCTCAGTCAGAGGAAGGGAACAGGACAGTAGATCTTTATCTGGAGCTGCTAGAAGTGTGTGTAATTGCAAGCATCGTGCCCCTCTGTGTTATAAGAGTGGGAATATCAGTTGAGCTTTTAAAACACCTTTAAAAAAATGGTTGTGATATTTCTATTAAACCGGTGCCATAGTAGTGCAAATGTACCCTTTCTTCAGTTCTCATGCTTGGATTACGTATTTAAAGTAATTACCCTGCCGTCTTTTTACGCTTTACCAATGGCACACTACAGTGAGCTTTTATAAGGGTTGAGAGGACACAGCCTTTTACCTCTTTCCACAACACAAACGTATTACTTTAGGAGTCTAACAGTCTCAGACCTTGATCCGATGAAAAAGCTGCAGCTGGATGATTCCTGAGCCCTTCCAGTATTGGCACTCGCATTTGTTCCCTGCAATGATTGCACCTTCATTTTCATAGAGCTAGGTAGGACTGACTGGGAACAGGTTACATTGGGGGCCTGGGGAGAAGGGAGCAGGGTGGTGAATTCCTCAGGCCAGGTTAAATTTTATTGGGATACTCACGACTAGCCTCCTCTTGTGTAATATATTTTATTAGGATCTCTAATGACCTGCTTGAAGGACTGCACAAGGCCCATGCTAGGGTTGAGCTGTGACTTAGAAGGAAGACTGCCTGCTATTTTAATATAAGCTCTCCATCCATCTTCAACCGAGGCCCACCCGCCTTGCTTAGCTTCTGTTATGTGATGACAGCAGTCCCCAAGGTGACATTGCCTGCAGACACAGTGTCCTGTCACATGCGTAATTTGTCAGTGAGATGCTACAGTGCATTAAAAAGGCGCCACTGATATTTCTTATCGGGAGACCAAACATGTTTTATTTGACACAATAACTTTATTAAGTCTTGAATGTACAAAAGAAGCAACAGCAATATAGTGCATTTATAAAGAAAAAGTCCATTCCAGTTTACACATACACAGAACTCTGTGCTGATGGCACACTGCTTACAGTAGTAGACTCACATGGCTCGTATCAGCCAATACATTCTTAAAGAGAGCGGCCCCAGCAAACTGTGCTTAAGAAAGGATAGGCAATATTTATCGTACAAAATTAATTGCTGCCAGGCATAATTACATGATATTTACTGAAGTTAAACTCTACATACATTCAAACAAGGCTGAATATTGATCAATGTCATTATTTCACTGAAGGGAGGGGACAGCTTTTGTTTTTCACATACACTTTCTTCTAACACGTAATGGGACATCCTGTGACTAATACTATGGCAATATTTGTTTTTTGAAGTGTGGTGTGTAACATCGACAGCCACAGGGTACAAACAAAGAATAAAAAACCTGCAGCTTGATACTTACACAGTTCAAATGCTGTGTCCATTGTTCTTAAAATGTCATTTGTTTTACTGGTCTGATATCACATAGTGCTTTGAGGACTGAATTACATCTTAAAAATGTCATCAATAGAATAATCAGAGTAAAAAAAGATGTTGAACCTTTGACTATGACAGCTGAGCAAGCCTGGGCAAGTCTGACCTTATAGCTGTACTGAAGGACCCTCACAATCTGCATGGTCTAGTATCAGCTTAGTGTCACCTTTACTGCTATGCTCTTTACAGAAATGTCCTTAGTGTCTTTTTGATTTTTAAAACTATATATTTTGCATAGCTATTTTTTCATTTGTTTATATTATTGTTACCACTATCGTTTGCCTTTTACCAGCTTTCAGACTCTCCTAGTTTTCTATGTGTAAATCTACAGACACCCTTTAATCAAACTATTACCTACAGTAGTGTATCCCCTCTTTTTTCTGTTTGTTTTTAACATTTTCTTGCATAATTATAATCCTAGTAAGGTAATAGGAGTTAAAATAGGAACCAACACAATATTGCCCACCAAGGGCTCCAATTTATCACTGTATACAGTATGAAAGTATAGAGTACATACATACATGTGCAACTGTGTTCTAACATCTTCACAAAACTCTTCATAAACAAAAATATATTTTAAAACAGAACTATAAACTTGCTCATTTTCAATATTTAGTATGCCAGTTTAAATGTACAGCTTTAATATATATATATTTAATGGCCTATACAAATCTTAAGATTTTTCAAGGCTTTAAGGTCCTTTCATATGCTATTCTGATTATCAGAAAAAGTCCAGTGTTCAATTTCTCTATTTTATGCTGTAACACATGTAAATCGTTCAATCTGAAGCACACCTGTAATGGTATTTATCATACCACAAGCCTATTCTTTTGTATCAAATTAAGATATAGGCGCATCTAAAGGGGGTCGGGGGTTTGAATAGGTTTAATTACCTAAACTAACAAGTATGTTAGTAACATTACAATTGGATAAATGAATGTAAAGTGTCACAAACAGTAAGCACACAAATATGTAAATACTGGTGCCTCCACAATAGCATTAAGCATTTTAAGGATTTTTAATATTAGAGAAAGTCATTTGCCACCCTTTTTCCCCCCAAAACAGCCAAAAAAGCAAAATACATATCTGAATTTTCCTGCAGAGATATATATTTGTTTTACATTTTTTTATAACATCTTCTATGTGAAAAGCACAACTGAGAAACAGTTGTTTACAAAGCAACAACTCCAACAAAATGGAAGCTGTTCTCCACCATGAAAACAGCATTTGAAATGATGTTGCTGTCTAACTAAACAATACTGACATTCTCCTGCATCAAATACTACAAAGATTTGCCTATAATATTAATCTTTCAGCTTTTGAAAACTGTTTGGCCATCAAATGTGTCAATACTATGGATTCTTTTATCTCATTAACATGTTATTTCAGCACATGATAATTCACAAATTGGGTTAATTCAGAGTTAGGGCATGGCAGCAGTA
Source organism: Polyodon spathula (assembly GCF_017654505.1). Lineage (NCBI taxonomy): Eukaryota > Metazoa > Chordata > Actinopteri > Acipenseriformes > Polyodontidae > Polyodon > Polyodon spathula. The sequence goes on from NC_054545.1 coordinate 7,631,157, forward strand.
AACTGTCACATTCTATACTGTGTAAGGGCCCTTCTTTAATTTACTGTTTTCAATACGATTCACGATTCTTCGATGTCAGACAGTAAAATAAAAAGGGAGCACCATACTGTACTGTTTTCAAAGTACTAACCCAAAAGAAATCAAGCTGTCACATCTATTAAAATCCAACTATTTAGAAGATGAGGAGAGGAATAATGAGAGCTTGATTTAGTAAGAATCCACTTAAGAATTAATAAGCGTCTGGAATAAAAACAAAAGCAAATACAAAGCATACAAATACATTTGGTTATGTATTTTAATTGTATGCTTCTCAAGTGCTGGTGAAGCAGGTTTACCACAGCCAGCAACCGACATCCCTGTAACTGAATACTGAGCAAACTGAAGCAGACAAACCAACAGAGAAGCAGTCAGATGTTTTGCTCAAGACCTTGCCAGGCAGTGTCAACTGAAAATAGTGTTTCTTTGTTTTTCAAACTGCAACGAATGCATCCTCTCCTGTGATACTCTCTCGAAAGTGCATCTTTTTTATCCTTTATCCTTGAATCAATATGCTCTTTGTAGTGCTCACTGATGGCTACATTCATTTGGTTGGTCTCTCTGTGTTCCATTCAGCTCTTGCATTTGATCAATTTTCAGTTCAACTTCAACCTATTGAAAGAAAAAGAAACATTTTTAACAATACAAAACAAACCGCCACAGTAAATGACCAATTGTGCAGTGATCACAGAAACAGAAAGACAGACAATGAAGAAGCTAAACAGAGTAAAATGGAAATAATAATAATAATAATAATAATAATAATAATAATAATAATAATAATAATAATAATAATAATAATAATAATAATAATAGAGTTTGAGAAAGAAATTAAGAAATGCAGAGAGAAGGGTCACACACAACTTTCCACAAACAGAGAAAGATGGGTGGGTTGCCATTATAACATACGGAATAGAATGGCATTCCTAGGGTGGGGCAACTGTATCAGTTTAGCAAAAACAGGCCTCTGTGCAACATAGCTGTACTTTGGATGGGGCAAAAATGGAGTTCCAGACTGGGTCCTTCCTGGATCAATACCAGAACATACTCATTTAAATCCCTTGTTTAGAAAGATACAGAGTATTAGTGCTTGTGACAGAGTAGCTGTCTCCCGTGTGGGTGTGTGCACTCACTGCTGAGTGACAGGCAGGATACGCATCGCAGGTGAACAGGATGGGTTTACATATCAAGACAACGCACTGAACAGCTCACGTGTGTCTACCAGCAATGGTAGCGCACGATTCACATACAACAGTGTACAAAAACCTGGGTGGGATGTACAATCTCTGAACTAATCTTCTCTGATCAATAATAAACAAGTGTTACTGAAGAGCTTGACCATGGCAGATAAATGGTTAAGGCGGATAGATGACAGATTTCTGTAATAATAATAATAATGTTTTTATCATCATTATGGTTATTTTATTATTTTTGTGACACCTTTTTTATGTCACTGATATCTGGGGTCTCAGCGCTGCATTGAATTACAAGACCAGCTTCAGGCAAATTGCAATGTGTCCATTAGGGGGCGCTCATGTGCCATCAAATTGAAAAGTACCAGAACTGGAGGACAGGAAACAAGGTGATTTTTGCCCCAAAAGGATATGAAAATAGCACTATTACTAAGAATAAGTACATTTTTTTTCTTATACAAAGACCTGCAGTTTAGAGTCTATTTAGAGTCCACTCCTCAGATTCTCTTCACCAGAAACCAACATGACACTACACACTTACAGCAAGTCTCAGCTAAGTCCAAGATAATGGAATACTCCATAGGCAGTGACTAACAGGCAAATGAATCACAGTGATGCTGAGACAGAAACATCCAGCTGAACAAAAGACTACATCGAACATATATATTTTCAATTATCTATGATTGTAGAAAACTCCTGCGCCACCAGGGAGCATTGAGAGTAAGAAGCAATGCGATAAGCCAGGGTATGTAAACACACTGTGCTGCCAAAGAATGATGACAGGCCTGTCCACACTCCCAAACACTGAAGGACCCAGAGAACTGCGGTCTTAGCTGTTATTATTGTCAGCTGTCCCACACATGAGTGCTTCAGTTTGTTTTTAATATACCCAGCAATTGTCAGGCAGTGTAAGCAAGTCCAAGTCTGTTGACCAGTTAGGGCATTTGAACAGCTTAAAGCAAGTAGAAATTTCCATATGAAGAAATACACCCATGCTCCAAGAACAAGCTATACTAACACTGTCATGCTTGGAACAAAGCTTCTAGAAAAGATTTCAGAGCAGAAGTGTCAAACCTTTTTTTGACTACAAAAGCCATTCTAATGTAATTAACAAGAGAAAAGTAACAGCATAACACCCCAGTATGAAAGTGCTGGCTATTAGGGATTGCTCTGGAGCTGTCTCAGTAATTGAAACTGTAAATATTATTTGATACATTTTAAATTATTCAGTTTTCAGATATTGTGCCTATAAAGTACATACATTGTAATCCAGTACTTCATAATCACAAAATTCCCCAACAGCACTAATGTTATCAAAACATCCAGTCACTCGCTTTTACTTGGTATAATATATTATTAGTGCTGCTTATTGTTTGAACTGTAACACTCCTATGTTTATACTGGAACGTACGTGGTTATTAAATGAATGCAGGACTGTAACCCGAATCACACTCCCTAAAACAAAGATACTGCAAGAACATCGCAGTACTTCTTCATACACACAATTATTCTGTCCGGATCTGCTTTTTAAACACACTTCTACTGCTATTATTAAACACTTGTGTTTCAATACTTATGACCTAGTAAAGCTTAAACAATTTGAAATGCATTACAGTACCTGGTAGCAGTAATGTGCTTTGTAGCTGACCCATTTCTTCACGTCGCTTTTCTCTCCAACGGACAGGGAGCGCACAGTGGCTCTGGAGGCTGAGGCTGCCGGCATGTCGAACTCCACGTCCACGTGTCGTGCAAACATTGAGTGCACCTCCCGGTCCGAGCCCAGCTCCAGATGAAAGAAGAAACTGTGAGGGTGGCCTGAAGCTACGAAGAGCACATAGAGCCTACAGTCAGGGCAGGGTTAGGCAAGGGAATTCAGGTAAGGCCTAAGGATTATTTTAGTACACTGTGTTCTGCCCATTGGAAAGCAATTGGAGCTTGCTTAATCAAACGAATAATATTGTGTAATAAAAGATCCTGCTGGTTAAGGTACTGACCAAGGCTTTAAAAAAAACACTATTACCTCTCATTAACAACTTTCTTCCAAGTATCATTTTTTTCACACTTTATTTTCACTTTTAATCAAGTGAGGAGACCTTTCCTTTTACAGGCAGGAAAATTCATGTAGGTTTAATTTTATAGACAGACAATTAAGCTTTACTATGTCAGATATGCTGAAAACAGGCAAACTCTTTCAGGCATACAGACAAAGGATACCAAAATAAGCTTGGGTGGCAATGGAACTGATTACAAGCAGCCTTTCTGAAACAAACATGCACAGCAAAAAAATAAAGACTGATAAATAATCAAAAATCCTAAGAGATGTTGTTGTTCAACGAGTAGAATGAGAGAGTGGTCTTCGGTGGTTCGATGATTCACAAGATGCCTAGAAAGAGAGTTCGCCATTTAGAGAAAAAAGAAAAAGATTCTTGTCACTCTTTGTTAAGTGAGGTGGAATTGATTGGGTCAGAAAGGACTTGAAAGCCTGTGATTTTTGTGAGCTAATGCATGATGACAGTGAAGCTTTGTGTGATGAATTAATAGGGAGAGAGGAAACCCTGCCGCTGCATTATTTAAAGCCCTTACAGGCTAACTATTAACTGAAATACACCAGAAACACTTGAAACAAGTTACCAAATTCAGAGGCCCTTAGCAAATTCAAATATATAAAGATGCCGTTCTAGTGACAGGTGTTTCAGTTACTCAAAGAGGTTTCTGTCCATTGGCAACTAATCTTCTGTAGTTTTTCTAGTTCTCTCCAATATCTGACATATATGACAAAAGTCAAACTCAATATAGCACAACCAATAACCAATATTATAGTCACTTTACCTCAAGGAAATTGGAAGAATACAATGCTAGCATGAATAGAAAACGAATTTTAAATGCAGGATATGCTATATCTATAGGAGGCTAGAGTATGGTTTAAATTGTTTCAATACCTGCCTGGAATCACATCAACACACTGTATATTTTACAGCAACCAATTACAGGATCTGTCAATGCTACTAATGGTTTAATTATAAAGTGAAAGGAAATCATTCCTTTGAAATATATTTCTAGAAAATATGTTTGCATAAAGCATCACTTCTGTAAATGGCCCTGTAAAGAAGCATTTGAGCATCTCCTGATTGGAAATATTTCACAGCTGTAATGTGAGCCCACATATAACCCACTCATCAAGCCACAGTTCTTTGGACTTTGGTTTTATCTGATTATACTAAAGAATCATGGGGCAAATGTCGCTTCAAAACACTAAAGCAAACTCGTAAAAATGGAGGCTTTGTGTTGGTGCAAACAAAAAAAACAACAAACAGGCCAGTGAGGGAAAACTCCCTAAACCTCAAGTAATCATAGTCAGCTGCCTATATTTAAAAAAACTATCATTCTGAAACTGTGGTCAATACAACATGTCTAAATAAACCAAAACCAATAGCCAGCTATCGTTAAGATTTTTAGCCCACGGGACACGTGAGTACACTAACTATTTATTTAAAAGACACTATTTTAATAAGCGGGTGTAATAAACAATAACGCCATCACTCTGTGTTACACCTCACATGAAACACTGCACAGCAAGGATACGATAAACAAGAACTAGAAGTGTGGGAGGTGATTGACTTGTTTATTTGAGATCAACTTTCAGTCTAAACTATTTTCAAGTAGGGAACCTTCCATCTGTACTATTTTTTAGAAGTGGCAGGAAACAGTTTCAGACCATAAACAAATGTTGAGGTTACTCTTCATTAGCATTAAACATCCATAACACAGCACATGTAATAATTAACACAGCATTAACACATACAAATAAAATAACATAAATAAAAAAGGTTCCTACCTGAGTTTTTGTCAGGAAGCCTGTTTATCCTCCATACCACCGCCTTAAAAGCATGCTCATATTTGGCAGTTCCCAAAGTTACTCGCATTACAGGCTCTGACCCGGAGGTGCTGGTGGAACCAAAACTTGCCCCTTTATTCATTTTGGCTTTCAAAGACTTCTCTCCTGTGACACTCTCCCGCCGGAAATTCTTCATCAGAGCTTTGGCAACAGGGTAGCGGATCATCACGTTTTCACAGGGAATCAATGTCAGTGGATCCCGGTTGGATGAAAACCCTGATGACATCACTAACCAAGACTGTAGCTCCACCTCGGCTCCCTTGACAGTAGCTATGGTCCTGAGAGTAAAGGGCAGAGTTTTTTCTGCAAAAGCTGTCCTGAAGCGCATCAATTCAAACCTGTGTGCGCTTGGTGGAACAAACGCAATAGATCTCGTATTTGCAAATTCCTTTTCATCCACATATTTGTTCAACTGGCAGTCTCTGAGCTTAATCCATCTTGTTGTGCTGTTTGGAATGATGTCATGTCTAGAAACAACTTCATTCCCCTTGATTTGGACATCATTAAAACCTATCCTGCATATTGGTGTCCCTGAAACAAAAGCCAAAACGCTGACATGAGTCACCACTGACTGGCGCAAGATTCGGTTATCCCCTTTGGCCACCACACCACAAAACTCATCCCTAACTTCTATGGATATCTCGTCCTCCAAGTAATTCGAAGGACGCAAATATGTGTCCACATCCAGTGGCAGACTCATCAACACATTCTGAACCGCTGATATAAAACTCAAAAAATCTTTGTAATTTTTTGTTCCAAGTTTAACAATTTGTTCCATTACAGGTGTGTGAACTACTGCTACCTTTGGCTGATATTTCTTTTTTTCCTTGTAAGTTACATGGTCTATCCGTATTGTGTGAATTTTCCCATTTTCATCAAAGGTTTGTAGCTTGGGCTCTGATAACCCGTGGCTGGCATTCAACTGAATCGTCTTAAAAGGCTTTGCCAATCCTTTTTCATAATAAAGTTGTAAGCAACCGGCCTCTGTCAGTTTCACATGAATCACTCCCCAGTGCCTGGATGACATCATGCTCTTCTTTTCAGGTATCCTTAGCATCATTGGCCAACCATCTCTAGGCTCCAAGTGGGATGGCACAAAAGGTGGTTCATCAAGCTCATCAGAATCTATGGGTTCACCAGGCATGGTAGGATTATCTGCTTCATCTAGATCTGCAATTTGCATCTGCTTCAATTGCTCTAAGGTTTGATTTTCAGGAACATTATTGAACCTGTCCTCTTGGATGCTGGTATCAAAAACAGGAGAGAAAAGCAGGACGGAGTCTGTTTTGACATCGACTCCTTCAGTGAGAAAGGGAGAGCTGAATGAATACACCTGAGGACTCCCTGGTCCATTGTTCTCTGACGTATCAACAAGCAGGGGCTCTTGCTTATCAAAGTAGGCACTGAAAGGGTTAATGGGTGATGGCTGAACATCCAAAAGTTTGCTATCCAAAAATGGATTTATCTTACTGCATGGTGTTCTGGTATTAGCTGGAGGACTGTCGGGAGTGAAAACATAATTGGTCTTTTCCGGAGCCAAATCAAACAAGTTCCTCGTCACCTCTGTCTTTAGCGAATGTCCCTCAGAGATAATCAAGTTACTATTGGAGTCTTGAGTGGGAGCATGGCTGAAGTTGTTAACCTTTAAAGGTTTTGGAGAAGGAAGAAAGCAGGAGTCCTCATCGTCATCGAAGGTAACCCAACTTGCAAAGCGGGTTGTTTTTCTGTCTGACTGTCCATTCATTTGTTTATCGATTTGAAGCCAGTTAACTGCATCCATGTTTATATCTTCATCATCTTGAAAGACAGAAGAATCTATAAAATAATAGAGAGGGTAGAAGTTAACAGAGTTAACCAGTCCAGCATATAAAAATAGTCCACTATGCCTATATTTCACTTTGAACTAAAACATTTTTCCAGTTGGTTAACTTTTGAAAGAACTGTGGTTGTGAATCTGTCACCAGTTGCTACTTTATAATGACAGAGTAAAAATGGAAAAAAACAAACCAACAACAAAGACAGCAGATTCTCTCCTCTTACTTGGGAGCCTTGTTGGGTGGGGCAGTGAGATCACATGGGATAACTGATCTATCACCAAAATACAGCTGCTGTAGAAACACGACAGCATGCAAAACGTCTTTACTGTACTGCACAGTACAGATAGCAATAATTATAGTATCGACTAACAGTTGGAACCATTCAATATAAAGCGGCATGCATTAATTAACCCTGTAATTACCATTTTTGTATCACACACGATACAATGCTTAGCCACCCCTCTCTCTCTCTCTCTCTCATATATAATCCATATATATATATATATATATATGGATTAAACTCAGAGACTGCCAGTTGAACAAATACGTGGATGAAATATATGTATATATATAAATATTTTTTTAAATCCAGTCTCATAAACCAGGATTTCTATTCATGTGAAACTGACAGAGGCCGGTTGCTTACAACTTTATTATGAAAAAGGATTGGCAAAGCCTTTTAAGACGATTCAGTTGAATGCCAGCCACGGGTTATCAGAGCCCAAGCTACAAACCTTTGATGAAAATGGGAAAATTCACACAATACGGATAGTCCATGTAACTTACAAGGAAAAAAAGAAATATCAGCCAAAGGTAGCAGTAGTTCACACACCTGTAATGGAACAAATTGTTAAACTTGGAACAAAAAATTACAAAGATTTTTTGAGTTTTATATCAGCGGTTCAGAATGTGTTGATGAGTCTGCCACTGGATGTGGACACATATTTGCGTCCTTCAAATTACTTGAAGGACGAGATATCCATAGAAGTTAGGGATGAGTTTTGTGGTGTGGTGGCCAAAGGGGATAACTGAATCTTGCGCCAGTCAGTGGTGACTCATGTCAGCGTTTTGGCTTTTGTTTCAGGGACACCAATATGCAGGATAGGTTTTAATGATGTCCAAATCAAGGGGAATGAAGTTGTTTCTAGACATGGCATCGTTCCAAACAGCACAACAAGACGGATTAAACTCACAGACTGCCAGCTGAACAAATACCCCATCATATACTATATGATATATATTTATATATATACAGGATATATCTATATATATATATATATATAAAAATACAGCCTCATAAACCAGGATTTCTATATGCAGTACATTATGTGCTGCCGGACAGAAAAAAAAGTCTAGTTACATACATAAAGTACATGTAGCTTTTCTCATTTAAAAAAAATGCTTGGGTATTACAGGGTTAATTATTTGGCAAACATTAGACAGTCAATTACTGTGCACCAAGGTGACCACAAAAAAGTCAGCAAAACTAATTATTTCTGGGTTTACTAAAGATGGGTGGAAAAACAAACAGTGTAATGCAGATCCCCTTTTGCATTTTACGTTTGTATGAGCAATAGGCACATCACACAGTTCACAGCTTTATCACGTGATCTGGTATGGTTTCTGCACAATTTATAGAACTTGTAAAAGCTCAATATGAGATATTCCAAAAAAAGACCACCTCTTTTTAATCCATATTTCAAATCACAACAGACCTTGGTTTCCATCCTTAAAATGTCAACTAATACTCTCATATTTACAGTGCAAATGGCATTATGATGAAGCCCAAGTATTTTTTTTCTTTTTCTTTTCTAAGACAAAACATTTAATTTGATTGGAAAGCTTCAAATAATAAATTAGATTTCTGCTATGTCTTCCCCACGTTGCCACACAACAATGTAGTGTAGAAGGTACTGGAAGCTTCAGTTGTCTCTGATATAGTTTTTAAACACGTAGAGTAAAATAACCTAACATAAACTGTCATCTTATCTTCCCAGGCACTTTTAAGCAGACAACTTAGCATCAGGGGGGCCGGTTTGTGATCGTACTGGATGTGTTCCAGCTCTAAAATGAACCACAGTTAAAAAATGTTAGTTACAGCCTATGGCAACTCTATGGAAAGATTGTGGCTAAACTGTTTATATCTTGCAATTTCTATCTATAAATAAAACTTAAAAAAAACCAAAAACCACTGTAATAGAGAGGGAAAGGATAAAATGCTCCTACCCCAACCATGAAAAGCTCAGAAGCGCTGAACACACTCCTTATTTTAAGTGTTTGCTACATATCCATGTTCTAGCGCACCATGATTTATGAGCTGTTTAACAGACAAAACAATAAAGTGTATATTTTCTCCGGAAGCCTGAACAAGATCTCAGATTGACCACCTCTCTCGCTTGCCAGGCAGCAAGTTTGTCTTTACCTTTCCCTCTAGATATTTTCTATTGGCTGGGTAACCAAGGAAGCTGCAGGTCACTGTGCTAACAAATGTCCTATACAAGTTTAATCACAACTGAATAAGCTCTTCTCAAGATGGGACATATGGATGGATTAATAATGGATACAGTACTAGTAAAATCAATACTTTATTGCTATAGCCATTTTCTTTAAAAATCAATTTTGTTTATTACTTGATTAAACTTCAGAGCAGTCCTACTTTAAGATATGTGTACGACTAAGAACAATTACAAGACTTTTATCCCACTTAGTGTCACTTCCAATCTCTGCTGTTCCCTTATACAGGTGCCATTTACAACTACAAAAGAATCATGCCTTACTTTTGGCTTTGCTCTAGCCCTTGCTAGACTCAGAGCTTTGCAGCTGCCTCATATTCACACTCAGATGGAAGGAGACAGGCTGGCAGGGTGGAAATGACAGTGAACTGCCTGTTCTTTCTACCACACACTAAAAGCACAGCAACTCAGTCCCCTAGAAAAGTAAATACTGAGTAACTGTGTGGATACTACTCACATTGCCTATAATAAACTGGCCATTTTGAAACTGATCTGAAATTACTGGCCTGTGGTGCCATGCAATTCGAAAAGTAATGCTATTCTCTTTGATTTTAAAACGTGATCGCTCCTGTCTCTGACTAAGTGTAACACCAAAGCTCCCTTGGGATTAATTCAAGTGAAAGGAAAAATTATTCAGTTTAATTCAAGTTTCCTGTATTCTACTTTTAAAATAAAATTATCCTTATTACCTTAAACTGCCATAGTAAAAAGGATAAAATCTCTCTCTCTCTCTCTCTCTCTCTCTCTCTCTCTCTCTCTCTCTTCTCTCTCTCTCTCTCTCTCTATATATATATATATATATTTTATATATATATATATATATATATATATATATATATATATATATGTATATATGTGTGTATGTATACTAAACATATACTGTAAACATGAAAATGGCCAGGTGTGTGTGTATCATGGGAGATAATCTATGGAACTCATATACAGTATAAAGCACCACATGTTCGATGTTAATGTCTTCCTGGTGCCTGGTACCCCGTGGGTAGTAACTATGCCTTTTGCTAACCAATACTATCCTACAATCCTTTTAACTTTTCAGAAGCTATTCCTTCTCCGACACTTTGTAAAATCCAATATTTAATTTCAGTCTAACATGTAAAGTTTTCAGTTTAGCATGTAACGCTTCTAGCATCAGACGCTGACACTCAGGGAAAGCAAACTTGTATAAGTACCTGATGGCTGCTACTAACACGCTGCATTGAGGTCTCGTCGTGACAACGACTTGACAATCACATTTATACTCAGCCACGGTGGAAAACAAGGCAGCATTTATCTACAACTGGCCACAGAGTTGTTTTCATTGAACACAGGTACCAAGCAGAGGTGACCTTTCCAAATCACAGGAAACGACGTGATCAGCATTGCATGTCTCTTGGGTAGACACTGTTCTAGAAACTTTGGGTAAACGTTAGTATATCTGAGCCAGTCAAATACACCTTCCCAGCAGCGCATACTGTATGTAATCAGTATTAACAACGAAATACACTTCAAGATCAGTTAAACAGGAGGCTGCCCCTCAAGTGCTTAATAAAAAGCCAAACCTTTCTAAAAGTTTTCCTAGGCTTTTCCTCCAGTTATACTTTGCATTTACCATTGATTACTGTGATTTAATTGGCTGTTGTCTACACTTAACTCATGTTAAAGCATTTTACTATGTGAGTTAACCATATAGTAACAACTGGAGATTTATTATTACAGAAATATTTAGACGACTGACCAGGAGTAGTTCTGTACATACATGTCTACTGAGTGTCTAATCTCACTTTTATAGCCAGGTGTAGACGAGTGCTTTGCCTCAAACATGTTCATTCCAATTAATGGCAAAAACATCATAAAGACAGCTTAAGGCCACAAAGTATTACATTAATGCAATGCTGTATATTCTTAGAACTAAATTATATGCACAGAATGGGCTTTATTCAGCACAGCTTCACCCAGTGTATACTTCTGCCATGTGAATGCCATTTCATTCTAACGGATGAAGCTGACAGCTTTGAATGTAACAATCGCCGTTCTCAATTAAGATGCCTTCTGCTGTCTGTTTAAAATGTAATAGAATTTTTAAAGGAAGGCTTTCCTAGTCTAAATCCTAATACATTGTATCCACCTGCTACTTCAGTGAGGCTCTTTTTACCAGGAACTGTAGAGTTAATATGTACACATTTCTACATTCATTCCACTCCTACAGAGTCCCACAATCCCTCTATTTACAAACTGAAGAGCTGGTCAGACCAGAACGAGACCTGTTCCTTTTTAAACAGTATTATAAATCAGAGTTTATACAAAAAAAGCAGGCTCACAGATTTGATTTACGATTAAGTTCAATACTCAAAAACTCAATAGCATTGTACTGAAACTATTTTTTAAACAGCAGAACTCCAAGATGTAAATCTTAAGAAAAAATTGGTGTATATATTTCCATGGAGCTTGAATACAGCATTTCAAACAGAAAATAATACATACTTGTGTTCAATCTACAGTTCTGTAAATGGAAGCCTTTATTAACATACAGCACAAAGGATAAGAAGATCACTAAACTAAAAAAAAGAATACAGACATTAAATCAGAGAAGAAATTAGAGCAAGACAACGTGGATTTTTGCATTTCACACAAACGAAAGATTTCCACGCTATTTTAGCCTCAAGATCGAAGTACAGAAGCTAGTTCTTTTCTTTCATATGGAAAACTTAGCACTCAAGATGCCAATATATCATGTTACAAGTTCACATAAACTTGAGAACTACCCAGTACTATTAGAGCTGTGTGAAATCAAGAGAACAGCATTTTCTGCAGGCATTCATTAATGTAGTTTATAAAAAAAGAAACTTACCAAGAAGAAAAAGGAGAAGTACAGTTTGATGCCTGATGATTATGGAGCTGATTTTCCTGTGTGTAAGCTCCCAGCACCATGGTTTTTGAGGGTGTCACGTGATGAAGTAGGCACTATGCATGCTTGAGCAGAACTTGTGGCTGCTTGTCTGGGGAACGGCTGATCCCTAACTATGCAGGTTAATAGACTTTACAGATGTGGCACACCGAGAGAGAGAGAGAGAGAGAGAGAGAGAGGTCACAGCTAACAATCAAAAAGACAGAACAGACAGGGAGAGGGAGAGAGATATACTGCCTGTGTGGGAGTTTTAACTTCCTGGTACACACTTTATTGACTCAGTAAAGTCACTGCAGTCGTCATGGAGCTATCCAGTTTTATTTACAGTCCTTTCGATGTTCATCTGAATGCAAAGCGAGTCATAGAAAATGGTTATTGTAAAAATAACCTGAAAAGTTACGTGCATTATTATTTTTTTTTTTACTGCAGACCTGTATAGGACAGGTACATGAATGAAAACTTCCCTCCAGACCTGTAAACTATCTGATACATGTATTGATATATATCAGAATATATATATATATATATATATATATATATATATATATATATATATATATATATATATATATATATATATATATATATATATATATATTTTCAGTACAAGACACTGAAACTATTGAATTAGTTATCCCAGAACTGGGAGAAGCACAGGTCTACTAAAGTTTCAAAAGACACCCTCTAACCTTCATATTTTGTTGTAAAGCATACTGCAGTGGTCCTCCCTTATTTTCCTCTTCTGAAACAGGTGTTCTAAATTATTGATCATGCAGCTCTATGCAAGTGGCATCACAATGCAAACACTGCGCACAAATGCAATGCCATGCAACAACTTAAACAGTGTCAAAGTGGATCCTAGAGACCGACTGCCTGACAGTCTGCATGCAAATAAAAAAAAAAATAAAATAAATTCTAATTAGACTGTGACTCCATTGTGCATTAAAAGGATGGAAACAGAAGAATGTCATGAAATGTAAATATTTAAAGGGGGCTGCAAACAAAGAGATTCACACAATACAGACTTTCTGGTTTTAAAGCATGTAGAATCTCAAAGGCGTAACTGCAAGCCAGATTTTGTTTAGTGGTGTATATTAATTCATGTAGTAGTGTATCACGGACATTCTCCCACAGAACACTGGCAATCACAGTATTCATATACTCCACTGTATATCCACAGTACATTTAAATCAACTTTGATAGCGTCATCCTTGGTTATTATGGTAAGTAAAATACAGCATATGCATTCACGCCAGAAACGCCCAGTCTGTGATGAAAACTGAAACTGCTGACAAAGTATTTTATACCATTGTCATCAGCATACTGTTGCTGTGTGATACTCTTGCCAGAACCACATCTGTTAGGAACCACGGTTTTCGGAGTATAGTCGCTCCCATCCAGTCAATAAAACTGAATCCTGCTGGCGAGATTCACCCCCACCTGTTTGTTTCATTAGTTCTGCTTTCTGTTTTCCGAACTGCACACAGACTGATTTTGTTCCCACCACACAGCTGTACTGTCACTCACACTACAATGTCATGGAGTAAACAGCCTGGCTCTCTCAACTCAAAAAGCAAAGCTTTAAGGAAACCATTCAGCTCGCCAGACGTTCTGCACACTGAGCTCTATCTGAACCAGACTTTAACATTCAGAGGAACAGATTCCACTCTCATTACACAATCATTACCTTGACCTTAAGTCTTCTGTTCGCCTCAGTTGCAGCTTAAACAGATTATTTTTCTATAAATGGCCTGAAAGGTGCTGGTATAATAGACAGTGTAGGACTCTTTTCCAGCAGCTCTTTGTTGTTGCTGCTGTTTTTACATTCTGCACACAGCACAAAAGACAGGAAGATATATCTGAAGGTGACTTACTGTTAAAATGTCTATGTGAAACAGAAAATACATACTGGTAACTGTTTTGTACAACAGTGGTTTCCAGTTTGCTCACATGCAGCCTGAATTTCTTCTTACAGCATAGCAACAACAACCCTTGACCCTTAACAACTAAACAAAGCAACACCACTGACTGCTCTGAAGGGTGAAATGTTCACCTCAGGTGTAGTGAACGACTGAAAACCTTCAGCCAAAAACTCTTGTTACACACTAGCATGGTGTTGTGTTGTATACAGAGTGGGGTTTAAGTGATTTTTCCAGTTATTCAGGATTCTTGGCTCCAAGCTGATGATATCTGAGCAAAGTGCAGACAGATAGAAAAGTCCACAAGTTCTGAGCTGCAGTTAATCACAGACAAACTGTCACGCATTCAGAAAAGAACACCGCTCCAAGATTAACAGAATGTCTGTGGCTTCAGTTAATTAATCGACACAAACAGGTGCTACTTGGGTTTATTAACCAAAAACTGCTAAAAAGGCATAACATCCTAGGAGGATGTCGTTTATTTAATTGTTTGTTTGTTTAAAGCTTCACTGAATCACGGCCCTTTACTTGAACTGCCGACCTCTTGGCAATTGGCAGCAGCAGCTGTACCAGAGAAAGCAGACACTATTGGAAACCAACAGACAGGGTATGCGTTAGAAGAACTGGATGCTCAAGATCAAATGGTTGTATCGATCCCAGAATATAAATTCTCTCTATGCTTCTTTCACTAAAACAGGTTCAATAAATACCATGCCACGGTTACAATTCAGCCCATTGCACAATATAGTGTAAAATAGAGCCATTTCCTCTAGATAACAATTGGGGGGGGGCTTAGAGCACAATGAGATACATAGAGAAGATGTTCATGCATTTATAGATAGAGAGGCATGCGATAATTCAGGCTTGTACTGGACACAATTGAACCATGAACTGTGTTTGTTTTGTGTTATTGTTCTAATCCAGCATTAGTTTTCCCCAATAGATGTGTTAGTATTGTTCTGTTCATGCCTCATGGCCACACATAAATTAATTAAAGAATTCAATATTTCACAATACTTTCACCCACTCATCTCCCATTTTTGGACCTGTACCATAAACATCACCATTAAAGTTACTGACCCTGCTACAGCCAGGCTGTCTGATTAACAACCAATAGACACAAATATATAAAAAAATACACATCTTTCAGAGCATGTATAGATTAGTAAGTATTTGAAACAGTTCTGGTTTGTGTAGGAAGACACAACTGGCTTACCTTATTTGTTTATAATGAAAGCAGTCCTAATGCATGTGGAGGAAAACAAAAATGAAGTGCTCAAGGGAAAACTATGATCTTGTTAAACAATCTTTATGATACAGATCTTAAACACATGCTGTACGGTTCTAAAACATGTGATGTAAAACTGTACCCTTTGAAATACAATTCTTTTTCAAACTGGCATTCTAATAGCTCAAAGGAATACTGAAAAGGACTCCCGGTTACAGGGAAACTTGACAGGACAGAAAACCATTACGGAAGATCGGTATGTCGGAATGACCAGCTAAAAGGTCCCAAATAAAAAAGGTTAGAGGAGACTGGACTCGTCAGGCAGACAGGCAGGCGCTTCAAGGAGGCCCCAGCATTTGGAACCCGGTTTTAACCACCTTCACAAAAGCCAATCCAAAAGAAGTAGAACTGCCCCATTTTACAACTTGTCCAATCTGGATACATCACTGATTAATGTTTGCTGCCCACTAAGGTATGAAAGAATTAGCTCATGGCTCACTCAAGCTTAAAATACTTATTAAACGGCTTATTTAATTGCTAATCAGTTGTGGGGTTCAGAAACAAAAACAGAATGAGATATTCTTATTCCCACCAGACGCACATTGAAAAGGTTATTCTTTTCATAGTTGCAACCAACATAGTATGTTCTTGAGAAGACCACCCATCTTAAAAAATGGAAAACAGTTGTATTGTAAGATTGCACCTGTAATGGAAGCAAACAGACAAGACACACTGTTATTCTTTACACACTTGCACAGTTTGATATAGCAAATGTGAGAACAGCTGCTAAATGAATATGCAAACAGCTGGTGAGTCCACTTGAAGTCATTTGAAACGCACACAGAGAAGCAATCAAAGTTTATTAGTGGAGGGAGAGTGTTCTTAAAAAGAACCTTGCATCTTGGTTCCTATAGCTAGGCACTGCAGATGTCAGGTTTTAGGAGGGAAATTAATATATTTCGCTGTCAATGCTGCCCTCAGTCAAATAGAGCCAGGCACAGTGAAGTCAGTTCAATTCTGTGCAGTGGGACCATTTCGTGAGACTAAAACCAAAAACGAAGGTGATAACATCTAGACTTTCCATTTCAGATGGCAATAAGCACAGGGTGATATAAACAGAATATGTGTGACTGTAACTTTTCTTCTAACTGGATTCTCACCTGACACAAGTGCTGCTCGTGGCTCAGTGAAATCAAATGCTGTCATTGCAATTCCTTTGTTTTTATACCACACTGTGGTCAAAACCTTAAAAAGGGAAAACACGACTTCTAAACTAAAATTAAGCTTTGTTCTGAGACACACCAGTGGTCTACCAAATCCACAGCTGTTTGAAATAACACGGAGACCACCAATACTTCTCTACTGTCAGCCCTGGGTGGTGTTTTTAACAATGTACAGTAATAAATAGAACCTGTCAAATTCTTTTACCTCTAAGCTAGTCTCCATGGAAACCTTTTCAGACACAAAAAAACTGATTAAAATATGAAGAGAGACCTCCAAGGGTAAGTCTACCAGATACAGTTATCCAGTGTATTGCTAGTCACAAATGTATTTGACCAAGTGGCTAAAGAACAAGGTTAGGTTTTTAGTCAGTGTTGTTTTTAACAACTCTTATAAAGAAAGCAGGTAGCAGTACACAGGCTGTACTTTCAGTATTTAATCTGAAATGTTTTCAAATTGAAAGTCTCTAGAACCTTTATATGTAAAAAAAACAAAAAAAAACAAAGTTAATTAGAATAAACTGAGGTTTAGTTTATCACAGCCTTAAAAGTACTGTAAAAGCACTTTTGTCAGCTGGTTGAGACCAATGTTGACCTTTTGAACATGACAATGTATACAGTACCACTGTTTCATCGCTAGAATACTACCCTAGCATGGCTAATTAATTAAAAGACAGTTCATGAGATTACTGGTCTATTTTTCTTATTCTACAGGAGCAGTCAGCAGTTTTGAGTGGCGGTATCTTTCCTAAACTGTCACAGCTCTGCATGGTTCAAAGAGTGTGTGGGTTTGAGTTATATAACAAAGAACATACAGGAAAATGCTTATTGGGGAAACTCAACTCCGAATGTACTGAGCAAGTGGTAAAAACGTGTTCATTCAATTTTATTTATTTAATATTTATTTTTTGAACAAACACTTTACACGATCTTGTGTATTAATAAAAGTGCGCACTCTCCCCATGTAATGATTTTCTGGAAGTTAAAAAGTCATGCGATATTAGTCAACTGGAGCTACTGTAAGAGTAAAAAAACTAGAGGAAGAACCTAAACATGACCTGAAGCCTCAATCTTGGATTTACTGGTAAAGCAATATTTGCAACTAGATATTTTAATAAGACTGAGCTAAATGGGAAAAACGTCAAAATGCATTCAGCAGACAGCTTTTCTGCACTCAATCAACAATGGCCTCTAGCTCCTCGAGTCACTGCTGACAAAGAAATTATGTCAAATGATTTTTTCATTACCGTGCCTTTGAACATTTAACATTTCATAAAGCCTGTGTTTGCTATTGCTTGAAGGGTCAAACTCTCACTGAGTGGTAAATGTATTTCACAATATAGAAACACAGCCTTTTTAGTGTAGAAATTTCAGATGGTATTCATAAAAATAACTAGAAAACGCTTCACGCCTGATCGCTCATATAATGTTTTAAAGATATGTTAACTTCACTAAACACATTCAATTTAGTATATTACAGTATGCAAGATAAATAAACACACAAACAAATATATCCTGCACACAAATAATTCATCACCAGGAATGTGAGGGTGGTTAAGCAATAATTACACAAAGAGGTAAATATTCAAAATTGTTATAATTTATCGTGACATAGCCTTATAACTTATCATGACATACCCTATGACAACGGAGCAATCTGATTGGCTGTAAAGGTTGGGCTGGTGTACAATTAAGCAATAATTTATTTTTTAAGTTCTATTATTTTCCTTTTTATTCTTGGATACTTGAATAAATCTAGACATTTTTGTTTTTTACTTTACTCTCCTGTGGTAGTCTCCATGGTTGCCATGGGGATGGCTTTTTTTTTTTCTTCAGTTTAAACTAGATCCATTGCATACACTTGATGGATTAGAAACCTGAAGCATAGTCACAGTCACATGGGGGTTGTTATCTCATTACAACCAATTCCCTGGCAGCATACTGACACTGTATATTTATATTTGGCTGCAACTCTGCACATTGACACTACAGCACTAACTGTATTCTACAGTAACTACTGTGAAAATGTGGATGATGTGTGCTATTACCTACTACGATATGAACGGTTAAAAAGGTGTTTCACTTTCCTAATTATCAAATGTGTCCAAAGCAGGCAGGGAAATGGTACTCATCCCAGCAAACACAAAGCAATATTGTCCACAAAACCCATTACCACACCCTCCCTCAATTCCCCTGTGAAATGGTCTATTCAGACAACTGACTGAAATTCCTTTGTCAGAATCCAAAGCGCTTTATCGTAAGCTTGTCTCCAGTTATATCCCAAGCCATATTCCTTCAGCCCTGGAGCTCCACTAGCCTGAATTGATGATTACAATGACTATATTTATGGAAATGTTATGGCTCAGCCGAGTAAGAGGATATCATTGAGGTTTATTAAAATCTTAATTGGTATGGGTAAAATTAACTCAAGCAACTATTTCAAACTTAGCACAGTGAGAAAGATGAGGGAACAAATGTCAAGTTTAGAAAAAAACAGGTTCAAAACAGCAAGTAGAACCCCCTTTTTAATATTAAACTGGCAAGCAAGTGGAATCAGTATAAATATAATGGATTTTTAAAAACACATTTAGGCTCCAACTAGTGATATTTCTACAAGGCTCCAAACTCCAGACATTTGCAGTTAAACGGGTGAAGTATAATTAGGTCAAATGACCACCTTTCAGGAACTGACAATTCCTGTAAACTCCTTGTGGCCTTGTTAAACCAGATGACAAACATTAACATCTCTATGTAGGAAGTGGGGGTCTGTTCACATTCTGTAAGGTCAAATCGGCCTAAATTAAAAATAAATATTAAAAGACACACTGCTCCTGTCACCTTGCTGCTATCACTATAAACCCCAATCAATCAGGTTCCCAGTAACTTGCTTTAAAATTCCATTAAGCATCAGTGATGCAGTTCAAAATATAACCTACATGTCTTCATACACAACAACTTTATATTAGCACTGATGCCCTCCACAGTCATTACCAGCTGATACAGCAATTGTCGCTACTTTCAATTGTCATGCAGGTGATTAAGGTTCAGTTAGGACACCTTACGTATCCTAAAAATTAAAAAAAAAATGTGTCTATGGCCTAAGCACACACTGTATGGTGAAAAGTATTCATTTCACAATCTGTTTCACATCACAGTATTAACACTTACTTGGTGACTCAGCTCTTGACATGCCACTGCTCTGCTGGTCCTCACTGTTATTTGACTGCAGGTCGGTGTAGGATGGGTTGATGCTGAGAAAGCTGGGATCCTCGGAGTGTGTTGTCCAGCTGCTCTCAGAGGGGGGCACGGAGCTCCAAAAGCTGACCGAGGAGCAAAGGTTCTGATTCGGGGCTACTACAGATGTGCCTAAAAACAACACAATAGTCAGATAACTGAGGCACACAAGTTTCCAATGTGTCTGTTTGTTGTGTATAGATCTGTATAGTTGTTTGCTCCACTTAATCACTTAATTAACAACTGTCAACGTGTGAACCAGCAACAATCATTTCCCATAAGCCACCAAACGCCTGCCAATTGGAAAAGAACGAAAAACAATTCCTTAACCTCGGAAATGTACTTGGATCTTCTCTGTAACAGCCTTTTCTGTGAACTCATCTTTGTAAAAGGTGAAATGACATTTTAAATGTACATTTTAAATGTGTCGCCTGGAGCCAGAGTTAAGAGACCATGCTATTTGTGTTCCGCCTTATAACTAGAATACTAGTGCAAGTGTAATGGCATTATGGGAGAAATGGGAGCCATGACTGTACCACCTTATAACCTGTTTGACAGTATAAAGGGCTGCCTTATAAGAGGGGAGCACTGTATATAAAGAAATAAATAAATAATAAACCTTTTCTTTCATCTGTAAAAGATTCTGATTCTAGAATCAATATTCCATGTCATCAGAATGATTCAAACTATGCAAATTTAGGGAGAATGTTTACATCTCTTGGCAACCGACAGCATCCATCATTCTGTTAATATCAGAAATTGCAACAAAGATTACTATCAGAATTAACTCTGATTTCTTAAAATGAGTCTTCATATCAGTAAGTATTTTTTTTTTTAAGTTTACATTATTTTTATGCTTAAGCCTGAACTGTTTAAAAATAAACAACTTGCTTCCTTAGTTTTTAGTACTTTGTTTTATTTCTATAGTGCTTGTTTATCTACAAAAGATATTACAAAAACTGCATTTTACATTCCTGTATCAATTTAAAAGAAAGCATTTTAACAGCGCAACGCAAACATATATATTTTTTTCCATTCAATAAATTAATTATATAAGCTATAAGTAAAAAAAAAAAAAAAAAAAAAAAAAGAACATATTGGGCTTTAAATTTCACCAGTTTTTAAATACAAAATATACTCAATATCAGCATCATATGAGATACGTGATATACAACAAATAAAAGGCATGAGCCACCAGCGACTATTTTAATTTGCCCTCGGATCACATTTTAATTATGGCCCTGCTCTCATTGTAGCAGCTTTTAAAGTATTAGTGTTAAATAATTGCCCACAATTATCATAGTTTTTGTTACTTGGTACTTTTGAAAAGCTGACATAAACAGCAGCATAATTGTAATTACACTTAATCATCGCGCTAGTTATAAAACATTAAGAGGTCACTGTGAATAATAGAATTGAAAACTGCATGCTGACTACCGTCCATTACATCCTGAGTTGTTGGTTTTTTTATTTATTTATAAACGTGTATTTGTTTGCTTTTCTTGTTTAGGTTGGCCTGTTATCTACTTCTTAGTTTTGGGAGTCAGTCTTCTTATTGTAGTGCTGTCCTGTTCACTTCTCCAGTGGAAAAAGGACAGGAGGCGGAGCAGACATGCCAAAAAGTGGGTGAAGAACATTAAGGAAGAGACTAAAATGTGCCAACCCATTTTTCACTGGATCACAAACAATCCGCAGCTGGCTCTTGAAGCGATAATTTCAGAAGAGGCTTCCTACACAGAGGCAGACGCAACACCACAAAACTCAACCATCAGTTCTTAATGTGGAAGCAACTTCAAAGGCTGAGCTGGGCCTTCTGCAGCATTATAAATGTAACCATTTAAAGAGAAAATAAATCTCCTTCTTCAAGACCTCCTCGAGATGCTGGTCAAAAATATTCCACAGGAATATAAAAGGGCCATCGTAATTGATTTTATTTGTTGGAAAAGCTTTTTTTTTTCTGGTGTTACTGTTAATATGTAAATAAATTCTGTCCAATTAATTTATTTTATGAACATTGTTAATTCTTAAGTAATATATTTAAATAAAGCTTAAACTATGTGTTCATCTCTTGCTATTGACTGTGTAAGAGAAGCGAATAATCCAATCACTGTTGAAACTGGCTGGAATGAAAGAAACAGTTTGGCGCATTCAGTAAATTAAGTAACCCAGGTAATGTATTAATCACCATGGAAACATCTTGTTTCCTTGCCAACACTGCACTCTGCCATTATTAGCCTGCATTCAATTTCTCTGCACACTGCCATTTTCTGTGACATTTTAGACTGATTGGTAACTGGCAAGAACTAGATATGGCATATGAATACAAATCTGTAGAAAACTGAAGACTGGTTTCATAGCTGGGAAAGGTAGCCGTGGAATAGCTATCACAAACACATTTGTATGGGAAGTTAATAACTTCCATACAGCCCCAGCTTGTCTCATCAATTTGTTCAAAACATAATTTATTTCTTCAAAGATTAAGCTGACTGAGCTACAATGTATCAGAAAGTAACTGAAAGTCTACACAAAATAAAATGTAATGAAAAACTGTAAAATATTATACTTGCATATATTTCTTTGAAATCTACAATTCAAAATTAAATGTAGTGGATAACACTACATCAGTACATACATTATTAAATAACCCCATCAATACTTTTTCTTTGGAAATCAAAGCAGGCAGAAAAAAAAAAAAAAACAACACAAAAATAGAAAAAAGCTTATTCTGCTGCGGCACGTCTACTGCATTACTAAACAAAAACTTAGTTATAAAATGAGACAAATAATTTAACAAGAAGCCAGTGTCTTTCGTATTGGGAGATAAGATGGGAATGTAGTGTAATTAGTTTAAAATAAATTCCTTAAAAGTCTTCTGCCAGCTACATTTCAAATTGTAAAAGTGAAGGCAAGTTGTCGGGATCTTGCTTCTCTCATGTTGAACAGCAGTACTTTTTATCATTACAAAAGCTCTTTGGGCTGCACCCATTTACATCAAAATAGCCTCACTGCACATGCACAATGCAGTAAAGGAGAATGGCAGAGTGGGTTACCATGGAAACCACAGTTATTGTTGCTACCTGCTATTAAATCCTACAGGGCTAAACAGAGATGTACACTCTTTTGTGCAGCTCTCCAATGGAGAGTATAGGGGGTTTGCAAAGAACTGATCTCTGGAAAACATCTAACTTCGAAGATATAAGGCTCAAAGTACTGTAACATTATACCTACTCAGTTAGCTATTTTCTTCCCAGCTACCATCACACTATTCTGAAATCCTGAAAACTGACTTCAAACTGTCTTAATGATAGTATGTGTGCAAACTGCATCAATTAATGGTATACAGTAATTAAGTAACAGAACCGTGTTTTGCATGCATTAGGTAGTTAAAAAGATTGGGTTTTATTGCTATTAAAAAACTTCCAAACTTGTCACTTTTTACCCAGTTATACATTTGGAGTTGCTCCCATACAAGAATGGCAGATCAGCTTGTCTGCATGACAGCTAGACTGTTACTACAGATACAACAGTTTTGGGGTTGCCTGTGCTTTCACATCCACATTTTATGTGTGTGTTTTCTGTGTGATCCGACAAGCAGTATTTACTACATCAAGAGGAAACCAGTAAGATTGTTCTACCCCTTAACTTGAACTGTCCAGACCCACTCAGTGCTTACATGTTGCTTGTGGCTGCACATTGCTCCATGGCTTGTCATCAAACTGGATCCAGCTTCTGTGTTCATGAGAGGACTGTGGATTAAATAATGTGCTCTTGGGGGCTGTGGTCAGAGGACAGGTCTGCTGGGTAGGGCGAGGGTCTGCCTGAGCCACACTGTGGTTCTCATCTGAGGGAGAAATGTGCAGAGAGGCATCTCTCATTACTTTCTACAGGCACATAACATCCACACCAGTAATTCTCTCTAAAAGACAAATCTTTAAGGGTTTTCTGGTAAGATACCCCTAGTTGCCATGCCAGCAGAAACTTACTAACATCACCCTAGTTTGTTAAAGGTTCAATATAATCTTGACTATAATGTTAGTCTGATTTGTCTTGCTAGTGTAAAAAAATACAGTAAATATTCATGACTGTGAGATTAATGATTTTGGAATAACACTGTATAACGTTCTATACATAAATATGGCTTCAATTCATGGATACTATCATGACAAGGACAGACTGCTATTAAGAAATAACATGTCTAAGGAGACAAACATAAACAATTCAGAAGGCACATTATATCAGTACATCGCAAAACTCTCATATTCTCTGCTATAATAAAACCTGTTGTAGAAGATCAATTTAGAACTATCAGGTCCCAAACAAGGCTAAATGAGAGTCTACTGCTTTTAATACAATACTATTAACGTATCTCCAAGCACTGGTCCCTTGAATTTGAACCAGCAGTTTCCCACTTGGTGTGATAGGTTCAACTATATTCAACTGGGCCCCCCAAACTGTTGTCATCTCAATAACCCTTCCCATTAAAACCTCAAAGAAACCTAAACACAGTGTGTCAATGAGGCTATGAAATGAAGCTACAGTACAATATCACAAACGCTTTACAACTGTATTCTACTGGTTCTTTCATTATAAACAGGAAACAGAAATATATACTGTTGTAATTTCCCTGAATGGAGGAGGATAACGACCATAAAAACGACAAACTGCAGCAGCTGCTCTACAGCTGACAAACAAGTGCAGAAACGGAATGAACATATAAACACTCTGTAAAATAATTTACACCAACAGATTTCAATTAAGACCTGTGCCTGTAATTAAGAAACATGACTTTAAAGAGGAACAGTTTAGTACAGCTGGGTTTTCTGAGGTTTTTTTTAATGGAATTTGACAGTAGGTTAATAAAAGATCTATCACAGTACCTTTCTTGTATCGTACTGATGTAAGGGGTGAGTCGTCATTAAAAGTAACCCAGCCTGTCCTCTGTGTAGTGGTTTGCATTGTATCCACTGATGTCATTGTGGGTTTAGCAGCTCATTGTTTTAAAAACTGATTGTTTAGTCTTCTCACTCCTCAGTAGCAGTCAGTCCATTCCTACAGTAAGAAGAGACAAAAAATGGTTCCAACACATACCATTTAATTCTGACTTCCACCCAATAAACACAGAATGCAGCCCACTCCCAACACACACACACACACACACAAAAAAACACAATTTCAAAATTCTTTACCATGGATTATATTTTTAAATACATAGCACTTTCTTGTAACCTCAAGAAACCAGTATAATTGTTTAACCTTGTTTTGTACCTTAAACAGCATACATTCGATTTTTGCTGTTTTGTAGCTTTTTTTGTAATGTAATTCAGTCAAATCCTAACAACTTTATTCCAATTCCTGGAATAAAGTTTCCCCTTGTCCCATTTTACATGCAGGATTTGCATCAACATACATTCAAAGAGCTTAGCATGTGAATTTAGATACTTTCAGCACAGCAAACATTTTTTTCCTACCAACAACAGCTGTCACTTCAGCAGAGGGAGCTCCTTTCCAGTCAGGTGAGGGGAATCCTGACCCCTGCTCCCACACACATCAGAGAGGGCCTGTGTGTCGCACCGCCAATCCGTCAGCTTTCATAAAAACTAAACTCATCAACACAATATTAAAAAATGAAGAACGATTGTTCTGTAATGTTGAATCGAACCCTCCACTTGCAAAGACCATACCACAGCACTATGTAACAAGAACTACCGCCTACACACTAGCCTGGCAATTACTGGCCATCACTGCATCCTCGCAGCAGAATTTCAATCACCGGCATGTGAACCTGGGGAAACACACAGTACGATGTTAAGTAGCTTGACATTTGAAAACAACGATATACTCTTCAAGGAAGCACTGTGTTATTACAATACAGACATTTAAAATCCACATCTATCTACATATATTGCACTGGCAAATTCAGATACATTTTATGTTACAAAATCGACTTTTGAAACTCTATGGAGCGTGCTGATTGTGTGATACACCACTTTTCATGACAAGAATTGCCAAGTACGCAGCAGTGGCACAGTGTACAATCCATTAATAACTTTAATTTTATTGTAGCTATGTAAGAATATTATCTCCTGCCGGGGATACAATCCCATGCGATGGGGATATATAGTAGTGAAGTCATATGTACGTAAAACAATGCAAGGTTCAAAATGAAACACATTCCCTGGTGAAATCAATAGAAAGAAACAGTGTCTGGATCTCCACAGAGTGTTGTAGGAAATGGAGCGTCACTGACAGACCCTGGGATCAGAATTGCTTTTGAAAAACAACCAATCTTTTTAAGGTCAGGAAACTGTTAGCGTTTCACATTTAGGATTCTTCTCTGTTTTTACAAAGGAAAGTGTGTCCTTGGACCTTTTCCAGTGACAGAAAAACACAGGAAACGCATAGGTCCCTGCAGGAAGCACTCTTTGACTTACTGTACTGGATTTGTAAACAATATAAATGTATTTTTTTTATTTCAATGACAGTAAAGGAATTACACATCACACATTGATGTTTATAATCTCACAGTATGAAACAATGCTGTTGTATGCTATCCTATCCCAGCTCTTTGGAACAAAGTCACAAACTTCATCCCTCCCACTCTCATAGGGGTGGATACAACCAGCTGCCTATTCTAGCCCAACGTTATTAGTATGAAAGTGTGTCCCATTAAGCATGAAATGGAATATTGAGACCGGACCCTGTTGGGATAATTCATTTTTCACAGTACAGTCCATACTAAAAATGGTTTTTACACTGACTTTTCATCAAAGAGCAGTAATAACCCTTACAATTTAATATACAGAGAGATGGTGTATGTTTTACACATTCAACACATAATTTTGATATTAAAGTTTGGTATTTTTAGCTGCTATCACCGTGAGAGCATAGCTCGGATTATGTTTCGATTTGGAATACCAGACTTTGGATTAGTATACTGGACGGATGGATGGATATTTCTTTACTTATTTCATATTACCTAGTGTTACTGTTATATTTGAACTAGAGTTCTCTGACATAAAATCAATAAAACAATAATAAAAGATCTACACGTAAGTGCTGTATTGCTTTACTGTAGTTCTGAAACATACCTGTACTGGTCCAGATGTGCTTTAAGTTTCATACAATATCCTGTACAGCCTACCTTAAACATTTCTGTTCTTCTGTCCTGTTTCCTTTGGTTTAAAGGCTCTCCTCTGACATCATTCACAATGTGTTTCAATTGGCAGACTACTACAGTAAATGGTCAACACCCTTTGTAGCTCACCAGTGAAAATTCCATTCCCAGTCCCAGTCCCTTGCGTTCCCAGAACCAGCAGATGCTGCTGCTCCAGTTGTTCCTGTATTACATCACAGCTAATATTTTTATCAACTTCATTTTCTATCCTGTTTTCAAGCTAAACTAACATTGCTTTATTCTCTTGTCTCTGAAATGGTACTCACCAGCAATTGCAGATACATCTTCCTCTCCTCTCACTGGACGTGTGCTAAATCATCTACAAAGTTCTGCTCAATCCACGGTGTTTATTTAAAGAATTCACATTTAACAGAAGACCTCAATTGCTGTTTTCAATGCACTCTTCACAGAACATAAACATTCCTGAATATTCAGCTCCCGGTGGAAACCTGCCCCAAACAAACTGCTTAATGTCGAGCACAGGGTAGTCTGTAAGCTCACTTGAAATGCTGTAAAGATCCCTTGTTCTAAGAGTTGAACTTCATGGTAATTTATTCTGAGCAAGTAGTGAACGATGATCCTGGAGTACTGGATGACCAAACAGAAACAGAACGGCCTTGCAATATTATCTTACTAGACCAGACTACTGGCTACATATAGTAATTATCATAGCAATCAGGCCAGTGAAGGTCACGTCTTAAATAAAAGTTTTAAATAAAAAACTGAAGTTTCTCACAGAAAAAAAATATTGTAATATCACTGAGCTGGTATAGTTTAGGTTTTTATTGCAATTTTTCTTAAAAAATAAGATTTATATATATTTAAAAAAAAAACTTTTTTCAGTATTTTTCTAAGAATACAGGTTTTTCTTTTTGTTACAAAATGCACACTTAAATGTTTACATCTTCTCAAAGCTCACTTCAAATACTGGAATCGCCTCCCATCTATTCTGACATCATTCACACTCACTTCTCTACCTCTTCTTCAGTGAACATGATCCTAGACCTGTCCAATGCTCTAATTCTTCAAGACATTTAAAAGAAACCAACAGACTAAAACAGGGTTTGACTAAAAGAATATTTGATTTGGTATGCATTAAATATATAAATGTTTGCATAAACTGAGTCACTCAATATGTGTTGACTTAATGCGACCCGCCCTTCTCTCTCTGTTCTATAACGTATGACTAAACAAAAGGCACTCACGTAATACCTGTCAGTTAGAAATGTACAGCATGCAGAACAGTTTTGGGGTCACATAACCTACCATATGTATGCCAGTCACTCCACAGTATGTCTTTTCCAATGTCCAAATAAACACATAAATAAAATAAAGCTGCACATCCTTATTGTTTAAAAGAACCATACCTTTGACTATCCCAAGAACCATAAAAAATCAATTCATAACAGCACTTGTTTTTTGCATTTTGATTTACCGAATGCACCTTTGCCTCCAAATCCAAAGCCCCACGTTGCAGAGCTATACTGTATATGACTCAAGAGTTATCTATTGTACAGCGCTACATTCAAGACAGTTAAGAAATCATCTAAGCAACATACTTCATTATAGACAATCTCTATGCTCTGTATAGTGCACAGAAGCATGACAGAAATGTTTAACAGCAAAACAGAAAGCTAGCTGCCCTTAAAATACTTCACCACACAACCCCAGAGAATCCAAAGGCAACTCTTTCCTGAGTCAATTAATTAACTGTAATAAGCAACTTGGAAAAGGAAAAATATAAATGTAGATGGTACTAGGGATGATTAAGCAGGCTTCAACGCTAGTCCAGGTCTTACCATCCTGGTCCATTAGAATTCAGCAGCGCATTGGTCTAAACAAATATGAGGAACAAGTATCCATCTTATTTTGTGATTTAATTAGGCCTAGCCCTATCCCCTTAAGGATTCCCACTCATATATGTGTCGATTAGCGTGAGTTAATGAAGTCAGCATCCCATCTGAACAGTCATCCTGATGATATATCTGGGAAGGACGCCAGCAACCTGGACAAATACAAAGGCAGTCCACCCAGACCCAAAGAGATCTGTATGGGTGGTGACTAACTATACCCATAATACATTGCTATTTTAATTTCAAAGCCAGTTTTACTGAAATGAAAACCTGAAGTCATTACAAATTTGAACCAGTTTCTGCAAAATGTAAAGGAATACATTAAAACAGTCATCTATCAAGAACCTTGTAACAATAGTTGGAGCGATACATCTCAGTGTCAGGGGTAGTGTTATTCAGGGTGAGTGAGAGGACAGGGAAGACATACAGTAAAAATCCTGCAGGTGGAGGCAGCACAACAGGACTACTGTGCCAACAGCTACACCCACTCTTGACAATGTGGGTGGACTGCACTATGCCAAGTGGCATTATAGCCACCTTTCAATATCTGCCATCCTTCACAGCCTCACCAACATGTCCTTTCAATTATCTAGCTGTCTTGAATACAGTATGCTGAAAGCTAATGTTATCGCATGATATCTTCTCCTTATTCAAATGATGTACTGGACTTTGAAGCCTAAACACTGGATGGGGGATACAGTACATTGTGTTGTTTAATAAACAGCCCCCTTCGCTTCCAAGCAACCTCTGAGAACGGGCAAGTCCTGGAGCCAAAGCAATTGTTCTACTGTACTGATTAAGCATTGCAGCTGTGGGTGTAACCTTCAGATAAAACTATTTATTTTAACCTTAATGTACTTAATTAACTCCTTAAAAAACAACAACCCAACTCACACTGTCTGATAAACTCTTTCAATACTAGTATTCAAAAGTTATATATAGAGCCTTAATTCAAATATATATATATATATATATATATATATATATATATATATATATATATATATATATATTCTGACATGTTTCAAAGCTCAGAAATACAGTATCGATAAAGACATGGTGTTTAACTGATACAAGGAAACACACGCGGTGTGGCCATTTCTGCCAGTGTTTCTTATTCAAATAGTGTATAGGTGTCATTTACACTAAACCTGTCATACTTCCAATGCATTACATACTGTACGGCAAACTTATTTCACCAAACTGCACAATTATGTTGACTATGCGTGAAGGGTTTCCGAAGCCCCGTAGTGAAAGCAACTCCGTCAGGTGGAAACAACTGAAATACACTCGCGAACAAATCACAAAGAAGCGCTGTTTCATTTCTAAAAACTTGCGGATAGTTACCGGTATTTCAAATTATTACACTGCATGTTACGCTACTGTACTGTGAAGTGGTCCTTTTAAAAATTAATTACACTACGGCATTTTTAAAACTAGTTTGTGGTGATACCTAGATACAGTTTATTCTCAAATCTTCACACGCTTTAATTAAAAGTGATTTGAAACCATTTATACACTATATGCAATAACACCCCAGCCACTAACCCGCTGCTGAAAATGTGGATTTCAACCTGGTAAAACATTATACCACAACGTAATTGTATAACAAACGAAATGATGAGAATACTCTAAACAAATTCTAAAATGCATTATGCAATTACATATTTGTCCGCGTGTACGCCACTATAACTGAAATTTCACGCGAGAGACAAAAAATAAAAGTTTTAAAACATTTAAACCCACGACACTCACCAGACTTACTCTGACTGTGCCGCAGCTCCGCTTGTTTGACCTAGTGTAGGATTTCACGCTGAGGCAAAGGAACCTAAGAATCGGTACCCGATTGGCTGCGCTGACGAGCAAAGACCAGAACGGGAAAAGATTCGATTTCTCGCAACAAATAAATAAATACAAATAAACTAAAAACGTTATTTATGATTGGGTTACAGAAATACCGACGCAAGAATTAAGTTTTTGCTGAGGAAAAGCTCGTTAAACAGCTTTGATTTATTAACAGCAAAATATGTGTTGTGTAAAATTAAAGGTGCAGTGTCTCCGTTATCTACTTAGTTCATACATACGGTGTTTAAAAAACACGACTTGGGTGATTGCTGGAATTTCCAACAATGAGAATTTAAAAATATTTTAAAAACTCACAATGTTGCAAGAGTTGTGAATTTTAAACAATGAGAATTTAAAAATATTTTAAAAAACTATATATATATATATATATATATATATATATATATATATATATATATATATATATATATATATATATATATATATATATATATATTATATAGTGTATTATACAGGGAAACTGCAATACTAACAATAGATCTATTTAAATTTTCGGAATAAAAATGTGCTAAAATTCTGCTGGCAATATTTATATCTGTTGTCTGTGCTGTTTATCCTATAGCAACCTGTGACACAGATGTATCTAGATTAGATTCATGAACACGTGATGTGATTTGTCAGCTAAAGGTTCCCTATTATGCCTCTAGAGTTGGAAACTGTCATCTGCACACATTTTTGATTCTGCATATTATTAAGTCATTAAGCACTGAAAATAACAACTGGTTCTCTAGCGCCATCTGGTGCCTGTATATATTTATATCTTTTTGTGGTACATTATCTGTAGCTCAAAGACGTGTTAGCACAAGGGAAGCTGCAGTCGACTGAACCATTTGTACAATGGTACCTCTGCAGTAACATTGCATTTTCACATCCGTATGAACCAAAAGACTCTTGTAATCAACTGTACCATGGCAACTTTCCAGAACCAGTTTGCACTTATGTATATATTATAAGTATTGTATTGCCATGCCATTGCGGCTCTAGCACACTAGAAACTAACATGAAACCAGCAATTGTGTGGGTACAGAGTTATTGAGACCAACACCTTCTGGGAAGGCAATGTAACTATTGGTCTAATGTACAGTACAAGTAAGAATTCGTCCTTTTCTTTCTTGTTAATATTAATCGGCAATCATGTTAATGTTGTATTTTTTGCCAGTTGTTCTGCAGTGGTAGCAAATAGACTTGCAGAGCAGGATAAAATCGTATGCATGCATTTAAAGGTGGGATCATTCTCTATTCAAGGATACCAATATATTTAGCAAAGGTCTGGTCAGGGTAAAATGACCAAGACATGGCCCACACACCTAATCATTCTTTGCAAAAATAATATTTTGGGGAACTATTGCTTTTGTAAGAGAGTTAATTCATTTAAAATATTTGTTCATGGATATCACATAATTTGTGAGCAATTCTTATTAAGGGAAATATGCAGCAAATAACCTACTCCAATCATTAAAAAAAATCACAGTTTTTGTTTCCGGGTAAAGTAAGTACTGTACTGTAGTGTTTCCACCAGTAGGTGGCGGCAGAATCTTTCGCATTAAACCGAAAAGGCACAGACCTGGATTTGTTGGGTTTGCAACAGCCAATCACATTACAGTAATATTTACTTGTAGGACCTTCATTAAAAGCCCTTTTAATGGTTCTACTGAGCTTCTTAAGCCAGATAGCACAGTGAAGGTATACAGTAATATAGTTCTCTTTTCAACATCACTCTGATTACATTGTTCAGGTAAAACATTAAAGTCTAGCAGTATATTTTTGTTAAAGCAGCAAATACCTTTAATGATTTGTGCCACTTTCTTGTGGCATCATTCATGATTTAGTGGGAAATAAAAGTAACTCATTAATAGTGCTCGGAAAGGGTTAGGCATAATCAAACATTAAGCATGGTTCTGGCTGGTTCATATAATACAATGCAAACAGAAAGTTCTTGATCTAAGGCAGTTTTTTTTTTTTTTTTTTTTTTTTTTTGCTGAATTTGAACCATGCAGCATAAAAAGACAAATGGATTCTCCAGTTTCATCACCCTATACCTGCCTTCTATTACACAAGGCCTCTGGGAACTGGACAAGGTTTAGTTCAGCCCATTTCAGAATAATTTGTTTTTCCTCACCCAGAATTAAGAGATCATGAAGAATACAACAATTACTGAAAATATTGTAACAATTCTTATTAATTGATTCATCAACTCCTTCAATATCAGGGCGGGGTACGTTTGTATTTGTTTTCACAAGTTTCCTTGATGCTTGCTTGCTCTTTAGTGTATGTTTGGCGTCTCTGTATATTACGAAACCATCACCTCTTTGTTTATTCTGAATGCTTTCTTTTTGTCTTTTTATACAGTAACCTCATTGTCCAGCCAGCTGTGTGTGGTACTGTCAGACCTGTTTTAATACCAGTAGTCACGTCGGGTTATAGGGTAATCGAGATATTATCTTTCCAGGTCTGACTGGTTGACACTGCTGACCTTAAATGTCTGTAGCTTACACAGACACAGTGTGCCCAGAAGAAAATGCCATAGACCTGATGATTTTCAGCTAAAACACAGCAGTGTTCACAGCATGCAGGAATGCATAAATGTTGTTTAACAGGGTATTGTGTCACTGGACATTTCTTATTGTTGTTAACTCTCTGGTCTCCTATCACAGCAAGGTCACCTGTTCATGTTTCTGGAAGGTTTTGAACTTGTTTGTACCTTGTACCTTACTGAGTATACAAGAGGCCACATTGAACAGTTTCTGCAATGCCCTAAACTTGTATATTCAATTGTGTTGCAAATTATTTAATATGTTCAATGATACAAAAATAAATAAAAAGGATAACCATTCACTTAATACAACATAAACTGTTACTATAGAAATAAGGATTTCTGGTTGAAGATGATCAGTTTACAATGTATTTCTTTAACATATAAAAACAAATTGAACATCTGTTTTACTCTAGTAATGAACCCCACACTGTTTTCTATTTATTAGGGGATTGGGTTCTCTGTCTAAACGTCTGGTCAATCTGTGTTCAGCAGAAGGGGATTTCCTGGACCAGTCCCAAATGAATGTGCTGACTGACATCTGCCCCATTCTATAACTGTAACACAATAATGTGATTGGGAATCAGGAGAGTGGAAAGGGGGGGGGGGGTGAGATACAACTGTGAGTCAAAAGAAAAGTCATTTCTTTGCTTATGTGTTTATATTGCCAAAAAGAGGGGCTAATTATTGAAAAATTCAATTTCCTCAAAGTGAAGTCTTATGATGAATTGCGACTGTTTTTCAAATCCAATTCAATTTAAAAAAAAAACAACAACTAAAAAAAAAAACATGCAAAATAAAATCCATTCAACATGTCTACCAATAAAAAACAAAACAAAACACATTGTACACTGACCAGCATTGGACAATCTCTAATAGACAGGGACAGCGATGCTTTGTCTGGCACTGTTTGACTTCTGAGAAGCTTTCAGGCACAGAATGTATGGAGCACAAATGGATAATTCAAGATCATAAAGTCCACTACATCTAAAACCCTGAAGACTAGCTCTGTTTGTCTGGTTCTGTGGAAGCCGAGAATAGAAATGTTACATTGCGCAGCACGTTCCAACTTACTCTGGCTAAATGCCAATCTAACGAATAATCACATTCTTATCTCAGTGTTTGGAATGTGCACTATACTGCACATATACATGTATATATGCAAATGAAAATAAATAATTCATATGCAAAACCTGATATAATCAAACTCAAGCTTGATTATATTGGTTATGCTGCCTTAGCTGATCCAATATGCAATATCTCCTTTAGAAAAGAGAATATGCCTGATTTATTCAGAATCCTTGCAATGAAATGAGCAGAAAGCTATAATGAAACTGCTTCCTTATTTTATGCCATTTAGGTGTCAAAACATTACCATACAAGCAGTGTGAAATTACAACATCCAGTCATTGTAATCCATTCTTGACAAGTGTAATTCCAGCTGTCTGCCAAGTTAGATTACTATTCCAAATAAGGTCTTGATTAATTAATTGCAAATCAATTGGCCTTCTTTCATATAGGTGAGCCTAATAAATTTGACTATACATTGCAGCTTGATTGCTATTAAGCTTTGAAAGGGATCAATAGCTAATTTAGCTAGTTTACCCTCTGCCTTGTTCTGTGCAAACTGGTATTTACAAAAAAAGTACTGAATCTGAACCAGAGACATGTATCATCAACAAATACTGGCTTATATAAGTTGTTTTAATTCAAAACTGGCACATAAGAGTTGAAAATGGCAAGGTGCCTAGAGATTCCAGCCATTGTGTTCGGTGGGACAGACAAAACTTCAAGAACAGAGTGCAGACTTACATTTTCTTAAAGACCACTTCCCCTTTTTCCATTGAGTGATTATATATAAAACATAACATTCATTTTACTGCAGCCTCATTTGTAGTGAAAAGAGAATATCCAAGCCATGGAAGCTGTAAACGGCAATGGTCACAGAGATAACTCCACCTTCTTTCCTGAGAAAAGGAGTCACAATGATAAAAATCCAGTATCTCATGTCAACACAATCATTGAGTTCATGACACTGGGCCCTTGTCTGAGAGGTTAATCCATGTGAAAGGTTGTCATTTTTAAATCAATTACGGTCAGAGCATAATAATACAAATGTGTATTTTCTTAAGACGGTAAATATATATATATATATATATATATATATATATATATATATATATATATATATATATTATATATATATATATATGTGTGTGTGTTGACAAATGAATATGAAATATATACATGAACTGGTCAATAAAATAGAGAATAATAGGGGCAAGACTAAGTAGCTCCACACATTGTTCAGTGGAAACAGGTGTGTCTTGTCTAGGTTTCCTATGTAGCATGTCTGCAGACTGGGGATGTATTGGGGGTTGCACTGACGCCCTCTTTCCATAGTGCACAGTGACACCTAGTGGAAGAATGTTGTAACTACAGCTAAATAAGAACACTTGGCACACAACCAGCAATGGCTTTTCCAGATGTACAGTATGGTGTAACGTACAGTTGAAAAGAATGTCTTCTCTCTCCCTTCTTCTCTCAATAGACAAAGGGGTTAAAATACTATCACCCTTTAGCTCAAAGTATTTGCTCCCATAAATAACATCTCACAATACAATAGAAAAGCAGCGGAAATAGGTCTAAGCAGAGAGTTAGAATCGTTAACACATGATGGAATCAGAACAGCCCAATGGAGATGCAACAACTTGGTGACTGAGTTGGGATTTGAAACTCACAATTTTCTACTGACAAATGCTTTGTGTACTCCAGATCTGCATCTGTAAAGCAATATTTGTAAACCCATGCTGTTAAATGCGCTCTACATTTAGCAGTCTCCAACTGTTTTTTTTTTTTAAATCATTTTCTCTCAATTTAGAATAGCCAATTATTTTTAGGCTCAGCTCACCGCTACCACACCCGCTCTGACTCGGGAGCGCCAAAGACGAACACATGCTGTCCTCCAAAGCATGTGCAGTCAGCTGACCACTTATTTTCACACTGCAGACCCACCATGCAGCTCTGACAACTTTAAGGCAAGCCAGTAAGTGCCCGGCTGAACTACAGGGGTCGCTGGTGCACGATGAGCCGAGGACACCCTGGCCAACCTAAGCCCCCCCCACCTCCACCCCCCCCACCACTACCCCCCCACCCCCACCCCCCACCCCCCACCAGGAGGCGCGCAAAGAGCCGGAAACGTGCGCCGCCAACCGGAAGCTCCCATCCACAGTTGGCAGTGCAATAGCCTAGAATTGAACCAGTCAACTGAGTTTTTTAATCTCAGTTTGTGCTGTTTAGCTCCATGGCAACCATATGGATTTTTAAACTCCATCTCTAAGCAGAACACAAAGACAAACAAAAGTAATTTACTGCCCAAAGGATAGGCTTTTTATCAGATGTAAAACAATATTATTAACAAAGCAGGCACCTCTGTTTGTTACCCTGACAACATACATTAACAACATATCCTTACTAATAAAGCCACTATTGTGAAATAGTTTTGGCATCGAATGAAGATTCCCACAAACCATGCACAGTCATTTGAGCGGACAGGAAAAATATTGGATGTTTTTCTGGAATGTTTGGCAATGCCATTTATTTTTAAATAATTCATTTTGGGAATTGGAAACAATTAGAGCCAAAAATGAGCAATTTTCAGAAGCAACATGCAGAAAACTGCTTTTTCTTCTTCAAATTAAAAGCAAAATCCCTGCAGACTATAAGAGATCTTCCAGCCTTATTGCTTATGTGGGTTTTGTCCAGTAAGGCTACACAGATTCAAACACAGGACACAGATTTCTGCTCAATCAACTAACACGTTTACTATAGGGATTGCAAAGGTCTTTGCAATTATTGTTTATTTCTCATTACAGGATGAGATGCAGAACATCTTTAATGATTGTGTCCTTAAGCTTTCACGGTCAAGTCACATAATATGCACTGGTTGCGAATTAACAAATGTCTTTAAAAAAACACTACTGGAGATTATTCATTACTAAGACTGTGATGATTCTAATAAGATATATATATATATATATATATATTATATATATATATATATATATATATATATATATATATATATATATATAATATGATATATAGTTCCTACGTACTTATGAAACTTCATTAAGTAAATCATATACATACATCATATGTCTATATGAAATGTAGATACCAAACTTTTTCTCAGGTTTACAGTTTTATCTTTTGAATGAACACCCAGAAAACATATAGTATGCTCTACTGTAGATATATACAGGTCTGTATAAATCATTGTTTTTTTTCTTGACATATAAAAACCTTTTTGACCAAGAAGTGTATTTATTCTCAAATACATTTTGCTATCTTCTTTTCATTTCCTCAATAACCCTCCTGCTACATTTCTGCCCACGTATCACACACATCCCCTGACATTGCAGGCAGGAATCAATATGACATCGGAGGAAGACACTGACCTTACTTCAATCTAAGAATCATCATGACATCATCGCATGATACTGCTGCTGGGCAAGAGACATACGACTAATTGGTCAAAGTCATCCACAGCCCTGACACAATGATATCTCTCATCATATAACTATAAATAGGGAATAAAACCATTATCTTCTCCCCTGCGGAAGGGGCCCAGTAAGGACAGGGATGTGGAGGTGCTCTGATAATTTAGACCCTGTCATGTATGTGGCTTACTCTCCCTTTTACTAGACATTGTACAAATAATATGAAGAATATTAAGATTATAAACAGAAATGCTACATAATAATACATCTATATAATATCCTTGTAGCAGCTTTTTAAAAAATAACAAAAACTATGAACATTAGCAACTGTGCAGATTATTATAGTTGTTCGAGTTATTTTCTACAGTACTTGGAAAGTCTCTGTAAGGATAGCAATGCAATTGTTAAAATGCATTCCCAGGGAAGGTTAAAATAAAATGGATAGTGCACAGAAATATGTTTAAAAACTATATATGCTGGTAGAAAAGGGTGAAATAAAGAGCATTATATTTTGTGTGTGTTAAAAAAGGAGGAGGCATTATAAAATGGAGAAACGGCCCATTCTTGATCTTCACAAACATAAATAATAAATCTAGCCTTACCAATCTATACAGGCATATTAATAGTTTAATGCTACCAATGGTTACCCAATAGATGATTTAGTGGTCTGGCCAATGATAGTTGCACATTGACGATATAGTTACCATAGTTTTAAAGACACAGCCAGCATGATCTGAAGACACTGAAATCTGCACCGCATGATGCAGCCCTGATAATGGTTGATGGCTTGATTTAAATGATGAATGGCACTGATGTGGAACATGGTAGAAACCTTCTGTGAAATAAGGTGATATTGTATATTTGCACCTTTAGTAGTTTTCAGAATATATATTTCAATATTAATTTGGCATATTACTATATAGGTGCTTAATGGGCAAATCAATATCCTATATGTCATTTTGCAAATTTGGATGGAAGTCAAATTAAAATAATTTAATTATGCACATTATAAAAAGTCTATAAAACAATCTATCAGCATTGTATAAAATAACTGGTATACCGTCTGGAGATGTTGCCACAAGACCAACATCAAACTGCTACTACAAGTGATCTGTAATAGTACAGTATTGCAAATGATGAAACACAGAGCAGCAATCATCTTCTTCTGTTTAGAGAAGTAATGAACTGATCCCAACACTTAACGTTTGGATATAAAACTACCTTTAGTTTGATATGTCATCATTTCGGCAGCCAGAATGTATCTTGTACTCACGACAGCTAATTGGAATTTTAGAATAAATCATGTTTCAGTCTCCTCAGGTATTTTCCTTTCTCAACATGATTGATAGAAACCAAGCAGTCGGTGACAGACTGTTTCAGTCCATCAAGTTAGAAACTCCGATATCTATTTAAAAAAAAAAAAGACCCATGGCAACACATCAGTGCAATCGTTCATATTTTAAACGTTCGTCAGCTAGCAAGTAGAAACAAGCCTTTGCAAGTATTTAGTTACACACCAGTTTTTCTGGTTGCACGGCAACAGAATTGGCCATGGGTGTGGTAAAATAAATCCAAAAGGCAACGACCTACGATTAAAAAGATCTGTCTACATGCAGCTTTTAAATGGCAACTATGAATTATGAGTGATGCAAACAAGGTGTTTTGAAAAGGTTCCTGGTTGACTACCCAATCTACACCGACAACCTTTGTCCCATAACACATTCTCAACCATCTATCTATCTATCCATGTATCCATCGACATTGTATCAATGTTCTACCATGTGAATATCTACCGTGTGGATTTTCCTGATTATTGGATGGGTTCTAATGTACACTGCACTACTGTACTTCAAATATACTATGAATATGATCATTAAGTACATATGGTGTGAAACTTATCAAATGTGCTTTTAAGAGACACGAGGATGTATTCAATTGATCTAAACCATTAATAATACCACCATCAAAAAAGATTGTTCAACGATAACCAACACCTCAAAAAGTGTGCCTGCACGTCTTCAGGGCATTTCTTTCTGTGACACCACACACACATTCTGGGAGTGTTTTACTATTTTTTTTATTCATTTGAATGCTGATGGTATAAAGATCTGTCATTGTTTAGATTAGTTGAATAGACTCCATGCACTGATTTTTGTCTTTAAAATCACCACTTTATTCAGGCAGTGGAAGTAAAATAAATAAATAAATAGATAAATAAAGTGTGTTTCAACTGATGCAACTCTTATTTTTTATTGCA
Source organism: Polyodon spathula (assembly GCF_017654505.1). Classification (NCBI taxonomy): domain Eukaryota; kingdom Metazoa; phylum Chordata; class Actinopteri; order Acipenseriformes; family Polyodontidae; genus Polyodon; species Polyodon spathula. The sequence continues at coordinate 7,671,302 of NC_054545.1, forward strand.
ACTGGAAGACAATACATCACAGAAACTTTATGGTAGGTTTCAGAAAAAAAAAAAAAAAGGTCTTGTCATAGTAATGGACAAAGTGATATTTACAATAATTGATGAAATAGTTTGTCTTTGGCAATATGATTACACATCAAAAGAAATATAGAACGCAACTATGCCTCCATATTAGCATTTCCTTATTTCATACAGATTGGCCAAGTGCACATGCCTGCAGAACAAAACAAAAATAACTACAACTTTTTTTTTTTTTTCTCAGAGTTCCTTTCATACAATAAACAAAATGGCAGTTTACAAAAAAAAAAAGTGCATTTTATCACTATTATTTGCTTGGCTAGTATAAATTTCTTTCCCATTTCATATCATTACTACAGCATGAAGCTAAAGGGCAAGTTATATAGTGAGTGTGAGTAACATAATACAATTTCTTAACAGAAAGGCAGTCATTTTTCACCAGATTCTTATGGGGCAGCCAAGTCATTTGATACTGTGTTGCCACAGATTTGTTTGCGCAATCATTATTTTCATTAAATCACACAGATAGCCTTATTTATTCAACAGTGACTAAACAGTTGCTTTTATTTTACACGTACACACTCCTAGAATTTGAAAAGATTTCCCAGCTAAGAACAGTTCTCTCAGTGAACACAGTGCACACCACTTTATTTTTTAACATGAGCTTTCAAGAAAGAGGTAACCCATGAATTTACCAATGTTAAATTACTGTGCATATGTTGGGAAATCTGTCATCTGTTTACTCATGCCAGACACAAGTGGTTAATTGCAACAAACTAGAAGTAGCACACTAACTGCAGAGGATCTTGTATTTAGTTTGGATGGACAGTACTAATGATAGACTGCAGGACAGTTTCAATTGCAACACAATCGAGCGCTTCCAGACAGTCTGCAGGTACGTTTTAATATGTTCTCAATTACCTACCCTTTAAAAGATTAGTCCAGTAATTCTTTAGACTAAGATCTGTGCTAATTTGTTACTGTACTTACATGAATGGAGCCATGTGATGTGTATTTGTAACATTTGAAACTAATTACTTATAATGAATTAATAAAGCATTGAGTTAAACACATTTCTCTACATGTAAATCAAATAAAGTACAGTGACATTCATTTAAACTGTGTCCTTTAAACTGCTGGTACTTTACAAACATGTTACTTGATTAAAATGGTATGCTTAATAAAATTATTTTGGCAAAACACCTGCCTGCTTTCATCTTTTAAACATGTCTTAGTTTTCATACACTCTTTAAACTGCGCCTATGTCTTTTCACCGGTGTATTATAATTACTCACAAATACAGAATTAATAAAAATGTAAGAAAACACTGAATACAATAGAGCTTTAGAATTATAATTGGAATTTGCAGTACAAGAATGCAGTGCTCCTCCCTCCCCACACTCGCTGCCAATTCCCATACACCGAGAAGAAATGAACAGTTTATCCTTGTGGTCAGTACTAAAAGTTGAGGATCAGCTGATCCCAAACTTTGTTCCCTGTATTTTTTCATTGCAATTGGTACTACGATAATATAAAGCTGGAGATGATCTGCATACTAGCTACTTAGTACAGAACGAAGGACTACATTCTCCAGTTCGTTGCAATTGTCCAAAGTGTAAGAATTTAATAGATCCAATCTAGTTGGAGTATAATTGTTATTGCCATGATTACTGAAATAGAAAAGGATTACATTTACGTGTACAATTTTCAACATAACTATTTTGGCCAGTTCTAAAACCTACAAAGACATCTAATGTGTGGCAGCTAGGTTTGCATCACTTAATATAAGGATATTTAACAATAAAAAAGTACAGCTGGGATATGAATGTGATTGATTAAACCAACAGGTTTTGGCACTGAAATTGTCAAAGTACTGGATTGTTAGTGTAATGCAGTCAAATAACTGGTGGTATTAACCAATGTGTGTATTAGTTTTTGTGACTGGTCAACAGGAATTAATACTGACGTTGAACTGTTGACCTGGGGAATAGCTTCTAGAATGATATTTCATGATGAATGAAGCAATAAAAGAACAATAATGCAAACAACAGAACATCGTGTAAAACACAGATTCCAGGTGGCAGTGGTCAAAGTGATTTTCTGAAACATTTGTGGACTTTCAAATGCTGGGAAATAAAACGTAGACACAAGTATTACTAGGGATTTACACTCACTACTAACTTCTCCTTAAATATGTGAGCAAAAACACATACAGATCATAACCCCTACACATGTTAACAGTATTCATTTTAAAAGCAAAAGTCAGCTGAATGTGCAGACAAGACAGTATATTCAACCATCCTAGCCCTACCCGAAATGTGAAGTCTTCATATTGCAGAGCAAGTTCCCCAACAGTCAGTGTATGTCCCTGAAGGTTTAACTTTAAAATCCTGCTTCAAAAAAATAAAATAAAAACTAGGCCTAAGGGCTTAAAAATTAGAGGCATCACCTTTTTCTCTATGTTCTATATTTATATGAAAATAATTCATGCTCCATGCTAAATACATTATTTACCTTACATGAACTTTGAATAAAAAACGGTTTCTTTTTGTTTATAGAACCCATGCAACACGGTTTGCAAAATCCTGCTGGCTACATTGGCTAAATTCAGAAATAAAAATATTGTAACCTTTATACAGTATCCTGACTGGATGAAATTGCTAAGACCATTGTGAGGGCAGTAAAAAAAAAAAAAAAAAAAAAAAAAAAAAAAAAAAGAAAAATCCTGTCAGTCAACTTTAATTTTTGCCAGTATAATACTAATGGCAGGGCTTGTAGCTTCTGTCAATCCCATATTACTCTTACTGATCCCCACTAATGTATCACTATTCTCTTATAAATCACTAGATTACAATTTTGTCCTCACTTTTTTTTTCTTTTTCTTTACATAGGCAGTTTAGAAGACATGTTATATTTCTGCACACTGCTCTGAAACCTCAGGCTTATGGCTTTTAAGTAATGTTATATATATTTATAGAAGACCGAATTCTATGGATGAAAACAATACCAATCACCTGTATCCAATTCTTTCTTTCCATTTCGATAACTTTCTGATGTGACACAGTTTTATTGGCCATTCAAGCAGTCTTTACAACAACAGCCACAGTGACAACACAGTAGTAAATTAAGTGCAGTTGTCATTGTTGGCTAACCAAGAACTTAAAAAAAATAATTTGGAACTACTGTTTCTTGACCATATGCCACAAATAAAGACACTGGGCGTAGTGCTGCTTATTTTTGCATGCATTTCATAATAGAAATATCCACAACACGACAAATCATGTATCACTGTCTCCTTCCAACACGTACACATTGATACAGCTAAACGTCCAGATAACTGTGCAAAAACTTTACTTTGCTGAATTACAGGGATTGCGATTACTTTTGTTTCTTACTTGAATCAAAATCGTAAATTTAGATTTTGTTTTGTGTCCCACATAGAATGATTTGTTTCCCACGAATATGGCCAATTCATTTTTCATTTTCAGGTCGTAAAAAGTTGGGGTCTAAATTATCTGAGCATCAGTAAAAGTTTTGCTATGGCTTTAAGCTCCTTTAAACAAACAAACAAAAAAAAACAAAACAAGGCTCTAAAAATATAGGAAAACAAAGTGATTGTTGATATTGCCACAAATCATTAGAATTCACCTGATGTCCTGAAAAAAAAAAATAGTAAATTCCATTAAAACTGATGTTTCAGTCCTAATTTTTCATAGACTCTTTTTGCTCTTTTTGCCCCTTTGCCGTCCTGTTGGTGATATTATTTAAACAGGCGCGAATCCCTGCCAGATGAAGGAGGGAGCCGGCTGCTTCTTTCATCTCCTCGTCATCACTCTCGGGTGGTTTCTCTGTGCGCCTCTTTTTTAAAGGCAGAGTATCACTGGAAACCTTTTGTTTCGCTTTTGTCAAATGTTGCCTTTTCTTGTGCTGCGCCAAATAGCCGCTGTCAGCAAGAGAATCCTTGGTCTCCTTTTTAATAATTTTTTTGTCCTCTTCCTCAGTTTCGCTGTGGCTTTCATTGCTTTGGAAACTACCCTCGCTCACTTCGCTGCCATCGCGGCTGCCCTTCGCAGCGAAGTCGTAATGGTCGTCTGTAGATGAGGTTGAGTTGCTGGTGGGAGAGGTGCTTCTGTGATTGGAAGAATTGGCGCTGCTGTAGTTATGATCTTCTTTAGGGTCGCTGCTTACGACAGGGGAACCACAGGACGGCTCACTGTCGCTTCGCATCCGGCAGTTAGCAAGTACATTCCTTTAGGAAGAAAAAGAACAAAAACAATCCATTCAAAAATCAACAGCGTTTTCACATTCATATAAACGTATGCCATTTTTTTTAGAAATCTACATTTCTTACGTACTTAAAATCAACCAACACCACTGTACTTGCTTAACTGTGGAATAAGCAAAATGTAACAGGTCTATTGCCGAAGACTTTACTCTCACTGGAATGGAACACTGTAGAGCTAGAAATAGCTATTATAAATAATGCATTATTTTGAATGTTTTAATGAAAAATACATTTTATGCCGCACTGACAGGTGCAGTCTAGAACTGTATACTGAAAATATGACATCAACAAGAGTCATAAAATTCCAAAACAGGTTTTGCTAATCAATATCACCTTTATTAAGATGCAAAGTTAAGTTTATTTTTTGTAAATGTGTAATTTACTGCTATGCTAGGGTTAAAACGATATAAATTACTGAAAGCCTTTCCCAGTCTGTCTAATTTCTGCATGTATGACTCAAACTATACCCAAGGCACAGCATGCAAAGACAATCTGATTTAATTATCAATGTCTAAATGCAGTGTCATTCACTTCTGGATGAACAAGGCACATGTACTTTGAGTTGCATTACCACTACAGGGGCTGTCATTAGAGGATGCTAAATGCTTAGCAGGAGAAGCCAATTGGCTGGAACTAGTTATAAATTATAGCAAACCTCATGAAAATCCAATATGTTGGAGCACTGAGTCTGAACAAAATGGAAGATCTTGTGTTACACTATACAGAGAAATTTAGAAAAAATTTAGATGAAATTTAGAATTCATTCAAAACTGTTTTAATAAAAACTAAATTTAGACAAAATGAAAGATTCACATGAGTTTGAACGTGCATTAGTACAGCATACTCAGCTGTTATCATTAAGGTTATTATTTCTTGACTCACATTTGTTCACATAGAAGCATTCAGTAGCTGTACCACACTGCACTGGGGCAGAAACTGAATAATACACAAAAGCTGGGTATTTCTAAAGTCCCTTGGGCTATGTTTGCAAGTTTGAACAGCATGGTTATATACATGCAATAACTAGCCTTGAGTGTAGGAGCAGATAACAGTCTGAGACTAAGACAAGGATGTCAAACTAGCAAGGGAGACTGCTGTGACCAAGCACACTACAAAAGTGCCCTGTATTAACAGCTAGTATATGACATGCTAGTTTTAGTTATTTCCTTGTTTTAAGTTTCTAGTTTTTAGTAAAAAAAAAATTAAAAAGACAGTCACAGTAAATGTTGCTACTGTACACATGTTTTGTTTTTGTTTACTCAGATGTATTATTTAGTCTCTTATTGGTCTTTTGAGCATTAAAATAATGGTATAACCCCTTAGTATTCAAACACAAATGCGTCTGACAACGTTCATCTTTATGAAGAACAGTAAATTGAAGTTTCTGATGGTGGAAATCAGAAAGTTTGTGTACGTTATGGCTTTAAAAGCATTGAAGACCTTGAAAAACCTTTTAATTAAACAGAACTGTAAAGTGTAATAAACTATACTGTGTGCTTGTGAACAGAAACTTTTACTATAATACTGGTGTTGTTAGTGTTCTCACGGACGTCTAGCCAAATAAATATAAATGAAATGTAAAATGGTAACTCAGTGCAGCAGCATTACATGTACAATAACAGAAACACTATGTTATGCCTCTCATTTAGTAGCGACAGCTGTCTGTTATATGGGTATGCATGTTTGCTTCCAAGTCCCGGAACAAACTTCTTAAAAAATGAAAACGTTTGTAATTCTGTAGGTTACAGGAAGTGCAGTCATGGCTTCCAATTCTTTGATGTATTCATTATAAACAACATGGCATTAACTTAAAACTAAGTCCTTTTCTATGATGCATATGAACAGGCATTACATACATGCTTCGTCTTTCTGCACTGATTTCTGGTTGTTATCAACCCATAAGCAACAATTGCTAGAAGCATCATCGAAACCGCCTCAGAGCTTGTTTCTGTTTACTCTGTGGTGGGGGTAATGCATCAGAGGTCATTTTTGCTGTTCCCTCCCAGTCTTCCAATGTTCTGAAACTGAGAATCTATTGCACTGCAAGAGCAGAAGGATGCAAAACTGTTTCAAGTTCAAGCTACAGAAAAAAAAGCAATACAATGCATCGGAGTAATGGAAAACTTGCACAAAATGATAGTAAATTTTTATTTTGTTAAACTTTCGGACCTATAACTATTCCCTTTGAGTCCCACTTCCGTTCCCAGTTTGAATTCAATCAGTTAAATCAATGCCAGCCATCTCTTTTCTTATGAGAATGTGAATTTGCAATTACAGGTGATGGTGATTCCCACCCCTACATGTTGCCAGTTTACACACTACAAAGCCACTTCCAGTAACAACTGGATTGAGAATAACTTGGTACAATTTAGGTGTGCAGCTGATGGAAAACCATGGGTATCAACCCACCAATACAGGCAAGCTAGCATCTCATGAGAGCGTCCAGATTTATATGTTGGATTTCTTTTGTTTCCTACGACATACTACTGTGTTTACTACCTGCTCATTGTGTGTATATAAGACCTCAGCACCAAGTTAATGTCTATCCTTGTAACTTAATTTAAGATTCTGTATTGTAAAACACACAGTATAACCTCAATGATCACGCTAACATTAGTTGAAAGAAAACCATTTGTACTTCCACAGTTTAAATTCAGTACTACACACAGCAAGGCACTACAGCAGATGCAAATCTCAGTATACATAACTGAGTCTTTATACTTAAGTCTTTACACTTACCTTACTGCAGCTGCCCTGCTTCCTATAGGATTGATTGGCAGTGGTCTGATGCCCGCAAATATCCCTCGGCTCAGAATACGAGCTCCATTCTGGATTACTCCCTGAGGGACTGACGAAACAACATGGATACCCAGGGTGAGTGGCATAAATACCTGAATTATAGAATTAAGATTCTTTAAATCCAAAACCATATTTTTGCCGAAAACCAGTACACACACACAGTTATAAATGTTGATCTTCAATGGAAATAAATAAATGAATAAAACAAAAACTGTTCCCAATAGTGTTCTCAACAAATTACAACAATGGCCTAGCAGCTATGTGGAATCTGGTCCACTTGATTTGGAATGACCCATGTGTAAAATCTGTACACTCAAATAGCACATATTTGGCCCTCACATGTAGACCAAGCACATAACCAAGGTGCCCTTGATTCACTTCAAAGCTGCAACTGAGGTACACACACCCCTTTTATTTGTCATCCTTACTTTTTGATTAAATAAATAAATAAATAATTAGAGACACACATACTGTTGCATGACACAAGCAATGCAACTACAACTTCATTATAAACCAGTAACCAACCATGGTAAAAGTTTCAGTTTCACTTTCAGGGTATCTCAGAAAATATTCAAACCTTCTTTTCATTTCCAAATGATCAAGGTACCTTTGGATACTCTGTTACATTGCCTATTTAGTATCCAGTTCAAGTGGCAATAAGAAAACCTAATAAAAATACAAAGCCTTTTACGCTACTAAGGACGGTTACCAAGTTATTTTTGCTGGGCCCTTTTGAAAGCTTTTGTAAAATATTGTTAATTATATTAGTGTTGAATAAAATAACTGTGAAGCAGCAATTCACAACATTTTATATTTCAATTCAGATCGCTGTGGAACGATACTAATTGAAAAATGTTAACCCGAGAATTAAGACCTGTATTCTTTTTTCCACATATTGGGAGTTTTGGGGTCTTTCTCGACTTAAAATGTGTGGGGCTACTCTGTAACTACAGGATCTTCCTCCAAGCTCCAGACTGATAACTTACTATGATACTCACAAGTAGCTGATAGGTCTGGAGTATTCAAAAGCATCATGGCAGTGGCAGCATCAATGTCAGGATCTAAGAAATGCAAAGGAAAATTCCACTTAAATCCTTTTTTTTTTTTTTTTTTTTTTTAATCTCCTGGATTCTGGATTTTCTTTTTGTTGATAATCGTTTTTCTTGACATTTCCTCAGATTTAATTGGGCCAGTGTGGGGGGGGCGGGTGGGCGGGATTTTAAAATGGTTTAATCCGGCTTGTACATAATAATTTTATTAGTAAATGTACATTGTGACAACACTTGTGTTATTTTAATTGAATTGTGTAATTATTTTCTAATGGCTACAGTTAGTGGCAATAATGATTTTAAAAATAGTTTATCATTAGCAACATTGTCTTTCTGCATGCCTATGATACCTATTTTTGTATTTAGTATAATATTCAATTCAAATTCAAAGACAAATTATATATATATATATATATATATATATATATATATATATATATATATATATATATATATATATATATATAAATATGGAATTGTTTGATACATTATGTATAATTGAATTAATTTCTACTAGATAATTACAAGCTAGTAAACACCAACAGAATGCAGGCACACAATATGACATGTGCATTGCTATCCTTTTGTTAATGAGGGCATACAACATAGAAACGCCACTGACAATGCAGGCTAAACTGCAAACAAAAGAAAAAAAACTCAGTCTTCCACGGATTAGACGACACATTGTGCCAACACCTGTTATTGTACCCCATTCAAGACACTTTATTGACTTAATATAACAGTGTTCCATAGGATGCCAACTAATCTAAAACAGATGGTAGGTTACAAAAAGGAAAATATTATCCATTTGCACTTATATTCACTTTTGCCCATTAGGCAGCAGCATCGTTGCCACGGAAACCCTCAGCTTCCATGGTGACTGTACACAAGTCAGTGACAGCCGCTAAATGAGCTGAAAAGAACATCTGTCCTGGCAGAGTGTCCCAGCTACCCCAAGGGCAAAACTCTGTAAAGGTGAACTGACGCTGCATGACAGAGGAAGCCGCCTATGCCATGACCGAGCAGATTAAATGTACAATCTGAACTGACAGAGAGACGCACATTTTGGTAGATTATCGTTGCTGGGCTGGTAAACTGAATGACTAATGATGTGCTTCTTTTCTTGTCAGTATTTGAAATGAATCTGAAATTAATCAATTTAATGCAAATTACAAATGGAACCTTCTTTGTTATGCTTTCGGCACTTCTCTGACGAATACTCTGCCAATACTGACATTAAGCTGCTAAAGGAAATGCACAAAATATTTATGTCACACTTACTGGAACACTAATGAGCACCTTTACAGCTACAAATATAATGCTGCATAACTAAATTAAATATCAGTCTCGGTGCTTTACAAAAGACTACTGTTCTTGCATATGTGGTCTAATGCATTTAGGTGGGTTGCATGTTGGTGTGTACAATTTTATGGGTCTCTGCCATGAAGACAGGAATAGAAAACAAAATCATCATGTTTTTGACAGAATTTTATATATATATATATATATATATATATATATATATATATATATATATATATATATATATATATATAATTCATCTATATCATGCAGTGAAATTCATATATCTTCCCATATGAAAAACATTACTTTCAAGTAACTACTGAATTGGGGATCGACCCATCTTGTCAAAGAAAAGAAAATAACTGCAACTTGGTCTAGTTATTGTGCATAAAAAATATAGTATTTCAGTTGTGGGGTTTTAAATTCCATGGTTTGAGCAGCCCTCACCACAAGCAGTAACAAATACAAGATTGTACACGTATTTCCATTCTATGTATGACGGCCATCAAAAGAGAAAACTTGCATTTGCTCAAACAACAATCTGACTTGATACAATTTATTTATTTATTTATTTTTAAACTTCAGGTCTGTCTGTGATTGTAATGTTTTCTGTGCATCAAACACTAAAAGAACACTCTGCTCTCAGGAGAGCAAGCTACAGACTCCTGACAAGAGACACCTTAAGAGACAAAAACCAAAACCCATCTCCCACTAGACAGCTCGCTGATCTTCATTTTGTGTTTGTTGCAGCCTGCCTCCAATCTGTACACATGCTGGCCAAAGGCCTTGGATTGCCTATGGGAGGACTCTTGAACAATCTCTACAGGGAGTAATGTTCTAAGCAGCTTGGGATGGGCTACTTTTCTAGTCCTCTGAAGCAAATTAATAGATCAGGGTAGATGGCCCTAGCAACAGTCTTTACAACAGGACTCTGCTCAGGACCAGCTTTTAATACTTAACTTTTCACTCTCTCTGGACTAATCTCTTCCCCTCTAATGAGGGTTAAAAAAATAACAGACTGAAGACAAAGATTTGTATTGGTCTGCCAAGGAAACATATCAATTATGTGCGTTATAACAGCTAAGGATTTTACAGACTTACTGTACAAGGGCATATCGTCAAGGCTTGTATTTATTTTTTTGAACTTCACACTAATTTGTGTTGTATAGTCTTGTTACAGCCTGTTTGATTGCTGAAAATAAAGGTTTTCAAAAAATAGAAACCTAACTATAAAAGTTTAAAATCAAAACCCACAGGTTTTAGAATTAGTAATTTACAACAGACTATAACAGCTTGAGATTTCATTACTTCAATGGGACGTAATCTGGAACATGCTCCTGGTGAATATTTTGCTTCAAAGATGTGGCCTATACAATCAATTTAAATACTTTTTTTTTTTTTTTTTTAGTTTAGAATGTAACAAAATTCATTAAAAAAAATTACAGTAGCAGTATTATTCACTATGAAACTGAATTAAATATAAACTTTTAATCACACAAACACACTTTTTATGAACACTATGTGGAGATCATACAAGACTAAGGAAGCAGATGTATTGCTTACAGGGGAAATGTATTCTTTTTCAGACTGAAACATGATGCCTTGCCTTGTGTGTGTCCTCTATCATAATCAATTGTGCTCATCTGTTCTCCACCTCCAGGAGTAATAGTATGCACTTAACAGTTAACTACAGTAACCTCTCAGTATAAGATGTAATATAGGACAAGCAACCAAGTCAGCAGTAAGTTTGTGACCATAGGGGGTATGAAATACAACAGCACTCTGCTGTATTAATGGGAGCCCTGTTCTGTAAGCAATCGCATAGTTTTTTTGAACAAAATCAGTATGTAATATTACATTTTTAAAGTTCTTTCCGGGAAAGTCAATAACATAGCATAAGCATTATGAAAACAAATGTGTAAATCACTGAAGAAATATTTTACTTGAAGAAGAACATCACCAATATAATTATCATACATCTTTCACAGTTAATGAAACAAAAAATGACCAGATTAGAATAATTCTCTGTGCTATTAAAGGATAATAAAATACTTTTTTTTTTTAATCTTACAATTTTTGCAACACCAAGGCTACTGTTGTGTATTGCAAAAACAAAATAAATGTCTTGCTCAGTTAGTAACAGGTCAGAAGGATATCTTTAACAAGAACTGCAAGGAACACCTATTCCCGAACATACTAACACTTCATTAGAAATATCTGTAATTTAACTATTGCAGTATTTTAGGTGTATAACATAACTGCAGGGAAGGTACTTATAGGAACATGGATGAATATACAAATCAAACTTTTACAGTCTCATGTTCCAGATAGATAACACGCTAACAACAGAACTACACCAAGCTTCAATTGTATTTAACGCATAAGCCTTCAAACCGGGCATTAAAGTTCATAATGGAAATGCTGCTAGAAAAGGATGAAGTAGTAGTGGGTTGAATACAGAAATATCTATCTTTGGAACATCTCTGGTACTTTCCGAGTGATCTTGGCCATTGTATTCACATCATAAAACACAAACCTTCAGGATGCGCAATTTTTACATTCAAGTCTATAACACGGGTGGTTGACTTTACTGAGTGAAGAGTTGTTTATTTATAATAGCAAAGCAGGAGCAATTATTTACCAAAAGCCATCTTCCAATGGAAGAGAAAATTTGCTTTACCATTTCTAATGTCCACCCCAATTTCTGTTCAATACACCTTTTGTGTAGATGAAGCCATAAAGCATTTACTTAACTTGTAGTGCTGGCTTTTATCTATACTGTTTGTTACACTGTGAAGACATGGTATTACTTCTCTATAGGCTCGGCTGGCATGTTCTATTCAAACTTGACTTCAGGCTCAAATCTTGAAATTTCTGTTAACATTTCTAATATTTCAATAACACCATTTTACAAAAAGAATAAAGTAGGTCACCTTTCGGGTATTTCTTTTTTTTTCCTTTCCGTGCATGGTAGTGTGCACATTGCTACTGGTACAGTAGAATCACAGTATGGAATTAACAACTATTCAAGATTATTGGAGTGTTGCAGTAACTGTAAAGTACATTATGCTTTTTTCAGGTGATGCTGCTTTCAGACAGGCTGCAATAAAATCATGCCACAGTACTATCAAAAGCCACAAGTCTTAACATACTAGGCACTTTGTTATTTCACCCCTTTTAAAACGATTACTGTTTCATTGGGCCAAATATTTTGCTTCAGTACATAAACGTGTATCTGCTGTTTATGAAAGGAGAAGAAAGTTGTTATAGTTACAAAACTAAACTGATTAAACAGTTTTTGTTGTGTTTTTAAATCTCTATATCTTGTTTTGCTACAGCCAGCAAGCTTTATCTTTATTTTCTATATTTACCCCCAAAAAAGCTTCTTACAAATTCAATTAAAAGCCATTTAAGTTGTTGACTAGTTTGACAGTGAAAGAAGCTCAAATGAATGGCACACACACAGAGTACAAGTTGGAAGTTGGTTTAAAGTAATTACATCTTAATTTAGTTTACTTTGAGTATACTACTATAATCCTTAGATGCATTTCTTCAGTATTGCTCCAGGTAGTGTAAATAGAGCATAAAGACGTGTATCCCTACATGTGTGGTGTTCAAAAGCAACCTTATTTTCCATAACAGAATGGCCTCCTAGAGAAAACTATGTCATAAAACTAGCCAGCCGAGCAGAGTTTCACCCGTTTCAACGGAAAACACTGCTGCAGTTGCAATTTTTTTTTGCTTTTTATATATGCGCATGCATTGCTTATCATGAACAGTAAATCAAAAACACTGGATTTAAGAGGGCCTGCATTTGATTAGTTAAAAATAAATAAATCAAGGTGTTCACTTTATTTGTCTTGACCCTCTGGTGAATCAGGGACCGGTTTTGTGACAGTTAGTTTAATGAATACAAGAGTGGAATTCTCCTGGTCCCACACTATTTTTAAGCAAGTCCATATGTTTGCATTTGCTTTAATTGAATTGGGGTGGAGGGGGTTCAGTGTACCAGCATTCCTCATTGTGGAGAACAAGCAAGTTTCTCAAAGCACCTCTTACTTTTAATACAGTTTCCACTGCACAGTACAATTATTCTGAATGTGTGTGAAGAGAAAATAAAATGACTTGTGCCTTGAAGAGGGTTGAGAAGAAAGATTAACTTCTACAGAAATGAATACTGAATTGACAACCTCTAGATTACAAGTGTATTTGGTGTGAAGGCTGCATTTCATTTCAGTTTTGAGAAGTGCATCTCCCTACCTAATCTCAATATACAACTTTATAAAAAATGTAAAATAACTCGTATTCAGCGTTTCAAAAGGGAACGTTGCTTGTTTGCTTGGTTAATGCAAGCAGGGACTGTTCATCTCTTTAGTCAGTCAATTTTGAATTTTATCACATGCAAAAAAAGGATGCAAGGTTGGCAAATTCCTACCACTTAATACTTCTGGCACCTTCTGTTCTACAAATATATCCCCTGCATTTAGCTTAATGTTATTACCTGAAGTACTATAATGCATATATAATATTACTATATGATGAATACCAACATTGGATAGAATTAAAGCCAGCCCAGCCAACCGATATCAATATCTTATATACGAGAACCTTAATTTAGTGCTCTGTAATATTTACATACAGACATCTTATAGACACCATTGCAATGGGATTACTTTACTACAGTGATCAATTCAGAGCTGCTGTCAGAACGTGTAAATGTCTCACTGGGGACGTGCTTTGCAGATGAAGAAACACAGAAAGTAAAAGCATCCACTGGATAGAACACAATACAAAAATGCTTTACTAGGAGTAATCAATATTTAACAATTTTTCATAAAAAATAAACCTGTGAAACCTCAGAATTCATAGACAAAAATTATATCCACCCCCTTCAATTTGAGAGGTTTTCTGTGAACTGCTGATACCCCTGCAGTCAGAGAGATCTAAACAGTGCATTGGCTCACTGATTGCTGCAGCTGTTAAACTGATAACAAATGACGTACCTGTGCAACCTGACGTTACTTTTCACCTGGGGCCATCACCTCTAAAACTGATAGATATCTATGATCCACTCACATGCAAAGGAATTACATTCCACTTGTTTATGGTGTGCCCCCAAAAAGGCATTATACAGAAAAGGAGGTTACAGAAAAATAAAAATAAATTTTAAATACACGTTTGTGTTAATAAGAGGGATAAATTATATACAGTATGCCGCTCCAGTGCATATTCCAAGACTGCTTTGTTAACGTGTACTGATTTTAACTGACATGTATAAAAATAAACAGTGAATGCCTAAATGTATACTACATTTTGAGGCTTTGTGTACAGTAATATAAACATTCAAGCTTAACGTAAAATGAAGCCCACAGTTCTAACTATTTCATTTAAGAAACAGTATTTTTCCCCTTCACTAGAAGACCTGAGTTGTGCGTACAATCATAACTTTATACTCCACCATAAACACAGCCTGCTTGTATTTTGTTCACGCAAAAGTCCAGACTGTGCCAGTATTTAGAAATGATAACGAGGCTGGCCAGTCTCTCTGAGTGAACATGGGAACTCTTGAGAGGGTGTCTCTTAATACTTTGAGCTCTATTTACACTGTTACCATGGGAACAGCAAAACTGAATCAACTGCATAGCTTTCAACAGGACTTGAACTGGGAGAACTGCCTGGAGTTTGCTGTTTGATTTTTCTACAGAAGGGTTTTTGTTGTTTAAAGGAGGTTAATTAAAGGTAAACAGTGGCCTGTTATCGTATTTGCTAAAATTACAACTCTAAGAAATAGAAGTGCAAATTACCATGGTCTTTTTTTTTTTTCTTGGGAATTATACAAAAATATGCATGTTGTCAGAATGAGTTTTAACTCAATAATTCTGTGCTTCTGATGTCAGACATAAAATATGTGGTACCAATGGTAAATTGTGGTAGAATATTTCCATGTCTTTCTAGCCACTTTGCAGCTTGCCTATGAAAGGTACTGTACAGCAATAAGGTTTTCTTAGTCTAAAACAGCATTCAGTGTTTTGCTCCATAATAATTAAGTTTCCAGACTAGCCTAGCCAGTCATTTAAGAAACCCAATGAAAAGCAACTGGGTATATTCTAGCAGACTACATTTTTATAATAATAATATAATAATAATAATAATAATATTAATAATAAGGTAGGTGGTGGTGTTTTTTTGTTTTTTTACCTTTGGTTCCCAGATGTAGTTTAGTTTAAGCAATCAGGCAAAACCAAAGAAAACAGCAGTAATAAACCAGCTAATGGTCAATTACCATTTATATAATGATGTGGATAGGGATTAAGCTGTTCAGAACAACACTTTAATTGCAAAAGTTGGTACTATGCTCAAAGCTTCAAAAAATAAATCTGACATGACAAAATCTAGTATCCCAGATTCTACTATAGCCCGTTGATAAATTGGCTTCATTAAACTCAACTAGCCATTATATCAAATGCAAATTCAGAATCGTGCCAAGGGATACTATGATTTAGGCTATAAATATTTAAAGCAAAAGTCAAACATGCAAAATATAGTGGGCCTATACTTTAAACCTGTTACTTCTTCATTTGTTTTCATGGCTGTGCCTTGACTTAGAGTCCAAGAAAACTACTCCACTCGCTGTCTTCTAGCATCACTATGCCACGTACAGTACAATATACAGCAGTGAATGAGCTAAATCAGACTCACTTTGAATAAACTAACCAGACTCACTTTGAAAATCTGAAACAATGGGTAAGGAGAAGTTTTAAAATGGCAAGTAGAGTACACCAATTATGATATAGAGTCATGAAAATACTGTTCATGGTTACATTTAAAAAAAAAAAAAAAAAAAACAACTTGCTTGGAAATGTAAATCAGGTTCTCTCCACAATGCTTTATTGGTTAGCATTGATATGCAGAGCTGATTGCCCTCTGTTTGAAAAGATGAACAATGTCATCCCAGACGCAGTACTGTTCTCTGCCTCCAGAGTGAAGGTCCTTATTATGCACTGTGCTAACCTACATTCACAAACAATAGAGGAGATGAGGTCTTTTGTTTTGAGATTCAAAACGTAATGAACACTGCACAATAACAGGGGAAAAAAAGCTTCCTGTACCAAGATTAATTGATCTTTCCTTTTCTATGAACACTTAGGGGCAAGCAAATTAGACATCATTATTGTCCCTTACATTTAAGTAAAATCAGTTTGGTTAAATGTTAAACAAAAACAGAAAAAGGTTTTTGTTTCAAACATAATGAGTGTACTATTTGGCTTGTGGTGGCAGAGACGCAAGCAAAGGGTGTATTTGGAATCAATAACACTTGTTTACAAAGGGTGCTGCAGTCACATAGACGGGATTAGCCTACAAGCTGTACTGTAGACACTGTCTTAACTCTGGTCACTGGGATAAGACACATTCTTTACAGTAACTCCTACATTCAGTTCACTTGAGACATGATTATATCTCTAAATAGCATCACCATTGTGCAATACATACAGTAAATTGTTTAACAGGTCTTTAACAAGCCTTACAGACTTCTTTATTGTTCTTCTCATTCCCCTCTGAAGGCATCTTGACTGCAGTTTCCTTCCGCAGTTCAGCCAGGCTTTCTGTTTCCATAGCAACCACTCACATTTCACATACCTCAAAGTAGTATATCATACATCACCAGGGTAAAACAGGAAATACCATTCTGTGCTTAATGCTGCCTTTCAGAAAAAAAGCTACATACACTTACTGGTGTGTTTACGGTCAGTAATGGTAACCAGATGTATGCTTATAAAAGTAATTTCTATACAGTCTATACACTTGTATTACATTAACTTAGAAGGATAGCTGTGTTAGGATAGCACACTACAACGCATAACTCTTACTTCAAGAGCTATTTTAAGAAGCAGCTGGAGAATAGAAAAGAACACGAGAGGTAAACTGAGATTATTTGATTAAATCCACCAAACTAGTTGAAAGTAAATGAAAACATGTTTTTTGCATAAAGCAGTTCACACAATTACATACAACAGTGCTTTGATAGAACTGCTGATGGCAAATATGAGAACAATAAACCAATTGTACTAGAACAGTCTTGAAATATCACATTACACCATTTGCAACAACAAAAACTAAATTCTATTATGGAAGGTTTGACTACTGCGATGAGTGACACACTTGAAAGCTGAAATCACAACCAAGCCCTCCCCTTTGGGTTTGCTCTGTAAAGTATGTTTTACAGTTAAGGATGAGTAAAACATGTTTAAATAAAAGGATATGACAGAACCCACATACAGTGTGTTTAATTACAACAGGCATTGGCGAGATTATAATAATCCTGTATCATCATTTTATGGTTGCAATCCAAAATGTCAGTATGCTCAATTTTAACCCAATATTAATTACTAATATGGATGCATTCAACTGAAGTACAGTATAAAAAAAACAGTTTACTGCTTCAAATGCTTCGTTAATAAGGGGATGAGTGACCCATTGGTTTTGAACGTGTAGGCCTATATCGTCAGCAAAAAACAAAAAGACCTAATTTTAAAGTCAGAAGTTGTATCTAACCATTAAAATGCCAACCTTGGAATGCAAGATATTTAACTGGCACCCAGTGACTCTAGTTGGCCGTACAAGGCACCCATGGGTTTAGAAAAAATGTTTTCTAAAAACACTGATCAACCGGGACTGCCGACATCTGCAACCAGAACAGTATCCCTCTGTGTGCTGAGGGGGATGACAAATAAAAACTCCTCTTATTTTATCCCACTATGCAAAGCAATCCCAAGTAGCTTTCTCTATTCACTTACTGATGGAAATCTCTTTGTATAATCAGCTATTAGAGTCACATATTGTTCACATCATGTTTTACATTTTGCTTTAATGATATTTATGAATCCACACTTACACTAGGATGCATCTTTTTTCTATGAACACTGCAATTAAACACTTTACAGTAATGCCTTCCATGTCTGACTTCAGAACGCGTTTTATTACTATAAAGAAATAAAACATTAAAATTTTGACCAAAATTAAAAAGCCTCAAAATAAAAAAATGCAGTACACCTTTTCATATAACAACTTCTGTTATACTGTTAAAAATGTGAAATTTAATTAAAATATACAGTATGTTTTTCAGATTAAATGATGTCACAGCTTTATAATGCTCCATTAAAACAATGAAGTTTAAATATACAAAGCAGACCCGCCAAAAATATCAGGAATTACAGAAATTTAATATTTAAAAATACATTTCTGAAAACTGCATCCATATATTATATATTGTGCTGAACTAATGAAATATGACATGTCAAACTTCAAAACACGGCTGTGCCTACAGCACTTGTAAGGTATAAACCACAACGGGCCGTGTGGTTCCCATGATATATACCACGCCTGGGGCTGTGATGTGTAACTACCCCAGAAGTGATATATATCATCGGAACCGCACGGTCCGAAGTGGTTTATTCCACTTATAACATGGCTACCTGTGATTTGTGGGAAGAAAAATAATTAAAACACATTTAAAGTAAGACAAAACCAGATACTTTTATCATGTATACAATATAGTCTCTAATTTATTTTAATTGAATTCATTGTTCGCTTATTAAAAATAAATTGCACATGTTCGATTACTGTGAATTTCTCAATTGAAAGTGCCATTTCACTAGAAACTAGAGGACTGAGAACAAGCTGTGATGATGAACATAAGAACATAAGAACATAAGAAAGTTTACAAACGAGAGGAGGCCATTCGGCCCATCTTGCTCGTTTGGTTGTTAGTAGCTTATTGATCCCAAAATCTCATCAAGCAGCTTCTTGAAGGATCCCAGGGTGTCAGCTTCAACAACATTACTGGGGAGTTGATTCCAGACCCTCACAATTCTCTGTGTAAAAAAGTGTCTCCTATTTTCTGTTCTGAATGCCCCTTTTTCTAAACTCCATTTGCGACCCCTGGTCCTTGTTTCTTTTTTCAGGCTGAAAAAGTCCCTTGCGTCGACACTGTCAATACCTTTTAGAATTTTGAATGCTTGAATTAGGTCGCCACGTAGTCTTCTTTGTTCAAGACTGAACAGATTCAATTCTTTTAGCCTGTCTGCATATGACATGCCTTTTAAGCCCGGAATAATTCTGGTCGCTCTTCTTTGCACTCTTTCTAGAGCAGCAATATCTTTTTTATAGCGAGGTGACCAGAACTGCACACAATATTCAAGATGAGGTCTTACTAGTGCATTGTACAGTTTTAACATTACTTCCCTTGATTTAAATTCAACACTTTTCACAATGTATCCGAGTATCTTGTTAGCCTTTTTTATAGCTTCCCCACATTGCCTAGATGAAGACATTTCTGAGTCAACAAAAACTCCTAGGTCTTTTTCATAGATTCCTTCTCCAATTTCAATATCTCCCATATGATATTTATAATGTACATTTTTATTTCCTGCGTGCAGTACCTTACACTTTTCTCTATTAAATGTCATTTGCCATGTATCTGCCCAGTTCTGAATCTTGTCTAGATCATTTTGAATGACCTTTGCTGCTGCAACAGTGTTTGCCACTCCTCCTACTTTTGTGTCGTCTGCAAATTTAACAAGTTTGCTTACTATACCAGAATCTAAATCATTAATGTAGATTAGGAATAGCAGAGGACCTAATACTGATCCCTGTGGTACACCGCTGGTTACCACACTCCATTCTGAGGTTTTTCCTCTAATCAGTACTTTCTGTTTTCTACATGTTAACCACTCCCTAATCCATGTACATGTGTTTCCTTGAATCCCAACTGCGTTCAGTTTGAGAATTAATCTTTTGTGCGGGACTTTGTCAAAAGCTTTCTGGAAATCTAAATAAACCATGTCATATGCTTTGCAATTATCCATTATCGATGTTGCATCCTCAAAAAAATCAAGCAAGTTAGTTAGGCACGATCTCCCTTTCCTAAAACCATGTTGACTGTCTCCCAGTACCCTGTTACCATATAGGTAATTTTCCATTTTGGATCTTATTATAGTTTCCATAAGTTTGCATATAATAGAAGTCAGGCTTACTGGTCTGTAGTTACCTGGTTCAGTTTTGTTTCCCTTTTTGTGGATCGGTATTACGTTTGCAATTTTCCAGTCTGTCGGTACCACCCCTGTGTCAAGAGACTGCTGCATGATCTTGGTTAGCGGTTTGTAAATTACTTCTTTCATTTCTTTGAGTACTACTGGGAGGATCTCATCCGGCCCAGGGGATTTGTTTATTTTAAGAGCTCCTAGTCCCTTTAACACTTCTGCCTCAGTTATGCTAAAGTTATTTAAAACTGGATAGGAACTGGATGACATGTGGGGCATGTTGTCACTATCTTCCTTTGTAAAAACTTGTGAAAAGTAATCATTTAACATATTTGCTATTTTTTTTTCTTCCTCTATGATTTTGCCATTTGTATCTCTTAAACATTTAATCTCCTCTTTGAATGTTCTCTTGCTGTTGTAATATTGGAAAAACATTTTGGAATTGGTTTTAGCTCCCTTAGCAATGTTCATTTCTATTTCTCTCTTGGCCTTTCTAACTTCCTTTTTGACTTGCATTTGCAGTTCTGTGTACTCTTTCTGTGATGGGCGGAGTTTCAAATGACACTAAGGAAGTAATGAGAGCAGATGAGATGGAATCTGAAGCCGGATCTTGAAGCAAGTTTGTAAACTCGTTATATGTGAGGCACGAACCAGACTTTACGCACCAATCCGACCGCGGTGACAGGGGACAGTACTACAGTTTCCTGCAGACACTTAAAATCCAGGTCGGTAATTCGGGGGGTCGTGTCTGGCCTTGTCGTTACCTGCTTTTCTAAGAGTTTTCTTGACTGACAGGAATACATTATTACTGGTTTTAAATTCACTGTCAGCAGAGATGTAAAACGGCAACTGTTAAAATATGTATTTAGTCCAGCTCAGCGTTATAAAACTGGAGACTGAATCCCCCGTGAACTACTTGAAATGGTATAAAATTCCCTTAATGATGTTGAGATTTTTTGGACTTATTTCCATAAAATTAATGTCCATATTTTAAGTACATTAACCAGCCCATGCTGTAGTTTTTTTTTTTTTTTTTTTTTTTTTGTATGTGTTTTTATCAAATCTTTGTTGTTTTCTTAATATTTCATTTAGCTGTTCCTCATCTACTGTTATGTGTCTACTCTTGCTGTTGGAGGGTGGACTGCTGTCTTCACTCAGAAAGTTGGTGTTGTACCAGTTATGTGGAGCTTCACCCCCAAATATATTAAAGTAAACAGGTGAAATGGCACTCATTTTTGGCTGTGGTTTTGTAATTAATAACAAGTAAAATGGCAGTTTGTCATGGTGCATAGTGATTTATTCAGTGTGAAGCGGCTCATTAGTATGCAAGCCATGCATATACGCTATATATATATATATATATATATATATATATATATATATATATATATATATATATATATATATATATATATATGCACGGTCATGTGATGCTGTTTAACCAATCAGAGGTGGTTATTTTTCCAGGGCGTTATAAATGAAAATATTCTAATATGGAGGTCAATTACATGCAGGCCATTTGATAATGGCATCAACTACATTTTTAATTTTTTTTTTTTTTTTTTAGTAATAATCAGTTTTCATTTATTCATATATACACACACACACACACACAAACATTAGATTAAACATGTCAATAACCTGATACAGTTTTACATGATAGTTGCTTTTAAGGTGGCTTACTGAGTCCATATAGAATCGGATGAAAAATGTTTTATATTGGGGACAGTTAGCTGTATTGTATGTGTACATGCAATAATGTACGTCCGTACATACAGCCAGACAGGTAAACGGGTTCCTCCATAGTCTGATACTCTCAAGAATATTAAAGGCTGTGTTAACCTATAGTATGCATACCAAACCAGGAATAATACAAATAATCAGTGGCTAAAAATAAAGGAATGGGCTTTAAAAAAAATGAAATTGCTTTAAGATACAAGGTCCATCTTTATCCAGACAATGCAGCTACCTGGGTACAGTCAGAAATGAAATACAGCTGTAATGCCAGGACTGCAGTAGAGTGGAAAACTCAGGGTGCACTCACTGTATCAGAGGACAAATGCAGAGAGAATGAAAAGCATTACTGAGACATTACCAGATTTGTGCAACATGAAGCTCTTAGAAGTGACTAATCTCCAAATGTATAATTTTTGTATTAGGCTACTTGTGACCAGTTGAATACACAATAGCTGTATAATCTCAAACGACTGTATAAAATGGTTGTTTAATGACTTAAACTGCAGCTGTGCCTACAATAAATAATTAAAAACTAAATAAAAAAAATCAATCAATCAGGCATTATTATTTTTATATATCCAGTAGTGCATATGATTTTTCAGGACACAACTGTGTTAGAAATTTGCAACAGCAAGCCAAAATTATTAGCAATAAAATAGTACTTACTGGCATCAGTGAGGAAAAAGCCTTCACAGCTTCTTTTCCTACTGCTTGAAGCTAAGCATGTAATCAGTCACTCCAATGTTTTCCAAATTCTTTGGTTTGCTCCTTAATGCCTCTTTAAAATTACTGCTTTTGAAAATGTAGATAAAAATGTGTTTTGCAGTTGTTCTGCTAAAATGTACAATAATGATCCCCTTGCCGTTTAATGACATACTCCTCTTTTTCCAAAATTAAAGCATACATATACATCATGCTGAATCATTATAAAAGTATTTCTATACAACATTCACTGTTATTTATCATATTCAGGTTGCTATGAACACCAATACTTGGAATGGACATTTTAAACTAGGGTCCTAGTGATGAAATGGGTCTGTTAACAATCAATTAACCTGTGCATCGCTAGTTTTAATTATGCTAGTTCTGACCTTGTCAGGGGACACCCTGATGTATGGAGAAGTCAACGAAGCAGCACAGTAAAATGCACTCAACCCTTATCACCATACTGAATCAGTAAAAGAGCTTGTCTCTTTTTACTCCCACTACATCATAGTGGTGTATTTCTTCACTGACAAAGGGAATGGTCTACACACTTTTCATCTGATTTAACTGTTCCAAATCCCAACTGGGGACACTTATGTCAGACAGCTTTCTGTCCCAAAGTGCAAAGTGCTCTACTGAACCCAATTGTGGTACATGTGCATAATCTAGACTCAGAAATCATCAACTAATTAAGTGGTGTCATCCATCCCACTATTACACAGTTAAAAGCACTTGGCTTTAATAAATATAGACTGTTTCAATACCTTTGTCTGATTAAAAGCCTTGAGTACTTTCACTGACTTTGTACCGAGTTTTCACTCATTCAGCAAATAGATGAAATCTGGAAAAGGTGGTTCTGAGTCTCCAAAAGAAGCTGCATCGCTTTATATAAAAGCAGTAAGATTCCAAAAATCAATTCCCCTTAACTAGGGTGAAAAGTGCTGAATAAGCCCTATTTGACAGCAGATTACAAAGGGGAGGGTTACTGTATTATCATTAGGGCTTCCTTAAGAAAATCTGTTCAGTTGACAATAACTACTTTTCCACTTATTTTGCAAAAGTCCGCCCCCCCCCCCCCCCCCCCCCCCCCCCCCCCCCCCCCGTGCGGTGATGTCCGGTCATAGAATAAAATACAGCGGTTGATTTCACTGAATTAAGGCACTAATTACCCTTGCAAAAGGTTCAGAACAGAAGTAATAAGTATGCATACTAAGGAATTACTTCAATAATTACCCTCCTAAGAATATACAATGAAGTTAAACACACACATACAGTATCTATATATTTTTATTTAATTTAGAAGATACAGATGAGAATTTACAGTGGCCTCTACAGCATTTGCT
The DNA here is from genome assembly GCF_017654505.1 of Polyodon spathula. NCBI lineage: Eukaryota > Metazoa > Chordata > Actinopteri > Acipenseriformes > Polyodontidae > Polyodon > Polyodon spathula. Next base: position 7,695,582 of record NC_054545.1, read on the forward strand.
CACTTCTAATGCAATGCATTATTTAAGATGTACAAAGTTAGAAATAGCTAATGTAATTTGCTTGTCAACTTGAGAGGCAACTCAGAGCTGTTGAGTTTGCAGGGTACATCCTCTTGTTACTTCAACAATGCATTAAGTACTTCGCTCAAGAGCAATGCTAATCAAGTAATACAAAACTATAACTCTTGCCAAGAATAATTCTGTTTAAAGCAGGTCTAACCACTGCACTAAACAAAAAGACAGAGGTTTATGGCACAATATCTAGCGTGCAAGTGTGGCCTAACAGAGCTCAGAACAGAAACTGCGGCTTCATTTTCAGCCTGTATAATTAATGGCACTCAAACCCTTAGTAAACTGTCTTTGTTAACATCAGCTGAATTTGTAAGTGCTGTTGCCCCAGTGAACCAAGGTCTGTTTACTTAATATTCAAAAAAGGTTGGCAATCACAAAAAAAGTATTCATAAATAAGGTAAGCGAAAAGTAAGCCATAAAGTGTGCAATAATCAATATGCTACATAGTGACTTCAAAAAAGATTTGTCATAAAAATGTCTTTCAGAACCACACCACAGTGAAAAAACAATCAAGTGCATGCTTTTGATAGAGCACATTTGTCATGGGTCATACTTTCTAAGCAGGCATTGAAAAACATGTTTGTTTTTCATCAGTGTAGTATGTATGGTGCTTGTGCTGCTTATACATGACTGCTACTCTGTCCTTATCTAAAACAAGCAGTCAGAGCACAACTGGGACTCTACTGTATACAGTACCTGCTGTTCTATGTCATTTTACTGACATTTATAAAGAATTAGTTTGGCTTTCTAAGAACTACCAAATAATAAAAATGGAGATTTGAAAACATTTTATATTAGTAATGGCTGTTTTACGTAGAAGAGATGAACATGAAAAAGATCATCTGTCATAAACATGAACTTTAAAAGTTAGGAATACAAACCAGACACTGTGTAGACATAATCCTTATTCAGATGTTAATGATGTTAGAATCACAAGCTTTTCCCTGTGTTTGTTTCTCAATCACTCCACATGTCTCTCCCAAACTAACTTCAGTTACACAACACAGGTGTTCTTCACAGCCTCAATGTGGCGACGTGTGTTTCATGTTGATAATAACTCAGCTAACCCCAAAGAAGAAAAACGTTTGCAAAACACAATACAGCCCGCCAATTACACAGGTATTTCAACTGAGCACCTTCAGTGTATCACCTACCAGTCTGTGCTTGTTTGGGATATGTGGGTGAAAAACTAGTTTAAAAAACAAAACAAAAATAAAACAAAAAAAACCCCTACAACTTGTTACTATTATATCACAGTGTATATATACACTGTACTTGTTATGATTTTTTTTTTTTTAAATCTCTCTTCCTGCAGTGATTTAGAGGACAGATCTCAAACCCCAGTGCACTAGAGCAGTTATTCTGTTTTGAAAAGAGCTTTGAAACAGACATTAAAAGTTATAAAGTGTAAAACATTGTCAAGATGTTAACAATGAAAATAAACATTACAGGTACATTATTTAAACTGTTGTAACAACATGTGGGGGCTTACAACACTATATTTTTCAGAACCCAGCTACTTGTACTCTTTAATAACCATGGCAACCAAAAAAAAGTTTAACTTTGTTAACTTATCTAAATTTCATACCACGGCAGCTTCGAACATGTGATTTTAAGTCTTCAGGAATCACTTAATCATGATGGATCTTTCTGCACTATATTTAGCAATTAACTTGAAGCCACCATCAGTATTTAAAAATATTTAGTTCCTGTAACACCAGACAAGTACAGAAAATTCAAAGGAAGCTTCATTTATAGCTTAAGCTCTTCAGTGCTGTAACCAACCCATTAGCGAAGTAGTACAACAAAGAGGACACACTTCATATCTTTTATGTGCCTATTTACTTCCACTTACCCCTTTATTACATTGACTGGACTCAAAAGGCACCATTATTGCGAATGAAAGTCAGTCCATTTATCAGTAAGCACCCTACAATGAAAAAAAAAAAAAAACCTGATACAATCAAAGGATGGACCAGGCCCACTAATAAAGCATACAAGTTTCCTCAATCTTTTTTTTTTTTCAATCTGTTAGATATCCAGCCATAACTTCACAGCCGGAGTCCCATCCCACCTTTTTTTTTTCAGTGTTTGTATATAGACATTTCATTTGTATTGGTGATAATTACTTGTTTGCTATCTACAGTGATTACCATTGTGTTTACTTGACCTTCTGATGTAAGACACATCCTCCAGACAAACCTATGAAGACAAAGTACTGAAGTGCCAATTTGATAGAGCAATGTTACATTGTTTATGTTGTATAGGCCCTATTCACAAATATTAAAGGACTGTTTTAATGAATGGCCATTTGTCATTATAATCATTATTTAATTTCATTAGAAGAAATAAACTGACCAGTTTCTAACTTTCCAAGTTCCCCTGTTGTAACCCTTTACAGTACAGCAGTAAACAAGGTGCGCTGGTACAAAATGGAAACTTTGGGGTGAAATGCCCTGTAATTAACTGTGAACTCTTCACAGTACTGTATCTGTCCAGACACATATACATTAAAAGGGGAGTGAATTGAATTGTTGTCAGAAGCCAAAAATGTGTTTAAGAAATTCTTCAAAATCTGTTCATAACCAGGGAAAATATTAATTACACCTACTCATCTAATTCTTTTTTTTATCCAGGTGCTGAACACTAGTGCCATTGTTCGAAAAGGCTGGTTTACTGAGTATATACAAATATCCAAGAAGTCCTCTTGTACAACTTTGAAGTGAATCAAAAGACTTCAATGAAATCAATCCAATAAACCCAAAACAGGTTGATCAGCTTTTTGTAGAATGCCGGTATTATCTGCCAAATAATGAGAACATTACATGAGTTCACTACCTTGTAAAAGAACTCCATTTTTTCTGAAGAATGGACTCCCTGGCCAAATAGGTGGACTTGACATGCTGGAAAGAAACAGAAGGAGTTGGTTAGAGATGTTTCACATGAAATAAACCCTGGAGAATGACTACTACAGCATACCATCTACTATAAACAAATTTCATATGCCAAAACAACAACTAGAATTTCTTACCTAGGATCATGTTTTAAATTCAAACCCCATTAAACTGATCTTGTCACAAGTGTTGAGTTAGGTGGTCTCAAACTAACCACCAGTGACAATTACAAAAGCATCACAAGCCGGTACAATAAGGAGTCTCAGCTCGAGAGGCACCCATGATTGAGGTGTGCTTGCCTAGCAATGAGGGAAAGCGCTGATGATGCTTCCCGGCACACTGTTTCAGAATATGAGCACTACATTTTACAAATAACATGAAAAAAAAAAACTCCACAAAATAAAGGACATTTTTATTTTCCAATATGCACAAAAATCTGTCCTTTATCGTTATCCTTTAAAGTAGGTTCCCAGCACATACACTGCAAGTCTAACAAGTTAGATAAATAACAGTAGCTATGGAAATAAATACAGTTTCACCCCGAGAAATGACACTGCAGTCTATATCAGAACACAAAGATCAGCTGTTCTGCTAGTCTTTCTGACTAGGATCATCTGTTCCTTTTAGATATAAATGTAAACAACCATCTTTAACTTCAGTCACTGTGCATCGGTTCCAGTTTATCTATGCTTCTACGCCCCCACAGTACAACAACTGCAAATTACTACTTTACACTTCAGGCAGCAGATGAACCATAATTAAATAATTGTGAGTTATGTTGCATAATTATGAATGAAAAGTAATACATTGTTCTTGGCACAGATTACCAGTATAGACTCAGCTCATCATTTGGAATATATATTCGATGGTGTCAAATATATATTCTACAGTATTGGCAGACACTAATTAAAACAAAACATAGACAGTATTGCTTTTAGCTTAACAGTGTGTGCCAGTGGCAAATACAGTTTTATTGCAAACTATTTATAGTAGTAATATTTAGTGCATTTTCATTGTCCTCCTAACAAATAATATAATGTCACTGAAATCATGTCAGTAGGTTGTTCTGAAAGAACTGAATGCCCAGCAGAGGTTTTGTTCATAGTAACCTTTTATTCAATTTGTAACCGTTCTGCATGCAACATGGGCTGAGGCTGGTTGTGTGCCGTCACCCATGCACATCAGGCTTCTTATTCTCTGCTCATTTCCACAAGCATGTGTAGAGCCTTACCTTCATCGCACCATCAGAGGTCACAGTCCACCGCAGTGTGCTACACAATTGTTCCAATGTAAATACAGCACATGCAATGTTAAAGATGCTCCTATGTGAATAGACATAGATTATATCTATCTATATCTTTTTTTTTTTTTTTAAATAAGTAACTTATTGCTCTACCAGACAACATAGTTCACCATAGGCACAAACTCATTTAGTCTCTGATTATTCGATTATTATTACATTTTATATAGATCCAAGGTATTTTTTTTTCTCTGTTTTCTACAGTGTTTTGTTTGACAGTGTTACAGCTTTACAGGCAATGTATCTATTGGATGTACTACTGGAACCTTTTTTCTCATCTGGTTCAAAGGATGACTGCCTGGCACAGCTTCCCTAACACTGAATTATACTTGTTATCCCAGCAGGCAAAGAAGATTTAACTTTTCAAAAGCATAGAAGGACAGTTAATGCCTTTAACATCTATAAGTAGACAAAAGACCTGGTCTAAACAAACGCAGTCATGATTCATGTTTTCCATATCAAGCCACTTAACTAGCTCCGAATAAGGTATCTGTCTCATTAAACAAGACACGTGTTTTTGACAAGTCAGCTTCAGTTCCTTAATGATAAAGATGTCTACAAATGTAATCATACAAAGCCTGTGATCTATCGATTTGTCATGTTGCTTTGTTCAAAGATGTTGCAAATTAATTGTGTACGTATCTTCATCAGTCCCTGTATCCCCTGTATCAGTTTTTATATTATAAATCATTTTTGGTGGTCAACACTAGTATGAACTAAACACTCATACTATTTCGCAGAATTAAAAAAAAAAAAAAAACTACAGTGTGGGATTTATAAATGAAAACACCAGTGTTCACTTAAAGTACTGACTCAGGAGGACATACTGTACATTTTGGGAGCTGCACAATATATACTTTAATACAAACTTTTTCTGTGGAAACTGTATAAATTTTAACACTATACATAAATAAACAAGATCATAAATAAATGAAATAATAAACAGTATGCTGACTTCAGAGTTGGTTTGATCGGTGAAGGAACATCCTATAGAATACTTGGAAGGCAGCATGAAAAAACTAAAAAAAAAGTGAACAGACAAACTATTCAGCACATTCTTCCACACATTTGGTCATATAAACAACACATTAAAATGTTAAGTTTTTTCAGCTGTATCATTTCTTGTCTGAACTCCATCCTGATGTTTGTAGGAAGCGATTAAAATACATTTTAGTGTTTCTTGCCAGCAGCTGGAGAGTAGGGTAACATCTCTATTAGCATAGCTGTTGCCTAGCAACTCTCACCCCCTACCAACAGCACTACAGTAACCTTTTTATGTAAAGGTATTCCGATACAGTTTCTTAAAGGCGCAAGCACCAATCATAAACAATGCTTTTAAAAAATCATATTTTTTTGCAATATAAAAACTGTATTCGTAAAGTGTGTCTGGATAAGCACAAGAATAATATTCTGTGCCTTGCAAGACAGAAATAGAAAGCGTTTTACAGCTTAAAAGTATGTCAAAGTAGGCCTCTGCCATTGCTCTCTGCTCCCAGAGGTGTTGATTTTATCATTACACCACAGGGTTCCTCAGTAGCTGATTGGTAGGGGAACATCTGTTTATATTAGACACGCACACATGTTTTGCATCATGTTACAGTGACGGTATGCATTGCTATGGACACCACATGCTTGTGATAGAATGTCCAAGTTCTTTTTAATCAATTGTTAGGATAGCAAAACAAACATACCAAACTTTTGCAGTGTGAGGAAAAAACAGTGCATTGCAGTAACTAAACCCTTTTTAGGATGTAATAAAAACCTGTCCGGCCACAATGACAAAATCAGCAGTATACATTTACGCAAGTACATTTTACATTTGTAGGCTCAGAGGTCAGCATATGTACTGGCAAAACAATGTTTTTTCTGAAGAAAATATATGTCCCATTGTTATTAGACAGACTTCATAAATTTTGGGAGGTGATAAAAATGAATTGTGCTGTATATCTGCAAATATTTTAAATAGACATATATATTAATAAAACACATTTCCTAAATAGGATTGTTGTGCAACAGAAAATAAACTTGATTTATTTAGCTATTGTGCCAAATAGACCTTTGCTCTTTGTAAACTAGAGCTCAAGCAGACTACTGAAAATGTTAACATTTGTCTAAACCACAGGGACATTTTAACTCAAAGCATTCCTGTTTTCTCTTATTTGAAACACATGTGCCACTAGCAGAAACCTTATCCATACACGTCTTTGATTCCATTCTTAGCTCCATGTCCTGGGGGTTTGTAATGCTAACACTCTACTTCTCAAACCGGATTGTCTCACCAACTTGAGTGTAACTGTTGAATTAATTTCCTGACAAAAGCTAGGCTCCTTTTTGATTCTATAATCTCATTTCAAATCCCTTTGCCCACTCCCTTTTCTTTTTACCCTTGAAATTACAATCCCCTTTCAGTAATCTCAAGACTAATTGGTGCCAGCACTGAATCACTAGTGCCATGTTTTTTTGGGTTTTTTTCCCCCCTACATTTACTTTATTCTGGCACAGTATAAGGCTGCCTTCCAGTGAACCAGGCAGTTCACAATGAATCTGTTCTTATGAAAAAGTGAAAAAACACACAGCTAACATTTAGTGGAAAGAATTTAGAGTCTAAATCTCACAGCTGGAACAGCAAGATTCAATACATTCTGTGGAATCCATACATTTCTGAGAAAATAAATAGCAAATCGCCCATTCCTCCAGCAATTAGTAGAAGAGCATTATCATTGTATAGTTTGTGGTAATGCAAAAAAAAAAAACGTTTTGCAGATGAAACTAGAGACCTATGAGAAACCAAGTCTGCAACAAACTTCAATATACTATTAAAATACAATTACATTTCCAGTACAGAAAAATATGAAACTTAAATATGACTTAAATATTCACAGGTGTAAAAAAAAAAAAAAAAAAAAAAAAAGAGAGAGAGAGAGAGAGAGAGAGACTACTGCATCCTACATTTCTAGATTGTCTCCTCTACCTTACAAAGTATAAATATATGGCCATTGCCTGTGGCTTAACTATTTGTGTATTAACAATTTTGTACACTTCTGATTGAAAGCCAGTTTCTTTTGAATATGTTCAAAAGAGCTCTGTGTAAATTGAACAGCCTGCCAAAGCATTTTAGAAATAAATTATACAGCCACAGCTGGAGCTCACAGTGTATAAAATAAACGCATTTAGCATGTTAGATCTGGAAACCTCATCATTTTTAAATTCCTATTTCCATTACAATTGCTGTCTAACTTTCTGAATGATCCTATAATTTTCCATTAAGGTGGAAAGTAATGTGAGAAGCTTGTACAGGAAAATAGACAGGGCAGAGGAATGAGAATGTTTAAATGTAAAGAAACAAAAGCATTAATCTTGCTTGTAAAAACAATCTATGGCACTTTGTGTGCATGCAAGAAAAAAAAAATGGCAGAACAACAGAGGTCTAACTGTGCATGCCAAACCATTTTTTTTTTTTTTTTTTATTTCACTTCAAGGAAATCCATTTTAAATGAATCTTCTAAAGCTACTGGACCTGAAGTTGTCATCTCAGATAATTCACGCACCCATGGATTTTTATCAAGATGGACAAAAGCAGGTACAACAACCCTAAAATAGGCTGCAAGCCATCTGCTGTTGCCATGGAGATTTGTGTGTTGCCAGGGCAATAGCGTATTTCTCTGCGCTAATGGCCTGTCCTTTTGCCAGGCAACAAATAGCCTTGTGATGCAACTGCACCTGTCTCAGCTATGTGTTATCATGGAGGCGTTCCTGTTACTATGGCTACCATCACGCTAATCGACTAGCAAGGGCAGACATACAGCAGGTGACTGCTAAACCCAGCTGTTCTATTTAATCTCTAATAGAAGATATACTGTGGGCATGTAAAGAGATGCCTAAACCTGGTTACACTAATGATTCGGGTTTTCTAATGATCCCAAAGCCTAAATATTCTTTAAATTTATCATTCTTACAGGCTTAAGCTTTCTGACAGAAACCAGAACATAAATATTTAAAAATATATATTCAGATGTTTCAGGATATGTACGCGGCTTAAATGTTTTTCACAAAAATCAAACTGTGCTTTTATAAAATTAAATCCAGCCAATCTGACAAGATCAATGTAGAACCATAAATTCAGGTAAAACGCTATATCAACAGTCCAGTACCCTGGCCTGTGTGTGAGCAGGTAATTCTCATTGAAATATAGTTCTACACTAAAATGGGACTATTACAACAACAACAACAACAACAACAAGAACAACAACAAAGGTGCATGTGTCTGAGTGTGCTGGGGTATCAGAAAGCATTCAATGCACCTTTGCCATGTTTGAGTGGTTTATGTAAGTTTGTGTCTCTCTGGTTTCCTGAATTACTGTTCATAGTAAAGGAATGGGGTGGGCAGGTCAGGTTCTACAGGCATTTATCATGCTCGCTGACTCTGTACAAGGACCCGCTTGCTCTGTCTGAATTAACTGAACACAAGTGTACTATACCTCAAAATGCATGCATCTCTCTGTTCTTTTTGACAACCAAGTTGAGATGAGCATCTTGCCTTCTCTAAGGCTTGCATTCTCAAGTATCAGCACCAATGGGAACAGGTTTTCCATACATACTTCCGCTATAACGCATGCTTACCTTTGATATGCCTGAGGAGATGTGGGAGGTGTATTAAACACCTGGGAGTACGGATGATAAGGTGTCTTTTTCAATGCCTGAATTAGATTTTGTCTGTACTCCGGATCTATGCACCACAATGAACCTTTCCCAATACTCTGTGGAGAGAGAGAGAAAAAAAAATTAAGATTGTATTGTACAAAACTGTCATATTTTAAACACATTTAAATTTTGCTGCTGTAGAAAACAATGTAATGCCCCTCGTGTCTTGATGAGCATTAGGTGCCTGTGTATAACAGAAATCATCCATCGATTCATTGGCGAAGCAATCCCCAACCTCAGACCATATTTGTTTTATATGCAAATGTGGACCATTCATTTTTTATGGTCTAATTCACATCTACAGTACAGTCTATGGTGCAAAACATGATGAGAATGCAAGCAACTTTTTATACTGTAAGGTGTAATAACCAAGGAAGTTAGCATTTTAATTAAAAAAAAAAAACAGTAATTGAATGCAGAATTTTGTTCCATGAAGCTGTTTTCAAAATTTTAGCTCTAAATGGAAATAAAATATATGCAAGATTTATTATCTTACAACAGGTAGCTTTGCACTTTGGGGTCATTCAAGTTCTAGTGGATACATTTTAACACACAGTATAGTCAGGGTTATTAAAAGAGAGACCTACCGTACAGTACGTATATAATGTTTTGCTTTCTGTGTTCATGCTTTCTGTGTACATACTTGTACTTTTCAAACTAATACAGCACGTGGTTATGAGAATGCTGACTTGTCCACAACACTGTTCTTTTTAATCTTTCTAGTCAAACACCAAAAGCCACGTTGTTAAAGTCTGTAAAAAGGGGCCTACACCAACATTCAATATTTACTTTCCTGTCCAGAGTCTTGTGTTTAAGCACTTTGACTTCTGCTATCTGTAAGCAAACAGGAGGACTCTGTTTTCTAACTGTTGCATCAAAAGGTTCCTTTACAGTTCTAACTGTCCTTGCTTTTTTCTGTGTCAAAATTAAGTTAAAGAAAGTTCAGTTTAATCTAAAAAAAAAAAAAAAAAAACACATGAAAGACATTGAGTTAATTTCATGTGATGTGAAACAGACCAGTTATCGTTGTACACAACTCCAAGTATGCCACACAAATCCTGTATCATGATGCTGAGAATACTGTTAGTTTGTCAATTATAGTACTAAAATATATACAGTATAAAATTAAGTCTTAAGCTAAACTCAGTGTAATCCATTAAATGATATAGTGTAGCTTCAAGAATACTGTAAAGTGGCTGTTACAAGGATGTACACATTTAATAATTTGTTTTAGGAACTTATTATAATGAAAAAAGAAAATGTAAATCCATGTATTGCACTTTGATTGCAAACCGATTACCTGAAGCAATATTCCCCGAGACTATATTGCTCCTAATGTCTATAGTATCAGATTATTCATATTCACTTCTCTGTGAAGTAACCCTGCTGGTCTACATTTCCAAATGTACTCTAAATCAGGAAAAATCAATAGAGTTTAGGCCACTTTCTTAGTGATTTATTTCCTCATGTGACAGCTGGCGTGCTGCTCCAAATGCATGTTCAATGGCAGGAGTCAATAGAGTCTCCAATCAAAAGAAAAAAACTTGGATTACACTGGTTGCCTAGGCAACAAGCAGCCGTGAAGTGTATAAAAGCTGTTTGATAGTCTGGCAGTGGAATTTTTCATACTCACTAAGAACCCTGTTCTCTCAGAAGTCTCAATGCTTCATCACAACCAATGCACTTAATCCTATCAACTTCTATGCAAAATAGTCTTATTTTTTTGGCTAAAATCTGTACGGAAACTGTGAAATTGAAGCATTTTTCACTAAAACACAAAAAAAAATAAAACTACAAAAAAAAAATAATAAAAAAAAAAAAACTACAAAACACTACATTCCTTACAGTAATTACGTGTTCTTAGTTTTAGAGCATGAAGGGGATTTGGAAGACATTATACTGTTTATTTCCTGCATATTAAATTATTTAATTACATTATTTAAATATTGAGCAATCCAGTTCTGCTGACCCTAAATCCATATTTACTATCAAAGTGACCTTTTAAATAGGGAATTTCCAATAAGATCGACATGTACAGCAGTTGATTCTGACTGGCATTTGCAATGCTGCGAAGTATGAATGTTAGAGAATGAACATATTTGTAAGCAATACAAATGCAAGATAATGTCAGTTTGAAGGCATGCTGTAGATTTATCATCATATTACAGAACATTACTTTTCTGTTTGCTCCATAACAACCATCTTTTACAGCTGCTGGCACCCAATGAGTTTATTTTAAAAGGGTTATTATGATATAAAAGTCTGGAGTTGAAAGTAACATTCAGCAAAAAAATGTTCAGTTTTTTTAAAATGGTAAGTACAGTATTTCATTTGTCAATGAATGGTAGGAATCTCTAATGTGCTTAGTTGCCACTGATGAAGGGCACCCTTTCCAACCCCTAGAGTCCCGATTTCATTACAAGTATGAGTGTGAGCAGTAACAGTAATGGCAGGGAACTGGAGTCCCAGAGGCACTCAGCCACAACACTCAGGCCTGCACTGTCCATTTATGTCTTGTTGAATCAGCACAACAGCACCCACAGGTCACCATGGGCTTCTGAGTTTTTATAACACTAAGGAAACATGTGCAGAGAACAACACTGATTGAATGACTCTGTTTACAATTAATTTAAATAATAAAGGACTTTTCCCTCCCATCCATGTTGTACCGACCTACTTTTTGTTAATTGCCAATGCAGCAAAAGAAGTTTGTAAAAGGTCATGTTAATATGTTACGAAAACTATTTTTTGTCACACGTTTCCGCTGTGGAAAGAGAATACGGTCCTCTGGAGTTAGAAACTCTGCTGGCAATTCAGAGCCTCCAAACTCAGTATTAAAACAGGAAAGTACTGGCTACAGTGAAGATGAACTCCACATTTACAGGAATGGTACCAAAATGTCTTGAAAGCAAAGCTTGATTTTCCCAAGAGTGATCTGTAATGTCTGCCCATCTCTACAGGATTTATTTTTTATTTTTTTTATTTTTTTATTTTTTGAGTGCCAAATGCAACACAGGGGAAACTTGCATCTTTCGCATTAAGACTTTTTACAGATTTTCTATCCCATCTCTCAAAGACAGGCGAATAGAACTATCCAATTATTTTAGACTTGAATTATTGAAGGCTTTTTGTAACTTGGTAAAATTTTAAGCTGAAGAGCCAAATGACTAAAAGAACAATATCCGTTACCCTGCAGTGCTAGTAAGACTGGGATAACTAGTGTAGTCTGCATAACTGACTTTGTCATTGTAAGAGATTGACACTTCCCCATACCATACAATAAACCCATACAGGTGACTACTGTATTGACACTATACACACTAGAAAAATATCTACAGTATAACATATGAGAAACTTGTTACACATATATATATATATATATATAATATATATATATATATATATATATTATATATATATACACACACACACACACACACACACACATGTAAACGCAAATATATTTTGTGTTCACCACACACAAGTACTGTATATATATATATATATATATATATATATATATACACACACACACACACACACACACACTGAACAAAAATAAACGCAAAGTGTTGGTCCCATGTTTCATAAGCACAAAAAGCTTATTTCGCTCAAATTTTGTGCACAAATTTGTTTACATCCCTGTTAGTGAGCATTTCTCCTTTGCCAAGATAATCCATCCACCTGACAGGTGTGGCATATCAAGAAGCTGATTAAACAGCACGATCATTACACAGGTGCACTTGTGCTGGGGACAATAAAAGGCCACTTTACAATGTGCAGTTTTGTCACACAACACAATACCATAGATGTCTCAAGTTTTGAGAAAGTGTGCAATTGGTATGCTGACTGCAGGAATGTCCACCAGAGCTGTTGCCAGAGAATTGAATGTTCATTTCTCTACCATAAGCAGTCTCCAACGTCGTTTTAGAGTATTTGGCAGTACATCCAACCAGCCTCACAACCGCAGACCACGTTTAACCACGCCAGTCCAGTACCTCCACATCCAGTTTCTTCACCTGCGGGATCGTCCGAGACCATCCATTCGGACAGCTGATGAAACTGTGCGTTTGCACAACTGAAGAATTTCTGCACAAACTGTCAGAAACCGTCTCAGGGAAGCTGCCTGCTCATCGTCCTCACCAGGGTCTTGACCTGACTGCAGTTTGGCGTCGTAACCGACTTCATTGGGCAAATGCTCACCTTCGATGGCCACTGGCACGCTGGAGAAGTGTGCTCTTCACGGATGAATCCCGGTTTCAACTGTACTGGGCAGATGGCAGACAGCGTGTATGGCGTCGTGTGGGCGAGCGGTTTGCTGATGTCAACGTTGTGAACAGAGTGCCCAATGGTGGCGGTGGGGTTATGGTATGGGCAGGCATAAGTTACGGACAATGAACACAACTGCATTTTATCGATGGCAATTTCAATGCACAGAGATACTGTGACGAGATCCTGAGGCCCATTGTCGTGACCATTCATCCGCCGCCATCACCTCATGTTTCAGCATGATAATGCACAGCCCCATGTTGCAAGGATCTGTACACAATTCCTGGAAGCTGAAAATGTCCCAGTTCTTCCATGGCCTGCTTACTCACCAGACATGTCACCCATTGAGAATGTTTGGGATGCTCTGGATCGATGTGTACGACAGCGTGTTCCAGTTCCCGCCAATATCCAGCAACTTTGCACAGCCATTGAAGAGGAGTGGGACAACATTCCACAGGCCACAGTCAACAGCCTGATCAACTCTATGCAAAGGAGATGTGTCGCGCTGCATGAGGCAAATGGTGGTCACACCAGACACTGAGTGGTTTTCTGATCCACGCCCCTACCTTTTTTTTTTTTTTAAAAAGGTATCTGTGACCAACAGATGCATATCTGTAAATCCAGTCATGTGAAATCCATAGATTAGGGCCTGATGAATTTATTTCAGTTGACCGATTTCCTTATATGAACTGTAACTCAGTAAAATCTTTGAAATTGCTTTATATTTTTCTTCAGTGTGTGTGTGTGCGAGTACATATATATATATATATATATATATATATATATATATATATATTACACACATACATACATACATACATACATACATACACACACACATATACACACACACACACAGTACTGTGCAAAAGTTTTAGGCAGGTGTGAAAAAATGCTGTAAAGTAAGAATGCTTTCAAAAATAGACATGTTAATAGATTATATTTATCAATTAACTAAATGCAAAGTGAGTGAACAGAAGAAAAAATCTACATCAAATCCATATTTGGTGTGACCACCCTTTGCCTTCAAAACAGCATCAATTCTTCTAGGTACACTTGCACAAAGTCAGGGATTTTGTAGGCATATAGTCAGGTGTATGATTAAACAATTATACCAAACAGGTGCTAATGATCATCAGTTCAACATGTAGGTTGAAACACAAGCATTAACTGAAACAGAAACAGCTATGTAGGAGGAATAAAACTGGGTGAGGAACAGCCAAACTCATCTAACAAGGTGAGGTTGCTGAAGACAGTTTACTGTCAAAAGTCATACACCATGGCAAGACTGAGCACAGCAACAAGACACAAGGTAGTTATACTGCATCAGCAAGGTCTCTCCCAGGCAGAAATTTCAAGGCAGACAGGGGTTTCCAGATGTGCTGTCCAAGCTCTTTTGAAGAAGCACAAAGAAACGGGCAACGCTGAGGACCGTAGACGCAGTGGTCGGCCAAGGAAACTTACTGCAGCAGATGAAAGACACATCATGCTTACCTCCCTTCGCAATTGGAAGATGTCCAGCAGTGCCATCAGCTCAGAATTGGCAGAAAACAGTGGGACCCTGGTACACCCATCTACTGTCCGGAGAAGTCTGGTCAGAAGTCGCCTTCGTGGAAGACTTAAGGCCAAAAAGATACACCTTCGACGTGGAAACAAGGCCAAGCAACTGAACTATGCACGAAAACACAGGAACTGGGGTGCAGAAAAATGGCAGCAGGTGCTCTGGACTGACGAGTCAAAATTTGAAATATCTGGCTGTAGCAGAAGACAGTTTGTTTGCCGAAGGGCTGGAGAGCGGTACACGAATGAGTGTCTGCAGGCAACAGTGAAGCATGGTGGAGGTTCCTTGCAAGTTTGGTGCTGCAAATGGAGTTGGGGATTTGGTCAGAATTAATGGTCTCCTCAATGCTGAGAAGTACAGGCAGATATGTATCCATCATGCAATACCATCAAGGAGGCATCTGATTGGCCCCAAATTTATTCTGCAGCATGATAACAACCCCAAACATACATCGAAAGTCACTAAGAACTACCTTCAGCATAAAGAAGAACAAGGAGTCCTGGAAGTGATGGTATAGCCCCCACAGAGCCCTGATCTCAACATCATCAAGTCTGTCTGGGATTACATGAAGAGAGAGAAGCAACTGAGTCTGCCCAAATCCACAGAACAACTGTGGTTAGTTCTCCAAGATGTTTGGGCCAACCTACCTGCCGAGTTCCTTCAAAAACTGTGTGCAAGTGTACCTAGAAGAACTGATGCTGTTTTGAAGGCAAAGGGTGGTCACACCAAATAGTGATTTGATGTAGAGTTTTCTTTTTTGCATTTTGTTAATTGATAAATATAAACTATTAACATGTCTATTTTTGAAAGCATTCTTACTTTACATCATTTTTTCACACCTGCCTAAAACTTTTGCACAGTACTAATATATATATATATATATATACACACACACACACTGACAGTATGTATGTGTATCTATATATACATACATAGACACAGAGAGATGAAGAGGGAGATGGAGAGAAAGAAAGACAGAGATTCTATAGTAACTTTCAAGGTCATTGCATCTGTTATCTTGTAACTGATATCTTGTTATATCACATCCTATTGTAACTAGTATTCCTAGCAGTCTAGGTAGATTATCAACTGCACAACTAAATCAAGTGACTTCTGACCCTTTTAGCTTCTAAATACACCAATCATAACTGAGAAAAACATCTACTGTACTGTTTTGTTTCTTGAAGTACTCTTAGCTAACAAAATAATTCCAGTAAATCTTATCTAATGTGTATTACCATCACTTTGTAGATCTCACATTTTCCTATTTGAAATATGCATACATTAGGTTAAATGTGTATTTCATATTATTTTTTCTCATAACATTTTTTCTGCACTCTTTTCCACGCTGCACTTCTCATTGAAGGACCAAAGCCAACACCTGCAAGTTGCTTCTTGGGGTTTGAGAAGATTGACATGTGTTAAATGTCAAGCTTGTTCTTTCACGCAACCTCTTAAAATTGACCGGAAGCGTTGCGTTGAAGTTTCTGCAGAGATCGATAAGACACGTTTTCTGAACCAACAGATTAAAATACATTACCATTAAAAAAAAAAAAAAAAAAAAAAAAAAAATGTAATTCTACTTTACCATAATAATATGTGCTTTTTTCATATATAAAATGTAAGATCTACGAAATGATGGAAATACACATTAGGTAATTTCCTAGAACTATTTTGTAGCTCCATAAACTTTAAGGTACATTTGGTTTTCTATCAATCCAGTTAAAATAATAATTATAAAAAAATAAATAAATGAGGGGCACTAGCACTAAACAAAATCGATCTATTTTATAGTGAAAAGGCACCCTTTATTACACATTGGATAAGTACTGGAAAAGACTGAAAGGCATTAACTGCAGCAGTGATTCAAATACTGCTATTTTATCTTCAATGCACGCTATTAAATCCATTTGTCAACACTCCATTTTAAGAATTTTCATCTGGGAAGACTAACTGCAAAGCCATACATTTTCATGTCAGAAAAGCAACATAGGCTACACAATGTTCCATGTATGATGCAGTGGAAAGTTATTTAGCAGCAAAGGTTAGTTAGCATATCCAAGATGTTAAGTTTGCCAAAATCCACAAGTGGGAAAGTACTTGGATTGTATAGCTAAAAACTGTTAAGGTCAACATACACTACTGTAACATACAGTACTGTAGCATGCGCTTGACCTGTAGAGTACCTTCTAGATTCTTGTCCACAAGTATGGAGATGACCTAAAAAATGCAAGAACTGTACAGTAGGTTAAGTGTCTTCATTTCCTAGTCCACACACTGAAATTTGCTGACATGTTTTTTTTTTTTTTTTTCTGCACTGTGCTTCTGTTCTTATTGATCACAACTGCACAGTAAGCACTATTATTATGAACCCTGGAATACACAATATGTATGAGCTCTTGGTAACTCCGATAATGAACAGTACAAACCAGAGTTAAAATACTGAGTGACAGTCTTGCTACAGCACAAGTTTCATGTACTGTAAACATACTGGAAGTTATGCGGCATTTGTATTCAAATCTGCAACTACACCTCAAACCTTAACATTCCCTGTCATTCATTCCTTTCACAAGCAGAGACTGACAAATGTACCAACCATGTGTAGCTGCTTGTGATGTGATGGACCAATATAACCGAAAGCTACAGTAGTGCAAGACAATTAAACTAACTATGCCTGTGACATGTGTGCCAGAATAAACCAAGCCCTTCAATGCTGACAAAATGAAAGTATAGTCAATTAGCCTACTGTGCCACCTACAATACAGAGAGCTGAACAAAATTTGCACAACACAATTAAGACTAGTGTCATACATCAGATAAAAATTAGAATACGATCTGAACTTCTTGCTTTAAATAGTAAACTAAAAAGTGTTGATCGCTTTGCCTTTGAAATTCAAGTGGCTTAAAAAAAAATTTATTTAAATTAAGGACATTATCAATATGTACATTATCCAATATACATTTCAAAACATGTACATTTCAATTAATTTCATGATAAAATAAGCCTGATTTTCTAAGCATTTACTGCAAAAAAATATATTTAAATAAAATAAATACAAACAAGAACTGTACCAAAACTTTTTAGCACTGGAGCAAATATCTGAGTTTTAAATTTCAAAACTCCAACGAAAGGCATAGCATTACAAAGGGAGGCCTGAAATGAAAAACCTAGAATCGAATCCTTAACATTCGTCTTCTGTTATTTAAATGAGATGTACAGTATACATTCCTAAGACAGCTCCTTTCCTATTTGAATGTACAAATAGCAAAAACAATACATACAAATAATGTATTTTTAGGAATATTTTTTTAGACTTTAAATCTTTTTGTACAGTATTAAGTCACAGAAAGTTTTTTGCAAGAATTATTATTTGTTGATTTAGCAGTCGCCTTTATCCAAGGTGACTTACAGAGACTAAGGTGTGTGAACAGTGCATCAGCTGCAGAGTCACTTACAACAACGTCTCACCCGAAAAAGACAGAGCACAAGGAGGTTAAGTGACTTGATCGGGGTCACACAATGAGTGAGCCGGGATTTGACCTGGGGACCTCCTAGTTACAAGCCCTTTTCTTTAACCACTGGACCACACAGCCTCCTTGTTAGGTGCAATATCTTATCTGCTGCAGTTTTACTGTTCTTTCCAGGACTGTTTTATAACTGGTCTTTTGCTATGGTAACAAACATTCGTTGAATCATAATTTACACTAGTGAAGTTGAGGTAGA
Source organism: Polyodon spathula (assembly GCF_017654505.1). Lineage (NCBI taxonomy): Eukaryota > Metazoa > Chordata > Actinopteri > Acipenseriformes > Polyodontidae > Polyodon > Polyodon spathula. The sequence goes on from NC_054545.1 coordinate 7,714,103, forward strand.
CATAGCTGACCTCATTCCCAACACAACATGAGCAATCACACTGCTTCTGACCAAATGTCTGGGAGATGTATTCTGGATAGAAATAAACACACCATGACTCATTTTCTTCCAATAACAATATATAGGTTACTTCAAAGCAGAAAACATGCAATATTTTTTGTGAAGAAGATGCCCTATTGAACGTATAAACATATACTTTAACTCTCATACTTTAAGTCTCTCTCTTATATACACTATCTTTAAAAATCATTAGACAGCAGTTGATTAATTGATCTTTAAAAAAAAAAAAAAAAAAAAACAGCAGCAGTTAAATTAGCAGTTTATAATGAAAACGTTTGATGTGACAGCCAAGAAATTGGAATACTACAATTAAAAGGGGTAAGTACTATACTTAAATAATACTAATCCATGGGAAATGATTGGTTAACATAATAAAATTAATAACCTTTGAGTTTATTTATTGCCCCAGAAGCACAGTTGTGGTTCTTTTTTTGCCATCAGAGAATTAAGCACAGAATAATTCTCTCTCACACTGCAATGATCCATGAGGGAGTTCTGTCTCACAGGAAGCTATACATTCCTGTTCATTTCAACTATGGTTGGAGTGTTAAAATGAAAGGTGTATCCTTTCAAAAAGTGTTACTGTAGCAGATTAGCAGAGTCTTTCTTTCAATATTGTATTCTTAAAAGAATACTGAAAATATAGAAACACAACGTTACTGTAAATAAAAAAAAAAGAGTTTGTTACTGTTTGCAATTACATACATGTAAAAATGCTGCAACACAGCCAGTTGTCAAGCATACATTATGTTATGAAGTTGAACTGCCTTAGCAGCTGAACTTGAAAAGGGCATTTAATAGGTTAAGTAAATTACATTATCCACCTAAACAGGCTATGACTAGTTTAAGGGATCATTGCTGACACCTAGAGCACTGTGTGCCTTAACTACTCTTGCGCTGGTAGGCTATCCTTTCCCAGCAAAATAGAGAGGCTGCCACATCGGTTTCTCTGTTGCTACAGCAACTGCTTACTTTCCATGTCAACTGCTACCCAGTTGCCATGGGGACACATATACAAAAATATTCTTCCATGCAGCCAAGGACCAGATGGCAATGATCTCTGAAAGTCACAAGGAAAGGCTTTAACATTCAGACTGGTACTGAAGGGAGGTGCATTTCTCAACATATAGTTTAATTCCACATCAACCAAACAGACACAGATCTGTATTTCTCTACTCTTTATAGGGTGGGAAGTTGATAAAATGGGATACAGCAAGTACTGGGAAGACTAGGTTATAATGCGGGTGTCACAGAGACGGCCGAAGTGGGCGGCGTCAGAACCAGGAAAGGTAATGCAATACACAAAACACAGGACGGATGAAATGAAGTGATGAAGACGCCTGTTGGCGCCGGTTTAATACAAAATAAAAGGTTTACACAAACACGAAAAACACAGGACACGGCACTCTACGCCAAAATAAATAGACAAACAAAAACAGACTAAACTTAACAAAACGGTGCACGGACAGACACTGACAAACACGGTGAGCGGATACTTTGTTGTTATTATTACTATTTATTTATTACTCCTCCGTCTCCAATCCCGTTCTCCGCTCACCGAACACCCAACCGCCAGTATGTGACAACGTGCATCTATATATACTATTGTGCTGGGATTCAATTACCAATTAATTATTCACTTGAATCCCAGCACGTGAATTAATAAAGTGCAATTCCCCGTGCTCACATATTACTACATTTTACTTGCACGTGAAGTGCTGTGCAATCCTCGTGCCTAAATACACATATACATTTTTAAACACTCGTGTTACACAGACCCGTTTATATCCCGTGTACCAATGACTATACACCAACATTTAAACACACCACACGCAACACATAACAGATAATATACACAGGGGCGGGCACTTTGTTACATATACCCCCTCCTGTGCAAAGCACACATGGCCTCAATGGCCACCTCCCCCCTTAAAAGCCCAAAAGTCCCGCCCAAAGTCCTTGGCCAGGACCAGAGGCTTCCAGGGGCCCACAGGTCGTAATGCTGTCAGCAGGGTAGCATTCTCCTGCCAGGGTAGTCCTAGCAGCGGAAAGGCTGCTTGGGGTGTGGTCTCCTGACCTTCCCCCTCCTTCGGCGCCGGCAGCTCCCCTTGGTGGGGCTTCAACCACCGTTCTTCCTGCAGGGAAGAAACTGCAGAGGGAGCAGGTCTCCGGACCTCCCCCACGAGAAACTGCTGCTGGGGTTGGCGGTCTCCAGACCTCCTCCCCCTCCTCCGGCAGCGAAACTGCTGCTGGGGTTGGCGGTCTCCAGACCTCCTCCCCCTCCTCCGGCAGCGAAACTGCTGCTGGGGTTGGCGGTCTCCAGACCTCCTCCCCCTCCTCCGGCAGCGAAACTGCTGCTGGGGTTGGCGGTCTCCAGACCTCCTCCCCCTCCTCCGGCAGCGAAACTGCTGCTGGGGTTGGCGGTCTCCAGACCTCCTCCCCCTTCTTCGTGGCCGGCAGCTCCCCTTCGTGGGGTTCCGGCCACAGTACTTCCGGCTGTGATGCGGAGCGGCGGGCAACCCCAGGCGATGCAGAGCGGCGGGCAACCCCAGGCGATGCAGAGCGGCGGGCAACCCCAGGCGATGCAGAGCGGCGGGCAACCCCAGGCGATGCAGAGCGGCGGGCAACCCCAGGCGATGCAGAGCGGCGGGCAACCCCAGGCGATGCAGAGCGGCGGGCAACCCCAGGCGATGCAGAGCGGCGGGCAACCCCAGGCGATGCAGAGCGGCGGGCATCCTTGGGCGAAGCGAGGCTGGCATCCTTGGGCGAAGCGAGGCTGGCATCCTTGGGCGAAGCGAGGCTGGCATCCTTGGGCGAAGCGAGGCTGGCATCCTTGGGCGAAGCGAGGCTGGCATCCTTGGGCGAAGCGAGGCTGGCATCCTTGGCGAAGCGAGGCTGGCATCCTTGGGCGAAGCGAGGCTGGCATCCTTGGGCGAAGCGAGGCTGGCATCCTTGGGCGAAGCGAGGCTGGCATCCTTGGGCGAAGCGAGGCTGGCATCCTTGGGCGAAGCGAGGCTGGCATCCTTGGGCGAAGCGAGGCTGGCATCCCTGGGCGAAGCGAGGCTGGCATCCCTGGGCGAAGCGAGGCATGGCATCCTTGGGCGAAGCGAGGCTGGCATCCCTGGGCGAAGCGAGGCTGGCATCCCTGGGCGAAGCGAGGCTGGCATCCCTGGGCGAAGCGAGGCTGGCAGTCAGGACAAGCTGGGGTGCGGGTGTTGGCCCTCTTTTCGGCCACTGCAGCCGGGAGGTTCTTCCCCGTGCTTCCCTCAGCAGCCTATGCAAGGGCTGCTGAGGACCGCCAGCATCTAGTCCTGGCCCTTGTGGTGCAGGGAGAGGCAGCTCCTGCTGCTCTCCCCCTGGTGGAGGTGGTGGAGGCAGAGGCAGCTCCAGCTCCTCTCCTCGTGATGGTGGGGGAAGTGATACCAGCAGGCATTCACCCTCTGCTGGTGGGGGAAGTGATACCAGCAGGCATTCACCCTCTGCTGGTGGACAGGGACCCAGCAGGCATTCACCCTCTGCTGGTGGACAGGGACCCAGCAGGCATTCACCCTCTGCTGGTGGACAGGGACCCAGCAGGCATTCACCCTCTGCTGGTGGACAGGGACCCAGCAGGCATTCACCCTCTGCTGGTGGGGGAAGTGATACCAGCAGGCATTCACCCTCTGCTGGTGGGGGAGGGACCCAGCAGGCATTCACCCTCTGCTGGTGGACAGGGACCCAGCAGGCATTCACCCTCTGCTGGTGGACAGGGACTCCAGCAGGCATTCACTCTGCTGGTGGGTGGAGTGCAGGCAGAGGCAGCTCCTGCTGCTCTGCTCCTGCCGGTGGAGGTGGCGGAGGCAGAGGCAGCTCCTGCTGCTCTCCCCCTGCCGGTGGAGGTGGCGGAGGCAGAGGCAGCTCCTGCTGCTCTCCCCCTGCCGGTGGAGGTGGCGGAGGCAGAGGCAGCTCCTGCTGCTCTGCTCCTGCCGGTGGAGGTGGCGGAGGCAGAGGCAGCTCCTGCTGCTCTCCCCCTGCCGGTGGAGGTGGCGGAGGCAGAGGCAGCTCCTGCTGCTCTCCCCCTGCCGGTGGAGGTGGCGGAGGCAGAGGCAGCTCCTGCTGCTCTGCCCCTGCCGGTGGAGGTGGCGGAGGCAGAGGCAGCTCCTGCTGCTCTGCGCCTGCCGGTGGAGGTGGCGGAGGCAGAGGCAGCTCCTGCTGCTCTGCTCCTGCCCATGGAGGTGGGAGCGGCGTGTAGTCTCCTGGTGGTGGAGGTGGGAGCGGCGTGTAGTCTCCCCTTGATACAGGGGACTGGTGCGGCTCTCCCTCACTTGCAGGGGACTGGTGCGGCTCTCCCTCACTTGCAGGGGACTGGTGCGGCTCTCCCTCACTTGCAGGAGACTGGTGCGGCTGTGGAGACAGCGGTGGGACCTCTGCCTTCCTCTTCCCCTTTCCCCTTCTCTGCCACCTCCTCACCTTCCTCTCCTGCGGCAGTTCCTCCTCTCCCTCCTGGTAGGGGCAGCGGAAGGGACAATTGGCAAAGAGATGGTCCTGGTTGCAGAGGAGGCACCCCGGCAAGGACTGGTTACATCGCCGGGGATGTCTGGCCCTTAGGCGGCACTCCTCCTCCCTGTCCCTCACCTCTTTATCCTCTTTCCTGCTTCTCCCCATTTCTTTCTTTTTTTTTTTTTTTTTGTAATCCAAAGACGCCCCCTTTTTTTTTTTTTTTTTTTTTTTTTTCCCCACACAAAAAAAAAACCTCTCCTGGTCTGACGCTTGGAGGCGCTGTTAAATCCCACGCAGGACACCACGTGTCACAGAGACGGCCGAAGTGGGCGGCGTCAGAACCAGGAAAGGTAATGAAATACACAAAACACAGGACGGATGAAATGAAGTGATGAAGACGCCTGTTGGCGCCGGTTTAATACAAAATAAAAGGTTTACACAAACACGAAAAACACAGGACACGGCACTCTACGCCAAAATAAATAGACAAACAAAAACAGACTAAACTTAACAAAACGGTGCACGGACAGACACTGACAAACACGGTGAGCGGATACTTTGTTGTTATTATTACTACTTACTTATTTCCTCCGTCTCCAATCCCGTTCTCCGCTCACCGAACACCCAACCGCCAGTATGTGACAACGTGCATCTATATATACTATTGTGCTGGGATTCAATTACCAATTAATTATTCACTTGAATCCCAGCACGTGAATTAATAAAGTGCAATTCCCCGTGCTCACATATTATTACATTTTACTTGCACGTGAAGTGCTGTGCAATCCTCGTGCCTAAATACAAATATACATTTTTAAACACTCGTGTTACACAGACCCGTTTATATCCCGTGTACCAATGACTATACACCAACATTAAAACACAACACACGCAACACATAACAGATAATATACACAGGGGCGGGCACTTTGTTACATTATAATGCGGGCATGCAGAATGCATGCCTGTCTGTAAAATGCATCTGGTTAGCTCAATATAGGACCTTTATCTTGGTGTAATAAAATGTATTTTAAATTAAGACTAGACATTTGTAAACCCATTTAATCCACATATTATTTTGATATATTAATGCACACTTGTGAACACTTCAAAATAATTACAATACAAAAAATACTGTCCGTGTTATTGATCTTTTAAAAAAAAAATATATATATATATAGAAATACAATTCGTAGAAGTACAATGTCAATACGGTACAAAGATAGCCTTTTCTCAGCAATAATTGAGTAATTCAGTTTCATGCCAGCTAATGTTCCTTTGCAAATTAAACAAACAAAGGTACTAAAATGTGAAACCCTGAATCGATACAGCATGTTCAAGCTACACCTGTTAGAAAATTCTGCTGCGCAAAAAAAAAAAAAAATTGTAAAAGTTAGTGCACTATTTAGGCTATGAGAACCTCACCTTCAAATCTGAACATTACTCTGAACTAAAATTACTCCAGGGGTTCTTGCGTCATGATACAGTGCTGTGCAAACACAAACAGGTTACAGTACAAGAGGACCCTTTAAGGAAACTTCCTTTTTCTTGTGAACAATAACAACAAACTTGACTTGACAAACAGATCCCAAAAACTTTATGGAAAGTCAGCAGGAACAAATAAAAACCACTGGACACACTGAAAAAAGAAATTCTACCACTGTCCTTGTTTTCAATTTATGGGAAAGTGGTACCAAAACTAGATCAGCTGGTCTTCTCCATGTCTCTTAAAATACCAATACTGTAAAATCTCCAGGAACTGAAACTGTGAATTAGGGAACAGAAGCAGAATGAAACACAATAGTTGCAGAATGTAACACTTGGGTATATTAAATTGAGTCTATATCCATTTTAAACAAACATTTTCTTAATCTGCCTGTAAGCATGAACTATCACAGCATTTTTTTAGTACCCTGGTGCAAATAAAGCCTATGCAGGCTTGAAAATGTAAAAGATTAAAAACATACCTGACTTCTGTCTTTGTCCACCTTTTTAAAACACTTATTCAACGACAGGTTGTGTCTGACAGAGTTTTTCCACCCGGTGGGGGCGTTAGCAAAGTAAGGGAAATGTTCAAGGATCCAATTGTAAATATCCTTTACTGGCAGTCTCTTGGAAGGAGAATCTTCGATGGCCATGAATATGAGGCAGCTGAAGGAATACGGAGGCTTGCAGTTTGGATTCTGCTTGGCATCATAGGGCAGGTCTGAATGTGCGGGGGAAGGAGGGGTATCGTCATCAATCTCCTGAACAGGGCTCACACTCCGCAACACAGTGTCCCCAAAACTGTTGAGCAAGTTCTTGCTCTCATGAAGCCAGTTCAAGTTTGTCAACTCTTCATCTTCCATGGCCCCTTTTTCCAATTTGATGGTGGGCAGTGTTAAGTCCAGCTCCTCAGCTTCCTGGAGGTCCTTGGTTAAAGCGCTTCCTGGATAGCACTGGCTCAGTCCACTGGAAACACTGATTCCTGAACCTTCCGGCTTCTTGCTGGGAGGCATGACTGGACCCATTTAGACCAAGACTCCTGTGGAAAAACAAAACCATGCCACAGTCAGGAAAAAAGAATGAACAACAATACAAGCAATTTTGTTTTGTTACGTAATTTTTTTTTTTTTTTTTTTTTAATCTTTAGCAAAATAAAGTTTATTGTTCGAACTTTTAACATGGCTTGAAAACATGTTATTATATTATAATCAACTTCTATTTTGATCGATTCATAAACATTTCATTACAGAAACAGTCACTGTTTCCATGGTTAAATTCTTAGATTTCGCATGATCTGTTAAAAAATGTGCTTTGTATACGGTTTAGTTTATTTTTCTTGAAACTGCATAGACATTCTTCTTTTCTTCATGACTTGAGCATCCCAAAATTAAAATTACTAATACAACCTTGATAAAACAGAGAAAAATGTGTTGTATACATGTTGCCATTTACACCTATTCAAAGCAAACGGTGTACAGACCATGATAATTCCAGTACAATGACATTATTAGCTACTGTTTTCAGAAAATAATTGTCAATAAAATCTTGTTCACACTTTTTATCAATTTGGAACAGTGCAATTGGCCAACATTTATTGAATATAGCATGTGAAAGATAAAATGTTGCCACCGTACAGTCCATTACTGGATACAATTCAACTGAACCAAATGGAAGTTCAAGTCCCATGAGCCTCTGAACAGGAAAATTATATTATGGCTGACAGTAAAGTAATTTAATTGCACTGTTGCTATAGCAACACACTGCTCTGTTGGTGCCTAATTTGCTTAACTGTCAGTTGCATCCCAAGGGATCGAATACACCATTCTTTCCAATTCTTTTGTATTCTAAACAAACTTTTTAAACAAACCCCTAAAAGACATTTACCAAACTGAACCATGCAGTTCAGGTAAGCGAGCTACAGCTTTCTTCCTTAATTATCTGATTCACTTTAATGATCATTACTGCACTTAAAAAAAAAAAAAAGGTTCAAATGTTTGTTCCAATGATTACTTACTTAAGCTAGCTACATTTGTAACAACACCCAGCAGAAACATAATTCAAATTAGTAGATGCAATAAGGAGTCTGAAGGGAAAGCAGGTTTTTAGAAACTGCAATATTTAATTACATACTTAATTTGTTCATTTTTAGTATTTCCTTAGAGGGAATAAAAACACTAAATACCAGGCCAAATAAAGTATTAGTAATAGCAGACTTCCACCAGACCATGCATCAGATTTGAGCCAACCAAATACTTTATCCACCAATTGACCAGTTTTCTTAAAATATGTTTTGATTTTGAATGCATTTATCATGCATAAGCAAAATAACTTGAAAACACATGTCTATTAACTGAGAACAGTTGCTTAATAGCTAGGTCCTTATTCGTTTTTACTAGTAGCAAGATCTGTTTACCTACAAAATAAGTAAAGAATTTAAATGAAGTAAGTTGTGGTAGCTGACTACAACTAAATAAATACTGTCAGACACCAATCGTGTAGATTTTAGTTAATGTATTTCTATCTCTATTAAACAAAACTGAGGTCTAGAGCTATTTGCAATTCCAATAGTGCCGTTTAAAAAGTATCGTGTAAGTTTCTGAAAACTGTTCTCTTACCTGGGCACCTAAGGGTTAAAGTGAAAATAGTCTTGTTGGAATCAAAGTTCCAATGTAGATCCTGGTGAAACAATCCATTGTATTGTTTAGCCCAAGCCAAATACTAACACCAAAAGTATGACAAAAAGAGCTAGCCAGCCATCTTCAAACATCAGCACTTTTCATTTTCTCAGATTGCCCGTGTTTGTGTGTTTGGTCTGCAGCACTAGTTGAGACGTGATAAACTATTCCACTGCAAACAAAAAAGGCACACATGACCAGAGGGGGGGAGGGGCAGACGACGTGGGCTGGGCGTCATCAGAAGCAGCAACAACATTAATGGAAATGGGCTAGGGATAATTAAGCATTCCTGTCTGTTAAAGACAAAATATGAGGTGTCCAAGCTAATCAGCTTTATCCTCAACTAACACACTTTTCTCACGTTTGCACAACTGGGCAAGTATCCTTATAACATACTGACAATTAAATAAACTAAAACAATAAATAAACAACTAATATGATGAGTTAAAAGAGTGTGTCCTTCACAGGGTTTATACTAGTACACAGAAAGAAGATACCACTGCAGTCATTTAAAAACAAAATGTGATATTCTATGTATATATTCTTTCAAAACTGGGAAAAGCATTACAGGTCTGCTTTTGTTGCGATACAGAATTATTAAAACCTCATCTAGGAAAATCAGCAGGAGGTTAATTTATTTCACAAATGTGACATCCCTATTGATCACCATTCTTAAATCACTGATAGAGAAGTTATAAATACAGGTTAGAAAAGAAAAACACCAGACACAGCATATATTAGTCTAGCTATTATATTAAACAATACAGTACAATATTGTATATTCTATGATCAGTTAGAAACCTTTCAATAAAACCCTGGCTACAGCTTTAGAAGGAAATGACTATTTCAGCTAATACAGCTACAGAACATTGTCCAACAGTGTTATACATAAACAGCCAGAGGGCCAACATGATCTCCCATTAGCTGTTAACCAAAGGGACTAAATAGGGACTAAATAGGGACTAAGTAGCACTAGTACCTGTTTCAGCTTGTTTCCATGTGGATTTTGAGAGCAACAAAAGCCTTCATGCAAATGCAGGTATTTCAGAAGAGGGAATACAACTGCCACATAAATGTGCATGTAACACATAAGAAGAAACAAAAACAAACAACAAAGCAGGAAAACCCCCTCCCTCCTACTCCACTGTATAGATGTTTAATCCCAGGGTTACTGGCCCTGCACTATGCATTAATAGAAGGCCTTTATAAAACACAAAAGGCAAATCCAGAGTTGAAAAGAAGCAGCCTGCCCCTGTTACGAGCCAGCCAACTGCCAAACTGTCATTTTGCTGTTCAGCCAAACAGGAGACTTGTGTAATGACAACCAAAAAACTCATTTAAAAACTTTGAAAAGGCGACTAATGAGCCCCTTCATGCTGACAATAAATTATTTCACTAAAGCACTGATCCCACTCAAGAGACACGACAAAGTAAACTTTAAACACCACGCTGGAAGGCTCAGGGAGGCTTGGTTAAAACCTGATATAATCCGGTAGCAGCACAGTACATTAGTTTGTTCTGTTCTTGAACGAGGAATTGTACTCAGTGGGGTTTTTTATATTATTATTATTAATATTATTGTTGTTATTGTTAAACAGCTGGTGAAAACAGCATGTTTAATTTGTTTTGCATTGCTCTTATTCTTTGATTATTATTTACAGTTTAAGATTTGTGTCCTTTTCCAAATGTTTGGGAAAAAAATAAAACAAACATTCTGAATTGCAAAGTTTGATTTATTAAAATGTAGAACCCAAAGACTCCTTTATACAATAGCATGCAACATCCTGTTTCCCATAAATAAAGCTTGCTGAGGGCCATTTATCCACATAGCAAAGTTTAAAAGCTCTTTTAAAGTTCCCAGCAGTCTTGTGAATAACAACACTTTAAAATACTTCAAATCAAGGAAGCATGAATAAACAGTATAAACATGAAAACAGTAAACAAAAAAAAAACAACAAAAAAAAACATGTCCCAGTGGAAGCTACTTTAGAGTACATTTCTTCATTCTCATTACCTGATCTTCTGTTTGCACAGATTGATCACTTAAGACAAACATGGTCACTTATAGCAAACCACCTTCAACACAGTTAAAATATGCAAACAGTATGATAAAGTGGGCAACATAAAACATGTTTACAGTGTTTTTACACTGGTAATTCGGTAGTAATTAAACAACAGTTTTTAAATTGGATAGAGCAATACATCTATTATGTCACTTCAAAGATTCCACCTTCATTTAGATGACCTACTAGACAGGAAGAGATCTACAAACTAACCCTTGTTCAGAAAGAGAGAGAAACCAACACCTTAGACTTTCCTACCTGGTGTGCAGTCACCCGTTTTACTTTCATCTGCAAATCAATCCTCTTCAGTTCCAAAGCTCTGTTCCTGTAACTTTAGTTGTTCTAGAGAAACCCTGCTTCTTAAAATGGCAATGTGGATGCAAGAAGACAGAGAAAAGGCAGTATCTACGTAAAACATGGCAAGTCCTGACTTATCTTCCACTGTTTACTTGACAAAATTCCAGGGCCTCTAGTTTGTGAAGGGTGTTGCCAATTAAACTTCTTTGAATAGGTGTCACATGTCTTGCCACAGTAACCTGTCTGACAAGCGGGATGATCTCGTATCCCATTGGTGGAAACTATTACTGCTTCCTGCAACAGGTTTTGAACACCCTAGTGCTTATTTCCATAATAACATCCATCAGGTCAGTATTCTCCGGATTTAAAGACAATTGAGTGACAAGCTACTGTGATATTATGTAGAATCAGTAAAACATGCAAAAAGTTATGAATTAGTCTTTTAGTCTTCTCTATCCAAAGAGACTTAGACTAGGTGTGAACTATGCATCACAACTGCTGCTTCATTCCCTTACAATAGGACCTTGTTTGTTTTACGTCTCATTCAAAGGACGGCGCACAGGGAGGCTAAGTGACTTGCTCAGGGTCAGTGGCTGGGATTGAACCTGGAACCTGATAACAAGTCCCTTTCTTTAACCACTGGTTTCTAATCTGATTTTTATAAACAGGTTACCTTATAAGTTTGTATCTATACAAAAGCTAATAAAACTTGTATGTGAATTAGCTTATGGAATACCACCTACTGAGTAAAGCTATTGTGCTTGAAATATTTGTTACATTTCTTAATGCCCTTAAGAAGAGAAGAGCACCTAATTCACAAGGGTGACTTGTGGGGAAGGTGCAATATTATGATACAACAAGGACTAAGGCTATGTTTTGCCTGAAGGATACAAATATATTAATTTCTGTTTAATATACAAATTGAAAAATAAAAGGTACTTTTAACTGATGGGTAAATGTCAGTGTATTCTAATAAAAGGCACAATATTGTCAAAAATAAAATTAAATCCAGTACATCAGCAGCTGAAAAGGGATTCCTACCTTTTATAGCACCAGATCACAATGCAACACATATACACTGGGACAGAGCAAGATTAGAATACACAACTTGGATTATTTCAGGAAACTGCCATTTAAAAACAAAAGCACTTCAATAAAACTTTTTCCCTGCAATAAAATCCACTTATAACGCCTAGGCAAAAAGCAAATAAAAGAGCAGGTCAAAGTACCTCTTCTAATTACTACCAAGTAAAGATCTGAAGTATACTGGGAGTCTACCACTTTCCTTATCTACACCGGAAAATACCATTAGCAGAGAGACACAACCTTTTTGCGCCTTTATTTTCTTACATTTTTATAGCACTAGAAATGTAATTGTCCATTAATCAATACGTACACCAGGCTTAAGTATTGGTTTTGTTTTGGGTTTTTTGATGAGAAACAGAGCTTCTCAATTGCTATTCAAAAACATCTTGCCAGGGAAAAAAAAAAAAAAACACTACATTACAATTTATAAAACAGTATGGACTTAAAATCACAGCTGATACACTATGTTTGTATGATTTCTGAAGCATATAATAAATTCATGCCTGAAGCAAAGTATTGAGTAATAGTTTACTAGGCATGACAAGCAGTGGTACCATCTAGTATAACACTTATATTATTATTTTATTGATTTCTTTTTTTTTTTTTTTTTTGATTTACGGAAAATAAAACAAATTTCCTTGGACAGTTTTCATCTTTGCAGGAGGAAACTATTTCAAACTATGTTCAAATTGCAATTACCTCTTGGATTACTTAATCAGCTATAAACACCAATTTGGCAATGTGTGTGTATCTATCATGTGTTATGAATAATATGTTGTTCTTCACAGTAATCCTTGGACTCTGTAGTATCTACACAAGGACTGCAGTACATGAAGCAATTACATTTTAAATCAAATGCTCTCTGTGTGCATATAATTAATTTATAAACCAAGCACAATCTCAGTAATGGAGAAAAATCTGAATCTGGGGTGTGGATATTAAGATACAGACACCTTGCCTGTACATAATTATAGTGATAGGCCTGTTAGGAAGAAGATTTAGCACATTTATGTGGGCTTTACATGACAGAAAGAACAATTCAGCACTTGTTGAGGAGAATAAAAAGTATAATTTCCAGATTGAATTCATTTCTACAGTCATACTTGCCAACCCTTGAAGAGGTTTTCTAATGCATTCCCTATGGTCTGGCTTTCGGGATACAGAATCGGTTTTTAGTTTGCTAACCACACTCAGGAGCTGCTCAAGGGATGCAGTTTCAGTGTTCAGTATGGTAGCTGTATCAGCACTTAGTTGCATTCATGAAGTCCTAACGGCCCAGGTATTAATCAGTTATCTGGGAGGTGTCATCAAAACGCCACAAAGTAATGCTGACTAATACATGTTGTGCATTTCAAATGAGAAAAGGTATAGATGGAATTGAACACAAAGTGCAGCAGCATAGCTTAAAGCTGTAATATTTTTTTTTACTAAAGATTGAGTTTTATGTGGCTCTGGTATACCCTGTATCTGCGCAAGGTTAGTCCAAAGAGAACTTTACAAGCAGGCCTGCTTAAAAAACACACAGTGGTACTTTATGAGCCTGCATCTCATTCACAAGACACTGAACTCCTCCTAGCCTTATGTTACTAAATATAATTATTTCCCTTGACACAGGAGGAGCAAGGAGCTCGACTGATACAGTAGCAATCTATAGCAGCAGCTCTGTGACATAAAATTACTGAGATGCAGTTAAGGATTATCCAATCAGTAACCCAACACAGGCACTGTGGAGTATACAATCAAGCTCAGTTCTGAAGAGCAATGTCTTCTCACTTGCCTCCCTCCAAAAAAAAAAAAAAAAAAAAAAAGAACTACAGAATTCATATTATAGGCTATAGGATAACAAGTGGTACAAGCAACAATCACGTGCCGTCAGTAGTTCACACAACAGACTCCAGTTCAAAATTGCTAGTTGGCACGCTTAATATGCCTTTTATGTGTACAGCTACCTATCAACAACAAAAATATCAATAAAAAATATTTTAAATCCACCGCATATATTTTAAATTTCTGTATCCTTCATAAAATGTTCAACACAACTATATTTTTCACCTTTTATCGTAAGGTCTGCCTAACCCAATCCCACCTATTGTTTAACACTGTCTGTTACTAGAACAACTGCATGATATTAGAACAGAGAAGGCTGCTGCTTTTTGCAAGTATGTCACTATGGCTAGCCTGAAACACGTACATACTAGTTGCCTTGGAAACCAGCACAGCTAGGGTAGAGTGACAAGCTGCGTTAATTCCTTCACCCATGAACCACAGGGGAACAGTAACATTCATCTTCATTTCCACTTGTGTCTAACACTGCATTAAAATTATTATTTTTCCACAACAGCTTTGCTAAATGCCTCCATGTCTGAATTGTGTGTATCTGCAATACAAAGTATGATGTGGCTAAGAGGATCAAGTAAACAGAATACTAAAACTGTGATAACAGATTTTTTATTTATTCATTTTTTTTAAATATCAGTTACAATCCTAAACACTATTTTTTGTGTAAACTTCCTTCTCATTATGGTCCGTGAGATTAGGGTTATATTTAATGTCTTTCTCACACCAGAAAAAAATCCATGGTGCTAAATAACTCACATTTTACAGTACGACAAGTGTGAAAATATAAAGCCCTTACTGTTGAGTCCCAGTTAGTCTCAGAAGGGTTTCTGCTTTATAAAAATAAAGGATCTGTAGCGCTTAAGGCTGGTGACAACACAGTTAGTTAGCAGTTTAGATTAATGAGTCTGCAAGTTCAACCTTATAAATTCTGTCCTGCAGGCCAGTGCTGTAAACAAATGAGTTACATGCTTTGGGTTGAAGTTGTTACCCCCCTCCCCCCAAGGTAATCCATGAAGCATTTCTCATTTTGAAAACAAGGCTTCCACCAGGACAAAAGAACCAGTTATTTGAGCCATGTTGAAGCGAGTCAGGTTGAGTCATTCAAAGTTTTAGTCCACCCCATGAGTCCATTCCTCTTTTAAACTCCAATATTTTGTTCAAAAGTACAATTAACTGTAAAACAGTTCATATAAAGCTAGCTTTTGTTCTTATTTTTAGTATCAGACTAAATATTTAAACTAAAGTCAAGGTCAATAAAAACATGAATCAAATCTGCAATAGTATAGCCTAACTAGTAATGACACACAGCCACCATGAATACCATTGACCGGGCTGTGTAGTTGACTTCAAAATTCAATCAAGCACAACTATTTTTTGAATAGAGCGCACCCACTGATCCAGTAATTCTAACTCCATCTACTGCACAGCTATAATAAAATAAAATAACCTGCTTGCATATAATGCTTTGTGGACATTAAAAAAATAACTGAGGATAAAGATATGGGCATGACAGTACATATTTACCTTTGCATTAATAAGAAATACTACCCAATCATACAAGAGATACAATTATTCAACATCACTAAAAGAACTACATTGTATATAATGCAACTAAGTAAAAGAAAAGTACAGAGTAGTATTTGAAAAGGGTCTGTATCAGTAAAAACCCAACTTCAAAACGTTCCTGTTCTGTCAACCATAATTATTAACCAGTTCAATGGTATTATGTTCTCAGATGCTATGTACAGACTTGTTTTATGCAAGACCTGGTACAAATGTACAGTATAAGCTGCATTGTAGAATGAAAAAAAACAAAAATGTTATCAAAATATTTTAAATTGCTTTATTACTTACTGGTAAGAGGGAGCTTTTATTATGGGCGTCACGTGAAAGGGATTGCAGGTGGTCTGCTGTATAGTCGTTTATAGTTTCTCTTTGAATGAAAGTCAAGGTTACTCTTTGTATTTATTCAATGTGAAAGTGCAAGTACTGATTAAAGAAACTGTCTCCTGTGAGTAAAGGACTGTCAGTGTAATCCTCAAATTCGAGTATTTGGGGAGATAAATACAAAACCTAATGTAAATCTATGGAACAACAAATACTGTTCAGTCACTGGTCTAAAAGTAAAGGCTTCGTATCTTTAAATTAAAGGTTATGGATACGGAGCATGCAAGAACAAGTTTGTAGCCAAACTGACAAACTTAAAAGTAATTGAAGTAAAAAATAAATATATATAAAGTTGAATTTAAAAAACATGAAAACAAGTCTCCAGGGTAGCCTGACAGATACAGTGTAGAAATCACCCTTAAAAACAAATCTATTTTAAAGAATAGAAAATCACATTTAAGAAAACTGAAGTGCACGGAAACTATATTATCTTTTAGTACTGTACATACAGTATCACAATGTCTTGCACCTGTCTGAATCAAGCTTTAAAAAACACATTTTCATTTCATACTTTACAGAGTCTTAAAAAAACATAACTAACATGATTCATAAATGTATGTGTTTTTGAGACATTTCCCAATGCTCCTGTTCACTTCACTTATAGAATTGTAATCGGAATCAAGGACACCCCTTCCCGAAGCTCAGAAGTGTTTTAAAAGTCCTATCCTGTTGATGGTAACTCTATTATCCCCATGCTGAATACAGTATAAAATGTATTTGACTGATCAAAAGTTAAAACTTTGAAAAACAGGCCCCAAGTCACCTGAAATACATATAGAACATAAATAATGCCCAACAACGCAATTAAAGACGTTACATCATATAGGTATCTCAAGAGCATTTAAAAGGGTTATAATTATTACAGCTTGATTGCCACTGGGACTCTTGAGCAGGTTAGCTCATTATTTGAGCCAGTGCTTGAATCAATGCCGGATTACAATGACAACAGCTGTGTCTGAAACCGTGAGTTTCAGGATGAACACAAATACATAAGCAGTCACCTTCTCGCTCCTGAAAAACAACTAGTATACAAAAATATAGCAATAGGAAAAGAAACTCGTTTGAAGAGTACATGACAAACGTTAAACGAATACAAATGATTTAGTAAATTAACCCTTCAAAATACAATATAGAATGGTAAGCGAGTCTTGCTGTTTAACATTGCAATGCATAATGCTAAAATAGGATATGGCGGCAGCATCTTCAGTGCACAGAAAGAGTTACCGTACCACTACGCTATATGTAGCTGAATTCTGAATTCTGTTGAGAGGGCAAAATTGATGTTGTAAAGTCTTAATCTTTAATCAGTGCAGCTGGATCAGAAGCGCTCCTTCATGCACCAATGACAATAAAATCCTGTACCTCTGGAATGCATGGTTGGTAAGATTCTGAAAGGAGTCCATCACAGTGTTACTTTACCCATTAACTCAGTCAGGAAAGCAGTGATACAGGGCTGAAGCAGTGCTAGCAGAGTTATGTCGGCACTGTGTTGCGAGTACTTATTAAACATTAATTAAATATTTTGCTATTGGTATAAAGGCTTTTTCATAACAATTACTCATTTTTTTTATTTAAATCTTGGCTCTTAAACTTGTAAAAATCCCAGTATGAAGTAAAATCATTATTTAGGGATTTGGTTGGCTTCTTCCAGATGTCCTTTAACCAAGTTAAGCTCACAAGACACAAAAAACTAAAGCTCTTCTTGAAATCACATCTAATGTGGAATCATGTATCAGTTTTAAATGATTCCAGTCATGGAACAGTACCATAACCAGTTTTTTTTTGTACAGACTTCAAGATTTTTGTGATAATGGATATTATAATTAGCACCTTATTTGGCAGTCACTCAAAAAGGTCAATGACTGAATGCTCACACATAAGTGTTATGTGGATAAACAGATTATTTCAGGGTCCCCGTTTCTGCCAATCTGGTGCCTTTTACAAGTGCTAAACTTATTACAAATCTGCAACATTTCATTATTACAAATTACACATTTTATGTAAACTGCATTGGTCTACTACAATTCAACATTAGTATTTAAATACCAAGCCTAAAAAAACCATCAACTAAAATAACCATATTTATACTGTTTCAACCCATATTCAATAATCACCATGAATAAGAATTTATAACAAAATTGCATAAATGCAGGTACAGTACCGCTTGTGGAAAAGTCTTCCAATAGGTTTCACCAAGTGCTGCAGTTCTGAGGATAGCTCTCAAGAATGATAGTAGGGAATGTCCGAGTCTTAGCACCACAATTAGCGATTATCAAGATCTTAAAAATGCACACCTGACACATGCTTATGTGCAGACATAACCCCTTTGGTCCCTGGGTCCACAATATATACACAGGGACTGTAGGGAATTTCCCTGTTGCCAGTGTTAACCAGTACATACCACACAAGGATTAATAAGAGACAATTATTCACTATACAGGTATTTAATCTAACTTATATCTTCCATGCACAAGGATAAATAATTGTATACAATCATAAAAAAAAATGATTACACTTAATATTTTCTGTTACAGTTACTATAATTACTCAAAATTATAAGTGGTGTTCAATTTCACACCTGGATGGATAATGTCTTTTATGTTATGAATATGAGTATATAAGGAGACAGGAACTGAACATAGGTTGAGCACCAATTACTGACAAACAAAACCAATGTTATAATATAAAAAACATAACAATAATTTACCAATCAATGTTTAATCAAGCACGGTTTAAATGTATTGTACTAACATGACAGAAGTGCACAACCTAATAGTTGGATGATACTATTTAACTCAGTTCACACAACTAGCTATTGACACTGTCACTGACATTCCATTGTATTGTAAAAAGCAGCAGCAAAGAATAAATAAAAAAAATAAAAAAAACAGCTTGGTTAATACATGTCCACCCTCTGGTGAGTTTTGTGTTTTCAAATCTATTTTCTTGTTATTATATCACACAGCTTCACCACTGATAATGTATAAATGTTCTTCTTAGGGATTGATGTTAGCCCGTTCATATTGCTGTGCCAGAGGTGTGTTGGAGTGCTGCATGATTCCATTGCAATAAGATATATGTTAGTATCAGCATACCTTACTGTGAAATAGTTCTATTACAATCTCTCAAGTATGTATAAAACGGTCTAAACAAGGAGTTGATTGATGGTGATCTTCACATGGTCTTCAAATTGACTGACAGAGTCTTAACTGAGCTACATGGAACATTATGAAATAGCTTTCTGTTTCCACATCTTACGAGATCATACAATACCCAGGAGTGTAGTGCATTCCCATTGGAGAAGCAATGGTATACCAGGGTTCTCCTCAGGCCTTTTCAGCCAGGCGGGCTGCTCGGCTAAGTGGCTGTCGCTACCCAGCTGAAAGACCTAGATCCGCTCACCTTGCTGATACTACTGTGCCTTTAACAATAAGGACCAATTGTCTGCTAGCGGACTAGATCACTTGCGCACGCTGGGTGAACATAAAGTACCATGGACCCAAACGACAGCTGTGTTGCTGTGTTACGTCTTGACACTACAATCAGAGAGTTGAAGGGGTAGGTAAAGCACTTTGTGAGGCTGAAATGTTAAAACTGCAAAAAAATTAAAAAATAAAAAATGACCAATTATTTTGGAAGCAAAAACAGTGACGATGAATGTGGAAGTGAGCAAACCGAAATGGATGATGAAAAAGAAAAAAACAACAGCATGCAGAAAATGAAAAAGAGCAACCTGATTTAGGCAATAAACACCAACTTGTAGAAAGCAAATTGGAAGAACCGCAAGAGGGGCCAGTGCGTAAAAAAAAAAATAAATAAATAAATAAATATTATGATGGTCAGTGTGATAGTTAAGTGAGAATAAAATGGAAATGGCGTTTTTTACTGCAAGAAATTGGGAGGTGTCATGTGTAAACAGTGTAGCCTGTGTATGAATGAGTGGATTATTATTAATCACTCAATTTCTTCTTATAATTATTCAAATTCTTTGTCTTATTATATATTTAAGGTAAGGCAATTTTATTTGTCCATTAAAAGTGCTCCTGGCTATAATGCTCTGCCACCTAGCTATGCAGAATTCCTGGGGAGAACCCTGTAGTAGTGCAGAGTGTACCAAAGCTTGTTGGATGGCAGCGTATTTAATTAGGGTTTACTATAAGTAAGGTTAACTTGATTTTTTTACTGCTTCATTTGAAGCCAGGATTGAATCTTTGAGTTAGTGGTAGCTACATTAAATACTTTCTTGAAAAGTGAACATTATATACACGTAGTGTTAAACCAATATTAGCTCCCTTTTTTACATAAAGACCATCATTTTACAAGTTAGAAATACTAGACTAGAATATGTAAGACCATTTAAGCCCCTTTAATAATCAAACAAACTTAAAAGCCTACAAGAACATCAGCTGACTGTGCTTTGTGAACAGAAACATCAAGCTGGAATAAAATTTGAAACAACATGGGGCACATAGGCTTGTATACAGTACATGTATTAAGAATCAAAACAGAAAATCAAAGATCACAACCCCTATAGATCAAATCCTCTGTTGATGTTCTTCAGTAAAATTGTCAAAGCCAGGAAAAACAGTGAAAAACAGACTTATAATTTGTTGTTTGTTCACATTATTTTTTCTGAGAATACCCATTTCAAGTGTCATCCCGGGCTGACTAATGCACCATGCATTACTAAAATGTTTGCTGAAGTTAAAGGTTTACTAGCCAGAGGGTTAAAAACCTGCAATTTGAAAATGCATTCAAAGTACAAGCAAATCTCCATCATTGTGTCAATGAGGTTTTCATTCATGAATGGTTAATACAACACAGAAAAACGCCTGTCAATAGTCTTTTATTTGTAATACATACTGTATACAGTATTTTAGAATGGTATGCATGCTATTTTCCAGATCATCTGGAAACAGGATCTTCCAGAGACTGAACAGTTACTATGTCACTCCTAACCCAACAGACATGCTCCAGACGCTACTTGCAGCAGTAGGTGGTTGTACAAGACTTCCTCAATCTCTGTTACAGTTTCTGAAGCAAAACAGCAATAAAACATTTTTGTTAGAAGATAAAATATTACAGAAACCCACTGCAAAGCCCTTATTTGAAATATTAAGTACTGGTATGTTCAGTAAGAGCCATTTTTAAATGTGTATGGGTAAAGGTGTTTTCTTTTCTTTTCTTTAACTGAATTCCACAAAAAACATCATGCAAGAATGACTCGTGAACAGAGAAATGTGCAGTTGGTCCTAATCTGAAGCTTTAAAGAAAAAGATGTACATATGATTACAACACTCACAAGGTACAGTGCAAGTTGTAGTGTTGAAATATACTTATTTAAAAAGACATATAATCTTAAAAGCCAGGATGACACCTCTTGGGTTGTTTATGTGTTACCAGTGCTTATACCTTCTACTGCAGCTTTAGGAATAACCAGTGGTAGAAAATCCGACAATCCTCCTCTGACAGAGTTGCTTAGCAACGCTCAAGCTTCTGGTCTGCAGCTGATGCCTTCAAAGTGCAAAAGCAGGATTTATCATTACTTACGACTTTTACTTGATCTAGATAGATTAACATGCCATGAAAATACCCAGTTTCTATTCCAACCCCGTAGAAAACATGCATCAGGAACATGCAAGACTTGGTTGGAGATTCAAAGTCTCAATATACATCAGAGGTCCAAAGGCTCCCTAATTCAAACGGTAATTTACACTAATATTAGGCTCGGTCAATAATATGTTTTTTTTTTTTTTTTTTTTAAATGTATTTTTTAAATCACAGTGTTGGTTATGATACAGCCTGCCTATGGGATTAAACAGCTCACTGATTTGTCTGAGATGAAAAGACAAGTCCATGCTTACTGATGAAATATATTTTGCAATTGTGCTCTCTAATCTCCTGCAATTGTATGTGAGGTTAAGAGGGACAACGCAATGGCAATACTGTCTGCAAACAGTGCAATGATACATGCTCTAGGTTCTGTAACTAATCAAAAAAAATACACCCTACATTCATACTCAAAAGATAGTATGGTGGGTATTTGTTTATTCCCAAAATTAAGCAGATTCTGTAAAGTATCTTTAAAAAATTTTACTTCACAAATGGGTAAAGTAAGAGATAATAAGAATCAAATAGCCATTAATAAAAAATGTAAAGCAATTAGGATATTTTGGGAATGGCAAGCTTATGGAAAGTTCGATTTGATCCGATAAGCATTACACACTATGAACTATGAGCTCTTCTCTTAGTGATATGACTTCTGAAATACAATTTTCTATTGTTTTGGGGAAGAGCCATTTATTGTCAACATTTAACAGTTTACAATGAAATAAAAAACATCCTTGTGTATAATACATTTATTCAATATTGATCACTGGTATTAAGATGAATAACACAAACTTGCGATAGTTCCTTTCCTTTCTTTTAAATAGAAGATGCAAAATTAATTCTCAATCACAAAGAATACCAGAAAGTAGGGCTTTTTTTTTTTTTTTTTTTTTTTAGACAAAAACCTGCAGGCATTGCCTGCGTCAGCAAGACCTCTGCATTGAGTTATCACGGCTTGAACTTTCCCATAGCTGACAGTGGCAGTCAAGGTTGAGGTTAATACTGCAGTCAACAGTATCGACTAAAGAAAGTGCACATTCCTTCACCCCACTTGCACCACAGATGCTATGTACCGTACAGTTAATAGAAAGTAAAGTATACTAACTGCAGAACAAGCCAAAACCCATATGCCTACCACTCTGGCTGAAAGTAAATATGCTGCTACCAAGAGCATTGCAAAGTTAATGTGTTATAGTTAATAATGACAGTGTTCTTAATGTACCGTACTACTGATGATTATTGGTCACTGCAATACAAAAATATTTGTATTTGATTCAGTGACAAACTATACAAGACAGGTTCATAAACTAGGTTAATCAGTCATTACAAACTTCGGTCAATGCCGGTTCCTCGTCAGATAAGAAAGGTCTTTGACAGATCATCAATACTAAACATGACATCTTTAAAAAAAAAAATGACACACTAATATATATATATATATATATATAAAAATGTAAACATTTCTTTGTGTTTATTTCCAGCACAACTCCAGTATTAATATTGCAATCTTTTAGTCATCATAGGAGGGCAGGATGTGGGCCCCTCCTGCTGGGTTTCTCAAATACTTAATCTGGCCTTGGTCAACCATTAAACATTAGAACTGCTAATACACTTTCCAACATATGGCTAGGTGCAATAGAAATTAAAAGCAATAGTATCTAGTCCCTTTAAGTAAAATACAAATAAAAATAAAAAGCATTACTAAAAAGCTCCTCAAGCATTTCAAAGCAGGTTTTCCACCTCTTGCTTAGCTAATGTGAAAACAATTCAGTGCATGTTGTAAGGGCCTTAACTCTGGAGTCCCTAAAGCCTCATTCATTTTAACTTATCTTCTGCAAACAGCATTGTGGCTGATTTTCACAAACCAAAAGTTTGCTCTTGTTGATAACACCATAGCAACAGGGTTAACAGAAGAGTCTTATTTTTTACAAGCATGGTGACCAGCACACGCCCTGTTTAGCATACCTACTGTAATTCAGGCAACAGAGTTCAAGAGTTTAATGTCATTTGCTTTGCAACAATCATGGTTAAATGCAGAACTGTAATAGAATGTGTTTCATTTTGTTAAAACTTTACTGTTCTTTATATTTGTGTATTCTTTGTGATGTCCCCTCATAACGGCTCAGTTTACAGAAAGAAAAAAAAAAGAAAAAAAAATACAGGCGATCACTTATGAGCCAGAGTCCTCAAATTACCTTTGATAAATGTCTGGGGTTGTAGTAACGCTATGAAAACATCAATACCCTATATTAATGAGAAACTTCACTTGACATGATGCATGGCAAATTTGTTGTAACCCAGCACATTTGTTTTTTCAATGTGTTCATTAAGTCATTTTCATGAAACTGTAATAAATGTAATATGTCCTAATCAAAATCACCAATCGACTACATCCCACTAATCTACTTGTTATAAGTTATGAATCTACTCATTACTGTGGTTTGTTACTGGACTAGCTGACAACAGCTTGTTGAGAAGTTCTCTGTCACATTTCTCATTTCACTCCTTTGTCTGACCAAGTTTCTATTTATTTCCTGTGTCTTACATTGTTAATATAGAGGTTGAAAACTATTCAGAAAACAATTGCTTTATTTAAACAGATTGTAAATTATGTATTCTAAAACACAGCTGCATTACTTCGTAAATTTGAAATATAACCCCGTAATTCAGAATGTACAACTGAATAAGCATTGTGTAAATAAATTCTCGTTGCAAACGTAGCACAAATAAAATATGAATTTTTGTGGTGCCTTTTATGTGCCTCTTAGGCCTAGTATCTAGTCTACAGAGTAGATAAGTAACAATATATTACTTGATTTACTGATTGTACCTAAACTCTGAAGCTATGCAAATGCACTCATTTTCAAGAAGAGAAGGAATGGTTTGGGACCTCAAGGGCATTTGAAAGTCATGTTGCCTTATGATAGATAGATTTTGTTTGACATAATCTGCCAAAAAAAGAAAAAAAAAGTGAGAAGTGATACTGGCATGATTTGATCAACCACCTTGGGGAAATTGCTGATACAGAGATATTCCTCAAAGAAGCAGCTAGGGAACTGTAGGGCTGTGAACAAGCATTGTCCATGTGCTCATGCTCATATATACACACACACACACACACACACACACACACACATATATATATATATATATATATATATATATATATATATATATATATATATATATATATATATATATATATATATATATATATATATATATATATATATATATATATATATATATATATATATATATATATATATATATATATATATATATATATATATAGATATATATATATATATAATATATATATATATGATATATATATATACATAGATATATATATATATATATATATAGTATATATCTATATTATATATATATATATATTATATATACATATATAATATATATATTATATATATATTATATATATATTATATATATATATATATATATATATATATATATATATAGATATATATATATATATATATATATATATATATTATATATATATATATATATATATTATATATATAGATATATATTATATATATATATATATTATAGTATATATTTATAATATATATATATTATATATATATATATATATATATATATATATATATATATATATATATATATATATATATATATATATATATATATATATATATATATATATATATATATATATATATATATATATATATATATATATATATATATATATAATATATATATATATATATATATATATATATAATATATATATAATTTTTATATATTATATATATATACACACACACACATATATTATATATGAGCCCATTTCTCTAGAAGTTTGGGCTAAACTGCCATCCTGTATAATATAGAAAAGTAATACCAATAGAAAAGTAGCAGGTCAATTAATGATGCTCTCATAATCTCGTTTGCATATGTGTCAATTCCTGGCTGACAGCTATGCAAAACAGCAAAATCTGCTTCTGTACCAACAAACCACCATGAATCACAGTGAAACATGGTTTTGGTTTACAGAGAACTTTACCGGTAGTTTCTTTAAGAAAACATGTTGGTCGAAATAATTTGTTTTCAAAGAGGAGCAAAAACTGAATTGCATCTCTGTAAAACCAAAATTTCACAATTTTTGCAGATCTTGACAACATTCCAAAGTCCTGAAATTCTGAATGAAACATTTTAATTAAATTATATAGCTTTTTTTTAATGACAGATCTAGATGTACATCTGGAATGATAATTTGACAATTATTAATTTGTCACAATAAATCATGTGTTCTTTTCCCCATGGAAAACTGGCACTGACAGCCCAAACCAGCAACCTCTCATATTATGTTATAATACTCTTCCTTCATTAAGTTTTTTGAATAAATATATGTTTGCACTTAAATCATAACAAATGAGCATTTTGTTATGATACACTTATGAAAGCAATCCTTTTGCTTCTGGAGCTTATGATAATTTTGGCTGAACACTGAGCACTCCACCAGTAACTGCTGTCTCCAGTTCTGATTAGTTCATTCATGAAACAAAATTCGGTGCTGTTGCTTTTGAAATTTGTCTCTTTGCAGGGGTAAATGAATAGTTATTGACTGAATACAGGTCAAGTGGACCAAGAGCACTTGGCAAAATGAACACCGAAGAAAAAACTATTATGTGTGGCACTGAATGGGGAGGGGAGAATGAAATAACAGTTTGTAAAACCACATTAGAGAGGTCGGGTGACGGAGTGGTGTCAGGGGACTATGTAAAAAGATGTATGTTCTGAAGGTGGTCAAGTAATGCAATTTTCACTATTCCAAGGGCTCAATCAAATTAACTTTTGGGCAAAATATATATGTGGAGAAATATTTATTTTGACATCAACATCACTGTAGCCCCCAAAATAGTCCTATTTTATAGCAGCTTTAGAAAACTACAAAATAAAGTACCTTAACTGTGTGTAAATATTTTATGCTATCACTGCATACAATGCCAAAAAATCCTATGCTATGTTTCTCAGAGTTTTGGTTTGTTTTGTTGTTAGCTTTAAGAATTGTTGCACCATAATTTAAAAACCCCAGGTTAGCCGAGAGAAAGGTTTGTGGAAATTATGGAAAGAAAAAAAAAGAAAAGGACTACACACAGAGCAACATTTTGAGTAAATTTCTCCAAAATCACTCTGCTCCTTGCTTTGGGTCTTTCCCCACAGGGTGCTGAAAAGTTAACTGAATTGGGCCCTTAGACTTAACCAGGTGAAATGTGTAAGTTACATAGCCAGCCATCAGTGAAAATAAAGTACCAGTACAACCTTAAAACAATAACTTCATTTAAGAATTGCAGCTTTATAAATCAATCTAATTTTAGCAAAGATGATGTCTGTTGGGTGCTTTCTTAAGCAGACTGTAGAAGTTTTACAAACCTTGTTTTTACGCTCACTCATGAATAGCCAGAAGGATTGTAGCATTGCTGTGAGAAATCAACCTAAGACTTTAGCTTGTGAATGTTCACAATCCTGCTTGATGGGAACTAAATGCTCTCGTCATGTGAAAAAACAAGAACAATAGCATCTGCCATGATATATACTTTCTCAAGTATTACATCGACCTGTAGAACCCAGACTGCAGCCTTGCATAAAATAAAGTAAGAAAAGCTACAGCATATTTCACTTAGTAGAAGTGATTTTTGCTACATCAGAGGACTCATGCAGCTGCTACACTGTTAAACAGCACTTGCAAAACTTTGCTCTTGCTAGGCGTTTTTCAAATGTCCAGCTTGGCACTGCCATAATTTAGCCATCCAACAGAAACCGATTTCTTGAATGAAAATGCCATGATATTTCCTGTGCTAGTACTTAAAACATATAACTGAATTTAGAATGAACTGGAAATACACTGTTGATCTATATTTTCTCATTTAACTTTTAATTGTTTACTTCCATACCTGCAGCTGGTTACAAAATTACAAGCTTATTTTCTACCAAATTGTAGCACTGTAACTAATGTGTAATGTACACATATCATATATCACTGGATATATAAAACAACTTACTTGAAAAATAAATGCATTTACCAATGTTTAACACTTAACATTTTCCTCATAAGAAATCCAAAAGTTGTTCATAATCCAACGTGTGTACAAAAGCAAATGGTAGCCTCTTTAAGACTTTGTCCTGGTTAGATTGTAAAATACAAATGATCACTGGTTAAAAATAAATAGGTGTGATGAATTAAGCTGTTTTTCACAACCTTGTAACATTACAAATTATCCTAATAAAAAAATAAATAAAAACCCTAAAGGACCTTGCCTGCTGGCCTGTGATCTGTAACTGAGGCATATGCACTGCAAAATGTCTGACAGTGAGTGACAACAGTTAATATTAGCCTGTTGTATGTGTAACAGGGTGGAGGCTTGGCACGAACCGGTGACCTCACACAAGTGAGCATCTCAACCATTATACAAAAAAACCTGGGCTCGTCTGCATTAATACCAAAAAAAAGTACAACGCTCTGGTCCCACTAGACCTCTGGTCGGGAATTAACCCATGACCTTTTAATCCACATATCCAATAGAAACCAGAGCAGCATTTGCACCATAAAGTAAGGTGACTTCAAGTTTATAACAGTGTAGTTAATCTATTAGCAAAGAATAAAACTTCAGGTTGCACTGAGTCACGAAAATATGTTGTTGAGCAGAAACTTTCCAGATATAAGTTATGTAGCCTGGGGTCAGCTTCCTCTGTTATGGGAAGGATGGTAATACTTTGCATTGTAAAGCAGGTTGCTATGATTTTACATGGACGTGGCAGTCAGAATAGAGAGGAGTGCAATTACTCAACCTGGATATTGTTAGCAGTTATCTCAGGCACAAAGATTAAGAGCAGGGTGCCAGGTGAGGGGTTACGGATAATACCAATGTTAAAACAAATATCTAATATCTCAATATTGACTAAAATAAACAATATGGAACTATAAATAATGACAGCCAACAAATGTGTAAATGTACATATGGTTCTTATGTGCACGACAATAAACTGGGGAAAACACTTTTTCAAGAGTCTGTAAAAGTTAAGAAATCTGCTGTCCATAGTTATCCGCGTACTGTAATCAAACCAACTAATCCACTATACTTCCTTTTAGTTTACAGAAAACATGCTGGCTGACACATTTCCTGCTAACGGACCTTTCCTCAGATAACAGAACCTCCTGTCAACAGGATATCCTTTACGCATAACACTGCTATACTCAATACAGTCTCAAACTTCAGTTTTACTGGTAGTATACACTAGACAAACAAACCAGATTAAATACAATAAAAATACAGTATCACTCACTGTAATCGGTGAAAACTATTTGCATTGATTACTTAATGAACTTATCAGTTCTGAATTCATATTTCAGCTGCTTTGATAAACACAACTGAGTAAGACCTTCAAATGTTACTGGGCATAAAGTGCATTTAAAGCTTCCTAATACTCCTAAAACCAAAACCAAAAATTAAAATTCCCTTATCAGTTAGTTTTCACTCATGCAAGGCTGGATTTCCAAACCTTTTGTCAGTCTTGACATCAGCATACAGATAGATATACAGTAAAATCTCTCACTCATGAAATATTCTGATCACCCTTAGCAATGCTGTAAGATAGACCACTATATACTAGGGAGGTAAAAATAGCAATCTGACTAACTAAACTGACTCGATGATATATCCATTTCTACTTGTAACAAAAAAAAATAATTATAATAAAAAATAAATCCTATGTTAGTGGAGCACTGCAGGTTTTGAAGAGAGCACATAAAGTTATGCCCTAAGCAGTCCCTGAAAAAAAATACTGATCTGAATATGACTTATTCAAATTTTTTTGAATTATTACAAAACTAACTGCTAGTAGAGAATACATTTAAAAAAAAAAAAAAAAAAAAAACTGACCTTCATGAGACAGCTGCGTTCTAATGTTTCAGCAGATGCTAATGGGAGAACTGGCAGGAGCTAACGTTTTCTGCAGGCATCTGTGATGACATGCAGACGTTTCTTTTTCAGAAAGGGGGGCTTATCTTTGTCTCTATGGTAACTGTGTCTCTGTGTGGTTATTAGAAACCCTGAACTTCCTGTGTTTCTACACAGCAACCAATCAGGGCACCTATTTTTATAGGCGTATAAAACTCAAGTTGCACTTCTCATCCACATGAGGGGGCACTTGAAAACTGAGGCCTATAAGAAACTTACTGTGAGAAAGAAAATGAAACACTGACTAAAACAAAAGAGGTACATACAAAATCCCACTTGAATGTTGCTTGAGTATAACATCAGACATTGGAACTGTAACAACCATACATAAGGCATTTGTTACGGCACTGTATTTTGTTTTAAGAGAAGTCAAAACATTTGTACAGATAAAAAAAAAAAAAGTATGAATTACACAAGAAATAAATCTTCCTAAAGCAAGGGGAATCAAACACACACAACTACAGTATTAGATAATCCTTCAACATAATAATGTACAACAGCATCACTGAGATTAAAAAGCACATCACCAGCTTGATAAACCTCAGCAATGAAATAAAATCAGGATGCAAAGAGATGGCAAAACAATTGCGTTGAACTGCAACCATGCAGCTGGCTATGTGAGCTGACTGAATCAAAGGCATAAACATGGGGAATGGAATGTTACCCATACAACAAATATTGTACAGTAACACCCTGGATAACCACAATATCATACCTATCTGGTTTAACGGACATAAAACTTTCTGTCAGTTGTATATCGCAAGAAAAGTGTTCTTTAAAATGAGCTATCACTTCATTTTCATTTTGAAAACAGAATGACATTAACATCATTTCATTTGTAGCTTATATCATATTCATCAGGCTTTTAAGAGTCCATTTAAAATAATTCTAGAATGAAAACAGCTTTGTTTTAATACAATAGAGAGAGTTCATGTCTGACAGTCTCTACAGGGGTTTAGAAGGGGCTCATTCCTGTAGGAGTAGATGTGTAGCTAAAAGGGTAACAATCCACACAACTGATACCAAACACTGCACAGAACCAAACCCTGCAGTTATTGTGAAGGATCTAAAATGTACATTATCTGATAATAGCTCCTGATTAACAACACAGGCTTCCACACCGCCTACTAAATTCCCACTTGAATTATCCAAACAAAAAACTATTCAATTTCCTTAACAGTGGCTCACAGTACTATTTTCTCCTTGTGGTAAAACTAACGACCCAATTTACTGCATTCTCCACTTAATCCAGTAGAAAAGCACATGGCTATCATCAATATAAAAATTAACATTTTTATTTCACAGCTCCAGTTCCACTAGAGCAAGGGCCAAAGGGCTAATTAAGAATAGAACTACTGCTACATTCACACATTCTGATCTGTTTACACCCACAGCATTGTCACATGTACTTCTGTACCAAGACATTTTAAACTTTTACCAATACAACAAGGCCAAGGCCACAGATCAGCATCTACACTGGATTAAAAATCACTTTGAATTTCTTTTGAGGAAAAAGTTAAGGGCAAAATATAAATTATTTGTTATGATTTAAAAAAATAAAAATAAAATGACAATCCTTAAAACACAATAAACCTATATCAAATTGAACAAGTTACTCACAATTTTCTAATCAAGAAGCCACCCCTTCCTAAAATCTGTTTAAAAAATAAATAAAAAATACACAACCATACATGTCCCGCATGTAATTTATTTGGAAGAGCATTCATAACCACCCAGTGTGCAGTGATGAATCTAGTAGTGCCAAATTAAAAACCAGGAATCAACAATCATATACAGTAGTAACCTTTTAATCCTGATCTTCTTCAGATAGCCTCCTCTGCATGAGCTTCTGCTTTCGCTCCAATTTTAAATCCCACTGGTTAATCCTTCCATTCTGGTTTTATTCTATATTTCTGTCTGTGGCCACAGTAGATACAACATATATTTAGCTCTGTCTCCACTCTGACTGAGCTTTTGCTGTGCTCTGGAATTGAGGGAGGCACACAGAAAGAAAGTTTCTGCTGGGTCCTAGTTTCCCTATGGTTACTTGAAATAATGTCTCCAGTTTTTCCGTTCTTTCCCTTAGAGAATATCAACAGGCATTACTGCATTTCAAAAAGAAGTTGTGTTATGTGTGGACAGCCACATAAAAACATTATAGTTTCTACCTTTTATTTATTTATATTTTTACCTTAGATGTACTTACATTTTACTGAAAACCTCTGGACCCTAATTGTAATTTAGAATTCATGTACAGTATAAGCTCTGGAAAAGTATACATGTTTACATATAGCATTAAACTGTCTCTGTTTATTTATTTATTTTTACTTTATGTATTTTTATATAATACACCCACATCAGAAGTGTGACAAAGCATTCACCTTTACCAAAAGCTACATGTTGTAGACATTCTGGACCCAAATACATAGCTACAATGCATATATTGTAATTATAATGGATTACCATAGCCTGGTGATCACGTTCACAAAATATGAGTGATGACAGCATTCTGTTCAGGTATGCACAGAATAATTAGCCTATTGAATGTCTGACCATATACTGCTTTTGGCTGTAGCAGACAAAAGAAGTATTACTGAGGTCAAAGGGAGAAGGGAAGCTACAAGTCTCTGAAAAATGAAACTGATCTGAAGATGTCAGGTCAACAGGGTGGCTCTGAAAAAAGCCTTCAGCACCCCCATATCAATATCTCCAATCAAAATTTTAGTTTATGGTTAAGTTAAACAACATATAGCACAGTTATAAAGGATATAAAACAATGATGAATGTTAAATCCAACACAACAGGCAAACCTTTAAGAAATAAGTAGCTTTTACAAAAAAACAAACAATTAAAAACATGACCTTCACAATCTACCCTTAAAAGCAGAAAAAGAAATCCGATCCCACAGGCGGTAAGGAGTAATTATCTCACAGAACAGCATTTCTCAATCCTTCAGCAAGTCAATCACTGGGTTCCATGTCAAACTAAACTCAATTGTATTGTTGTTTAATAGATGAGCCATTCTTTCTAGTTTAACTGACTCAGTCAGATCATTTAACAATTATTTGTCTGTGGATATGTTGTGGGTATTTCAATGAAGCGGTGTTATGTTAGTGACAGACAGATTTGCATTTGAGAAGTAGGAACTGTGAGGACAAATGTTTTCTACCAAGATATCACTGTATCGAAAAGAAGAATCTGTGCAATGTCAATGGGGTTTAAATAATAATCATTTTGATCAGTCTATATTTCTGTTGCTCCTTTACGGTTTCTCAAATCTTGAGTAAACTTTAGTAGACGTCAGTATATTACAGTACAAGTTTCTTTAACCTTTTGGATATGCATAACCATTTCAAATGGTGTAGCAACTGTAAATACTACTGAAGCATTATTGTCAAATATTGTTAACTGTATACCTCACCACTATTTGCAATTCAGGCTACTAAAATATCACACTTTTTCATATTCATATAGAATTTTCAAAAACTGTGTATTGAACCTTAACAGACAGGTCCCTTAGTCTTCAGCTACTTGTTAAATATGATATTAGATATCACATACATAATATGCACTGTACCTAGGAACTAGCTGTACCTCCTGGGTTCTTTGCAGCAAATTGATAAAATACACACTTTCTGGTCTTTTTTTTTTTTTACCATAAAATATTTAGTTTCTACACCCAAAAGTTATTTTGCATATCCTTTTGTTGACATAAAATCCACTGAATTGTTACTAGAAGCATTAATATGTTTACTTATGTGTTTATTTATCTTTGAAACGAAAACTGTGTGTATAAAGGTCAAACAGACCGACTGTTACATTTTTTTTGTGTTTGGCCTAGCAATTTTTAAATGACTGGTGACAAGCCTTAAGGAAAAAAAGGTTACTAAATAATCCTAACATATCAAAAGTAGCACTTCCACATCAATTTTCTTTAAATGTACAGATTGTTGAGATTAAGGGAACAAATTTGATGGCTCTTGTTTCTCCATTGAGAGTTGACTTCCAATCCAATAGTGGACACTTTGAAGGATAGAAGTCACAGCGGAATCGAATAGCCCAGTGCAAATTCAAATATGTTTTTCTGTGACATCTTAAATGTAATTTTATTTCCACAAAAAAACTCACTCACTCTCATAAATTTGTACTCAAAATAGAAAGTCTGGCCAAAGCCAGTTCTTGGCATATTGCTGCACAGGGATTAGAGCTGAGAGCAGCAGAAAATGTTTACACCAAAATATTTTTTTTTATACTTACCCCCAATTACCTTATGTCATGGCAGACGCGTTAGCGATTATACTTCTCATTAAAAAGATGGGACTTCAGCTGTTGCACAATATAAAACAATACAAAAAACTAAATTAATACACTGCCTATAGTACATTAGTCTATGTCACATTCTTTCAATGCATTTGCAGCATTTAAAGCATCCCCACTACTAAGATATATGTTACTTGTTAGGTAGCGCACTAGGTAAAGATCAAATCTTACTTAGTTACAGCAGTGATTTGCTCTTCAATGGCAATAGTAATCTAATAAAAAAACTATTATACTTTATGGATTGTATGTCTAGAATATTTCCGAAAACATTACAAGAAAAACTACTAGTCCCAATACAACGTGCAATAAATATTGACAACAAAAGCAACATGGCTGAGCACGTCTATATTTTAATGCAGTAACAAGGTAAAGTAAAATGTATGTGGAGAAAAAACAGCCGCTCAACTAAACAGTATTCTTTATATTTTTTATGATATAAAAGTGGCGTTGTATCGTAAAATAAAACGTGTTAATACTGTACCGTATAGATAATATACGATAGCCTAAATGTGCCATATATTACATTTGCATGCTTCCTTTGCTTGTTCTAACCACAGATATCCGCTACATACAGAGAGGTCGCACAAGTAGTTAACTAATTAATAATATTTCTCAAGGCCATGGGTAATGACAAAATAAAATAAACCAATCGACTATATAAATATTGCAGTCTTTTAAAATACTCACCACCTTTAAGCCCCATGTCATGACAGCGATAACGCGTGGGGCAGTGTGGTATAATTAGACTGAAAATGTTGAAAACTTACATGGAGCTTCAGCCCCCTGGGATCTGTGTAAAAATGGTTCAACAACGCCACCGGATCTGTCTCTATAGCAACCATACTCGTTCCACTCTCCCCCTCCCACCCTCTCTCTGTCCCACTTCAGGAGAGAAAGCTTTTATTGAAACATAATACAATACACTGCACGCTTGGGATTATATTGGTGACAGAGAATTTGTGAATATTTCAGACAGGCTTGTTCAAGGCTAATAACATTTTGTGAGTTTTGTTCTGTAATCTGTAACCACTGTATTTTTAAAATCTTGCAGTGGGGTTGGGGGTGGGGGGAATCCACAAAGGAGACGAACGGCACCCTGTGACGTTATAGTTAGCGTCCAATCACAGAGGAGCTTGAGCGACTCTGATATGTCGTCATTTTGACGGCTTACCTACATGCCTACACAAAGTTATGGTAGCTTTATCACTGACGGTTCTCTTTGCTCTTGAACTCCATGTCAATGTCATACACCTGTACAATTATTTAAAACTCAATGCATTTTTGTTTTTCCAGTTGTGTTTTTTCCTTATATTCTGACATATAAAATGGGGAATTAGCTGCTCAGTCATGTATCAGACTAAATTATGGTTCAAGTATGTTGGGAGTCACTAATCTCAAGGAACAGTCCCTGTATGAACTGCTAGAGCTGCACAGATTTTATTTTTATGTCCAGTTTTATTGCTCAAAGCCTTTTTCCATTTTCAGAAGCAATAGTATATGTCAGGTATGGTCGTTTTGTATTTTTCCAAAAAGGCCAAAAAATTGGGCAAATGTGATATTTGAGGGAACAACACATAAAAACAAAATGCTCTCTCAACTATCACCTTCAAGGTAAAGGCTGAGCAGGCTGCTCAGTAATGATCTTCCTCTCTCTCTTGCTGCTTCGGAATCCATCCTATCCACCCTGGAGTATAATCAGCTCACCCACTTCAGAATTTGCTTTGAGTAATGGTGGCACTATGGGTTGCGGACAGCGTTGCTGAGAGGGTGCAGGAGACCAACTATAAAGCAGAAAGAAGCATTCTAAAATATTACAGTTGCATTCCAAAGCTGCCTATCATTTCTGGGGAAGAAATTGAGTGCACTTAGCTTCCTTGTTGTCTTAACTGATTCCCATGGGTAAAATGTTTTAGGCATGTATGATTTAGTTTTGAAGATTTTAATATTACACATGATTTGAAACTCACAGTGTTTTAGAGTTGTAAGGTTTTGCGTTTTATTTATAGTTTTGAATGTCCTTGGCTACATCTTGAATACTAATGAAAATGTGTACTAAGGGTGAATAGGCATCTTCCCCTAGCTTCTGGAAGTCCTTCTTGCCTTTATTCAGACTTCTGCCTGTTTAAACCAGTAGGCAGAGGCATCGCACAAAGGCAGTTATTCATATTGCTGCTTTCAATGTTACCATTTTTAAAATTATGATTTGAGTATTTTTTTCCTCCTGTAGGACTATATACTGTAAGTGCCACGTTGATGTTATTTCTGCATAGGATACAATGCCATCTGGTGGCTATAAGAAATCTCAGTTGCAGTCAATCAAATTCAGTAGGACTAAAGAAATCTTTACACCTCTATCAGGCAAACTGGATTTGCTACTCAATGTACTGTAGTCAGCCAAGGGTTAAACATATTTCATAGTGTTCCTCCAGGATAGCACTGAAGTACTTGACAATGACTTGACTTGAAGCATTAAGAACCCACGACTGGTGTTACTCACAAAGGATTTATAAAAGGCTTTACTTTGCAATACTGTAAAAGTCACCTTTCCATATGACTACATGAATCATCACATCAATGTCAGTAAAACAAGAACAAAGGAAAGAGGTTATCACTGAAAGAAAAAAAATATCCAGAAGATAGAATGCCTCCCAACAAATACAGTATGGTTTTGGTATGTCATGGAGAATATAATAATGAAAATAGACTTAATTGTCATTGCCATGAGGAGACAGAGGTGGTTTATATGCTGGAAACAAGAAACAGAAATTTTAAAAACATATTCCAATAACAGGTAATATTTGGTAACTAGTAGAAACTATGCATTATGCTGACTATTAAACTGGATTATTTTTGGTTCCAGTGAGTTTGGTTGAAAATATCAAACCCTAACACTACACATAAGATAGTATACACTATATTGACAAGAAATTTTAAATTTAAAAACCATTTAAACTTATCTGATTATACCTAACACTGGATTTTAGAAGGTGTTGGGATTTACAAGCAGTTAACAAGTAAAAATTACCAGTGGACAGTTATTGAAATGGTAACCCAGTTGTCATTTATCTGAATATATAATACATGTATGTTTAACCATTTTACAATTAGTTTATCGCTTAGCTATTAGCTGCTATTAGTCCTCTTCAGTTGTCACACAGGATTATTCCCTCAAAGTTAATGAAGGAGGGTTGCTTCAATGTGCACTCCTGTACTTTCCAGCTTCAGCTCAATCATAAGCATTGACCATCCTATTAGGAAGACCAGTGTGTAATGGCTCCAATATAATGACGTGCAACACATTTCCCTTTCCCAAGTTCCACAAACCAGCATATTGGATTAATACATTTAAGTTTATTCAGCAGTGTTAGACATTTTTAAATACCATACAGTCTTAACAATTGATCTTAATTGTGACAGATCTAACTACCGGGCTCAAGGCTGTGAAAATTAAACATTCATCAGTGCATGTACTGTCTAGTAGGTCTCTTTATATGCATGTCTGTAAAAATGTTAAGGAAACTCAGGAAGTTAATGACAATCACATGGTTTCAGTGCATGTTGAGCATGCATTATTTAGGCAGTGTGGATAGGGTAGTACTCACTAGTATTTCTATTTTGTTAAAGTAAATAGCAACTGCCCATTAATCAGTATTAATGAATGGGAAAATGCACTTTGGGCTAGAAATAGGGAAATTGCTTCACTATTAATGAATGATACTTCAAGGTCATAGACCCTGTGCCGAGTTACCTTTTAATACTATAGCAACCGATCCAAACAGAAATTGCGTATAACTATACCTTTGATTGTTGATAGCACTATTTACCGTGGCTAATTGAGCTAAGCAGGGTACCCTGTATTATGGATTTCAACATTTTTTAATCTGTATGTGCTTTTAATTAACATTTGTTGAGTGAGCCTTTGGCTGTACAAATTTTTTTTTTTAAAATCACAAAGCAACCCAGAGTAACAGAAGGGGCAGCTTAATCTATTAGCAAATCCTATTGTATGGTAATTTGATTTAACAAATTTACTGATGCGAGATATTCCATGTTGTGAAAACAATGTACTGTAAAAGTACACCACCTCCACAGATATTAAAAGCAGTAGTAACTACAGTATAATGGATCAGATATATTTTTAAGGACAGAATTTAGCAGAAAGCACAAACATGTATTCCAGAGGGTAGACCTTACATATAAACAGTATTCGAAACTTGAACACTTTCTATGTTAACCACAGAGTACAAAAGAAAATCTGATGATTCAACTATTTTTAATTGCACATATGTTGTGATCTAACAACATTGAAATGGTTGATCTTCTGGCACCCAAAATCAGAAAATACTCTCACTTTTATGTTTAACTGACAGAAATATAATCATAACTGTAGTCCCAAATGGTGACTTAAATTTGGTGAACATTTTTTAAATTGGGATAGGGTTCTGAAAGGCTATTCTGGTAAATTAATTTAATACATATAATTATATGTTTATATACTTCAGGAGCAGGTTTAGTTTCAATTTAATAAGTGGACCACACCAGAAGTGCCATGGTTAACTGAAGGATTTTGGTGGTTTTAGAGAAAATAGAACAACTCTGATTAACAAAAAGGAATCACAAAGCTAAGAGTAAAACCAGATGCTTTAGTATTTCAGTATTTTAATAGGTATCAATTTGAAATACATGTATGTTTGCTTTTTACATTTTAGAACAAAACATTATTGGAAAGAGAACTGTCAGATCCACATCTGGGATGTCAAAGCATGGAAAACAGCTTGAGCTCTGACTTCTATTTGCTTTGTGCCAGGGCTCACATCTTAGTAAATCAGAACCTGTGCAGCCGCGTTCTTTTCAATAACGTTAGGGATCTTGTGTGGCTAAACTTGGCTTAAGAGAAAGCGGATGAGAAAAATATCTGTAAGTCATGTGTAATAGGCTCAGCCTCCCAAAATCGATATATTTCTTACACTGCCTTACATTTTATAACTGTTTGAATTCTTCAATGACAGCAGGCTTGTGAATAAGGCACGTGTCAACTGGCGTATTTTCAAAAACTACAAAAACTTACTACAGGGAATAAAAGGCATGAATTGAACAGCAAGATTTCTTACATATTCTTCAATGTACAATTGCCTTTCATAATTCTTCAGTTCAGTAATGGTCTGTGATGTCAGGTACCTGAAAGAGTAATATAAAGAGTATCCTGAATTTCCACAAAACATACTGGAAGCAAGGGCTTGAATGACTGTAGGGTGTTCGATGCCCCGTGTTTCTCATTAGCTCTCTCTCCTTCCAGCTGTTAAGTGTCTTGAATCTCACTACATCTCCATCTTATCTCAGGGCAGTATTGATAATCAAAACAATGCAAAAATTGATACTAATGTTCTTTTCTGAGATTATGACACCTGTGCAGTTTTTGTATACTAAATTGACTGGTCAAAATGAGTAGAAAAAATGCAAATCTGATGGTGTTATATTAATCACACCAGGATTCAGTCACCGTATCTACGGCATCAATATAAGGTTAATTTAACTGTCACACATTAAAATTGATATTCTTGCAGCACTTTGTACTTTATTTTATAGGGAGACCCACACTGAACATAGCATATTTGCAGAAATGAAGGCTTTCTGCACCCACAGAACAGTAGGTTTCCCTTCTTTCCTGTTTAACTCTGCACTTTGTATCTGCAAGTAGGTAGAGCAGAGAGCAAGGATCCTCATTTGTATCTGTCATCCTTGATTAATGATATTTCATGCTTAGAAGTTTTCTTGCTAATTTCCATAAAGGGTCAGGCAGTTTCAGCCAGCACAGCTGAGTACTGCAAACGTCACTTAACTTGAGTGTGGTGCAGACAGCAGTGGCATAACTTTGGTTTCAAAATTGGGACAGGGGGGACGGGGGGACGGGGGGGCGGACACATTTTCTGTAGCTGGTGCATGCATGAAGATTATTCTATCTGAAATAATAAAATATGTTACAAACGAGTATAACATAACATTGCATAACTTGTATGTCTAATTAAAAAAGCCAAAGACATTCCTGCAACAATCATTCAAAACAATAAATTATTGGCATAATGTTGTCATGAGTGATGAGTGTGGCAAATAGCTATATTATTCAGTCACTTCTGAGTCATAGAATTACAAAGCCATGGCTTAAGTCTTCAAACAGCACTGAAGCTCCATCCAGATCGGAGCCTGGATCAGGATCAGATCCCCTTATTGGAACACCGGCCCCTGCTCAACTCTGCGAGCACTAGAGCGAGTGTGGCATAATGCAGATTTAATGAGGGATGAGAATTGCCTTTGAAATATATTTCTAGAAACAGTGAGGTTTCCCTATAATTGAAACACTTAGGATGCATACAGTTGTGCTATTATTTATGCTCATACCGTATTGGTATAAGAAAAGAGTGTTTTTAAAAAGTATTTTCAGCTTCCATCCACTTAAAATATGGAGATGTAGCTTAAAACTGCAGTGTATCGATGATAATGTAAATAACACCAAGCTCTAGACAATGAGTTTCAAACTTTAAACATGTTCCTGTTTACAGGTAAGAACTCAACTTTACTATGATGAATAGGATAATGTTCGTTATGGTAATTGTTTATTAGTTTAAAAATGTTTAGTAAAATGTGATCAAGAATGAGTTTTTGGAACACTGATAAATAGAGATGCAAGAGTCTGTGCGATGTACTTAAACACGCAAAATAATTTAGAATCAGTAATATATGGTGATTAATTTGTTATAATAATTGTGTGAAAAGTTATTGGTAAATACTTTTTTGTTGATGTCTATCTTTCTTTGCATAAGGCACAAAGGTCATTTT
The DNA here is from genome assembly GCF_017654505.1 of Polyodon spathula. Lineage (NCBI taxonomy): Eukaryota > Metazoa > Chordata > Actinopteri > Acipenseriformes > Polyodontidae > Polyodon > Polyodon spathula. The sequence goes on from NC_054545.1 coordinate 7,754,813, forward strand.
TCTGTTTTAAATTTACTGTTTCAATTTAAAACGAAAAGTTAAACTGTAAGTAGACAGAAACTTCAGTGTGATAACATTAGTAAATTATATAACATGAGCTATGGTGAATTACAAACTTAAACCATTTCCCTGTGTTTTGGATACATCGTAGTAGTGCATCCTCCTCTATCGTTGCTCATCCATTTTTGTCATTACTGTGATCTCAGACTGTATACAAATTTGTCAGCTGTGGTCTTTAAACTACGCGCCATGTATGCTCACTTCTCATTGGTCAATTTCCCTAGTTAAAGTGTAACATCATGGATCAGTGGTGCCTGATCCAGGTCCTCGTAGTAAAACACCATCTCATGATCCAGCTCCAGCGACCCTGGATCTGATCCCATTTTTCTTCCCATTGACTTCTATACTGACTAGTGATTATACCAATAAATTATCGTGAAATAAAAGTTTTAGTATTGCAATGTGAGGGGGACATTTTCCCATCATTGAAAGCGTGAGGAGGACACGCCCTCCATGCCCCCTGTCTAAATTACACCTAAGGCAGACAGTATCATTAAAAAAATCTTCAGAAAACCTAAATATTTTTTATGTAATTGTTCCTCTTATTATATCAATCTCTGTTTACATACAGTACACTTGCCACTGCACACAAACAGTCTTTGACAGCCAGCAGCTGATTCATTCCAGCAATCCCTGAAGATGAAGACCAGGCTTTAACAAGAGGGAAAAAATAGCAATGGCCAATTAAAAATGGCATGTGTGTGCTAATCTCCAGGAGATAAATCAAACATAAAATTAATACTGCACTTTTTGGCATTCATGTTGCTTACACAAAAAGCAGTCAAGTAAGCCTGTGGCGTTAAAAAAAAAAAAGAAAGAAAGAAAGAAATTGTGAATACTCTATTTTAATACATCAGTATGACAATGCACTCTGATTTTGCACAGTGTCAGTAGTCATTTACAGTTATACGGACACTAGAGTGCACATAAAATAAGTGGTTCAGAACCAAAGTGGCCAATATTACATTTAGAACAGGGAATCTTGGCATGCTGCCAAGGGCTGTCTGCAATACCATTTTCACACAATTTTATTTCATCCTTCACCTACTATCTACTAAACTTTGACAGTTGATTTTTTTTTTTTTTAAACAATAATGAAACAATTGAAACTTTTGTTTGTATTTTCTCAAAATGATATAATCTAGGCTATGCTGCTTCTGAAGCCCTCACATATGAAATTGGCTAAATGCTTATGCAATCTTTTGAACAGTGTTGGATGAAATCTGACACCAGGTTTCATTTAAAAAACCTGACATGCGGTCCATCCACTTTTCAAATGGATTGTCTCGGCTATATTCTGATTACTAGCCACGGAAGATCAGAGTATGTATAGGCCATCTCATTTATTTTATATATAACTAATACTTTTGTAAAAGCAAAAAAGACCAGTAATGTTTCAATCTGACAAAAAGAACAAAAGCAATCTGACCAAGAACAAAAAAATGAACTTGACCTTGGTAAGTATTGAATATTATATAATTGTGTGTATTATGAATAATAAAATCGTCTTTATTCAGTGCAGAACATAAATCCTGAATGAATATTTATTATGATCGAAGTTTTTAAAATTCTGTACAATCACTTACCCTCTGCAGATCAGATTACTATTATACAGCCTCTGTACAAAAAGCTCAATTGAATATTGTAGCACACATGCAATTTATGCATCCTCTATGAAGACAGTAATTTTATCATGGTCAATTCCACAAAGGAAAGGGTGAATCCACAAATCAGATTTGTTGTGGAAGTAAACCCAGTTGAATGCAGTTGTTTTGTGAAACAGCAGCATCCAGGGGCTATAAATCATCTTGCCCATAATTGATGACAAACTCAAAATCCTTGAAGCTGACATGACCATCAGAATCCCGATCAACTTCCCTGTTGATGAAAATTAGAAAAAATAAAAGCATGTATTAAACCAATAACAACCACTACCACACATTGTCAATACAATTATTGGCTCGGTTAGGTGAAGATTTAATAAAGCAAACAAACTATTATCTTCAGGGCCTTTTGAAAGTTTTAAATGTTTTCAATTAATGAAAAGCTGCTTCAAATTGGTTTCATGAAAGTCTACTCCGGCTTTTCTTATGGAATGCCTGCCAATCAGGATTCAAAACATGTGTCCCTTCAGTCACCCTGCATTTAATCCAAAAATTACATTGTTTAAACTAAAAGATTAATATTTTCAGGGTTGCTCGTGTGTGTGTGTGTGTGTGTGTGTGTGTGTATATATATATATTTTTTTTTAAATATAAAACACAGAAAGAATAAAAACCCAGTGACTCTTGTGTTGGTATCACACAGATGTGCACCTCTTTTTGGTTTATTACAATTTGTCATAACCTTTTTGGTTATTGCAAATAACAAATCACTAAGACAAAAAAAAAAATATATGACCGACATAACTTAATATACTTTTTAACATCAGTCCAAACATGACATTACTCAAGAAAGTTTACAACTCAGCATTTCTCAAACTGGTAACTAATAGGCAACTACCATATAGATTTTCAAAACTCTTTACAGTTCACCTGTCTCCCATTTCAGAGAAGTGTAGTACAATCTAATTTGATATTTTGGGAACAAATGCACCTGAAGCCAAATGTGTGGAATTGTTCAAATTACTAAATAAAAGTTAAATGCACTACAAATTAAGCTTTTAATAACTAAAAATGTAACTTTCCCATTTTATTAATGATACTAGTGTTCTGAAAATGTTATTGACCACAGTGTTAAACAAAAAGTGGGAGCGAGGGGTGGAGTGTCTTCTCGCTCATGTTGATCATCTTTCTCCAACTTTCATGACACGGTTGCATAACTTCTCCTACATGGCTAAATTATTTTAATAGGATCCTGGGGGGGGGGGGGGGGGGGGGGGGGGGGGGGTTTGATTTACATTTTTTTTCACATTTACTTAATTTATTTTCATTTATCTGGATAGTGGATATACAATTGTATATGCAGTCAGAGTTAATCATTTTCAAATATAGTTGCCTAGCTATCCTTTATCCAATGGTACAAGCAGAAATTGTTTGCATTGACTTTCAAAAGGATTCAAAATTCCTATATCCAGAAACATACAGTACAGGACAAATGTCGATATACAGAGGTCACAAAGGTTTCCAAAGCATAGCAAAGTAACCTGTCACCAAGCCACAACAATCAGGACCTTGAAAAAAAGGAAAGACCAAAGCACTTGTATAACTAGAGGACCCAAGAGTACTTGAAAACAAGCCCTCATCACAAGCTCAGCACTGTTTCAATTAAAGTCACTGGACGTAATGAAGACTTGCAGAAAAGGTTTCGATTGGCGTCAATAGAGGTGGTAGTTTTGTGATGCCTGTGCCGAGTCATTCCCTCAGCTTTCCCAGTTTTCATATGAAAATAATTAGCTTCACTACCAGCACTTTTTCAATTGAATGTGAGTAGAATTATAACTCACTAAAGTGGCTGATGCAAGGATACGCGCATCTATGTTTGGCGGCCACAAAAAATGCAGTGCATGTAAAGAATGGTTTTCACCTGGCATTCTGCACCCGCTACCACATTAACACTCTGTCATCATTAATCCATTTAAATGCTATTGAAATGTATTCAAATGAAGAAAAGAGCATGGAATTGGGCGGGGATCTGGAATACAAAGCAGGCGCAAACATTATAAACACACACCTTCAGAGACCTGTCATTGGCCTCAGGATGGCTTGTGTGGTACACCTGGTTTATTTTTATAATCGTACTCACATCTGTAGTCTGACTGGCTTCTGGTAGCACAAGGCCCATATATACTTTTTGCTTAATGATAATAATTTATATTGGTTTTGGGTTGTATGTTTCTTTATTTCTTTTAATCAGGGGAATAGTTTCTCCTAATTAATAACATACATCAAGGTAAGAGTCAGAAGAAACCCTACATTTTAGGAGAACGTACCCTCTTGCCAATTTACTGGTATGTAAACTAAAGTATGGCCTTCAGATATATACCAAATCAATGGAAAATTTTAACTGAGCCAAAATTATCTCTTACATATTATCACATATTTAGTATTAAGGGTAAAAACAGGTCAGAAAATACTTGGGGAACTTAATCCTCAACAGTCCTGTGCTTGTCTACAGGCTCTCCCATTCAATATAGTCTTTACTGCACAGCGTTCAGGCCGATCAACTGAGGAAACAGCAGATGTGGGTGAAATTTGGCAGCAACAGCGAGGAGAATTAAAACATTAGGCATTCAGCAAGTGGAAAATCATGCTCCCTTGTTCCATCTCACAGATTTCAATAAAAATATATGTCTTTTGTAGCACTAATTACACTCTGTCAGTTTCCCATAGCAAGAAAAGGAGAATCTGCAGAAACAGTATCAGTGCTTTAACACCAATCAATGTAGTCTGGCATTTGCCTGCAGGTCTCCTGGTTTTAAGATGTACATTTTCTATTATGTAAAGGTTTTGCCGGTCAGAATATGTTTAAACATTTACCTTTGCAAAAAAATACAAAATTACCCTTAGCATGTCATTTAGTTGTAAAGAGACTATAAACATACTTGATTCTCTCAATAATGACAGCCAGTTTACTAATTATAAAAAAAATTGTTTACTAAATATCTGACTAAATAACAGCAAATAAATTGAGAAGACTAGACTAAGACACTATCAGTAGTTGTTTCAAGTTCTAAAAACACACCAGCTTTGCTACATTTTTTACTGTACTTCCACACAGGGCTACAGATTAAAAACTCCATTAAAAACCTAAAATTAGATGATTGTTTTATTATTTTAGGATAAGCATTGTGGGACAGAAGAATTTAGTGGCATGGAGTAGTTATTAGCCCACAGTAATTTATTATTAAGATTTTCTTAGATGGTGAGCTCCAGTGAAGGTTTGTTGATGCATGCAGATCTTCTAATTACCACACTGCTGTAGCTGGAGTACCATCATTATCAGAATGATTCTGCATGGCTTCAGGATGTTGTTCTCATTACTGGTGTGGCAAATGTATTAGTGAATATTTTAACTAATCAACTTATCAGTATTGGCCAGAGTCATCAGAATGTATGTATTAGGCTGTAAACATCCTACAGTACAATATACATAGTCTAGCACCAGAAATTCAGATTTAAAGAAACATGTGCAGTGATAGTACAGGAAAGATCCTGCAGATGACAAATCAGTGCCAGTTCTGTAAGGCTGGTTATTTTACTTATTTACATAGTGCCACTTAAAACTAGGTTGAGCTCATTCAAACTCATTGCTCTTTGCTCTACCAGATTATATACTGATTAAATAGACAAGTTCCTTTCAGTCACCTAGCCTGGTTTTAACCTCTGTGGTCCACTTATTCAGCGCCTGTCAGGCGTGTCAGGTCCAATTTATTTTCACACGTGCTGTTTATTTTACACACATGGTTTAAAAGTTGTTTTTTTTCACAGTAAAACGGGTTTAAAAGGCACTGCATATCAACAGGACACCCGGTACTGAATCTTCAGCCCCGCCCCATCCCATGTTCGCTGTATTTATCACAATCCTCTCCATAGTCGTGCATACTGATAAATCATCTCCTGTTCACGAAACTCCGCAATAATGTGATCCAAGTCATTATTTTCTTACTATAACATCTCAAAAAGTTTGGAAAATGTCAATGATATTCTTTGAGCGCTGGATGCGGAAGCAGCTATCTTGTTTGTTTATGTTCGTGCTACCTCTGTGGTGCAGGGGTTATGTATATTGCTCAGATCCCCCCCCCTCCCCTTTTTTTCAGTCTCACTCGGCCACTGAAAGTTTTTTTCGGCTTTTTCCGAGTAAAAACTACTAGAGACTTACGCTTGATGTCTTTTTGATGACAGGGTCCAACATTGAAAATTTTGGACCCTGAAAGGGGAAATTGTAATGTCGGACCAGGTCCACAAAGGATTAAACCAACATGGAAACTTTTCGTATCTCCTTCCTATGGTACTAAATTTCACTCAGATCAAATCAGAGGACTGTTTAATTGATGGTCAGACAAAATGGAAGAAATCTGAAATCAAGGGCCAACCACATTGCTGGAAAATGTCTGTTATAATATATCTTTTTTTTTGTGGAACTTCTTTTATACATAAGCATTCACACTTTTACATACACACAGCTTAGAGAGTTCCAGGAGCACCACTAGGGAAAGAAGGAAATTCTATATTAACCGACGACGGAAGGGAAAGAATGTTGCCAAGAGGGAAAAGAGGCTGCCTATTAATGAACATCCTGCAAGACTGCATCCAAATGTGAGCTGTTCCACAGCAGTTCCACACCTCTCCTCAGGGAGCATACAAGCCAAATAGGCCACAGATGCTGCCAAGCCTCTTGTGGAATAGGATGCAACTAGATCAGATAGAAACCTGTTTGAACTTTGATGGCAAAGATAAGTCATTTTAAGATTCAAATAGACATCTCTTGCTTTACCTAGGTTAGCCAAGGAAGAACGAAGCAAGCTGCTACATAAAACAAAACACACACATTTTTATTAAGCAGCAATCACATTTTGGATTTATTGTATGAAATATGACATTTTTATAATAAATATGCTGCTTGGTAAATACCAGATCTTTTATCAAAAGGACAATTGATGACATTACTTGCAATTCACTCAATTTAGTTAATACTGAGTTGCTATTATACAGAAAGGCCCTCAACTTCAAGAGGTGTTGAAGAAGGCATTTCTGAAGAGAGACAAACCAGTTATCATATTAGAATATAAAGCAGCTGTTTATTGCTGCATCTCTTTTTTAACATTGCTTTTATGACCTAAATATTTCTAATAACATGCTCATGTTGGGATGTTGCTGTGGCAGGGTAGATGGAATCCCTGCACTGAAAAGTTTACCTTCCACCAGCAGAGGGAACAGGAGGAACCTGTCCATCCAACAATCTCTGGCAACTACGGGGTTAAAATTCCGTAGGAGTCATCCTGTTAGGAGACTTTGGGGAGGGGAATGAGGTGCACCTGGTTTCAATCCCAGGGAATGGGATAATCGTTGAATCCAGGTGTACAAAAGGGGCACCCTCTCCGCCGGTTGGGAAAGCGCAGCCACCTATGTTCTAACTAACAAAATAAACTTTTGTTTCTTGATCTCCTGCAGCGTGAGCAGGTATACATTGCTTCAGAAGATCGCAGAGCAAGTACCTGCACTCGTTCACCGACTTGACTTTGGTTAAATATGATTGTATATGCGACCTCTTCTCCCTGGAACCCATAAATATATTTTGTAAATAGTCATCTGTTTTTAAAAGGGGCAGTACCCATTTTTCATTTCAAGAACCAGTTTTTGTTTTGTTTACTTGTGAATACATTTCAGTTACCCCTTCACCTGAAACTGCACTCTGTGTGTTGTTTCAAGACCTTCCACAGTCGCACTGGCTCGGACACTCCTTCAGGGGAAGGAGGCAACATTCCCACACAGCTAATAAAGATTGGAATTTTTCATGGAAGGACTATCAAAAGGACAGATAACTTTGAAAAGTGTATAACTTTCCATAATGGAAGGCTCAAGGTGCATTATGTTTCAGTTATGGGTAACTCAATGTATTCAAATCCAATGCATATCCCTAAATCTGGCCCAGTAACAGAATGTTATCCCAAGCCATTTGCTATAGCTGTCATTTTTCAATGTCTTCATAATTACTGTTCAACTTTACTTACTTCTATTAAGATACAGCAATATCTGTATGTAATGTCAAGGTAAGCAATCACCTTTTATTTAATGAGAGGAATTGTTTACCGGTTGCTCTCTATTTATAACAATCACACCACAAAACTCAGTACACCCTCATTGAGAAGGTGTCTTCTTTATAATTATTCAATTTAAAAAAGTCAAATTTTATATATATATATATATATATATATATATATATATATATATATATATATATATATATATATATATATATATATATACACACACACACACACACACACACACACACTGTTCAACCTAAAAATTGAATGTACTGAATATACCCTGACCAGAATCTGTGAAGATATGTAAAGTTCAGGAATATTGTTTTACTTTATACATCTAGCAGAACCCTTCAAAAAAACCTGACAGTATTTTCATCTCCCTTCCTTACAGCCCTATTAGAGTCTTGGTTACAAGCACGCCACCAGGCTATCACAATCAGGGCAACTGACAGCACCTTGGGTGTAAATGACGAACGCAGCTTAAAGCTGGTATATTATTTCACAGGGTATATGAAGTGTAAATTTCTATCAGTAGGGAAAAAGTTTAACAAGAAAATCTTACTGTCATTTTTGGCTAGTTTCACACCTTCTCTCCAGTAGTTTCACAATGAATTTTGAACTGCCATTACATTAGAGCTGAACCGAGAGAGAGAGAGAGGACAAATTACGTTTCACGCAAAGAGATCCTGCTGGGGATGAAATGATCCGCCAATTGAAGATGTAAGGATGACAGCTTTTCCAACAAGATGCCTTCTCTGCTGATTAACCAGCCAGTGTTTCTGAGTGCTTGGACCAGCCTTTTTGTTGATGGGATTCCAGCAGGGTTCCAGAGTGGTTTAGTTAGCAATGGCTGAACCTATTTCAGTGTCCTACGTAGGAGTGGTGTTATATATGAAAATATAAAAGCCAGACACACACACACACACAAAAAGCTAAATGCAAAAGGTATACCATCTGCTTCAGTGCTGAACAGTACACTGAGAAAAATGTTTTGTATAAAATAAGTCAACCACTCAATCATAAATTCTGTGGTAAAACTTGAAAGCAAGTCAAGTAAGCAAACATTTCAGAAATGTTCTTAAAGAAGTTACCTCAGAACTGGTTTTGTACCAAGTTATTTTCTGAAGAGCCTTTATTATTTATCAGACACCTTTATCCATACAGCCTCCTATATTCAATCTGTACCCAACTGGCTTAGATCTGTCACCATTCAGATTAATTGAGTATACCCCCCTAATATCTTAATAAAAATCTCCTTTCAGAGGTAATAAATAAATAAATAAATAATAGCCAACCAGCTCCATATACCTCAGTCAGCAGCTTTTGAAAATGACCTTTTGTAAGTCTTTTGTCTAAAAGGCAAGAGGTTTACTTTTTGTCTTACAATACAGTACAAACCACTTATTCCTAATATAAATGCAGTACATACTCCAGAGGTTTCTACTGGAGGTCAGAAACATGACGGTTGAGTGATTTTAATTGTTTAAAATTAGGTTTAGTCCTTAACAACAGTACAATCTGCAAGAATTACTTTGTTTTTTTGTGTTTTCAGTACGTAATTTAATACAGCACTTCTATGATAAGGTGCCACAGACAAGAGCTGAGTAGAGCAGACAATTAAAATAACTTAATTGGTGAATTGTTGTAGTTAATTTACATTGCCTTTGTTTTTGAAAAGTTAACTAGGAGTTGTCTCAGCTTGTGGCATCTGTTTAGTGTGTTTGAAGAAGATTTGTCTTTCAAATATTTTCTTTGAAAGCACAGAACCTTCTTTTAACCCTTTCTACAGTGTTGAAACAGTATTGCCAATGTAACATACTGTAATTTTAAATTAATTTGATGCTGATGGAGGAAGTAAAAAATTAACTCAGCTGTTGTATTCAGCATTTTCTTTTTGTTTTTACAGACCCTTATATAATTAACTTGATATCTGTGTTTTTGTGTACAAAAACAAAACACATCCCCTAATACACATAATAGTGTATTAACCCTGTGCTGGGATATTCAGTACAAATATGACCAAAATATGATGTAAATCCATTCACCTGTACTTACCTCCCTAAGATTCACAGTAAAATAAATCAATGTAGTGATTTTGAGCAAACAAGTCATTCCAACTTAAGAGGCCCAGATTCTTGGGATGTGTTTTCCCCTTTTGTGGTTTATGATACATGACACGATACAGGGCTGGTTAACAGGGTCCCAGGTACTGTAGGTCTTTGTAACAGGGAGAGATCTGTGCTGACTCTGCTGGCGTGTTCACGGGCTGCAGGAAGAGGGCGGCAGTCGCCCAACAACCGCCTGTGAGTCATGGCAGTGACACGGGGAGGTGGGAAAGTGTGTGTGTGGACTTTCCCCCTCTCTGAATGGCTGAGAGGCGGGTCTTGGATGATTGTCGGTCCTATAAAATAACGCTCTGTTATTTCCTCAGGTCTGCCCACTTAGACGCGCTAAGAGTGCGGAAGCTTTGATTCGGGACCGGGAATCAGCCGGGAGAAAAATAAAGAATCACAGCGAGACAGAGAGAGAGAGCGGGGAATCCTTGGGCAGACCCCGGCGTATTGTGAAAGAGCAGGCTAGATAGCCGATAGAGTAGGACGGTGATCCTGGTCATGCGGGTAGCGGCGACCGGGATAACGCTGCCGAGTGCAGCACCTTTTATTTGAAGTTTTATTACTGTTTTATTTTCCCTTGTTGTTTTCGCCTTCTGTTTTCATTATTATTTCTTTGAGCACCTGCGAGTGCCCGTCCTGTTCACGTACCAGCTGTGGTATTTCCGTGGTGCTGTCTATCATCGTTGATAGGCAGCCCACGGTCAACAGTGCCCTCTGCCGGAAAAAGTAAGAACTGTCTGAAAATAAAACTGGGCACCTGTGTGGTGTTTTCAAGTACACCTGTCTGTCTCCTAGTCAGTGAATTACCCACACCCCTTCCACAGTCTTGTATTCACGTATGATGGGGTACACCTGCCCCTGTGCATATTTTAAGTTTGGGTTATGTAGCATGGGTGATTTAAAATGTATATTTGGGTGTTTCACAAATAGTTCACGTGCAGACTGTGCCTAGACTCAAACAGGGGCGAGGACTGCCCTGTCACAACAAGATAAATTAGATTTGTGGAACTCACATGATTAAAACATTTGTTTTTGATCTCCTTTTTCCATGACGGGATGACTTAGGCTGATAATATTAGTATCATTTAAAAGGGTTTTTCAACAACAAATAATTAATTAATGCAAGAATCATGCAACCCTCCTTGGTCCACATGACTCAATGACTTTTATATTTAAAAAAACAAACCTTTGAACAGAAGTCATTAATTTATCATTCTACTGTGTTCACAGTAAAGGATAAACTGGCAACAGCTCTTAATGCTGTCGACCACATCACCCAGTTGAATACAATACTATCCCCAATGAGTGAAGAAGACAGAAATCTGATACACAGACACAAACTCTGCCTGGAAGGAGGTACAACTATGCCCATGTAATTGAACTACATAAAATGTAAAAAGATTAGTCTCACAGCTAGTATTATTAGGTGTCAACGAACAGAGCCTTAGAAAATACACAGCATTTGTTAAAGACTGCCACACTAAAAGCTAGTCTGTTGTTCAGCACCATTACTTTAAATCAAATAGAACATAGTTCAATGTGTAATGGTATCCTGGCATTATATTAGAGAAGCTAAAGATGCCTTAAAAAATCCCAGAGAATACTATTCCAAATAAAACTGTCACATTTGGACAGTGTTTTTACTGCAATCATCTGCCTTGAGCTGTACAGCTCTTTATTGTCCTTTCAAATGCTGCCCTCTATTCAATCACCTAGTCTTGTGTTCATACTAGTGTATTAATGTCACTGTAATGTCTAGACAGCTTAACACATCCCTAATAATCCCTTCTCTTAACTGGTTTAAGCATTTGCATATTTTTTTATGGCGTAGCCTTTTTTTGATTTTTTGTTCTAGGTAATGTTCATAGGTAATCAATGCATTCAAAACCTGTAAATGACAACAATGGCATAGCTAACATATCACAAGCAGTGTGTATGGTGGAAGATCTATGTATCTAGAACAATTGCAAAAGATTCATTTTAAAATGTGTGTATTTTCAAATGATCATAAAAACAGATGCCATTGTTTTGAATGGGTACTATCATTTTTAATTACACATTGTATTTATCAAACTTCGTGGCTCATAACACAGAACATCTTGATGTTTACTCTTGACTGTCTACAGACACAGAGAAACCAACTTCAGGGATTCAAGGATGCTAATTGGACAGATTCACAGTGGGAAATCACCCCATAATGTCTTGCAGGCAAGAGGGAGGATGAAGTGGAACAAACCATTTCACTGTGGACTCATTTCAAATGCACAAGAGTAAAAGACAAACATGTTTCAGTTAAACAATAAAACAATCTAGAAATATGCATTTTGTCCTATAATCAATCTAAACACACACACACACATTTTGTCCTATATCTATCTATCTATCTATCTATATATACAGTGCCTTGCAAAAGTATTCAGACCCCTGACCAATTCTCTCATATTAATGAATTACAAATGGTACATTGAAATTTCGTTCTGTTTGATATTTTATTTTAAAACACTTAAACTCAAACTCAATTATTGTAAGGTGACATTGGTTTTATGTTGGGAAATATTTTTACAGTGTCATAAGAATATGCATGTCTCTGAATCACTTTTAGGTATGTGCTGCAGCTAAATTAATTAAAATAAATCTGTAGAAAATCAGTGTGTTTTATACAGAAGCAATATCTGCTTCAGCACGTACCTTTATCATGGCAAATGTATATGGTAAGAAACTAAAATGATGCAAAGCAAACAGCTCCCACCCCCCCACTTACTGAATCTCTAGCTTTAATATGCCAAGTAAGGATGTATGCCACTGTTCTAAAACATGATTCTGTGATGATCAGTAAAGCATAAAGCGTTTCTCGCCCCCCAAAAATAGATGAAATAAAAATACGTTGCAGCACAGCTCAGTTTATGATGATTGTTTTAGTGCGAGCCCACATGGTTCTAATCCTTTGAAGCACCATTGCTTCAGTCCAGAGGAAGCCTGCATAATTGATATAAAACAAATAGCCAGAAATACAGTAACTGAAATTTCATTAGATGTTGAAGTGCAAAGTTTTCTTGTTATTTATTAAAGCAGGTGTAAAGTTGCTTCTACATTTTGCAAAGTCCAAGTTCAGATTACACTACGCTGCATCAGTGACAAACACATAATCACTTCAGTAGATGTATCGTGTGCCATTTTGAACCTGATTATAAGAGCAGTGAGAGATGGTAATCATTTAATCCTCTAAGAACCTAGAAGAGCTTTTGATTTCTCAAGCATTTGATGTTTCCAGTTATAGAATTCCAATCGTCGGTATTCAGCAAACATTTTAAGCTTGAAAACAAAAACAAGTTATTTTTATGAAATGTAATGCTGTCTTTCCATAAACAATCCTAAACCATTTTCCAAATATAAGAGAGACAATCTAGGAAGGGTTGCAGGCCACTGTGCGGGGCACTCTAACAGACTACAGGTCCTTTGAGAATTCATCTGCCAAATCTCTTCATGGAGAGCTGTGTCATTCATTCTCATCGACTGGACAGAGAATGGGAACCCATTATACTGTGCGTCCATCTGCTTAAGTATAAAATGACAAAGGAGGGGGAGCAGGAAGCTGTAAAAAACAATGATGGCAACCAATGTTGTGTCAGCAAGACAGATGGGACAGTGGGAATTTCATCTATAGCAGAAGCACGTCTGATTTGAGCAATTTCTTTTCTAAAAGCATTTATCTGTTTAGAACATTAATGATCACAAGCTAACATACTTAAGGTTAGCACTTAATTTGGGGGATATGATCCAGCTAGTCAAGTTCTCATGGTACACATGAAGTAAACAGAAATGAAAGACACTCGCTCACTGGAAAGAGTTGGCATCTAAAGTGCAAGCAGATTCTAATGCTCAAAGACATACCCATCAGTCTGTCTCTCTGCAAGATCACTTAATGCAACAGAGTGATGTGCATTGACCCTTACTGCTAAGATCATTTAAAGTCTTGGCAAAATCAGCGAAATTACAATAAAATGGAGACATGATAAAGGAAAAACAACAAAAGAAAGCCATCCCTTACACCATAGAAATGTAAGCTAGTCATAAGGTAGCGCAAGATTTCCATAAGCTTCTCGCAGCTTGATGAAGGCTTAAACTTTGCTGTTTTTACTTTGTTCTTATTAAATAACAAAGAATGGAAAATTGATCTATGATCCATTTTATGGTGTTGCACCTTTTCCTGTATTAATAGTGAACAATAAGCTTGTTACTGAAATGTAGCAATGTCCTGCAAGATTAAACAAGCTTAAACAGGTGCACAAAAAAAAACAAAAAAAAAAAAACACTCCAGTTGCAAAACTACAATCTGTTGCACGATATAGTAAAATGTGTATGTTTACCTTGTTGAAGAAGAGTGGAGATTTCTTACACAGAAACCTTACTCTACCTTGTAGCTGGCCTCTATTTCTGTTAGGACTGCCTTTAATTTCCATCTGGAGTTTAGATACAAGAGAATTACTGTATCTTTTTTTACCCACAGTTACTGATCTTGGAATACATGTTTAATGCCAATAGTTTGGATCAAATATAAGTGGTCTGGACTGCAATTTCCAAATGACAGAATAAATTACTTCTCAATGCCAATTTAGTGGTCTCCTTTGGGGAACCTGCACATGGTAGCTCAAAGGGTGTGTGCCAATTGCACAGCTTACTGGCACTTATTCCAGGAAAACCTGTAGGCGTTTTAGGCATGCCTCCGGTGTTTGGGGAGGTACAAGCGGTCAAATGGGGATAGCCTTAATAGGAAAAGAATATTAATCATTGCAACAACAACATAGATATAGTACCTTTTAATATCCCATGGGCCCCTTCATACCTTGGTGACACATAATTGGACAAACAATCTAGATACACAGCAACAAGTTTCACAGTTAGAATCATTAATCAGTTGATCAAAGAGATCATTTTTTATTATTTTTGTAGACTTAGAAAACACGGAAAAAGATTCAACTAGTTAGGCCACCACATGTGAACACTGAAGCAAGTGACAATTAGTAAACTATAGCCAAAAGCTTACTTAAATAAATACAGATGTATTTCATACAGTTTATACAGCGCCATAGCCAGGATGTGAAGAGTATACACGCTTCTAGTGATATTTCTCTAAAAAAATGATTTCTTACATAAATCAAATAAACAACAAGCACTCGCATGGCCTGTTCACCACTAAACAAGTTTGCTTTATAATGACAAGTGCTCTGCAAGCTGAGGAGGCCTCTGCTGGGATCCTTGTTATTACACTGCAGAGCAGCTTACAGTTTCCATGGCTTTGCTACATGGATTCATTATAGTGTTTAACGCATTGTTTTAATAATTATAGAAGCAAAAGAGTTTTACGATAGATAAGTACTATATAAATAAAAAGTGTATTTAAAAAGGTGCAACATTATTTTCATGCTTAGTAACAGGCCTGGGAGTTATTGAACTTTAGAGATTGTTATAATTTGATATTTTATCAGGGATGAGGTCATTTGTTGACAATGTACACAGGCATAGTCAGTGCTATAGGAAGAATAGTTTGTTTGTCTTCATGAACAATTCTCTTAGCCAATCAATTCAGAAAACTCAGAAATTTGCAAATTTTTAGCAACCTTCCAATTAATTTTGATGAGGAACTCATTTTTACACATATAAATTTTAGTTACTTGTTTAGCAACAAATGTTGCTAGTCATCCAAAAGTGAAAAAAACAAAACACAAGACTGTTTCTACATAAAAACATTATTCGCTTTATGAAAGGTTTGGAATTTTACATTTACAGGAAACAGGAACATCTGTATGTAGTTTGCACAAACGTTGACTGACTGAGCTTACCTTCATGCACTCTACAATCGCCAAGAGCCATTACTTTTTGCAATCTAAATTTATGTTTTTTGCATGTCATTGAACTGAAAATATACAGGATATTATATTTAACCCATTAGACCCCAGACTCTCTGCTGGGCTTGTCTAACAAATTCTTAAAACACCTACTGCAGCCTGCATCCTTTTCTCTGTTACAGTATGTTGTGATTGTTACCGAGCCAACAGGCAAATCACAGGCTTGCCTGTCCTTATAGGGAAGCAACCTACAACCTGGAACAGATGATTAATGTTCACTTTTGAACTGCTGAAGCCATTTTTAAAGAAAACATGAAATTGCCATGTGGCAGTGTGCACCGCCCCTGTGTGTATTTTATGTTTATGTTGCATATGGTGGACTAATGTTGGTGTATATGTATTGGTGCCAGTGCTCGAGTCCCACCAAAAAATGTGCCGGAACGCACTCTAACATTTCAACAGCAGTTTAAAATTAACTAAGAATAATATACAGTAGAAGCCCGTTCATCGGAACAGCTGGGGAACATAGCAATGGTTCACATTAATGAGTGTTAAGAGGTTTACAAAAATAGCAATACATGTACATATATTACACTCTAAAGGTTTAATTAAAAATGAGTGTTTTTCTGCCCCAACATCACTTTGCAAAGCACATCTGACAGCGGTATTGAAGCGTTATATACAAGTATATTAAATGTAAAACTGATTCAAACAAGTAAAGCACTGTTTTATTATTTGTAAGCACATACATATCAGTTCATTGCTTTCACAATTTTTTTTTTAAACATTAAAAAAAGGAAAAACTATAAACTTAACTATAAACTGAATACAGTACTGAAAACGAATTTCAATACTATTCTCAAAACAGCAGGCTGTATTCCATAGTGCTTTTGGTCCTTCAGTTTTATGCTTACATTTGTGTGGATATTTCCCCCAAAACAAAAACAAAGTATTTGACATTTAAAATTAAAAAAGCAATACAGTATCACATCTTTCTAAACAGCTTGTCTAACTGGGGTTCCACCTGTAATTTGTAACTTACAATAACTTACATTTCTTATCTATAAATTCAAATTTACTATTTTAACTGTCTTATCTCTTCTACAATGTAAAATGTTTTTACAGAATTAAAAAAGAAGAAAAAAATGGTATTTTTCAAAATTGAAGATTATATAACATGGCTAGGCAAAGATCTGCATGCAGCTACCAACAATTAGTAGGCACGAAACCCTGGACCCAGCACAAGCATATAAGAACTGAAGCATATGTGAAAGCGACTAAGTGTAACTCACGGTCAGCACATGCTAGAATAAAAACAAAACCAATTTGCTTTTATTAATTTCTAAATATTGTGCCTATAAATCCGTAGTCACCAACCCAAAATAAATGTTACTTTTCTTAACTAATAAATGGCAAGACTAGTGTTTCAAACATATAAACTAAAAATAAAAAGTTGTCATGAATTTATAAAACAAACATGCTCATACCGTACAACACTAAAGTATTACATACTGTAAAAGTTACACATATATTCCAATGGTCCCTATATGGTCGGGACAGTCCCGTGTCCCGATTCATAGGAAGAAAGTCACGATATTTACCTATAGAAAAAAAATATATATTCTGCACAGTAGAGTTAGTAAAAACCACATGCTGTGCTCTTTGTGCGGCTGACACATCTGCTGATCACTAACTTATACAAAGGTAAGAAAGCTTCATTATCTCTATTTTAACAGTCATGATGGTTGTGTCGTGTTGAGTTGGGGGGATATGTCTATTATATGATAATGAGTGTTTTGATGCATATTAGGCAAACACTGAAACTATTTCCTAAAAATAAAAAAAAAATTAAAAAAATATATATTTGATTGAAATTGATATGATGATAATTTCTAGGTTTTATTAAAGCCGTTTCCTTTATCTTTTTATTCTTTGGTCCAAAGGGTAAGTAATCTGGAGATTGGCATCATGGAACTATTAATTACTCCGTATTTCTTACCCTTTGCAACATTTTAAACACTCTACTGATTAACATGTTATAACATGGATAGCTTAACCTTAAGGGACCAATTACTATACAAAGAATATCAGTCTTGATAATATGTTACACACGTGGGATATCACTGTTATGAAGAAAAGCAAATGACCATTTTGTCTTACAACAGGCAAATATGTATTCTCTCCAATTGCCATTATAAATCATGGTTTTCAACATGGATAAAAAATGCTACTAGAGTATAAAATTTTGGCAATCTTAGATCAAAGGCCAAAGTGAAGGGTGCTGTTAGAATGTGCTTGAGGATTTTCCACAACCCTGAACATATGAAGTTGTCAGCTAAAATTAGTAGTATATTCCTTTCCTATTAATTTTTACCCATTTTTTTTTTTTTTACCAATCTGACATAGCCAATTGTATTATTTTAGGCTCAGCTCACCGCTACCACCTTCACACTGACTCGGGAGCGGCTAAAACGAACACACGCTGTCCTCCGAAAACGTGTGACATCAGCCAACCAGTTCTTTTCATTCTGCAGGCCCGTCATGCAGCCACCTCAGAGGACAATGCAGCTCTAGGCAACTTATAAGCAAGCCCGCAGGCGCCCAGACAGTCTACAGGGGTCACTGGTGCGCGGTGAGCCGAGGACACCTGGCCAACCTAATCCCTCCCCACCCAAACAACACTTGGCCAATTGTGTGCTGCCCCTTTGGAACTCTCATCCATGGTTGGCAGTGGAATAGCCTGACTCGAACCAGCTGCCTCCATTTGAGAAATATAGCCAAACTTAGACCAATTATTTCCGTATCTGATGCCGAGAGACTAATGCCTGCCTTTGTTTCATCTAGAATTTATTATTGTAATGTACTTTTTTCTGGTGTCCCAAAACACGTGGTATCCTGCTTGCACCTTGTTCAGAATACTGCCACTAGAATTCTGACTAAAACCAGAACATATTGCCCCTGTTTTCACCTCTTTACACTGGCTCCCTGTGCAGTATTTATTTTAAGATTTTGCTGTTCACTTACAAGGCCCTGAATCGATTAGCACCTAGTTATTTGCAGAAGTTACTGACCCTGTATCGTCCAAACAGCACTCTAACATCACAAGATGAGGGGCTGCTGGTTATTCCTATGGTCAACAAAAGCAACACGGGAAGTAGGGCTTTTTCTTGTAGAGCTCATAAATTATGGAATGGTCTGCCTTCGTTTGTCAGGGAAGCTGGGACCGTTACAGTTTTCAAGTCAAGAATAAAAACGCACTTTTATAAAATGGCTTTATATTTTAGTGGGTTTTAATGTAACTAAAATTGTTGCTTTTGTATTGTGTATACTGTTGTTTAAATATGTTATATATCAATGTTTTTTTTTTCTGCTATGTACTGTACAGTGCTTTGCAATACTTTTGTATAAAATGCACTATATAAATGCAATAAAAATAAATTAATTTATTCATGAGATAATAGCATTAGTAGGTGAGGCACTGGGTTTGCACCTACAGACTCCCCTCAAGGAGAGAAGTACAGTATATATTATTATTATTATGTCCAGACAGTATGGTGTGAATTGTACTGCCCAAACCCCCCCCCCCACTCACGAGTTTTTTTATTATAAAAAATAAATTATTTAACGAATAATAATAATAATAATAATAATAATAATAATAATAACATTTTTGCAGCAAATCCAGTGGTGATGGAAAAGTTCAATAAATGTCACAATAGAACCATTGGAAAAAAAAATCAAAAAAAAGAGTTAGTCAATTATTCTATCTTTCAGGCACATGGAAAAACTTCTTGCTTCTCAATTAATTTAACAGAAACAAAACATGAATCTGACCCAATATTATTGATTGGCAAAGGTGTATCCTTCTTTAAAGTTAATGGCATTTAAAGTGAATAAAATAAACATCAGGTTTAAAGTAAACAGGTCAACAATAACTGTTGCTAAATAATGTTAATACCAAGTTTCACGACAATTCCTTGTGCAGTTCTCCAGATATCTGGACAAATATGAAATGTGACATACAAACTGTACATAGGACCGTCTCCACTTCGCAGGTGATTTCACCTGATCTTCTATGGTATAGTATCTAACTGTGCACAATTAACTTACCCTTTGGGTCCAGGTGCACACAGAAAAATTAACATATACCCTGGGCTGTTAAAATGACTAAAATATGTAATGGGCCTGTTTTCCTGTCTGTAAGATACTTCCTCTGACTTCTTCTATTTTAAAAAAGAAAGATCACAAATTTATTGATTTCTTCAAAGAAACCATAGATATATATATATATTTATATTAATATATATAATCTAGATATATATATATATATATATTATATATATATAATATATATTATATATATATATATATATATATAATTAATATATAGTTAATTAGTTTTATCAAAAAATGTTTTAGAAATAAATTCACTCAGATATCTGGCAATAATTATGTAAAAACTTCAAAAGTAAAAGGCTGAACAGTGCTATTTTTTAAGCTAATTAAATCTATTGGGACCCCCCTCCACCAACACATTTATTTTGTTTGGCACTCATGATAGATTATACTTTTGCTGAACCATATATTGGATATGCAAAACAAATCTTTCAAGGCTATGTACCTTTCATAAGCGAGCGGATATATGCTTTACGTTAGCAATGAGGAGAATACATCATTTTTAAACGCAAATATTGAATCTATGCCTCTCTACCTACTCATCTAAACAGCTCTTTCAGTCTATGTACTTTAATAGAGCGAGATGGATATATGTTTACATACACTGAAACCCAAAAGGTAATGAATTACCATTTTAATTAAATGAATGGTCCATTTCCATGACAGCTACAGTAAACAGTTACAGTACAGGAGAAAGGATTCATTTACAAGCCTGGCAACATTTTAAATGAATGTACTGTGTTACTCTCCTTCACAAAAAAGCTTTATGCTTATCGTAACAGCAATGATATGTACTTGCTTCCTTATAATCTCTGGATCAAATGAGGTTTTCTGCTTGTATCCAAAATTCTGTTGACAGTGAAGACAGATGAATAATAATACAAAAAATGTTAAACCATCTCACTGTTACATTTGTGAAAGCCTGCAGTGAATTCCTAAATATGATTCTCAGTGTGGAACGCCAATCCACATGGCCTCAAATGTACACGGCTCTAATAAAGGCAACAGTGACCTTTGCAAGTTTGAATGTAATGGTAATGGACACTTTTACTTCTAACTCCCAATATAGAAATAACTGCTTGCCTGGCCAATTGAGAGAAATGTGTACAACACAACACAGACCAGATATCTTCTATCAAAGTCCTTACAGGCCGTTTTTCTATTTTTATTTAAATCATGTTTTGAACTTATTCATGTCTAAAAGCAAACATTTCATAAGCTTGGATATAGGGCTTGTCATAAAACACATGCTTCAATATTATGATATTCAATGTTATGATATGCAAGAAGGGAATATGGAGCTGGTCATGGAACAGCTATCTGATGTGATTGTGCCAAGGGGTTGGTTTTGGCCAAAACCGACCCACCCCACCCCACCCCACCCCACCCCACACCCCCCCGGGTCACACATGAATATATAAACCGTACAAAAGGTTCACAAGTGTGGAGACCAAATATCAGGTACAGTACCTTCTTTTACGGACCTCGATGGCTGTCATGTATATTAGAATACACTCTTTGTGACTCTCTATCTACCCTGGTAAACAAAGTTTCATTCAAAGTTCTTGCTTTTTCTTAGTATTCAAATATGAAACCACTATAGATACAGAAAGAGAAGTTACAGAATCACTTTGAGTGTAATAAATTAGTCAATCCTTAACATTACAGAACACTGAACAATTGGGACCACGGTCAGTTCAGGGAGTTCCTGTAGACAGGATTTTACAGTGTGTGCTAGACTGCACACACTTTTTACATTAAGATAAAAAATAAAAACAAAGTTTGTACCCAACTAAAACCAAGAAGTTAAGGAAAATCTCAGAAATACTATATCACTTTACAAAATTATGTGCATTACATTTTCTACAAGCTGATTCCTTGTAAAAATGTTTGAGAACTCTCTCTCTCTCAAGAGATGGATAGAAATGATCATGTGCCTCAAAGAAACACTAAATGCTCTGTCATAAAAAAAGTAAATTAAAATGTACACTTTTTTTGGTATTTTAGATTTTTCATAATAGTGTACTTCACCCAAATCCAAAAGACCACCTAAAGTACTACTTGATAGACATATCAACCTACCGTTAATATCTCTATTAGAGTAACCCTCCCCTCCACCTTCTGTAAGTAGGCATCTGCCTCATTTACACCGATAATTTCATTAGAAACATAAGTTTCCCTTAAGAAAATAAGATTTATGAAGCTCTATAGTTAATGTATTTTTATCATTAAATATACAAGGAGAATATATGGTACTGTAGATCCACCATATTCATTATTGCGAGCTAATCTAGAGGTTTTAGATTTATTAGATTTGTTCTGCTTTATACCTACTAAAATACATTGTGAAAACATTAATTAAAGGTGATTCTTCCTAAAATGGACAACATTGAATATAAGAAATGTATGTCCAATGCTTAAAATCTGGCAATAGCTTTTGGAAAAGCAGTTTATATATTTTAAGACAGAGGTAGATATAAAGATCTGTCACAGTAAAATATAGCCCTCTGACCGATAGCTTTGGGAATGCAGGACAGTGTATGACAAATCACCTGGTATTTGTCATATTTTATTACAAACAACAAAATCTAAATTTATGTAGACAGAACAAGTCTCTCAGCTAGAAAGTTAAATGCAGTATATTTCATACATGAAGAATGTAAATACACAAATGCACTCTCTATTAAAAAGTGAAAGGCTTCATGGTTGTGACAGTTTTGTAATTGAACAGCAATTCCCTAAACCACCATGGTATATTTAAATGCATTCTGGTTTCTGAAAACAAAATCATTCTCAGCTACAACCTAAAACAGAACCCATTTTTTACTTTCATTAGAGATGGAAAGGTACCTTTATACATTTTTCAACAACTGTTAAATATTACACAATTTATTATATTAAAAATCAAGCTAGGTTGAGGCTCACTCATCAGTTACTTGGGTATTAAAAGCCACACATCAATGATCCATTAGTGGTCTTTTTAATGGGCGATGTATTGCAGACAGGACTCCTTTTACTGTGCTTTCATTAAGCTCATTGTGTCAACAGTAAAATAAATAAATAAATAAATAAATAAATAAAAGGTACTTTACATGATTTATGAACTCACAGCACCCACAGGCAAGAAGTTAAACTACAGGGGTGGTGATACTTTCTTTCACAATAGTACAAAAGAGATTTAATTACCTTGATACTGTGGCAAAAGAAAAGGGCAAACTTTGAATATGCAATAAATGTGCTCATGCTGAGCACTAGTAAGGGTAATTTGCTAGTGATCTTTTAGAGGATTTCCGAAACTCAACAGCCCTTGTGGAGAATTGTCAGCCAATTATACTATTGTATGAGTATTGTTGGCAAAGGTGGTTATGGGACTTTGATAATATCCCCCCTCTTTAGCTACTATATTTAAGTTTTAGAAAAAAGTATTATCCATATACACATAATTGATATACACATGTAGTCTGACAATCTTGTAGTAAATCATTTAAAAAATCAATCCAATGGAGGGCTGCTTCTTATGGTTTTTTAAACTGGTTACAAAAACATCCAATGTGAAGTTTAGACATTTAAACATGTTTAATCCCCATGTCTGAGAGTACAGCACTTAGTTGTTATATTTTTAGCTAGAATGGGAAGGATTCAATATCCCACAAGGGCTTTTTGCATCAGTATGAGACTAAAGGTTAGAGATTAATTAGTGAGACTAATTTCATCACCTTCAACACCTGTGAGCTTTCTTACTGACAATTGCTTTGTTAACGAGAGGCAGTAAGGTGTTTTTTCAAGTACTCGAGATTCAATATGATTATATGAATAATACAATTGCTGCATTTTTCTGTTCCCCAAGTATTAAAAAACAAAAAACAACACATACACCTGGCTCCCAAGGGGAGTGGAGGTTGGGGATTAGGTTGGCCAGGCTGTCATCGGCTCACCAAGCACCAGCGACCCCTGTGGTCTGGCCGGGCGCCTGTGGGCTTGCCTGTAAGCTGCCCAGAGCTGTGTTGTCCTCCTCCGCTAGCTCTGAGGTTATTGCACGGTGAGTCTGCAGTGTGAAAGAAGCTGTCGGCTGACGACACATGCTTCAGACAACAGCGTGTGTTCGTCTTCGCCGCTCCCGAGACATCGCGGGGGTGGTAGTTGTGAGCTGAGCCTAAAAATAATTAGATATTCTAAATTGGGAGAAAATACAAAAAAAAAAAAAAGGCAACTACTATACTATATATATATAACCCCCCCCCCCCCCCCCAAAAAAATGCATCACTCAAGGCAGTTTGCACAGGTGTTGAAGGTGAAACTTGTAATTAAATTAGTCATCTAACCTTTAGTCCACAATAACAACAAAAAAAACCCTTGTTTTTTTAAGATTTCCATTCTGCACTTAAATCTTGAATGGAATGGCCATCCGGATCTATCACTATGCACCCCTGATCGAGACAGTGGCATGTGTTTATATAAACATGAGGAAAGTAGTTTGCTGTAAAACAGGTTAATAATTTCAGTTTAGAAAGACACACAATCTTCTTCACCACTACAGCTCTTGATAATAATCATACACACAGGTTATTGGGGCTTGTACTTAATGTAATAGTGTTACCTTGCTGTTGAAGAAAGAATATAATAAACACTTCACTTGAAGAGGTCATTTATTCTTGCAACACACAAAGTTATACGTGTACATCAAAAGACTGCTTACTGAATCCAATTTCACCATGTTTATTATAATGCATTTAGGTCACAAGGTCAGAGTTAGATTTAAAGATGGTTATACTAGAAATGGTTCTGGAGAAAAAGCCAGAGCAGCAAGGCAGCAGGTCCAATAAATCATGGAAAAGGTAATTATGGATAACAAGTAAGAAGCAACCTTACAGTAAAAATAACAAAATACACCCTTTTCCCCCAAATTTGCCAGCTGAACATCCCCTCACAACTGTAAACCACACACCAGCCCAGGAGGACTGTAGATCAACAGGCATCTTCCCGCTGTCTTGCCAGACACCAGGTGAGCGTAAGTAGCATATGTTGCCAAGCAACTAAACCCTGGAAGACTGGTTTGTGCCTGACCTGTAGGGTCGATGTGGCATCATCCGTTTCTGATATCTTGTGCAGCAAGAATTGTCAGTTTCTGGTAATACACACGGTCACTTTAAAAAACACAGAAACATGTGGCTATACATGGGGAGAAAAAAAAATACTTACTTTTTTATATAACATTTCTGATAAGAAATTGCTCAATAACAGTTTTTGAAAAGAAACCTAACAACTGGAACAACAAAATTGAGCTTGATTATAATGCTTCACAGACTATGAGATTCTGTATTTCAGGTATTTATGGAAAATTGATGACAGATAGTTGCTTAGGAAACATGAATTACAAAAGAACAAACTACTGCAGGGCCCACAAAGGTGTGACGATACCAGCACTGTATACTCTGTAACCATAGCAACTAGCAACAGGAAGACAAATGTGCTACATTCATTTAGCACATGTCTATAAACCTAAAACACACAAAATAAAAAAGACACCAGCTTTCTGTTAATCACACCAAGCCAAAAGGCAGTCCATTGTTTCCCTATAATTATGATAAAAAGGATAGGCCTTGGGTGTTGTTTTTAGAAATAAATAAAAAAAAAAAAAAATACAAGACACATAAGGTTCATGCTTTCAGGTTACATGGAGAGAGCTGGACACTCTTGAACCACATGATTCATCTGCTGAGCCACCAGAAGGAATATTATTTTTCACTTTATTATTAATCTATCCTAAATACAGCACTGAGCTTGCAGATCTACACTGCAGTACTTTATCAATTTGTTTTCTTCCCCTCATGCAGCACGACAGTCGCTGCAAATCACAAACGTTTATAGGCAGCAAAATAAGGACAAATCCACGGCAACCGTTTATGTTGTCCAATATACAACTTTGTTGTCTGAATACTCTTTCAAATTTAAGCATTTTTATTGGTCATCCACCGGTAACCATCTCAGTTCACCCAAACCATTTTTCTGGTGTGTCCACAAGGTGTTTGTTGTGTTTCAGCTGTTTCAGCAGGAACAGCACTTGATGAAAATCTGATTTCTTATACTTTTGATTATCCTTTATAGGAAATTCTGTAAAGGCTTGCAGTTAAATGAAATACTAAACCTTCTTTGCTTTTCTAAGAAATTCAAGAAACCACAACGGATCCCTTTGGTAAAAAAACAAAATAAAAAAGCATTCTAAAAACATGCATTTTTGCTTTCTAAAATGTTCCATGCATAATATTTACTGTTGACATTCTGAGAACATTAACTGATCAGACACTGTTTACTGCATAGGAAAGGCTTTTAGCAGGGAGAAAGACGAGTGTTAACTTGTAATGTGTACACAATGAACCCACTTGTTAGATTTTCTATAATCCTTGCCAAGAACTAACCAGACAGCTAGTCCTGGTAATCTGACATCAGTGGTACTTTGACATTAATTCAAAATAAATCAACGATGACACAGCTCAGAGGTGGACTAGTTCAGCACATAACAGCAACCTGACTTAAATCACAGGAAGACCTATGTGAACCCAACACTAAAGCATGCTTGTGGTTTGCATATCTGTATGGCAGAAAGCATTACTTTACTAACGCGTGCGTGTGATACATAGCATGGACGGTAATGTATATTAATAAAAACTTAGGTCATAAAACAGTTGTGAGAAAGACAGTCAGCTATATCGGTGCCTACTAATGACAAAGGTTACACTGTGAGGATCTCGGGTCAGACACATGTAAGGATTAATAGGCAAGGCACATTTCTCTAAAGTTTAACCCTCAGCCAGAAGTAAATATGATGGGTTCTACTTTAAAGAGGAAGTGAAAAAGGCAAATTGCAACTGCAATGTTATAACTTATTTCTTTCAGAAAATATGCCTTTGTTAGTAAAAAAAAAAAAAAAAAAAAAAAAAAAAAAAATAGTGTAAAATACAGTAATTAACATGTAACCAACCTGAACGCTTCCTGTACCGTCCGCTCGGGTAAATGGGGTGCAACAGAGGCAAATGCCTTTTTGAAGTCTTCCATAGTCAAAAATCCACGACCTTAAAAATAAACAGATTGATTCAATTCAATTTGAGGTGGTGAATAAATCCCAATTGAAACGATAATGTACTTTCTGTGCATTCAGAATTCAGCTAGGTTTTAGACCCAGGTTACAGGTGTAATGTGATTGACCTTGACTGATTGGCGTACCGAGTACAAAGCAATAAGAATATGAAGCAATAAGAAGTGATTGTGGTGACAGAGAACCTTAACTGTAATCTAAGATTATAAGAAGATATCATATTTCCTTCTCCTTCAATCTGATATCACACACCCCATTTCCTCCGGATTCACCAGAAGGCATGGACTTCAATAGATAATGTACTGGTGTGTGGATTTCACTAGTGTTTTTAGATATAATCCAGTATCCAACGGAGTAGAAATAATGGCTAAAGAAAAGGTCAAGCACTACACTCTTAACCACCTCTAGCAGGAGATACCAAGGTGTTGTACTTGAAGTATCATGGGATTTGGTTTAACAGTTGATGTGAATACCATATACAGTAAAATAATACATATATTTGTGTGTGTGTGTGTGTGTGTGTGTGTGTGTGGGGGGGGGGGGGGGGGGGGGGATTTAGAATTTAAATTTTACATTGTTTAAAAAGAATGTGAAGCAGTATTCAACCTTTGCCAATGCCAATGGCATATTCCATATAGCCAGTGAAAAGGGGTTTGGCATTCTGTCAATGATTAAAATGAAAAAAAGGCAAAGACATTAGTTTGAGCTAACTTGGCCCATGAACAAAAGCATATAAGCTGTTGATATAATAAATATTTATTGTAGAAAGACAATGCAAGATTTAGTGTCATATTTTGGCAACAGATATGGAAAGATTTTTTGAAGCTTGATTAACGTCGGAAAAAACAAAAGCATTACCCATCATAATTCTTTAAATAAATCTTACGGTCAAACAAACCCTAGTATTGTCTATGTAAAATACAATTAAATTCTTGTATGTACACAAAAAACTATGCACTGTGGGTTCAGTGGCACTTCACTCCTAACATGTCTCTATCCCTTGTTTGAAGATTACTATTATTTACATGATTTATTATACAATATATTGTACATTGTGAGCCAAACCCTGCTCTTCTTTGAAAGAATGATACAGGATCTTTAATATCCACAGAGTAGGCAGGAGTCTTACCCAAAGTACAGTACCAAAAGCTCCTACTGGACCACTGACCCACAAAAATATATCTTGCAGCACCAGGTTTTTATTGGAAGTCACTAAACTAAGTAATGACCAGGCTGAACCAACATAATCTGACCCCAAGGTGGTAGACAGCAGTCTTCACTGTTTTAGAAAAAGGACAGCCAAGACTTGACTTTCTCTCAGGGGAATTTACTTAGTTTTTACTTTTCATAAAGATGCCAAAAGGCATATTTCTTGTAACCAAATACTGGATTTACTACATATGCAATGCTTAAAGGAATGTATAGTCTTAACTGAACCTGATATTTTTTAATCATATTGCAAGGAATACTGAGGCAAGGCAAGACAAAGCAATTCAAATTTGGTGTTGAAAGACATGCAGACTAAATCTGTTCATACACACAATACATGACTGAAACTGTAAATGCAATATAGCTTAAGCAGTAAGCCCATACTGACCAAACCAGACTTGTGGTACATATAAATAAACTAAGGAGATGATGTAACAGAAAGGCCTACATGTAGAGAATGATTAGAATTTAGATACAGTATGCAGCGATACAGAAGCATTCAATGAGGAATTAAAAGAGTATCAACTCTCTTTGCCAAAGCCTATGTGTATTAATAACAAATGTCACAGCAAATCTTAAGGAAATGGGCTAGCTAAGTAAAGGAGAACACATCATAGAATTAAAATACAGCTGAAGCATGTAACAAGAACATCCGATTCCCTGTTAGTAAGCTGTTAATTAAATACTACCACCTTGAAATTGATTTGGAATGTACGTTCATATATTTATTTATTTATGACATTTATTTTAAAACATACAATGGATATCAAATCCTGTGAAGATCTGTCTCGTCTTTTCATAGTTATCTTGCGCTGCCAGTTTTCTTCCCATGAGACTTATAAAATGATCCAAAGGCATACCTTTGGGAAAAGAAAAAAAAGGGATTGGAGTTATTTTAGAATTATACACAGTTCACCGTCTACATTTTCATGCAGTCTAAATTCAGTTTATATATGGAATAGGACATTTTTATCAAGTAAGTCATCATATGCTAAAAGCAAGCAAAACTTTTTTTTTTTTTTTTTTTAACTGGCTCCATTCTGTCTGTGTTGGGAACCGTACTGAGAATGTTGGGAATACTTATTCCGAAATTGTCTACACACGTAATCATACTCATGCTCTGACAAGTGGCAACAAATATAGTCATGGTGGAGTCCAGTGAGAGAACAGGTTAAAAGGCAGACATAGTAAACGACACAGGCTTCAGTACTATGAAAAACTAAACAATGCATGTGTGCTACCATAGTCCATGGGTTCAAATGGTTTGTAAACAAAGTAAAATGGCTGTATCACTGATATATCCAGGTTAGAAACAATGACCCTAATATGGCTGTCATCTTAGGTCACAGGTCAAAGTGAAGGATGTCATTAGATTTTGCCTGCAGTTTCCGTGACACTGAAAATGTGAACTTGCCATCTTAAATGGTTTATGAGATATTAAATCAGTAGAAGGTGCAGTGGTGGCAGATTAACAAACTCTTACAGGGATGCTTAATACTGGCATCAAGACCTGCAAGTTTAGAATAGTATCTTACAACTTGATTTTGATAAAGCTATGCTAATGCCCTATTTTGAGACATGTATAGATCATCAAAACCACAATCACAATATATAGCCTTCAACAGTTAAACTAGTCAGAGACCATGACCAAGATTCAGTCACTCTTAATAACTAAGGAATATTAATACCAAGTTAATATTAATGCCAGCATCCATGGAGAAAAAGATACATTTACCTTTAACTATAGTCACTCACTATTGCAATCAAGGCAAAATAAAATATAAATAATAATAATTAAACAAAAAGCATTCAGTGCATTCACCCACAACATGTTTAAGTAAACTGACCATTTGATCATATCTCCAGTAAGGCATAAAGTAGATCACTCTATTAGACTGTGGAGTCGCCCATCTCAAAATTGCTTTTAAAAAGTCAAAGTAAGCAACATTATTTTGCCCTTTTGTTTTGTTTAGCAGCTTGATATTGGACCAATATTTTCTGATCAGGTTTAAAAC
This sequence comes from Polyodon spathula, assembly GCF_017654505.1. Taxonomy (NCBI): domain Eukaryota; kingdom Metazoa; phylum Chordata; class Actinopteri; order Acipenseriformes; family Polyodontidae; genus Polyodon; species Polyodon spathula. The sequence continues at coordinate 7,785,037 of NC_054545.1, forward strand.
TGGGTACAAGGAACACCACATGAGAATGCCTAGATGCCTTTATTATCAGTACACTTTTCTAACTGCTCACTGTCACATTCAAAGACACAACAGCACTGTTTTATCTGTGTTAGCAGCAGAGCGGAAAACAGGACTGATTATTTTAAGTGATATGTTAAAAGGAATTTGAAATAACTTTTTGTAATAAATTTCTATGCAAAAATGCATACAATCTAGGCACAAACCAATCGGAAAACAGAAGTCATGGATAACAGTTCTCACAAACATACATACAAGCAGTAATTTCATTCTTTGGTTCCTCAAAGAAAGATTTCATGGTAGAATATTTCATCACACCAGCATGCTGTTTTAACTAGATTATTCAGAGCTCTCCTACAGGGCAGTATACCGAAGCAATTTTCTCACGACTTAAAACAAGATACAATTACTTATTAATCTAGACCTTCAACCACTTACTATCCCTCTTTAAAATGCCTGTCCATACATTTATACTTGGGTTTATTTACTGAGGTATTGCTTGTCAAATCACCTGCAATGGATATAAATAATCCCTGATTATAATCACACTTAAAACCCTAAAGATTTTATTAATTCACCCTTTGTTTGAATTTTTTTTTTTTTTTACATTCATAATTAATGTTTTAATGTCATCATCTGCTTCTAATATTGTCAAAACAAAATACAATACATTCCATTTAGTTTCAATAAACACACACCCATTATTCTACAAACAATACAAAACCTTAAATAAGTGGTGCCCTTTTGTACTGTTTACTGGAAGGTAAAGTTCGTAAAAGTATTATAATTAAATGAATCTTGTATTTTGTAGGAATCTTACCAGGGATGTTTGCTTGCATAACTGAAGCCATCATTACATCTGTCTCTGTCTGCAACAGAAAAAGAGAAAAAAAATAGATTATAATCTCCAGCTTTGTGTGAGAATATCAGAGTTGTAAATTGTTGTTGCAAACCTTTGAATCAAAATAGTCTTAATCTCTTGGCGCCACCCAGTGGATAAATACAATAAGTATAGAGTATATACAGTCTATAGATGTTATAAATTAGTACTATATAACTACGCAGACAATAGTAGACTTTCTCTTGTTTTTCAATGTGCTGAATAAGATGAGTTTTTTTTTATTTGTTTTTTTCAAGATCTTTTTGGTTCTTTGCTTTGTTTAATTTGGGATATGCTGATATTTCTCATTTGTCTTTACAGAACTGAATGTGCAAAATAAGCATCTGCAAAGTTCATTGAACATACAACCAGAAAGCATAAGGAATAAGCACTGCAAGCAATTTATCTGAATACATTATTTGCAATACTATTTAAGTTTCAGTACTAGGAAATGTCTGTAATGTTGTCTTTGTCATGGAATATAACGAAAAAAAAGAAGTCATAGTGATGGACATCCCTCAAGTGTTTTGTATTTTCCACCAAGTATTACAAAGGTCGTTTTTCACGTTTTTTCAAGTTTGACTATTGGTTTCGAAACTGTGCCCATATTTTGCTATGGTGTGCTATGTGTTTTTTATACTTTTATTAAAAAATACAGATGACTGTGTAGCCTGTGTAGGCAGGTTGTAACTACATCGGCTGTGCTTGCTTTCCTCTTGTTAATGGCATAATGCATCTCAAGGGTGTTCTCCCTGGAGAATGGAAATGTGAACTCTAGTCCAAGAGGTATACTTAATATCCCTTAAGGAAAAACACAAAAGAGGCTGAATGTGAGAAACAGAAATACAATACTATTATTATTATTATTATTATTTAGTAGAAGTCTTTATCCAAGGCGACTTACAGTCTAGGGTGTATGAACTATCTGCAGTCTCACCCGAAACGCACACAAGGAGGTTAATATGACTTGCCCAGTGCCACACAGTGACTTAGTGCGCCGGGATTTGAACCGGGGACAAGGTTACAAGGACTTTTCTTTAACCAAAAAAAAAAAAAAAAAAAGAATTCTACAGTAATAAACATTTTTGATACAACCATAGGCCATTAGTCAGGTATGGAAAAATAAATGGTTACTGTACCTTAGAAGGCTTATATCCGAATAACATGACAACAGCGACCTTAACGTCTTCTCTGCTGAGATACCCTTTTTTATCTTCATCACAATGTTGGAATACCTTGCATTTTGAAGAAAAGTACCTTTTATATTCATGACGAAAAGACTAATAAAACAGTATGTATTAAAAAATATTAAAGTCATTAAAAGGCTTGTGACCGTGGAATTTTTTATTAAATTAATGCTACTTGTACATGTTTAATTGTTTATTTCGATTTAAATATATAGTAGCATGTAACATAATACATTTTACTGTACTTTGTTTGAGAAATAATTCTACGATGTATTATTTATCACACGATACCCAAATACCAAATTAATTGTTGGTTTGTTTGTTGTAAGTGTACGGTAAACAAATTTTAGGTACTCACCATAGCGAATTTATTTTTTTCAATATCGGTTACTTTTGTCTCATGCCTATTAAAATCTTTGATGTGGGAATACATTTTAAAATAAAAAACAAAATAGGGCCTACTAAGACAGCTCACAAAGAAGCACAATACAGTGCAACCGAAAGTTTTGAAGAGTTGCCTAGAAACTATAAAATGTACTGGTAGGTTGATTTAGCGTCAGTTCACTCTGGTTGGTCAGAATGGCACATCACGTCTTAAAGAAACAAATACACAAATCACAGAAATGAATGTGGCTCGGGCCACAAATGACTCACTTATATTTGGTAATTTAACAAAGCATAAAACATTAGCTCGATAACCGGCAGGCTCAAATATCATGATGAAGTAGTTGATACATGCGCTACTGTGTCAGTTTTCCCAATGGTATTTTTTCGCTAAATATCACTAGAAAACGACTTGGTCAAAACAGCCGGTTAACATAACTAACATAGAATTATAAACATTATTTCTTTTAATTCTCAAGTTTCATAGAGAACGCCGAACTGTTGTACTCTGACCATCTCTTCAGTATTATATTATTCTTGTTATTTGTTTTCCGGGGGAAGTAAAACGTAGTTGCACCCAATTCACGCATGGATGTCTTGTGATTCGGAGCTTTTTCTAAATCTCCAATGTTTACAATTCAAAGGATGTTTGTTTGGTAAACGTTACAATGTTAGTCAAATTAAATATGAACCAGTAGCCACCAATTTTAATAGAACTTTTTTTTTTCGTGAGTTCATTGTCATTTAATTATATGATTCTTTTGTTGTTTTTGCTGTGAACACAGTGGTAAGTTCACTTGAGTTGTCATATGTATATTAACTATATAAAAACGATACTGACTCGTAGTTTATTTTTTACAGAAACTACACTATTTCTGTTCAAATGATTGCAGCTAAATGATGAATGCACTGTGTAAAAAATATACATATCAATCATATGTATCAAACAAGATTGTTTCGCATTACAGCAGGTGTATTAGTGTTGCTATGACTGTACGTATTGTGCACATATAACACTGTTACTCTCAAGTCAAAATGGGATTTATACTGACTGGACAAAAATGGAGGGTGCTTTAGCTGTCGCGCGTCCCTGATGACAGATCCCCCGTGTGGAATGTGAAAGTGCACCCGGCGCGAATCACGGTGAGATAGCCCATCCCCTGCCATGCTTCACAGGCGCAGAGTATCATCTTGTAGCGCTGCAGTTCTGTTTGTCTCAGAAGGTTGCACGGTCCTTTTATGTTCTTGACCTTTCAACTAGAGTTGTGCGCTTTCACGTGGTGTTTTTTGTTTTTGTTTTTGCAAATATTGCCATGACGTTGAGGAACGAACCGATTGAACCTTCACTGCACCCTTATTGATCACATCGATCCATCGCTGTCACATGGCTTTAACATCTGACAATACCACACTGCAGACCAAACACTTTGAGATGTTGTCTACACAGTTACCCATTTTCCTCAGTGCATATCACTGATATGTTTTTTTTTTTTTAATTTTAGTTAATAGTTGAAGTTAAAACTAACTATGTCTTATCTGAGGCACCTCCACTCATCAGTTTCTCCTATGATGTACACAACATTTCCCCTTGTCCTTCCAGATCAGCTATGTCTCAAGAGAGTCTGCATGGGAAATGGACTGTCTCAAGCAGTGACGAGGAGGACCCTGCTCCTCTGAGTCTACAGCCTTTGAAAAAAGAGGAGCACCCTGACAAAGACAGAGCTACAAGTCATGGGAAACAGACAACATTGTTTAATGAGAAGCAGGTACCTGGACGCTCTCCAAAGACAGATAAAAACAGGTCTTACATGGAAAGTGGACATAATAAGCCAACGGTTTCTGCAAAGACTTATACTAACTTTTTAGGTTCCAGATCTGAGGAAAGAAAGAACGCACCTGCCAGTGAACAAAAACCTCTTTCATTTATGACTTCAAGAGATTCTGGAACGACCACGCCCGTTGTCAAAAGAAAGAAAGAGAGCGAAGACTCTGGCTGGTGTCTCTCCAGCAGTGATGAGGAGACAGAGTCTGAACATGCAGGTAAAAGAGCCACTCGGCGGCAGAGTCCAAGTCCCAAGAGAAGGAAATCCGAAGCAGAGAGGCGTTCCCCAAGCCCAGGGGACTCGCAGCAGCTGGATGAATCTTTCAGCTCCTGGGATTTGCTGGAAGGAGGGGAACCTTTCAGATTTTATCTGAATAAAGTCACTGGCATATCAAACAGGTACAATGCTGGGGCTCTCAATATTAAAGGTAAGAACCAATACAGACGTGTTGACTTGAATAGTGATTGTATAATTTTTGTGTTTTGCGGTCAATATATGTAGATATAGATAGATATATCATTGATAAAATAAAAAAAAATCCACAATAAATTTCAGCACATTCTGTCAATTACTTTTTCACTAGATCGACATTTTATTTCCCAAGCTGACAAGAAAACTGTTATAGATGGTAACAAAAGTGAATCATGTAGATGATTGACAGTCACATTGCCCAAGTACTTAGCGATGCAAACAATGACTGCATGTTACACATTTAGTAACTTGCCTCTTCGTTGTTTACCTGGAACAGTTAATGAAGATGCAGTACCAACTGCACTCAAGAGAACACCTACATTGGTAGAATGTAGATCTGAATCACGTTTGTAACAAATGGTGTTGTTTATTTGACAGACTATACATATTTACATACTTTTCAATTTGTTTTAAACAGACATTCTGTCGCCTTTCTTTGGGACACTCAAAGCATCTGTTCAGGTATGAAAGGTTAACAAATTATTTTTGTAAAAGCAGATGCTGGTAATGTTACAATAGTTCTGTGATCTTTATTATTGCTTATGGTTTGTTAATTGTACTTTGTTTTGTTTTAGTTTAATTACTGCTTTGATGTGAAATGGCTGGTAAAACAGTATCCACCTGAGTTCAGGTAAGTCTTCCGTTGTTACAGTATGTGTTCTGTTGTAAAGATTTAAAAACTAGGGCTTTGTTTCACAGATGCATTTAATGAAACATGTTTTTATTTGTGCTTACATCATTGGCTCAGGGAGTCCAAAAAGTTAATCGCATCCCAGTAAAAATTCTATTGCAGTATATCTTAAGACATGATGTTAATAAACAACAGCAAAGATTTGAAATTACTTCAGTTGAGTTTCAAATATATTCCAACTAAAAGTTTCTTTTTAAGGTCAAAACCTCTGTTGATTGTCCATGGGGAGAAACGGGAGTCAAAAGTTCGACTGCATAAGGAAGCTCATCCTTATGAACACGTGCGTCTCTGTCAGGTAAGACTGCTTTTATACCTGTGTCTGGTAGAGTTCACGTAAGAACATAGAACAAAAGGAAGTTCACAAACGAGAGGAGGCCATTCGGCCCATCTTGCTCGTTTGGTTGTTAGTAGCTTATTGATCCCAGAATCTCATCAAGCAGCTTCTTGAAGGATCCCAGGGTGTCAGCTTCAACAACATTACTGGGGAGTTGATTCCAGACCCTCACAATTCTCTGTGTAAAAAAGTGCCTCCTATTTTATGTTCTGAATGCCCCCTTATCTAATCTCCATTTGTGACCCCTGGTCCTTGTTTTTTTTTCAGGTCGAAAAAGTCCTTTGGGTCGACACTGTCAATAACTTTTAGAATTTTGAATGCTTGAATCAGGTTGCCATGTGGTCTTCTTTGTTCACGTAGTCATATTCCATTATTTTAGCCTGTCTGCATATGACATGCCTTTTAAACTCAGAATAACTGTGGTTGCTTTTCTTTGCACTCTTTCTACAGCAGCAATATCCTTTTTGTAGCGAGGTGACCAGAACTGAACACAATATTCTAGATGAGGTCTTACTAATGCATTGTACTGTTTCAACACTACTTCCCTTGATTTAAATTCAACACTTTTCACAATATATCCAAGCATCTTGTTGGCCTTTTTTATAGCTTCCCTACATTGTCTAGGTGAAGACATTTCTGAGTCAATATAAACTCCTAGGTCTTTTTTTCATAGATCTCGTCTTCAATTTCAGTATTGTCCATATGATATTTATAATGCACATTTTTATTGCCTGCATGCAGTACCTTACACTTTTCTCTATTAAATGTCATTTGCCATGTGTCTGCCCAGTTCTGAATCTTTTCTAGATAATTTTGAATGTCCTTTGCTGCTGCAACAATGTTTGCCACTCCTCCTATTTTTGTGTCATCTGCAAATCTAACAAGTTTGCTTACTATACAGGAATCTAAGTCATTAATGTAGATTAGGAATAGCAGAGGACCTAATACCGATCCCTGTGATGCACCACTGGTAGAACTAAACAATAAATTTAGTAAATAAATATATTAATGTATTATGTGATATGTTTAGTTTTTCTGTTGAACGAATTACTTTGAAGAGCTTTATCCTCATTTTAGTGCTTGTATACATTCTCTTTCTCCACCAGGGGGTGGTATTGAATCACCATCTATTTTACATGGTCTTTTCCAGTGTTGTAATCAACCACAGAGATAGGTATCATATGCCACTCTGCTTCACCTAGAACTTCTTAACCAACTGTTTCTTGTTTCGTTTTTACAGGCAAAGTTAGATATAGCATTTGGGACTCATCATACGTAAGTATTTTATCTTGATAATAATCTGTTTGGTCTAGTTCTAAAAACGACAAGATTCCCAACTAATTGTGCAAAAAAAGAGATTAATATTTTTTGTTCTTTAGTTTGTTCTTATTATTTCATTCAAAAAAGTAATAAAAGAGTGATTATCAGTTGGTAGTGAGTTCAGATTTCACTACCCTTATTTGCTTGTAGGGTCACAATACAATCTACACAATTGTATGATAAAGTATTTCAGTAATACCCCAGAGGATAATTTCACAACCTGCATATTAATGTTCTCTATAAACACTGTCAAACTTAACTGGATTCTCAGATTTTTCTAAAATCTAAAGATTAATTACAGAATTGAAGCACTGTTTCTTATGGCAATGTAGGAGGCAATAAAACATAAAACCGGTTGATTGATTTTTCGATAAGGTATAACACATTAATGTGTTTAACTCAGCAGTCAGTCAACATGATATACTGGTAGCCATTAAATGGAAATAAACCTGGGTATCCTTGCATAAATATTTATAAAGTTAATGTCAGCTCCTTCCTGCTGAGTTTTATTGCAACTTGCAGCAGTTGCAGGTCAAAGTAAAAGTGAACTATGACTGACTTAGGCCATAATGACCCTTCAGAATAAAAGCACACCTGTTGCTTATTAATTGTTTTTAATGCTAAGTTGTTCATTATTGTGTAGTAGTAACTTTATCAATACAGAAATGCTTACTCAGTTGATTATTAATTGAAGAGGTTCCTTTGCATTGCAGATACTTTTTTTCAAAGGCAATGCTCGTTAAAACCATGCCAGCAGACACAAAGTGCTCTGATGTGTTTGTAATGTGCAGCAATGACAGTAACATCAACAGAAAGTAATGAAGTGGAGTGGGGGGGGGGGGGGGGGGGGGGGGGGGTTTTTTTTTCTTCTTTACACTGCAAAGTACCATACAGTGTTATGCACAATCAGAATATTGGTGTACCAGTTACCAGCACAGGTCTGGACTCAGAAACACTGATTTAACAATCCATATAGCTTATTCTTGTGTTGGAAACCCCTATTGTTAGATTTGCAGTATAATTAAGAAATTAAATTTGTACAATGTATATACTGTACTTTCTATTGTGAGACTTGAAGCAGTCAGTTCTTTCATGTTTGAAACTTCTCTATTTCATTTATTTGGAAGAATATGCTTCTAATAGATTATGGAAACAGACTGCAAACACATTTACAGTTTGATGCTAAATGATATCATCTACATGCATACAGGAGGTTAGGACTAGATTGGTGAAGTGTGTTTTATCTTTTTAATTGATGAGGAAGATTGTAATTCACTTGTACACAGTTTAGGCATCAACATGTTGTTGGATTAAAATTGTTGTCAAAATACAATGAAGTGTTCAGTAGTTTGTCTCTAAATTGTTCTGTCATCTTGCAGGAAGATGATGTTGCTATTATATGAGGAAGGTTTTCGAGTTGTAATTCATACATCAAACCTCATCCACGATGACTGGTATCAGAAAACACAAGGGTGAGTAATTCCAGTAAATATGTTTCAATTATAAGTATAGTCTGTATTTTGTCACAGAAAGGTATGATTTGTTTTAGATTATAGAAATACTTGAATTATAACATGCTTGGTTGTAAAATGCTTAAACGATGATGTTAATAGAACAAGGTAAACTCTTTAATTTAACTATCAGACACCAGGGGGCATGTCATGAAGTTTCATTTGTAGGTCACGTTGGCAGTGGTGAATTGCAGAGTTCAACTAGACTGTACAATTTAGTGACTAGCAAATTTGGTTTGAAAATATGCCCAATGATAGATTAATCCCTGAATTTATTGGTAGTAATCCGAATACATGCTGTAAAAATGCAATGGTTTAATTATCTTATACCAGTAAACCACACTGGGAGGCTGTTGTAGCCATTCCTTGAAGAGTCTATGCCAAGCAATTTCAGGGATGGTTTTTCAGGGATGCTAACACAACCAACTCTCTATTCACAGAAATGTAAAAATAAAAAGCTGTTAAAGCATATATATATATATATATATATATATATATATATATATATATATATATATATATATATATATATATATATATATAAGATGTGTGTGTGTGTGTGTGTGTGTGTATATATATATATATATATATATATATATATATATATATATATATATATATATATATATTAAGGATGCACTTATACTTCATGAATTCCCCTCTGTATTCATGAAGGTAGGGTGCAGTGCATTTAAAAATTCAGATATTCACAGGCATTTCGAAAGGCACGATTAAACAAACATCAAAGCTGCTTTTCCTGGTTTCACTAAGTATGTACAGTATATCTATAAATAATGTAATCCTAATGCAGGTTCAGCAATCTCTGTGGTTTTTTTGACATGCTAGAGGAAGTACCCTTGCTGCCTAAATAATACAAGGCAAGGATGCAGAAGCATTAGGGGCCAGGAGAGGACAACTCTAGTGTCGGTGAAACTTGCATTTCCTAGTGATCTTTATTAAAACAACTCCAGGTTTGTAGATGGAGTTTATAACTGACAGAAGCTGGTCTATTTTGAAACCATGCCTCATAAAATCAGAAACTGTCCATCACGACTGTTGAACTAAAACAAGGTGTTTACTGTCACAGCTGTTCAGGATTGTTGGATGATTTTATACCGGTATGTGTTGCAGGGCTACGTCCAGTTGTTTAAAGATGTTAGCAGTTTTTTTGTATTGGAGAGAATGAATTCTGTTAGCTTACGGAATGAGCTGATTTGCATGTCTCCAGCGGGAAAGCAATCAATCAATCAATATTTATTTTATATAGCGCCTTTCATAGTGGACCACCATCACAGAGCGCTTTACAAGATAGTGAGGAACGATGCATAATACGTTAAATACAGTGAAATACAGGGCATAGTACATTAAGTACAACATTAAAAAACTATGCAAACACATTAAATATAGCCAGAATACATTAAATAAAAGGCTAGGATGTGAATTGTAAACATTGTGGATGCGTGTGTCAAGCAGAATCATACAGATAAGATGAAAAACCTGAAATAGCAATTTAGACAACAACTAGTAACAGATACCAAGTTTAGAGAGCATTAAAAGCAAGAGAAAACAAATGGGTTTTTTGAGTTGATTGGAAGCAAGCGACTGTGGGAGCTACATGCACTAGAACTGGGACAGAGTTCCAGAGAGTCGGGGCCATGAAGCTAAAAGAGCGCTCTCCCAGTGTTGCGTGCTTTTGCTTGGGTATAACCGGAAGCATTGGGTATAACCGGAAAGTCAAAGGACCTCAGCTTGCAGGCAGGGACATAGCGGGTCAGCAGGTTGGAGACCCGGAGTGGTATATATTAAACTGTTTTCTTTTGTTAGGATATGGCTGAGTCCACTATATCCCAAGTTACCAGAAGGAAGCTCTGACACAGCTGGGGAATCCTGTACAAACTTCAAACACGACCTGATTGAGTACCTTGCATCGTACCGCTCTCCTACCCTGAATGAGTGGATAAATCATATTAAGGAGTATGATTTATCTGAAACTAGGTAATAATCAGATCTCATATATAAATAATTATGTTATTAACACTCCCTATTGCAGAGGACTAGAGTGTGTCATCCCACTGTGCCTGGTTTCACAGACCCTGATTTACACTAATCTTACTACAGGGCCTATTTAAAGGAGTACTCTCTGGATTAGCATGTTATCCGTTTTTTACTGTTTCTGCACACATGGATATTTGGAATGTTTAAGTCACCAGTATGTTTTACTTTTGAGCATTTTCCGAATAAGCCCGAGCAAGGTGGAATTTCAGTAATGAGGGTCATATAAAAATGTCCGTTGCAAGGTGTGCGCAGATAATCTCTGAAGAATCTCTGAAAAAGAGAACATACTGCAGCACTACTTGCTCTCCAAATGATTGGTTGTTATTTTTTACACATATATCCAGTGTGTATGTTAAAGGATGTTTAACACATTGACTCATCGCTGTTTAACTTCTGTCAGGGTTTACCTTATTGGGTCAAGTCCAGGGCGATACCAAGGCGCTCAGAAAGAGAAGTGGGGACACCTCAAACTCAGGAAGGTATAACTGTTTAAAGGTCTGGTGTGGATATTATATAGTGATATGATCTATCAAATAAGTGGTTATAACAGATATTCACAATTTCTTTACTCTTCTTGGATTTACTGTTATTTGTAAACCATGTTTTAAATGCAACCTTTTATTAGAAAGGTCAAGCATGGTGATAGAACGGGTTGTGTTGCTGGTCCTGCCGACCCCTGCTGGAGAAATGAGGTAGTAGGACATAAGCTATATTATTACAGATCTTTACATACTAGAGCAGTGGTCCTCAAAGTGGTGCCCGCGGCAGGCCTGTACTAGAGGACTAAGTAGAATACATCTGCTACATAAGTGTGGGTTTGTTCACATTTAGATACTACCTTGGATGAGGTAAAAACTCTACTGCACTACAAGTGTAAGTGCAGGCTATAGAAAAGCTGAAGTTTAGAAGGTACCTCTCAGTAGCCTATTCAAATCTTCAGTCTTTTCAGCATCTGTCTTGGCTGTTGCGATAGTGCTGTAACATAGTCGCTTTCATGAGGGAACAATGAACATGTTAAATGATGATAAATAATGAACTAACTATAAAAAGTACTGTATTTTATGCTTTAAATGTTGGTTGTTTTTTGGGGGAAGAATTGAAGATGTATAATGTTTTACGTATGATGAAGTGATAATGGTAGGGAACCAGATTTATGAACTGAATAAACCTGATCTAGTTATGTATTTGTTTATGTTCCTAAAAGCTGTTAAGCGAACATGCATCATCAGATTCTGGTGAGGAGACCTGGCCTGTTATTGGTCAGTATTCCAGTATTGGATCACTGGGGGCAGATAAAACCAAGTGGTTAACTTCAGAATTTCAGCAGACTCTCACGACTCTTCAAAAAGGGGTTAAATTTCCACCCAACCACGAGATCCCACTTCACTTGGTGAGCAGTTGAACAGAGGATGTAATCTTAGAGGTGTTGATGAACTTTCTTTATGCAAATTCATAGTCTTCCTTCTGTGTGGCTTACTAATACTGTGAATATGAACAGCTTCTTTTTGTGTGAGAAACAAAATACATAAGCTATTTCAGAACTTAATAATTGAGCCTTGACACATGTGTCTGTCTTTTTGTTTTCATACTTATTTCAAGTAATTCTAGGAAGTGTCAAAACAGGCTAAATTAGTGTTCTTGTAGCTTCAGTCGGGTCATGGGCTGGGTGCTACATTTTTATTTACTTGAGAATAGTGATCATCCTATCTTGATGGATGTTGCTCATAAATACATTTTTAAAAAAGAGCCCTTTTGCCGATAGATTTTATGATAGCTGATTTTAAGATAGCTGTCAACTGTTTAAGGCTTTTGTTGTCATATACAATTCCATGTCCATTCAGACCTATTGCATCTGCACAGTTCAAATACTGTAGTGAAACATTAAAATGCTTTTATCCCTTCCGAATGAACTTTTAACCAGAGGCAAATTCTTATAAAATGATTAGCAATTCAACAAAAAAGAACCCAGTTACTCCCTTAGGTGGTGTTATCCTTCTGTGGATGAATTGTCCCAGCTACAGGAATATAGTGAAAGCACATACGAATATAACGCTTACACTTCGAACTGCCTTGAGAGGCCTTCATCTAATTGTAATGAAGCTTGATGGTGGCACAAGTTTTTAAAGGTATGGCTCACAAAAATGAGTTTTGTATACCTGCCTCCACTATAGAACAGGGTACTAACTCATTTGCTGTTGTATCTAAAAATAGGAGTGTTTTTTTTTCCTGATAATTAAATGTTAATATTTTTTTTTAACACATGAAAAAATAAATGAAGGCACACCTAGCCTTGCTACCTATCTAATCCAGCTTGCAATAAAACTATGTTATAGTTTTAGTATGGCTGAAACTGCTGTATGCTTTACGGCTCTTTCTGTCCCTGGATTAAATAATTGTTGTTTTTTTTTCTTTTTACATAGATATATCCAACGGTGGAGAATGTCAGAACAAGTTTGCAAGGTTATCCAGGTAACCTAATTAAATGTGCATTTGTGTTCATTATTTTTTAATGAAAAATGCCATGTAGTACATTGATTTTCCATATTTGCAATACAAGTTCAATTAAAAATGTATTTATAGCTATATGCTCAGACCAGATCAGTTGGGCCCATGGAAATGACTCACCCTTAGGTCAGTGACTTACATCAGTTCATTACTTTGTGTTGGGAAGCCCTTGAAACAAGCTTTAAAGTGAGACAAATGTTATTACCCGACACGCAGAGAGAAGGGCAGAGGTCCTTCACACACTTTCTCACCTTCAGTTGCACAGCACTTATTTGCATACCTGCCCGGCAGTATTTTCTCGTTCACTTCTGGTTTATGTTTCATCAACCAGAAACGGATGAAACGCCTCTGTAGAATTTGGTCCACTTGAGTTGCAATGACCCTGTATTATATATACTATAGTTTACATTTGGAATTGCAGGAGTTACAGAGATTTCTTCTGTCAGTTAAAATACTTGTGAAGAGAGTGTATATGGCTTTGAGAAAGAAAAAGCTTTTTGTTTTCAAATTTGACGTTGTTTCTGTCGCTCCACAGCTGGTGGCTCGTTACCGTACAGTATACAGACAGCACAGAAACAACTCTGGCTTCATTCATACTTCCAGTAAGTAAGATCTTTGATTTTTTGGGGGGACTGGGCCATTATACATTTAATATAGTTTAAAAAAACAAGACAAATGTATGCTATATTGTAACAGATTATTTGATGTTACTTTTTCTAGGGTAAAACAAAAAAAAAACTGTGGGATCAATAACTGGATTAAACAGCAGGTCCTTGATTGGCACAGTGGCACAGGCTGCTTGAGTTTGGCTTCATGTTCCTTAAATAAAATCACCGAAAAAAAGGTGTTTCATTGCATTTTGTATTACTCCTTTATTATTCCTTGCTAACTTATGGTTACCGAGTCTAGAAAGACTCCCAAAAGAAACCAGGCATGTATGAATTAACATGGTAGCATCAACACTGTTTAGCTTTATCATGAAATTATTAGATTTGTTTATTTAATAAGTGTCAGTTGTGTATATTCCACAATATTGTCATTATTGACAAAATATGAGAAAATGTGCTAACTAGTTATAACACATAACATTTTCAGCTACATTTCAAAGGACAATCCATTTGTCAAACTTTCTCTTATTCAATTTGGAACTGAAGTGTAATGTTGTTTTTTTGGTTTAGTGGGGACTGGAAAATGAAAATGCTGATAATTTCATAAAAGACACATTTCGTGATTTTCTCGCACTGAAGAAACTGTGTGTTTAGTATTCTTCTGTGTCATACTGGTGCCTCATTTCAGCAGATGTGCTTTATTAACAGGGTTGAAAATAACACATCTCTGCATAGAAGTCTTAAGGAGAACTGCCAGCCCAGAGTAGTTATATGTAGCTGTCAAAATGCAAAGCTTTTTATGCCTTGGTGCAACATCTCTTCAAAGCATTAATAATCTGTTACGCAGAGTCTCAGCTACATAGCTTGCCAGCAAAGCACTTCAGAAAAGGCAATACTGGCACTCATTATATTTATATTATGTTTTTTTTTTGTTTTGTTTTGTTTTTCAAATTTGTTTTTGGGATTTAACTGTTTTGAAACCATAATACATACAACTGTTGATATTGAAACTCTGGGAAAGTGTCTGAAGTAAAATTGTGCCACTGTGTATTACTGATATGGGGCATTCATCCCCTTCCACATCTTTAAATGCAAAATTACTCTGATACTGCTAAAGAATGTTCAGACCACAAGTTCCATCAGAATTAAATAAGCGCTTCTACAGATATGTACAAATGTCACTGTGACATACAGACAGACTGTCAGATGGCTTGTCTCCCCAGATTGGGATGCGCTGATTGGCTTTTGCTAAAGAAGGTCATTTCAGTACAATTGAAGGAGTAGTTCTGACAGTACACCTGCCTCCTCTACATCCCTATGGCCCTAAGGGATATTTATATTTTGTGATAGTTTCCATAGTGTTATCTTTAGAATTTGTGAGACACATTAAATCCTTGGTCTTGCATTTGCAAAGTGATCTTTTTTTTCCTGTTTCGGCAAAGAAAATTTATCTAAACTTAATTAGAAACCCTTTTGTTAACATGAAAAGAGAAAAGTACAGCACTTCAAATCTGCACAAGAACTCAGTAATTGTGTAAGTGTTGTCTGCAAGGCTGATTTAAATCACATCAGTGTCCGTGTCCATTACTGAATATGCATGTCATTGTTATTTTATATGCAGGCTTTGATTTCAGATGCAAATGCATCTGGTGTCTTAACCAGGATTAGTCATCCATAGAAACTGAACTGCTTAAACAAATGTGTTCTTTCTCACTGAGTAGAGGTTTGCAAGTACAATGAATAATAAGAACAATAATTGCCTGAGCATTTCTTTTTTAAATATATTTTTCCTTTATTACAAAAGTGAAGTGTCATATTTAATTTGGTACTGATTCTTTTTTTTTAACCAT
This sequence comes from Polyodon spathula, assembly GCF_017654505.1. Classification (NCBI taxonomy): domain Eukaryota; kingdom Metazoa; phylum Chordata; class Actinopteri; order Acipenseriformes; family Polyodontidae; genus Polyodon; species Polyodon spathula. The sequence continues at coordinate 7,800,674 of NC_054545.1, forward strand.
CAGTTTATGGCTCATCTTAAAGGCCTGCATTTCTATTTTGCTGTTGTTTGCAGTTTTATATATAACACAACTGTCTTATGATTTTTATTAAACTGTGTTATCATATGCTATTCTGTTGTCTTTGTGCTGGGTGATGTATGTAACCAATTCACCTTGCTGTATAACTCTAATGTTTTCTAGTAAATGGTCAGCTGATGTGACAGGAAGAACCCATGCCATGCCACATATAAAGACCTACACCAGGATCTCTCCACACTTTAAAGAACTCGCTTGGTTTATTGTGACTAGGTAAATATATTTTAATTGACTGGTGTTGATGGATTCTGATTTTCGTTTTTAAGACCTACATCACCAACTATGTGAGGTGCTTCGTGTTCTCCATGGTGACCTCCTGTGATGTTTTTTTTTTTTTTTTTTATCTTGGCGCACCCTGCCACCAAATGTGGTAATTTCAGCGTGTGTTTTAAAGGCAAAAACCCTGTCGCCAGCATTAAGCTTTTGAGCTTGCCCTGCTGATAATTTTTTTAATAAACAATTCTTGTTTCTTAAATTAGTTAATGTGTAAGTAACCAAGTGTTAGCAAACCCTAGTGGACTAATTTGTGGCAGCATTTGAGCCCTTTGAGTGTTGGGTTCCAGGGAATTACACATGATATTTAATTGACAGGTCATGTGACATCATAAGCCAAGAGAGTAGCTTCGGGTAAAGTTAATTTTCAGCATCACGGTGGGGTCATTCGCAAGACAACCCCAAGCCGATCACAAAAAGATTAGTAATAATAATCATGGAAATTAGATGCATTGCATTCACTAGAATCATGTGATTTGACAGCAGGGTATCAGGAAGAAAAAAGTGCCTGGCCACAGTGGTTGCTTAGAAACGAAAACTTGAGGTGTGGAAAATTCATTAACAAGATGACTATCTTGTCTCTGTCTGGGAGTAATAGGAAATTGTTTCAGAATATGCAGCAATCAAAAAGACTGTTCTGCTCCATTCTCAAGAGGACATTTGCAAAAAGAGAGATGTGGGCTTTGTTCTGTTTTGAATTGTATGTTTAACTGCTTTCTCTCTGGTTTTTTACTTTGATGGTGTTTTTTTGTATCATCTTTGACGTGTACTCAATGTATATAAAAGAACACATCAGCACATGCAAGAACACAGCAATCCTAAGCAAACTGCAAAAAAACACTTTTAATTCCTTCTTGTCATGAAATGTATGTGTGTATATAAAATAAGCAATAAAATGATCTAGGTCTGTGTTTAAGACATTGAGTCAGTATGCATTTAATAGAGTGTGTAGTTTGCGCACAAAGCTTAGGACAATATTATTTGCCTATTCCCTTGGACTTGTAATGTGTTACTCTCAAGCAACTTATCTTACATCAGAGGAAGCAGAAGTGTAGCTGTGCTCAACTGTCAGATGTACATTGCCTCACATTGTGGTTCAGTGTTGGTTTTACTTTGTGCTGTAAGAATCACTTGGGACTGCTCTGAACTACAGATTTTGGAAACAGCAATAAAAAAGCCCTTCTTTTGCTACAATCTAACACTGACACTTGAATTTTACTGTTTGAGACACTGCTGTGTTTTTGATGTTCCACACTACTGTCTTGCAAAAATCAATGAAAACCAAACAGGTACAGTAGTGCTCGTCAGAATCTGTCTGATTACACTATGTAACACAATTTTTGTTCCTGGGTAGTAAGTGTTATTTCCTAATTGCTTATGCCTCAAAAGTATAGAAAATGGCTATTATTCCCCACAAACTTTGCTTTTGTGACCAGGACAGTGATATTTTGAAATTTACCTATTTCCAATGAGAAAACGGGTGAATTTATGTCTTTTCGTTCACATAAAGTCAGAAAAAAACAACATATGGATCCAAATTAACATGTATTTATACTAAAGTAATACAAAAATGACTACAGAAGATTTAGAAGTGAGTAGTTTTTCGAGATTTACGATTATACTGTAAATCACTTTCACGAATCAGCCCCCAAATGTAGTCTCCCATCATGTTCTCGTTATACTGTCCTTGGTAGCGGCGTTCAAAGTCCAATATATCCTGGTGGAAGCGCTTGCCTTGCTCCTCCGAGTACGCTCCCATGTTCTCCTTGAATTTATCAAGATGAGCATCAAGAATATGGACTTTGAGGGACATCCTACAGCCCATTGTGCCGTAGTTCTTCACCAGAGTCTCAACCAGCTCCACCTAGTTTTCGGCCTTGTGATTGCCCAGGAAGCCCCGAACCACTGCGACAAAGCTGTTCCAAGCCGCTTTCTCCTCACTGTTGAGCTTCTTGGGGAATTTGTTGCACTCCAGGATCTTCTTTATCTGTGGTCCGACGAAGACACCGGCTTTGACCTTTGCCTCAGACAGCTTAGGGAAGAAGTCTTGAAGGTACTTGAAGGCTGCCGACTCCTTATCTAGAGCTCTGACAAATTGTTTCATAAGGCCCAATTTGATGTGCAGTGGTGGCATCAGCACCTCCACCAGTGGCTCCCACTTGATGTTGTTCTTCCCACAGAGAACTCGGTCCGCTGTGGCCAGTTCCGCCTGTGGTAGTGCGCCTTGGTGTCCCTGCTGTCCCAAAGGCAAAGACAGCAGGGAAACTTGGTAAAACCACCTTGGAGACCCATCAGGAATGCCACCATTTTGAAGTCTCTTATGACCTCCCAGCCGTACTCATCATACTTCAAGGCGTCCAGCAAGGTCTTGATGCTGTTGTAATCCTCTTTGAGGTGCACCGAGTGAGCCAGGGGAAGAGACGGGTACTTGTTACCATTATGGAGCAGCACGGCTTTGAGGCTCCTGGATGAGCTGTCAATGAAGAGGCGCCACTCATTCTGGTTACAGGCGATTCCAATTGCCCTGAACAGAGTGGTCACATTGTGGCAGAAGCAGAGCCCATCTTGACGGGTGAAGAAGCTGGAAAAACAAGTTTCATCCAACAAGTTCCACTGCTTGAGCCTAGACATCAAAAGCTCGGCATTGGACTTGGTAAGACCAAGATCTCTAATCAAGTCATTGAGGTCTTTTTGGTTGGGGTAGTATGGGTTTCTCTCCTCAGCTCCACCTCTGAAATTGTCATCTGGATCTACAATGTCTTCCTCGCTCTCTGACTTGCTGCTCTCTTCTAAAGACGGCTGCTCTCTCTCCGGAGGAGTGGGTATGGGGAGCTCATGGCAGTGTGGCACCGGGGCGATGGATGAAGGAAGGTCCGGATACGTGATAGCAGGTGCATTCTTGCCAGTCCGACGTTTGGAAGGGTCCACCATGCAGAAGTAGAAGTTGCTTGAGTGGTCAGTGGGTTCCCGCCAAATTCTTGGGATAGCGAACTTCATGTCTCTCTTTTCCCCTCTGTACCATCCTACAAAAATATGAAATATTATTTCACCCATGACTAAGGTGTAAGAGATTCTTGCAACATTTTTCATATATGATATATTTTTTCAGTAACATTGAAAATTGTAAAACATTTTAGAATTAAAAACTTTTACAATTTTAAAAATTTGAACAAATTTTATAATATAAAATTCCGAGCAACAATTGTCCATCTTACCTTCCAGAGTTTTTTTGCAGTGCTCGCAGGTGAAATGAGGTGCCCAGGGTTTGTCTTGATCCCCGACAGGCATGCCGAAATATGTCTTGTAGGCCTCACACATCTTAGCAGATGCTTCCACGGAGTACTTTTTCGCTCTTGTCTAGATAAATTGGCCGCAGACATAGCAAAATGCGTCTGCCGGATGCTTGCAGCCTCTTGATGCCATCTCAGAAAAATGCAGATATGTATCCACTTAGGCAGCCTGAACTAAACTGAACTGGTGGGCTTAAGGCCCCTGTATTTATACTACTATTTATATTACTGGAAAGTTCTAGAAAGTTCTAGAAGTTACTTCAAGTTTACTCAGCACTGAATCTATCTGGAATGTTCTGGAAAATAGGTAAATTTCAAAATATCACTGTCCTGGTCACAAAAGCAAAGTTTGTGGGGAATAATAGCCATTTTCTATACTTTTGAGGCATAATTAGGAAATAACACTTACTACCCAGGAACCAAAAAAAAATAAAAAATTGTTACATGGTGTTACCATTCATTGCTAGGCATCAGAAAAAGTTCTCTGGGTCCTCGTAGGAATCAAAGCAACAGGCCACCACGCTTTGCATTGCTATAATTGTGCCTGCCATTGAGGCTGCTGTCTTTTCTAATGAGGCAATCTTGTGCATCTCAGGGGAAGGCAGAATTTGGATGTAGTGTTTAAAGTTCTAGGGATTTGATAAATTCGCACCAGAATATTTTCCTTGAGGCTGACAGTCTGATATACTAGTTTTAATATATTGCATGCTTGAATTGATACTTTAAACTGAATTATAATTAAATGGGTGTTTCACTTTTGAAAAATACAGGTCTGAAGGTCAGTAGTGTGGAGGCAGTATTCTTGGTACTGGTGTAATAATAAGAAGTGGGTGGACAGATTCTTATTTAATGCATTAGAAACCAAGCAATTATTTTTACAGCAGTTCTTAAACGACCTCTTCACTTGCATATTAAATAATGATATCAGCTGTGTTTGTTCTGTGCTTGGTTAGAGCATGCTAATGAGGTGGGGGTACAGCATGTTTCCAAACAGATCATCTCAGATCAAGCATGGTTTACTTTTTGGTGAATAAACATGAGGTTTTTCAAAAGTTGTAAGAGTCCTAAGATTGTCGATTTCTTATCTCTTTACAGACTTTGGAATTATGGTCTGGCATAATTAATCTGCACATCTCTGCTATTCTGTATAGAGCTGGACCAACAATGATATTCATTTCAGTTATAATGCAGGGCAACAGTAGTGTTCAGAATTGAATAGGGGAAAGAAATGCACTGTCAACATGACAATGACTTTGGTCGGGTAAAGGTGGTGTAGCAAAAATAAACGAATTCCCAACTATGATAATTGTAATACATTTTGGGGGTACAAAGATGACTTTTTCTCTCCTTGGTAGGTACCCATGATAGATGCTACTTAACATTTGCCTGCCAATACTAAAACCTAGGTATCAACTCTTATTTTTCAGTGCAAATCTGTCGAAGGCTGCCTGGGGTTCTATGGAGAAAAACAACACCCAGCTAATGATTCGTTCATATGAACTGGGTGTTCTCTTCCTGCCTTCTGCATTTGTAAGTATCTTCTGTAGCAGCAGGAGATCTGCAGTGAGTGTTACAGACCACAGATTTATTGCTGATGCACTTTCCTTGTTCAGGTTTTGTTTTATACTTGCCTGTTTACCACAGGCAGTAGGCTTGGTGGTACCTTGGTGCAAGTCTGTTGTAGATACTTGTTTCTTTCTTGATTCAGATAGAACAATACATTTCACTTTGTAGAAGTGGGAAGATCCACTGCAGTTGTTGCAAATTACGCCACACCTTGCTGTCACTGTGTAATTAGGCCTCTTTATCAGAGTGGGTTTCAGAACCATTTGAAAAGTTGCTAAGCAACCACTTCATTCTCCTGTTAACCCATTTGAATGAAAGGGAGAGCCAACTCCAAAAAGGGATTACAGAAATGTATGGGAAGTTTAAAATGATTTATGGATGAACAGAAGGGGGTATTGTTACATATGTAAGGTTGTGGAAGTAAAGCAAAAGCATTGGCTATGCTAGAATATGATTTTAATTTAGGTGCATTTATCGTATAAAAAAATACCCCACCCTGCCCCCACATGTTCCAAATCTTGGGAATCTATGCCTTAGTAATGTGAGCATCCTAGTTTGAAGACATACATTTAGTGCCTGCTACTGCTGGTGCAGGGCTAGGAAATTATTACATACAATATGCATTGTTTCATTTGGGGGGGGCTCCTCGATAATGCTCTGAAGATGCCATGGCTGAGACACACACTTACTCATATTCTGATGAAAATTAGTGGCAAGGTAAACTGGAGAAATCAACCACAATACAGTGCTCCCCATTATAATGCTGTAGTTGGGAGCCATAGTTAAGAGACTGTGCTATTTGTGTTCCACCTTGTAATGAGAATACTAGTGTTAGTGTAATGGCATTATGGGAGAAATGGGAGCCATGACCGTACTGCCTTATAACCTCCTTATAAAAGGGGGAGCACTGTATTGTCCTTTAATATGAAACATTTCCATCTTTCCATGAACTTGTCAGACTTTAGAAAATATAACGCATTGTAAAAACTAAAATGATAGGCGCTTTTAATTTCAACAAATTCTGATATTAAGTAACTATGTAGCCAATCCACTGTGCACTCCATATTCGTCGGTCTAGTTCTCTATCAACAGTACCACAAGCTTAGGCTATTCTATATTTTTGTGTTGCAGCATGCATTTAATACCGTTTGGTGTTTCTTTTTCAATTAAACAATGTTTTATAATTTGCATTTAAAGCAATTGAATAAAGTAATATCTAATGTCTGAACATTACATGACATAACAGGAGATTGTGATGCAATCGTAGCAAAATATTTGCTCTCTCAGAGGCATTACAACTCCTTGCAAAGACCTTTTAACTTTTTAAGCAGCTGATGTATTAAATGTTATTAAGAGTTCTTTTAGCAGCTACAAATGCAATTTTGAGGTGCATCCATCAGCGTGTATCAATGAAAATGGTTATGATATGAAATCAGACTTTAAAAAGCAGTCTCAGTCTATACTGTAAGTGCCTTGTTGGGTTTGAGATGTGTTCTCCCGACCACATTGCAAGCCTTCGAGGAAAATGTAATACTTACGAGGGCATTCAAAGAAGTATTTGACAACAAATTGCTTGAATGTCAACTTTTTTTCATGCAGAGTTTTGGACGAACTCTCCAGTACAACTTTTTATAAACCTTATTAATTTGCAGATATATATATGTTAAATGTTATCATTTGTAGTATTATATAGTGTCTTGAAAAGTTTTGGACAGCTACCAGCCATACACATTAAGTATTTTGTGGATAGCACTGGAAAACCAAAGGGTAATCCCTTTATGATTGCAGAATGTCTAGAGTGGAATTTCCACATTGTTATTTGGGATGACCAGTTAGCTCAATGTTCTCTGTGTTGTATCCCACAATTACAATGGCCTTCAACTATCACACCGCATTTGAAGTCAGACAGCTCTCTCTTCGAGACGTGGCATCAAACTGCCTTTTATAACTGCCATCGGTAATCTGCAGATCAGCACCGCCTGATGTGGTTCAGTGCATTATGTGCTCCTCATCTGGGGTGGCCCAGCACTTTTTCCTTGACACTTTATATAAGGTCTTAGAATCTGAGTGAAGTGAGCAACCTCGTTGGATATGAACATTGTAATTTCTTTATAAGTTTCCCTAAAGTTTCCTGAAAGGCTCTTTGACCTTCATTTTCGTATGTCATTTTCTTTCCAAAGCAAAATTGTATTTTGGCAGTTACTGATTTGTATATGAGTTATGTTATGAGTATTTTACAACTATGTTGCATGTAACCAAACAAGAATAATCCTTGTCACAGCAGAGGGAATGGACCACAGCACCTCATTATTTATTTATAAAGAATGCTAGATGGTTATTAAAAATGATAAACAGTCTCCCACACTTAGAAAACAATGCAGAACCTTTTTTTCTGCATGAGACAGTACAGTCCTTTGGTAGAATAAAAGTCAGTTGCTTTCTATATATCAGATTTTTAAAAAAAGACTGTTCATCAGAGAAACTCCACAGCATAACTGTGTGCAGTGGGTGTTTGAGAAAACACTCTAAGATCATTTTTTGATGTAGTTTTCCTTTTATCATGCACTCTGTTGTAAAATGTGTATTCAGTTGGTCAGTATTGTCTTGTATATAAAGTACACTTTTATATGCAGGGTGAGTCATACAGTCAAGGGAGCATAGGTTCGCATCCTGGCAGTGCCAAGTAGTTGGACGTCACTGGGGTCTGGATGGAGTCTCACATTGGCTCTGGCTCGATACAAATTTGTATAGATTCCATTCCATACATCTTATTTACTTGTTTATTTTCAGGTATGACAGATTTGTATTTAATGATTTGTACATGATCTTCATATTGGCCATGTGATTATACATTTAAAGGAACTGCAGTTAAATATTTTTACTTACCCAAATTGTGTCACTCAAAAATACAGTATACTATCAGATCTGTAGTCAGACTCTCCAGATTGGCTCCTTAACTGTTTGTGCAGTAAGCAGTAAGTTGATAAAATACATCTTGCTTTATGTTCCTTTTTTTATTGTACAGTCTATCTGATATTCCCAAGCTGGTTGGTGCTCTGAAAGCAAGTTGTTCTAGATAAGAGTATAAATGAGGAAACAAAAATGTGTCTCAAAACAACATTTGGCCATATCTGGTTAAATCCAACACAAGTTGGTTCAAAGTAATTTCCTCTCTATACGCCCTCATCTTGGTTCTTATTGGAAGCGTATTTACGCTGAGAACTACAATCATAACTTCTTCTTTTCTAGCAGTCTCTAGGCCAGACCTGATGGGCTAATCATGTCTGGCCCAGAGATGTGCAAGATCATGAGGCAAGTTTGGTGAGGCATTGTGGGAAAACATCTGCTGTGATCTATGGAGAGCAAGAGGCTCACAAAAACATTCTTTTTTCTTCATGAAAATCTGAGTGTTTGTAGAATTTTATAATGAGCTGGGTGAAAAAGGAATGAGATAATGATACGGTATACTAGTTGGACAAAAAATGTGAGTCACCTCCATGCCAATAGGATTTAGGGCCATCATGGGCAACCAGAATGACTACATTATCGTGCAGGTATGCAAGATATTTAAATGGCACATTCTCTTAGATGTGGAGGCTCCTTCCAAATGCACTGTATTGCGCAAGGGTCTGTGAATATGTCTGTTTGTCCTGCAAATAAACTAAACCTATACAGTGAATTAACCAGAGATAGACTTCAGTTACCCTGCAACCACTTAAAAGCCTAAGGAAATACTGACTGGAATGTGCCTTTTGAAGAAGTAGAGACATTTTTTTGTCTCTAAAATTAAAGATGATACACTATTTCAAAAAATACTAAATAGCACACACCCTACTTCTTTATATATTTTTTTTACTAGGTGTAAGCTAGGCATTGCATTTACAACATTTTTATTGCATTTTAACATTTATTTTTTCCCAAAAGGATCTCTTTCTATTAAAATGCAACCCCTCAAATGATTAAAACCATGTTTTTTTTTTTTTTCCACAGAATATGAAAACCTTCACAGTTCAGAAAAATCAATTTTCAGGCAGCAAGAACTCAGCCATGTCTTTTCCTGTTCCGTTTGATGTGCCCCCTGAGCGCTATAGTGGCAAAGGTAATCCTCATAATTTCAGCATGTGTGTTTCTGAAAGCCAGGGAGTGATCTGATCATGAAATTATGGGGAAGGAGAAAGGACTTACAAAATCATAGTAGTCACGAAATTTCTGAAAGGGCTTTTGTTGAACGACCACTCGCTACCTTAGCCACAGTAACGTGAAGTAGAGACTAAAAATAGTTTCCTTGCTAATCCACACCTTGATGTTTTTTTAGATGTGAACACTGCCACATGTATTTCATTTGTATAGCCACGTTTAAGCAAGGCCTTGCGGTAGTTCTGCTGTGACACCCCACCTCCTATTCAAAAAATATTTTACAGTTTTGCCTCAATGTTATAATGCAAATTGTTTGAAAATCAAGATGTGCTGCTCCAAGAATGCAAAACCCCACTCAAAGAATGACATCACAATTGCACTTCAAAGCCTGTTTGCATTGATAGTCATTTAGGACTCAGTATAAATCACATTTATATTTGTTGCATTCCATTTCCTTATAGGAGAGTTATAATAAACTTGTTTCTTTCAGCAATTTTGTAAATGTCACGTTTTTTTTTCTTAAATTACCATGTGAACATTAGAGAACCGTATCCTAGGTATTTTCTGGGAATGAGTGGGACTGGTATTCATTTCTGAAGTTTTACGTGAAAACGTTGTGCACTGTGCTTCCTTGGACATCCGAGTTCTCAACACCTCTTGAGGGAATGTGATTGGAATCAATTCAATCTGATAGCCTTTGAAAGCCACTGTACATAAAATGGGTTCTGGAGTAGAAGTACACTACATCACCTTGATTGACACTGACTTAGGAGACTCAAGAGGAGAAATTAACCCTTTCCCTCTTGGATACTTTTATCACATGATATCAGTGGATTGGAACCTTCCAGTATTTATTTTTGTTTTGTTTTGGGTTTTTTGTTCTTGATTAAAGTAATAACATCTTGATTCGCAGGTCATCAAGGTAGCCTGCATTTGCTTTGCTGCTGTCAGGCAAACCTATGAAATCTGTTTTGTGATTTAATGTAAGAATGCATTAGATAGATTGAATCCTGAATTTCAGTGCTACACACTGGCAACACCAACTACATGCATATATATTGTTTTGCATGCATTGTTGTGTATTTTAATAATTTAAGGAAATTTTGGAAATTGAAAGAAAGAAACTGCATGCAATGCACAAAGTGTATTCTCCAGCTTGCTGGCTCATTACAGACAGTGTTTTATGGGCTCAAACCACCAGTTTAGGCATATCTTTTGCTTGTGCACCATTGTGCTGCCCTTGTGCTGCCCTTACTGTGCATGTTCTCTGGTGTTAGACAGGTGAGCTCTTTGAATGTCAATGTAGAGAAAGACATCAAACTATTAAGTAGATAAGAAACCATTTCTTGTTACTATGGCAGCACCTAAGTGTTTTTTTTGTTTTTTGTTTTTTGTTTTTTTTGCGGTTTTGTAACTCGGCTGTAGAGCATTCTGGTAATTGAAAAAAGGTACTTTGGAATCAATAAAATTATTCTTCAGGATACAAGATTGGAGGTTTGTAATTCATTTTTGGAGAAATAGAAGAGTGGAAATTGTACATCAAAGTTTGAAATACTGACTTTATTTAATATATTTACTGGCTTGATTTAGGGTAACAAAAACAATCAAAGGCTTTTGCATTCATTTGCTATATTTCTTGAGATACAGTGGAGCCAATGAGCACATCAGGGCAGCTCTACTGTATGATAGCAACAGTCATCAGAGACTATTTAAATCCACTCATCCTTTGAAACATTAATTCAAGTCTTTTTGTATGACTTAGTTATAGTTTTTTACAATAAAAAAAACTACATTTAACAACAATACTTCCAAATGACTTGCATGAGTGCATTTGACTTATATTCACATTTCTTGCTTTGTCATTAGCTTAACAGTGTTAGAAGCAAAACTACTGAAGCAGGCTTCCTGCGGTCCCATTAGATTTGTTGTGAAAAAATATTTCTGCATTACTGGGACTGGGATTTCTTGAAATGACACAGACAACAATAAATAAAGTGTTCTCATGGTAGTCAGATAAATATAAAGCAGTTCATATTTTTCTGTTACAAAATGTCTCTTTAAAATTACATGTTTAACATACTTTATTTTAAACCTTACCTTGCCTATCTACCTAAGTAGTTGCCATTGGATTTTTGTTGCAGTCGATATGTTCAGTGAAAGATGTAACCAATTTACGCCCCACCATCTCCAGGCAGTAAAAATTGTATTGAAATATAGCAATTTCTTAAAGGAAATGGTTGATTATGTTAGTCCAGTGCCAGGACAGTTAATAAGAGTAATTGTCTTCATTATTGTAGTGAATTGTCTTAAGGACACATATTGTGTTATAAGATTTATTGCAAGAATATTTTGTAAGTAGAGTCATTTTCACCTTCACAGTTAGAAGGTATATTTTGGATGTTTTGACATTGCAGAGACGAGATAATGAAGTTTTTTTGTTTGTTTGTTTTGTTTTTACTAGGTAAATATGCCATTGTACATCTAGGCTTATAACCCCACACTGGTTTTGAAACATGTAGGACATTTTGGAAAAGATTAGTCTGAATATTTAGAGCATTTTGGAAGAAAACCAGTCTGAATTGGAACTCTCAATCCCTAGTGCTAAAAAGTCTAGTTCTTAGCATCCTAAAAAATTAGTAGACTCACTGCCTCTGTTTATATCAAAACACAACTCACAAACAGCATTTGAGATACAGTCTGCATATTTTCAGTGATATGTAAAATCCTTGGGGAAAAATGTAACAGCACCCTTTACTTTGACCTTTGACCTTATATGGCTGCCATATTGTGGCCATCTGACATTTTGGCGTCCAAGACCAAATGCATTGGCTTGACATTGATTACACAGATGTATACAGGACTCTCTAGGCCAGTTTAAGGATCATCCAATAAAAAGGAACTATTTTGTGGCACTAATTTTACACAGTGTAATGAATAGAAAAGCCTGAACAACAGAAACAAAGAGAAACAGTCCTCCACTTTCTATCATGGAATTGTGAATCATTCTTTTACTGAGAGGTTTGCTTGGAAGCATCCTCTGATTGCTTTGTGCCTCTTTTTTTTTTTTAACTATTCAGCAGATTGCTTCTCTGTTTTAATACCGTTTTGCATTACCAGATACCATGGGCACTGGGTTTATGTTCTGAAAGAGTAGTAATAAGAGTTTAAAGCTCCTTGAATGTTGTTCGCTTTTTGGTGCAGGCGATTGGGAGTTGGCAGCTGCACGGTTCTGAGTTTTCGATGTTACATTTTACAGGTTCCTTGACTTCCAGGGGTTAGTGTGACCCTTGCCTGTGTTTCAGTGATTTTACCTTCAACAAAATTAGAGTAAATTAGAAATGTCAACCTGCATGTCAAATACACCTAAAGTTAGTTTCTGGGTACATTATATAAATATATTGTATGGCTTGTATTTTTTTTTTTTTTTAAAACAACGTATTAATTTAAATGTTAATGTTACCTTTAATGAGGATAGATCTCTGTGTTTGTATATAATGCACAAAATCTGTGCACCCCAGAGCCAACAATTAAAGAAAGTGTTTGCTCGTACCGTGTCTTTTCTGTATGTGCAGTACTTACCTTGTGTTTATTTCATATCCTGCTCTTCAGGTCCACATCCTCAGACTGGTCAATTAAAGACTATCAGTTGTATTTTTGTTTCCATACTTGTCATATTAATTTCTCTGTCGGATTTTTACTTTGTTTGTGGATGAGAGAACACACAAAATCTACTGAAAGAAATACTTCAAACAGCATAGAATATGACATTCTTCTGCAGGATAAAAAAAAAAACACGTTCCAGTCAATTTCACTGAATCATTTATTTTAGTCCTTTCAGTGTTAGTAACATTTTTAAACCTGATATTCCTCACAGTGCAGATCACAAATAAATTGAGAATACTAACATTCATTTAATTTGAGTCAAGTATAGAAAGCTTCAGCAAGTAATATCTTTGGACTTGGTTTAGCAATACTATGCATGGTCAAACTCTGGAATGTATGATGTTTAATATGTTTAAAATTGTATTAAGCCTGAATTGTCTGTCCTTAGATAAACCCTGGATTTGGAACATCCCATACACCTACGGTCCAGATACACATGGGAACATCTGGGTTCCTTCATAAATCACTTGCTTCACATGCAACACCACTTGTGCTTTGCATCCAACGCTCTCTGAACCAACGAGAAATGGAAGACTGGGTTGAGGAGTACCGAACCGTTCATTCAAGTGATTTGCGTTACTGGTGCTGTAAAAAGAAATAAATCAATAAATACATTAATACAATGAATGAATCATTGTCACAGCGTTGTATATTAAGTATATAGGTTATACTGTAATTATACAATTACTATACAGCACATCCTATTTCAGTATTGGTTGTTGTTTTTTAATAATGTGCAAAAAAAAAAAAAAAAAAACATACGTTGTTATTTTGTATAATTGTCATTTGGCATGCCTTTTCTAATTTTCTTGTGGTTTGTAAATAATGTATTTCATTGAGATCAGTCGCTGAAAGTTGTTTCTTAAATCTTTCACATTAAAAGTATTTTTAATAAGGTTCCTTTATTAACACTGTGCCTTTTTTTCCTGTCACATTTTATAATCAGTTTCATGTTTTCTTTGACGAGCATACAATGACCCCTGACACCCTTTTTGATTACACCGTGTAACAATTTTTTTTTTTTTTTTGGTTCCTGGGTAGTAAGTGTTATTTCTTAATTGCTTATGCCTCAAAAGTATAAGTATATTATTCCCCACAGACTTTGCTTTTGTGACCAGGACAGTGATATTTTGAAATGTACCTATTTTCCAGAACATTCCAGATAGATTCAGTGCTGAGTAAACTTGGAGTAACTTCTAGAACTTTCCAGTAATATAAATAGTAGTATAAATACAGGGGCCTTAAGCTCACCAGTTCAGTTTAGTTCCAGCTGCCTAAGTGGATACATATCTGCATTTTTCTGAGATGGCATCAAGAGGCTGCAATGGTGGCATTCCTGATGGGTCTCCGAGGCAGTTTTACCAAGTTTCCCTGCTATCTTTGCCTTTGGGACAGCAGGGACACCAAGGCGCACTACCACAGGCGGGACTGGCCACAGCGGACCGAGTTCTCTGTGGGGAGGAACAACGTCAAGTGGGAGCCACTGGTGGACCCCCGGAAGGTGCTGATGCCACCACTGCACATCAAATTGGGCCTTATGAAACAATTTGTCAGAGCTCTAGATAAGGAGTCGGCAGCCTTCAAGTACCTTCAAGACTTCTTCCCTAAGCTGTCTGAGGCAAAGGTCAAAGCCGGTGTCTTCGTCGGACCACAGATAAAGAAGATCCTGGAGTGCAACAAATTCCCCAAGAAGCTCAATAGTATGGAGAAAGAGGCTTGGAACAGCTTTGTCGCAGTGGTTCGGGGTTTCCTGGTCAATCACAAGGCCGAAAACTAGGTGGAGCTGGTTGAGACTCTGGTGAAGAACTACGGCACAGTGGGCTGTAGGATGTCCCTCAAAGTCCATATCCTTGATGTTCATCTTGATAAATTCAAGGAGAACATGGGAGCGTACTTGGAGGAAGAAGACAACAGTATAATCGTAAATCCTGAAAAACTACTCACTTCTAAATCTTTTGTAGTCATTTTTGTATTACTTTAGTATAAATACATGTTAATTTGGATTCATATGTTGTTTTTTTCTGACTTCATGTGAACGAAAAGACACACATTTGCCCGCTTTCTCATTGAAAATACGTAAATTTCATGGGGAACAATAGCCATTTTCTATACTTTTGAGGCATAAGCAATTAGGAAATAACACTTACTACCCAGGAACAAAAATTGTGTTACATAATGTTACCAGCCACACCGATGTTCTGAATACTGAGAGGAAATTGCTTATTCCTGCCTCTAGGTCCACTGGCAGTCTGTACCAGGTATGCTTCCTCTGCTAACCACAGTACATTAAAAGACACGAAAACATTTATAATGTGAAAAAGTATCATTTATATCTAATATACTATACAAATGTATTTTACATTGTGTAACTATTACACCCACACAATGCAGTTGCCTGTTTATTTATAGATACTCGTTTTATTTGTAAACGGCTTGTTACTTTCAAGATGCCAAAGCCAATCTCGATTGTAGCAATCAGCCTTCTGATAAATGCTTCCTTTCAAATGTATTTCAGCCAGACCTATATGTCCTGAAGGTGAACCATGATGGTAAAAGACCCTATACAGTCTGTGTAAAATAAGATGTTATAAAGCCACAGCTATTGGATGCAATTCAATAAAATACTGAAGTGGAAACAACCGTGCAATTAAGTTTAAGAAGTACAAAATCCTTCATCCGCGAAAATAGTTCAAAAGAAACACATTTTTACCATCGTATTGTATTTCCATATGTTAGCTCTTACTGGTTCAAACCCGAGTAATGTGTTTCTCAAGGTACTTTGTGTCTGTATATGTCTTTGCTAAAATTTTGAAAAAACAATGATTTTATACTTTAAAAAAAAAAGACCAATGCTTTCTTTAAATGCTAATTCACCATCCTCCTACAACGGTATTCCCTGCTGTCTTAGCATACAGTAGCAAGAGCCATAAATGTGAGTCTCAAGCACAGTCCTCGTGCATCCAGCAGACAGGTGAAATCAGACGTATTGGACAATAATATGCTCGAAACAGCGGAGGAACTAAAAAAGGAAGTTCAGCTATAGCGGTAGCTTCATAGTCATCTAAAACTGCATAAAAAAGAAGCTCTCGTTACGGAAGGGCTTGCTGCACTATATGGAAACAAAAAAAAAAACAGCATTACAATACTGCAAATGTATTTGCGCAAAGGATAAAAAAAGAAAAAAAATTCTAAACGCGCAGGTCACCAAAAAAGCAAACATCATCCTGAGGAATAGTTAATAAAATAATCAGAATCCAGCACAAATGAAGCAACATACTACGCTACAAATATAAGGAGTTTACCAGGGCTAACCCAGAGAAAAGCGATCGGTGGGGTTTACCGGCGATAACCCAGAGATAATTGATCGGTGAAGTTTAATACCAGGGCTAACCGTGACAGAAGCGATCGGTGGAGTTTACCAGAGCTAACAATGAGAAGCTATCGGTGGATATGCGCGTATTTTTAACTCGGCTGGAAACTGTTGTTAAACCCCCTTTCTGTTTTGAATGGATTGTGTGATTATGTAAGAAATTTATAAGCAAGAACGACGGGAGTTCCTGTAAAGATGTCACCAATTCATCATACTGAATTAAGGAAGATGTATAAACCTACATTGGGGTAATAAATCAACCAAACAAAATATCCTATGGGTTGTATTTTTTTTCTTAATAACGGTGATTTCCATGAAGCAAAATAATCACAGCAGTCAACTCGGTGGATAACATTTTGTTTTGTTTATGGTCTTATTTTTTTCAGAATTGAACTAATTAAAAAATAATAATAATAATAATAGCAAGTTTTTGTTATTTTGTTGTTTTTTTTTTTTTTTTTTTTTTAGAATCCAGAAAATAAACATTTTATTCCCCTGGCTGAATGAAATAATTCTAACAGGTTTCTCGTGCAATTTGTGCGCTAAACGTGAAGACGCCTCTATCCATGAATCGTAATAAGCAAGGGTATAATGGCTTGCCGATGTTGCTGCTGCTGCAGTTTTGGTCCATTGAACGAGGATAATGCAAGATTCTTTCTGCTGGCACTATTGATCATCCTCTACCTCCTCTGTGGTGCCGCTGTCTTTTCAGCTCTGGAGCAGCCGAAAGAAAAGCAGGCAAAAGAGAAGTGGGCGCAGAAGTTTGACAATTTCACGCAGAAGTACAATCTTAGTAAAGCTGAGCTGGTGAACTTTCTGAGGGATTATGAAGACGCCAACGTTGCTGGGATCCGTGTTGATCACATTCGACCACGCTGGGATTTTACTGGAGCTTTTTATTTTGCGGGGACGGTGGTTTCAACTATAGGTAAGTTGGTAAAGTGTAGGGAAAATAAAAACGTGGGATGCCACCACTTTTAACCTTACGGTGAAAAATAATTGTATGATCCTATATATATATATATATATATAATTGATATATATATTATATATATATATATATATATATATATATATATAGGGGAGACCGGGGACAGTTGTAACACAGGACGGTTGTAACACCTTGAATTTCTCCAATCAGAAGCAAGCTAGAATGCCATCAGTTACTCGACGCATGCTCAGTTTATGTCTCTAGCTGTGGAAGCGCCCTGAGATTTTATCTACATCAATGGATTTTTAACCTAGTAGTAAATTTTTTTCCCCACTTTCCTTTTTTATGATCTATATCTTTGTTATCCAGTTTATGGATCCATGCTTTTAGCATTCTCATCCCTAATCTCTGTACTTACAATTGGCACAATTGGTTGCTCTTAGTTTTGTTGTTTCTTACTGGAACATAAAGTTTAGTAATGGCTCTCTGGGTTGGGACACGTGTTGTAATACGTGTTACAATTGCCCCCATAGACCAATAGCTGAACTACAGTATTATCTGGGCACATGAATCCTGCACCTAAGGAAAAAAAATGTTCATATGTCACAATTGTGACTCAGAGTGACATATTCTTGCTTGATAAGGCCTGTAATTTTAGGGATGTTAAAACGTTTTAAAAGTATGACAAAAAAAAAAAATTGCCTTATGTGAAATATTTTATTTTTCAAAAAGATGTTCAGTTTTTGGGTTAAATAAAAACAAACATATTTGCTTCATTTGAAAATTGATTTTATTCAATAAAATATTCAATTCTTGAGTTCAATGAAATGTGCTGTTGTTTATTTAATTATACTTCACAGAATGTTACATCTGACCCTACCCCCTGTTACAAATGACAATGACAATGGGGTCAAATGTAACATCGGAAACCTTACATTTCAAGTCCTCTTGTCATATGTATATCAGCTCTTAAAGCATGATAACTATAGGGATTGGTAGAGGACAGGTGTAAGTTGTTTGTATCAAAGTCTGGTCAAACTAGCTCAAACCATCTGTGTGTAATGAAGAGAAAGGTAAAAAAAAAAAAAAAAATGTTACAACTGCCCCCAGTTGTATATATCTAAAAATTATATGTATAGTATATGTAATGTAAAGTACATTGCACAATTTAAGTACTGCTAATAACTAAAAGGAACTTTATACGTCTATATCTGTATCCTGCTAATTTTATAATTTTCTATGCAAATGTATTTGGAGCTGAGGAGGAAATCCTGTGTTGTGAATATATTCAGATAATGTAAAGTGACATTTCAGCTGCCTGCCTTCTTTGTTTCCCCTTTTCTTCCACCACATGTTAAATTACATGCGATCTTTTGTGGAGTCACTGGCAGCACAGTAACTTTAGATAAAAGACAAAGAGAACAAGCAAGAATGTTGTCATCTAAAAGATGCACTACATGTATTCACTGTGTTTATAGGAGATAAATATACAAGCAAACAACCTCTAGAGGCAGTTCCTATCAATCAGCATTCAGTAAATTTAGTAAAACAACAATTATATTCTGCAAATATTTGTCCTTTTCTTTTACTTTGCTAGTGTAATTAATGTAGCTATATCCTCTCATTTGGCATAAGTAAGAATTCATTTGCCAATGAGAAGCTAGTATTATCTCTAAAATTAGGAGAGTAGGCTACTTTATTGGGATTGAATTGAATGCAATTTGAAATCTATCACACTTCTTTCCTTTTCACAAATGAAACAAACTGACAGACCTGTTGAGATCTGAAACAAAAGGTATGATGTACAGTGTGTGGTTTGATTTTTTCATATTGAACTACATGTTACTATGCCTTTGTCTGTTATAATGATTGTGTGACCGTGCATTGTTTTGCCGCTATTTTTAGGCATACACGTCGATCAGAGAAAGCAGAGTTAATGTTCATTCCTTTTTGGTGCTCATCAAAGGTGCAGGATTGGCAGAACCGGAGTTGAAATCCTCAGTACAGGATATTGCAATGCAATGTAAGCTTCACACGTTATCCCCCAAGCATATCCCAATGTCATTAAGGGGGAGAGAGCAGATTTCTTCAAGTTCAATTGATCGTTGGCCCAACTAATCAATGACAATTGTGCCAACCTGTGAGTTTTGTGATGTAGATTATAGTTAAGCTAGCAAACTAATTTGAATACTAATGTTTTCCTTAAATGAGCTTAGAAGTATTAAGTGCAAAAGGCAATCAATTAAGATAAATTCCAATCAGCGACATAGATTACTAATGTATTTAAAACCAGTTCAAAATTCACATAAAATAATTAAATAAACAATGCATAATTTGATCATTTACATGTGTGTTACTACTGTATTTGTAAGCTTACATTCTTGCAGGTACCTTTTTTAAAACAAAATTTTGCTTCTGTAAACTGGGCATTTTGATTTTAATCAATGCACATGTGTACCTGTTTGGGTACAGGGTCACACTGGAATGAAGAGCTGTGTGGTCCGGCTGTCTTTAAAAACACAAACCAGTTCCATTTTATTTATCTCGAAGTGCTTGCAGGTGTTCACTTAAATAATTGATACTTAATGATGGATTCAATTACAAACTACAGAGCTGCTTCAGTGTATTATTCCCATGTGTAATGTCATATTTAATGGGCCCTCAGTGGATCTGACCATGCTAAGTTCCTGATGTGTCTGGCTGGGGTCTCACTGGCAGTGCAGTCTTTGCTGTCCAGTAGTGTAAGGGAGGAAACCCTGAGGATTCGATGATCCCTGCTGCTCAAGCACCCAGTGATTTCAGGCAAGGAATCCCCCAGATGGACCCTTTCCTCCAGGGTTCAATAGCTTGATTTCCTCCGTTGCTAAGATTTGAAAGGTGAACAGAGGTGTTACAATGTACAAATCAACCTTTTTTACATATATGTACCAGCAAAATGAGTAAGGGCTCTACTAATCAGCAACTGACCACTGAAGAAGCAACATGTCTACAAGATTAAGTGATACAAATTAGTCTAACAAAATGAATTACAACTTTAATGGTTAGTTATCCTATTTGATTTGATTAGACTGATTCATATAGTCCTCGACTACATTTTATGGTAAAGAGATTGTAATGCTACACCACAAGATGTGTTCTTGCATAAAACACTGCAACATGTGAATAAGAAAAGAGATGTACTGCACTGTTTTAAATGCAGAAGGCATATCTTTAAAAAAAATATTTATTTCCTGTACCAATTCTTGCGACCCTCTCATCTCATGCACCAATACTCTAATCAGTGATAATGATAAGATATCAACGCATCTCCCCAGTGTTGAGGAAACCTAATGAATGCAAAGCAAGCAGGCTTGAATAAAGATTTAGATTAACATGCTTGCACCCTGAAGAAATGAAAAACTACAGCAACAACTCAGCCACCTAAATGCATACTTTTACTTAGTGGTTGACATGTATTTAACTGTGGAAGCCTGAACACACAGTTCACTTTGGATAATGATTTCAAATACATGAAATATCAGGTCCTGCTTTCCCATTTTAACATGCCAATTACAATGTAGCATAGGCATTGATCATTTTACAGTAACTTCTTACAAAAGGGTCACAGATTGCTAAGGTTGTGCTCTGAAAGCTGTGCAATCTATATTTTTGTTCTTTCCATATAGTAGAGAACTGGATCTCAAATCAGTAAACTATCAATAGTCAATGTAATCTAGAAATGCCTTGTTAATTTTTCCTACACCCTGACAATAGCTTTGACAGTTCTCCTAATGTATTCAGGATTCTGAATTCATTTTCATTTACATTTGTTTCCTATACACAGTGAACTGCTCTGGAATGTCCTGTTTTTCTTTTCTATCAGCCCTGCAATCTTAGCATCAGTCTTGTTGCAGACGGATTATTGTGTGCTGTCTAACACATCATGCTTTTACAGTAGTTACTGAATCTTATGCCATAGATTTTATTGTGCACTGTCATATTTCTAAGCAGAGTTTTTTGTGTTGCAGTGGACTCTACATGTTTGTTTTTTCCCTTGGCCAATTAATGTAGCTGAAATATATGACCAAATCTGACACAGGAAGGTGTACTTTGCATACAGGAAGAGAGATGCATAAAATACCTTAACAGCTGTATTATGTATGCTAGTTTCAGATGACAGAAACACAATAATGATAACTGTGATTATTAATAAAAATGTTCATTACAATAAATAATCGATATACAAAAAAAATCAATAAAATCACTGTAATCGATTAATGTGCCATCCCTTAAAGTAATATGTTCAAAGGATCCCTTCATTTTAAGAATCAACATGCGTAATACTGTATTTGAATGTACTTCATACAGTAGGTCTAATAGCCAGCCTTGCATTAACTTTTGTTCGGTTATTAACATCTCTGCATTTATTGCTTAACAGAGCATGAGTTGTTGTTAAAGGCTTTGTTCTATTGCTAGATATTTCCTTGCTGTCACAGATTGCATTGATGGTGCAAACAAGGGAAGAAGACACTTACAGGGGATTTTAAAGTTTGAAAGTAGTCAGTCAGTACACACAGCAGCCCACACACTCAGCGTAGAAAAAATAGCTGTATTGACCATGGGAACGTTTATTTAAGGTTCCAGCTCTCTTATGCATGATACATTGGTTACTTTATTAATAACTGCCTGTATATACTGTATCAATATCTAATTTATTCAGGGCTGGCTTAGCTACTTAACATGGGGACGCTTCTGTTCTCTCAGTCTGTAAGGGAAAAGAAGGAGCTTCAAAGCAGCAGCGATCTACTGGGAATTCATCGTGTGTTGTGTAGGCAATGTACATTGTGGGACTGTATAATGTTTATGGTAATTAGCTTCAAACAGACACAGTACAGAGAATGAATAACAACAGTCCAGCAACTGGAAGATTAGAAAGAAAACCAGTGGACTGAAATATTAAAGTTGCCAGAGTCATTGATTCCAGTGAACAGGTTTTGATGCAAACTAATTACACCGGGATTGGAAGGGATTCTTGGAAACATCAACATGTACAGTACAATAAAATCAGATAGAAGAGCATTCATTACATTTCTCTTCATTCATGGAAACTTGTGCGGCCTAATTAATCCTCTTACTCTTAAAGAAGGATCTCAGAATAGGTACTGGTAATCCACCTTTCTCAAGCTTGGTCAGAGTGCGAGTGCAAATGAGCAGTAATTTATGAAAATTCAGAGGATAGAAAATATTCCTTTCAACTCCTTTAAGTGTCATTTTGCTATTCAGGGGAGGCTGTTTGGTGTTTCTTTTGCGTGGGTGTGTCACTTCAAAATGTAAAGGTGTAATGCTTGAGACTTAAGGTGATCAGAGAGTTTTATTCATAAGCTACCCGCCTTCTAGTTTCAAATGAGGTTTTATGTTTATTAGTAGAAGAAAAAAAACAAATGTTACCATAGAAGGGTTTTTTCCTTGCTCACAGCCATTGCCATTCATTCTGTGCTGACCATTTGCTTCATTCATTGTAGGCTGGATTATATTTATTAGGATTAGGAAGTTGATGTTGTTAAGGTCAATTACACAAGCTCTGTGATAACTCAAGGGAGTTGGATTTTGTTGTAAGTAGAATTTGCAATTCTCGTGTCACAGGTGGTTTGGCTAGAATTTTAGAACAGTCCCTGCTAGGGTGGAACAGGGGTTAAAAAAACAATTAGAATAGGAACCCATGCCAATTCATATCATGCTTGTGTGCTTCCAGGCCAGTTTATGTATTCCTCTACCAATGACGAGGAAACCCTGATGAATACCAGTTATAGCCACTGCAAAAGCCGTGGTGAGGGGGTGGTGGTGTTTCGCATCTCAAGGCTTCCAGACATTTGCAATGGAAATTTTCCTTTGTTAAGGCTATTGTCATGTCTATCAGTGTAGGAAGCTGTGGATTGAATGACATGTATGTATGTATGTATTAAATATTTCATATTTAAATTTTATACTGTTGTATGTTCTCTTCATAACTCTTTTAAACCCTTGGCCTACAGAAAACATCTGTGCCTTTCTTGTTTTTCTTCCATAAAATAAGTACCAGTAATAGTGTTCTGTGCCCTGTTGGTATTATTAAGGGCCTGCATGTATAAATCTACTGCTCCACTGACACCAGATATTTGCCCCAGAGCCTAGTTCAATTTGGCAGATCATCACTTTCTTGTTAATGTTCCTTTCTGACACCACATATAATGAGACTGAAGCACTGCAGCTTTTTTCCCTGTGTTTTTCTTTTTCTAAATAGGCTAAAAAAATACTTATTCCATCCCTATGTGTTCCACAGTGGGAAAACTGACTTTTATTATGTGAGTCTTTATTTCGTTCCATTTTATTATGGGGGGGTGGGGGGGGGTTATGCCTTGTCGTCTCTGTCAGGCAATGAATAGGTTTATAAGGGAATCTGCTCCACAAACTACTTCTCATTTACATTCAACAGTAATGGTATTAAATACCTGTATTTTTCAATAAATATAAAGTTTGTGAAAGGATTATTCAGGTATAGGGTTGTATCTTCCACCATTCTTATCATCCTTGCCAGTTGTTCCTGCAGTAGTACATAAATTCAATAACCAACCAGAGGATATGACTAACAGTAACGCTTATAAAAAATATATATGGAGAGTTTTTATGTCATCTCTGTGTAACAGGCAGTTTATACATTGTAATTACATATACTGTACAGCATGTGAAATGAGATCATGGGTTTTGAGCCCAGAAAAAGCTTTTCTCCAATCGGGATGAATTCCCAGTTTGGTAACTGCTAGGTTGCTTCTTATTTCACAGTCTACTCTTTTCAGCAGAGATTCTAACTCAGTGGGAGATAATCTCAGGTTCAAACCCTGTTACCAGCGCAGTCTCATATCAGTTAATCCAAAAAGTTACACATTTACCTTTAGATTTAGAGTTGCCCATTGAGATGTCAGCAGTCATCAGTAAGGTTGAAATAGGGCCATGGTCATTGTCGTCAATGGCAATATGAAGCTAAATATGTCTGAAACTAATATGCTGTTTTTATCCACATTGCCTCCTGAACAGAAATTAACTGCAGGAGAGGAATACTGTTCTCTTAAGATAATTCTCGCCTCACCGATATAAATAATAATTTGATATTGTTTCGATGTGATTGTGCATGACTGTCTGCTGTTTCTGGAAGCATGTAAACTTCATCTGCCTGTGAGACAATTTTCTTTTTAAAGCTTAAAAGAAACTTATGAACTGCTAATACCAGCCATGATGTTTATTTGAGTGAGATGGTTTAAAAAAAAAATGAAGGAGGGATGCCTGTAAAACATTACTTTTGCTTTCTAAAAGTAGATTATTGCTTAACGTCTCTACTTAAAAATGAGTTTACTTGTGACATTCTCATTTTTAAATAAATCCATTAAACTGTGAAACTTACAATATTGTGTCTAATTAATGAACAATTTGGGACCATTATAAGTTAGCCATTTGGCAGGGATAAAGTCTTAATGATGTTAATTTCAACACATTTTTTACCATCCTTATCCTTTTACACTTTGCAGGATTTGGAATGACCACACCTGCAACGATTGGAGGGAAGATATTCCTGATATTTTATGGCCTTATCGGATGTGCAGCTACCATTCTGTTCTTTAACCTGTTTCTAGAACGTCTGATCACGGTCTTGGCATACATCCTCAAGGCATGCTACGAGAGGCAGCGACGGTGGAAAGGGGGAATGCCCCAGGACAACAGAAGGAACTCAGAAGGGCGGGACAGCCTTGCTGGCTGGAAGCCCTCTGTTTATTATGTCATGCTCATCCTGTGTGTGGCAGCCATTATCATCTCCTGTTGTGCCTCTGCCATGTACACGGACATTGAGGGCTGGACTTACTTTGACTCACTTTATTTCTGCTTTGTGGCGTTTAGCACCATTGGGTTTGGGGATCTGGTCAGCAGCCAACACATGAGGTACGAGAACCAAAGCCTCTACAGGTTGGGTAATTTTGTCTTCATCCTCATGGGGGTCTGTTGCATTTACTCTTTATTTAACGTTATATCCATTGTTATAAAGCAGATTCTGAACTGGATTTTAAAGAAGCTAGACTGCCGCTGCTGCCATCGGTGCCGACGAAAAGTGTTCAGGTCTCGAAGGAACGTCGTGATGCCTGGTAACTTCCGGAACAGGCGGAATAATTCCATTGAAACAGACATAATCCATGAGAGCGAGACTGACGGCCGCAGAATGTCTGGTGAGATGATCTCAATGAAGGACTTCTTGGCTGCTAACAAGGTGTCCCTGGCCATCATGCAGAAGCAGCTTTCAGAGACAGCCAATGGTAATCCAAGGCAATCAGGCTCCAACTCTCAACACAATGGCTTTTCAGAGGGAGTAGGGGCCCTGGCAATCATGAACAACAGATTGGCAGAGACCAGTGTTGACAGGTGATAAATGTGCAACATATGGAAATTATACCTGAAGTATAATGTCAAATCTTTATCCACAACATTCTCTAAATGAATCCAAAGGCACCTCATGGCTGGCCTTGTCTTATTTATTTGTTTGTTTTTTTGCACTTTTTGTTTTTTTCTTGAAAGATCCAGCTTCTTCCCTATGATTTTTCCATGATAAAGCTCAGAGATTGAATTTGAAGAGATGATAAACCAGGAGATTTTTCAGTCTTTGTTATGTCCACTGCAGTGGCTAACCTGTGACCCTCCAGAGGTGATAGGCTAGATAATTAATCCACTGTGCCACATGGTTCATGTTAATTTGAGGGGACAGGCTTATTCAGAATATGATGATGAATTTTAAAAATGACCATGTAGTCAGCTAGTTATCATGCTGTAAATGTTTCTCTTTTTGTATGAGGAAAGTCTTGCAGAGGATCGTTATCATTCCCATTATAATACACCATGCCAGCTTTTTAACATTTAACCTCTCCTGCAGCACAAATCATTGCCTGAATAGATAAAGGCACCAGAAAATAAATTGAGATGATTACAGGTTTTAGCTATTTTCCGATTACTTTGTGTCAGATTGCTTCATTTTGTACCACCTCCTTTAAAGTTAGCAGAATTCTCTGTGACTTTATAAATAAAAATCGATTTCAATAACAAACATTATTGGAATCTTTTAAAGAAATACTGTGTATTGACTTGAATGAGATGGCAAATTCTGTTAGCTAATATGTGGTGTATACAAACAAAACGGAGTAAAACAGTTGAGAAACATTGAATTGATTAGCTCTGTAAGAACGATCTGTAAGTACTAGTGCTTGGTGTCTCCACCTGCGAGATTTCAAAGCACTGACTTTATAGACCCACTCTGTACAAAAAAATAACAATTAAAACAATAGACTGTGTATGATTTTTGAAATTAGATTTACTTCAGCTGGGCAGAATTATCAATATGATCCTGAAGAGAGAAGCTGCTTTATACAATACTGTGGAAAACTTAATGCATTCGGGTATTACCAACACTTCAAAAGCCCTTCCAGCAACCACAGTGTGTGATGCAGATTTAGACAGCTGAGAATAAACAGAAGATCTATCTGTAAAAACACTGCAGATTAATACAGCTGTCCTCTTCCTGAAATGAATCAGCAGAGTTGCATATGGCTTTGTTTACTTCAAAATTTCAGTGTGGAGTGCCGCAAAGGCAATATATATATATATATATATATATATATATATATATATATATATATATATATATGTGTGTGTGTGTGTGTGTGTGTGTGTGTTGACTTAAAAACGTGAAATAGATTAGTTCATTCTATGAGTTCAGCTCGTAAAAAGTTAATCTAGCCAGCCTCACTTTAGGGACTTCAGAATCGATGATCTGCCAGTTCATTGACCTTTAAAACACCCACACATTTGTACAGATCATGTCTGTACAGAGTATCAGAGGCAGAAAAAAATGACATTAGAACAGAAATGATGAACCCTGAAAGGCACATCATAAATTGCTGTGATCTGTTTTTCTACCTGCTGTTTGTAAAGTTGCTGTGAGTGTTTTATTGTGTGTTGTATGTGGATGGAAGTAAGGTAAAAAAAATTAATTAATTAATAAATCAGCAATTTAGCTTTGCAGCTGGCAGTAAAATTGCCCTTGACTTATCCTTGCCCCCTGTGTCCTCCTTTTCTTTTTTCGTGTTTGCTATCATTTTTGTAGGGTGCTTAGCTCAGTCTCCAAGGCATTACAATTAAAGTGAAGGTACACTGAAGATTGCCAAGGGTAATTAAACAGCTGTCCATTAAAGCAGCCAGGGCTTAGCACATGGAGATTGGTCAACTGATTGATAGACCTTTGGGACAGCTAACAAATTCTAACGTCATGCTTTTGAGAGATCACCTTCCAATTTAGACTCAGGAAAGAAACTTGCAAATCCATTCCTTTGGATGTTGTCGGAATACATCAGCAAACTGAAATAATCTGCTTTTCTAACAAGCAAAACCCTTTGGTTATTATACTTATATTAGCTTCCCACCGTCATTACAATTCCCCAAGAATTTGATTGCTGAAATTTTCTATAAAAAATATTTTTTTTAATGTCTCACAGTCTACCAACTTAACAATGAATCCAGGTATAGAAACAGCTTTGATTTACTGATGGATGTAGGAGTACAATTATGGGTGAACACATAATGAAATTATAGACTTGAGACCAATAGACTATGCAGTACAAATAGAATTGTCACCATGCAGATACTTGATTTGTATTATTGAGACATTATGTGCATGCTGCTTGGTGGTTGTCTACAGTCTTGGTTAATCAGGTAGATCACCAGTTGACCATCCATTAAGGATTTCACATACCTTTCAAGCTACACAGCTGGCCTATTTAACTCCATGGCAGTAGGGAGCTGGTTACTTCTAAATACGTAGGGAGGGAGCCGTGTACTGAAAAGACCTATTCACACCGTACTTGATTCAGCAAGTGAATGTGAAAACATAGGATTGGTGTCTATTTTTGCAATTACATGGTGTGGCAGCTAGGGAAATTGCCAATGACCAATCTGAGAAGAGTTGCCTATCACATTGCGCGCGTCTGCCACCACCGGTGTGAAAGGTAATGTTGCAGCAAAAATATCACTATCGCAGGACAAATCACATTGCATCTGGTGTGAATAGGCCGTCAGGGTTTCACTGAGTAAAAATGAAAAACAGGTCTGCCTTGAAATTCTGGTTAATCACTACTGCTGTTCTACTCAAATACATACTTATGTGCTCTTTCTTGACAGGTTCTAAGCAGGTTACAATGATTGTCATTTCTACATCAGGAGCTTTGTGAAATGGTCCCCGTTTGTCAAACCTTGAATAAATCTGGCAAGATTAAAAAAAAAAAAAAAAAGTTAGTTAGATAAAAATAATACTTCCAACCCAGATTTACACTTGGTAAACACATTGTGATAGACTACTTGACTTTAATACAACATCTAAGATCTTCATTTCTATTGAACAGAGGGGGACAAACATTGCTTGAAATCTGTAAACTCTCCTTTTTCTTGGAAAACAGTGATTTACATTGCTTAATCATTCAGCCAGTATCAAACTAAAAATCAATCACTGCAAAATAAAAGAAAATGTGCATAAAACTTTGCAGGCCTAGTATACAAACATTTTATTTGAGCATTTTCATTTATGAACAAGTTAACACTGTTGAAATAAACTTGAACCATTTGAATGCTTAAACATCTTGAATGATATGTAATGCCTACAGTCTTTGTAAATGAAATTACAAAAAGAACATAAATATTTAAATATGAAATTTTACAATATTTAAGATGCTGAGGGACATTTATCTTTCTTAGTGTGTATCGGTCATGAACTCCATCTCTAGCCTGTAATAACTCAGGAAGATTTGACTGTTAATCTTATCCAACAGGGAATAGATTAGCTTAAATCTGCTCTCTATCAAACGCTAAGCTGGTGTAAATAATCATAGTCTGCTCTCCTTTAGCTTAAAATATCTGTGTGGTTGTTTAATAATGCAGCCACATACTGAATGGCTCTGTGAAATATGGAATAGATTACAAATGTCATACTTTTTTGTGCTGGTGTTAACCAAAGTAAAACTAGCATTACAGTTTGTTAAATATTTTATATTTTGTACCAATGGAAGTATTATTTAAATGAGTTCAAATATTTAACAGGTGTAAAGGGAGAAAAACAAGTAAAGGCCAGTACCTGTCATGTCTATGATTAT
Organism: Polyodon spathula; assembly: GCF_017654505.1. NCBI lineage: Eukaryota > Metazoa > Chordata > Actinopteri > Acipenseriformes > Polyodontidae > Polyodon > Polyodon spathula. Next base: position 7,830,167 of record NC_054545.1, read on the forward strand.
CATGTTGAATATACTGTAATAGATTTTTCTTTTTCAACACGGACGATGATATATTCTGTCATTTCTAAAAGTGAATAGTTTTGTTTCATTTGTGGAGGCCAATATTGATGAGAATTCAAAGATAACGTTTAGGTTTGGGGATTACCATTTAAAGATCAAACCTGAAACAACAGTGACTACAGATCAACACACATTGAACAAGAGGAAAGGAAAAACAGTCGACCACCCCATTCGAAGAAATTATTTGTAGACAACGATCATGCCAAAGGCCATCTTTCCAAAAAAATCTTGATCTCTATTCTTCATTATGGTAAATTTGTGTAGGATGTTGCAAGAATTAATCATATTTGAACACTCCCATTCCTTTAAATCAATCATAATATTGTGATTATTCTTTTGGTTAATAGCTTTACTAGCTAGCTGTTGATCGGACAGCTGACTGTATAATAGACAGAACTGCAGTTTTTTTTACTGCAGTTTACCAGGACTCCTAATATAAGAAACATGTTTTGTGTGAACTCAATTATTATTGAGCTTCCCAGCATCAGACCCAACACAAAACCATCCCCTACAGCCCTTCATAAAAAGTGTTTGAGTAAAATCAGTACAACTAGACAGTTAACAGCTCAGCTCCCATTCAAGTGGAAAAGCTACTCAGATAAGGTCCATGACAGATCCTTACTGCATGTGAAATGTTCCAAATGCAAACACTAAGTAGTTTGCTCGTATATTTCTTTGACTCCAATATCACCCCAAAAGAGTTTAAATGACAAGAATCAGAATATAGTGCTTAGTGTGGAAGAGCAGCATAGCCACAAATGAATATGAAATATTTATTGTGTAACAATTTGTATCCGAAGAAACTTACAGTGCCTGATGTTGAAATAGACATGCATTTGTTTAGCTGGAAAGTTGGAAGATAACATTAACAGGTGAAAATAGAAGGAAATGTTCCAGGAGTCAGACAAACCTTTGAAAACGTTTATGTTGGAACACCTAACCAACAGTAACTCTGTTGAAACCATTTTACTATCATTCCTGTGCTTCTAGCACTGACATCTAAACTACTTTGAGATCTGCTGAACCAAAGAAAACAGTGGTCTCGCTTCATATTGAATGCAGGGGTAATTATCACAGAGAATGCATTAGTGCTACACATACTGGGGTATGTTCAAAGAAAATGTCACATTTCAATGTAATTTTTTAAATTTATTTTCAAGTATCACCTACATTTCTCTACTTGCAAAGATCTGGGAAACTTAAATCTCTATAGTGGAAGTATAAAAAATAAATAAAAGTATCAACCCTTGAATGTAACTGACATCTACACATGATTATACTAGTATTGCAAACCAAATCTCTGAGCACCATGATGTCTTGATATCCACATTTGTGGTACCTTTTTGTACCCATCCAGACTCATATTGACTCATCTTTTTAATAAGGATGCAATAAATGCAGCGATAGAAGCAGATTAACGTGACACACTTTAGTTAAGGTTTTGCATATTGATATTTATGAATGTTTACCTTATTACATGAAATGTATATTTATCTCCCTGTGATTAAGCGTTATTATACAACAACCAGACATTGCTCTCCCATCATTTTCTATGTAGGTCAGCACATCTTAGATGACACTAATGAATTAATGACACCTGTTCTAAAAGCATGTTTTCTCACGAAACTCTTTACAGAGATGCTCAGCCCTGCCCTCAAATAGGTAACTTTTTCAGTCAAGTAGAAGAAAAAATGATCTCTCTGTTGAAATACACCTGCGTCTATCTGTTTGTAATATGATTCAGGTTTGTTTGTGTATTCAGCTAAATGTAGAGAACATTTCAGAATATAAATTAATTTTCCCAGAAGAATGAAAGTGGGTTCAAAATAAACAGATAAGCACCCTCTTCAGCAAGCTCAGCATGATTTATTTTATTGGCATCTGTATGGTTTTAATTTGCATTTCCCTTCTGTCCCTGACATGGAGACAGAGTAGTACAGAGTAATATAGAGCGGGTTAGTGAAAACGCTGTGACATAAATATTGTATTTATCAAAGTGCCTTCCTTTCTGGCAGGCAAAAAAATAAATAAATTCTAAACTTGACTTCTGTTGCAAAAAAAAGAGAAAAGGTATCTGTATTAATTTTAAAAACATTTAAAGACACACAGTGCTTGAAGTAGGATTACTTTTTCAGGCACTGGTGTTTACAGAAAACCACAGCTTTATAAATACTGTATTTATCAGACAGACTCAAAATGGGTAGAAACAATTTCCTGGAAATGTACTATTACCATGAGAGACAGCATCTGCCAAGTTGCATTATAAAGTATCACAAGTGTAAATTACTAAAACAGCGTATGGGGTATATGTGATTGATCTAAACAGCTGGGGATCTCAATCCCACCACTGTTTAATTAATAAAGGCCCCCAAGTTCCAGTAAATACCCAACGCCAACCAAGTTCATTATCGAACTCGTTCAGAGTAAATGCCGCTTCTGTTGCTATTTTTCTTTCCTCCAGGCACTGAATTCAGTTGAAAATATCGCCTCCTTTGGGTAATATATGCCCGTTTAAAGGACATGTTAGAATTCAAGAAAAAATATTAAACAAGTTACAGTATTTAAAACAAAGTGTATTATTTGACCTTGCTTAACTGAAAACTATTTGTCTTTTATTTATTAACTAATGTATTTACTTTTTTTTGTTTGCTTTAATAAATCACTTTGTTTTTTGTAAATTCTTGATGGCATTCGTGCCCGCAGCTGTTTCATATTGTTGGAAACGCCTGTAAAGAACGCAGAAATGTCGTTTTTGCTTGTGTTTCTTTTTTTTTTATATATTTTGTATTTCTTTATTTACAATAAAACCTTTACCAAAACGAGGTAATAATTCACATCAATAAGCTTTGATTTTGAGCATGCCATTGTTAGCTCAAGCACGAAACCTTGCTTCATCATGTTTATCTCCGATGTCACCTGTTCTAAACAGTGAATATTATTTTCTACCTGTCTTGGTCTTTTTTTTGTGTTCCTGAAATGTTACTGGTAGATTTTAAATGTATTATTCGCAGCACATTCGTTTCTTAATCTCCGTCAATGCATTAGGTTTCAAAACTATTTTGAGTTCGCGTTTTCAAAAATCTCACCATTCACCCTGTTGTGGTTTAGTTTGTCCCAGACTTCTTTGCCGTAGAGTGACGTACTTCCTGAGAGACAGTCCGCTTCGTTGAAGGATGGTGAGTGAGCAAATTCAGAGATCTAGGAAGATATTTTAGTTTAGAAATAAAATAAGAACACTTGGTGTGGCAGCGTTTACTCTGTTTATTGAACGGCGTCCATTGAGACTAATTAGAATATCAAAATAATTGCTCTTTTCTAACCACACGGCTGTGTCTCAGATTTGTCTAATCATTCCAGCTCTTACCGATGTTATTTTGTACTGTACTTCATTTTAACAATTTACACGGGTATGTTTTGGTAGCTTGGGGGGTGCTATTTTGAAGTAAGATATCGTATTATTTTATTTGTAACTCACGATGTCTTGTGTATATATAAATAAGAGACACATTATATCCATGACGTACTGTTTCAGGAACAAAAACAAAGAGCGGGCCAACATTTCAGTATACAGATTAACACGATGTGTATTGGTTTTTAATCTGACTTTTTTGTTTGTTTTGTTTTAAATAAAGTAGCTGTAGTTTTATTTTACGCTGCAAAATGAAAACTATATACTTGCGGGTGCAAATAACTGGATTCATTCGCATGGTCTGATAAAACATTGTAAAATAGCTGTCAACAAAAGCACGCGTTGTTAAGGTACAAGAATACGCTTTAGTCTACGATCGAATTTTGTTAATTCCTGACCGGGGTGAAGTTTTTCTTATTGTACATCATTATACTACCTCTAAAGCCCTTGTCTGCATTGTGATATGTATTTTGCATTTGATTATGACATTACCTGTGTAGAAGATTAAAATCTATACTGGGAAACCAAAGTTCAAGATTTAAATTCAGCATTGCCTTTAATTGAAATTTGAAGTTCTCCCTTTTCATTGTTAAAATGTATTTTTCAGGGTCAAAGCCAGAGTGGGGGACATGGACCTGGTGGTGGCAAGAAGGATGATAAGGTGAAAAAAGTTTTTCTTTTGACATTTAAGTTGATATCTGAAATTATATCCACTTTTTATAATATCTGTTGTAAGTTGCAGTTTAAAAATAATAATTAAGTGTCATAGAATTATTAAAATGTATTCTGTTTGCTTTGGCAAAACTGAAAAGCCAGACAAATATAACCCAAGAACAATTTAAACAACTTGATCTTCCCTATGTACTGCATTGTACACCTCACATTAGTAAAGGAAATTGTGAAGTAATCTGTAGAAACCATTTTGACTAACACAAATATTTTAATCTGAAGGATAAGAAGAAGAAATATGAACCACCAATTCCAACCAGAGTTGGCAAAAGGAAGAAGAAATCAAAAGGACCAGATGCGGCTAGCAAGTTACCCTTGGGTATTAAATATATATATATAATATTTATTTATTTTTTAAATCAAAGTACTGTATAGTTTGGGGAAAATAGGTACCATAATTCATATACAGCATCTCTATCTCTCTGTCAAGATTTGTTTTTTTTTTTAGCATGTCTGGACACGACTGCAAAAGGTAAAAGATAAAGAAAATGTGGTTTATTTTTTTGTTAAGGATTTATGATTGTCCTTTGTTTGTCATAGTGACCCCTCACACTCAGTGCAGACTGAAGCTTCTTAAATTGGAGCGAATTAAAGATTACTTGCTAATGGAAGAAGAATTTATCCGAAATCAAGAACAAATGAAACCCCTAGAAGAGAAGCAAGAGGTATTTCAGTTTAAACAAATGGATTGGAATGGAGTGTTACAGTGGATAACTTCTATACCTGTGCCAGTATATCTGTCTATCACAGTTGTTTTCTGTTATTCTCAGTCAAGTTCCATTACATGTGTTGTTCAGTAAAACATTCATATTTTGTTTGTTTGAACAGGAAGAGAGATCAAAGGTAGATGATCTACGAGGAACCCCAATGTCTGTGGGTACTCTGGAGGAGATCATTGATGACAACCATGCCATAGTCTCTACATCTGTGGGTTCAGAGCACTATGTCAGTATTCTGTCATTTGTAGACAAGGATCTGCTGGAGCCTGGTTGCTCTGTCCTACTTAACCACAAGGTAATAATATTAATGCAATATTTGATAACTCATTATTTTAAATCGGCATACTTAATTGGTATTTCATTTTATTGACAAGCTTGTCAGTGATTTTTTTTTAATACTGCTGATGAAGCAGAATATAACCTTTGTCATTTGAAAATGGTACATATTTGTGATTCCACTTGACGCATATGTTTGTTTGCTAGGTTCATGCTGTCATAGGAGTTCTGATGGATGACACAGATCCTTTGGTCACTGTCATGAAGGTTGAGAAGGCCCCTCAAGAGACATATGCAGACATTGGAGGGCTAGATAACCAGATTCAAGAAATCAAAGTAAGGACAATTTATATCTTACGTTATAGCTTACTCTTTTTTGGGGGGGAGGGGAGCGACGGCAAAGATTCAGTGGAAGCATACCTCTGTCCTTATGTCTCACTTTTATGCATGTACAGAGAAGAGTTGGTTAGGACATTCTTTTGCACACGCTGGAGGTTCATGGTGACCTGTTCGTGATACTTGTTACTTTTAATTTGTATTTGCAGCCTTGGTACACGTTTGAATAGATGTTTGATTACTGTGTTTTTTCTCTCACAGGAATCTGTTGAACTTCCACTTACCCATCCAGAATATTATGAAGAGATGGGTATCAAGCCTCCAAAAGGAGTTATTCTATATGGGGCTCCTGGTACAGGTAAGAAATTAAAATAGTTATCAATTATCCTCTTTTAATTTATTTTTCTTCAATTTGGTAGCACTTGGGTGTTGAGAGGCTAATTACACAATTATATTTTTTCAAAAGGCAAAACTCTGTTGGCCAAAGCTGTTGCGAATCAGACATCAGCTACTTTTCTTCGAGTGGTTGGGTCTGAGTTAATTCAGAAGTACCTGGGTGATGGTCCAAAACTTGTGCGGGAGCTGTTCAGAGTGGCAGAGGAGCACGCTCCTTCTATTGTATTTATTGATGAAATCGATGCCATTGGTACAAAGAGGTAAGCAATGGCTGTGCCTTGTTTTTCCTCTCACACTTTGTATTGGATAATTGAACAATATTGTATGATGTAGTTTACAGACATTACAAAATAATAAGATAGCAGGTACAATATGATTCATTACCATTTACTTTCCAATAATGTCTAAAAACACGGAAACACTTAAGTGTAATAACATCCTGTGATTGGTTTGTATGCTATATTTGACATTAAAATTATTTCAGTTATTAAACAGTCGATCCCACATCTTCTCTTTGGTTGTTCTTTGGTATTGATCATAATTAGGGCTTCTGATTTTTGGTTTTAACCGATAAACCCCCACCCCCCACCCCAATACAAAAAAAACAAAAAAACTTTACCAGTGCAGTTAGGCATTGTCCTTCCTGACTTGTATTTCACATTGATTCGTTCCGAATACGTTAACTTTAATGAAAGTAACCAAAACAATAATTTCATACAGTATATAAAAAACGAAAGCCCAGAAAAAAACAATTTATATAGAACTCAAATAGCTAAAAATAAATTATAAATAATCACCAAAAAATGAAATTAATAAAAACGGTAAAACAAAGCCCTAATCATAACATAAACCACTCAATAATTGACATCCCCTAAATAAACCAGTAGTTTTTCTGAAACATGAGGTTGACACAATTATTAATGTTGCTTTTTGTTTTCAGATACGACTCAAATTCTGGGGGCGAGCGAGAGATTCAGCGTACAATGTTGGAGCTGCTCAACCAGCTTGATGGTTTTGATTCCCGCGGTGATGTTAAGGTCATCATGGCAACAAACAGGATAGAAACGCTAGACCCAGCCCTTATCAGGCCAGGTACATAACAGGAAAACGTAGATGCAGTAATGCAGTTCCAATTTGTGTAAACCTGTGTAATGTTACTGCATCCTTATTAAAACTATATCTGTATTTTAAAGATAACCCAGATGTTTTAAGAATACTAACTAATACATTTCTGATGTTAAATTTGAATAGTTGAACCTTTCTGTTTCATACAATGAATATTATACTTGTGCCTGGGTGTGGATGTTACAATCTCCTGTATTTAACCCTGTCATTGTAGGAAGAATTGACCGTAAAATTGAGTTCCCATTGCCTGACGAAAAGACCAAGAAGCGAATCTTTCAGATCCACACAAGCAGAATGACGCTGGCTGACGATGTAAACTTGGATGACTTAATTTTGGCAAAAGATGATCTTTCTGGGGCAGACATAAAGGTAGTAAAATTAAAAATCTCCAGAGTTTTGTTTTTGTCATAGATTGAACTAGAGCAAGTTTTTAACTGTTTCTAAAGAAAAAATATGTTGATAAATAATGTTGTGGCCTTTGTTAGTCACAGTATAAAGTACAATGGCTACTACATGTGCCCTGTGAACTGGAGTGGTCTGGTAAATAACATAAGCTCATCTACATAGAATAAGGATGGGCATAGATTTAAGCAAAGCTGACAACGTGTGCTGTTGCTTTTACATGAAGCTAAATGTTAACTCTGTATTTTGGAACAGAATTCAGTGAAATTATGTATGCTTTACGTTTCATAGATTTCCTTTTAGTTTGATTTAAAGTAATTACTCAAAATCATGTAATCAGTGCTGGGACAAATATTCGAATATTTGAACGAATATTTAACATGTGTCAGGATACAAAAATCAGATGTTTGCATTTGCTAGAAATGACAGAAATACCTTGCACTTATTTACCGTCTCACCAGAAGTTGAAAATGAAAAATAAAAAAGCTCTGCGATATGCAAAATTTAATATATAAAAAAACAGGGTCAACACAGCAGCTCTTGAGCCTCTATTTAAAAGTTTTATACAGAAAAAAGTAAACAAACCAGATTATGCATGGACACGCATAGTGATCTCCATGGAAAGCTACCTAGGTCAAAAAATTGTTGTGCTGTTTTAGAGCGAGTCTGAATCTCATGGGACAGAAAAAAAAAAACAAGCACGTCATTCTGAAATGCCTTGCTTATACAGTGCCCAACTTGCTGGAAATGTTGTGTAGTGATTTATATATAGATTGTATATATTATATATATTTGTTGTTGTGACTTATGGGGAATGTAATAAACAAGAACCAAAACTTTTTTTTTTTTCCTTTTTGTTTTACAATGTCATTTCCACGTTTTGTTTTATTTGGAGTGTTTTAAAGTTACATTTCAGTTTTCGTTTGCTTGTTCAGCTACAAAAAGGCACAAGTAAACCTCAAGATATTAGTTTATGAAAACGTGTCTGTGGCCACTGCTTACTGTGAAGAAACAGCAATGGCAAGGAATGAGAAAAAAATTAAATAAAAAATAGTTAAAATGCAGGATCAACTTATGTACAATTTATGCTCTCTTATGCTGCCTATGTTCTGTGCAATAAGTTGGCTTTTATTGCCTTTGGAAAATGAATGACTATCTGAACGAATATTTAAATTGAGTTAATATCCAAACACAAAGCTTGCTTTAAATTTAACTCAATTATAGGTTTGTGTTTCGGACAAGGGGGGTATATATATATATATATATATATATATATATATAATTAGAGACTCCTGAGAGAGAGAGAGAGAGAGAGAGAGAGAGAGAGAGAGAGAGAGAGAGAGAGAGAGAGAGAGAGAGAGAGAGAGAGAGAGAGAGAGAGAGAGAGAGAGAGAGAGAGAGAGAGAGAGAGAGAGAGAGAATTGCTTTTGTTATGACTTGTTTTTTTGTTTCAGGCCATTTGCACAGAAGGTGGATTGATGGCATTACGAGAACGCAGAATGAAAGTGACAAATGAAGACTTTAAAAAGTCCAAAGAAAATGTTCTTTACAAGAAACAGGAGGGCACACCAGAGGGACTCTATCTTTAATTTAAGGAAGAAACCTTTACATTTCTCTTCATAGTATTGACAGTATACTCGTTGCATAAGGATGTAAACCGCTGTATATTAAAGCAAGCACTGTTGTCTGTATGACCAAGGAGATTTTGATAAAACTCAGTGTTTGCATGAATTGTGATATCCTTGCTGGGGCAGGGTTTTAAGTCATTGTAAAGCATCTTATTTGACAATAAAATATTTCATTTCAGAAATAACATTTGTCAGGTTTTATGTTAAATATTTACTTATCCACAGTGTTTCACTAAAAAAAAATTTTTCCTAAACTCTTCGTGATTTGTATGGATTGGAGAACTTTTACAAGAACTATTTTAGTTTGTAGTATAAATAGTATATTGGATTAGAACGTCTTTGATTCGAACAAGCATTTTATTTTGTGAAAATAACACAAATCATTGTTTTTACCCAGATTTTGTTTAATAATTACCAGACATCTAAACATACAGCATTAGCATTTATATACATTCTGAAATTCATTTATTCGTATAAACAATTTTTAGCAAACATCACATTAGCTTTAGAAAATTGGATTTATAAATTTGTGCTGCTAACCCTACTTGTCATAGCATTAACAGTGCATCTGTTAATATATGTCCAAACACAATCTTGCTGAAACAGCTGTATCTGTGCAATGTTAGCATAGGTTGGAGCACCCAGTATAGTGCAATTTGCGCCCAATAAAAATGATGCAACAGAAACCCTGCTTTGAAGTGTAACAATGTTTAAAGTTGCTCCATATACTGTGAATGTGATCTGTCAAAGTACTAATGGTCAGGTATGCATGATCTCCTGTCTTTGTATTCTGAAGGGAAGTTTATTTGGAATCCACCCCCTTGTAAAGTCTATGTTTGTGGTGCCACCTGCTGACATCATTGTGAATAACCCTTCATCATCAAAATCTGGAATACTGCAGAGTAGATGATTGGTGTGTTTGAAAATTCTAAATACACTAAAAAATACCTACTTTTAAAAAGAAAGAAACTCTTATAAAGAATCTTTTTTATTTATTTTTTTTTTTTTTTAGAGTGCTAGACAAAACCCTATTCACACAAAACCAGCACAGTTGATATTTATACCTATACAGATATTTTTAAACATTCTGATCATGAATTATATAAAGTTTTGGATACCTGGGCATCATCAGATATTGTTAAACATTATTCAAATCCTCAAGTACAAATAACTCTACATTTAATAACCGCATAGCATTGCGAAGAACTAAGTTTGCAACCTCAGGTCTGTACAAACTGGATATCAGCCTATGAAATAGATTAGTGACTCTTCAGTAGTAGTAGTAGCCCATTGTCTCCCTTTGAGTAAGGTGATAATCATCAAGCCCCTGGCCCTGAAAGAAAAAAAAAAACTAGCTAATTAGTTTCTGACAATTATGTCTATGTTATGGTCTTGTCAAAAGTTGCTGAGTGATAATGGAGGTATCATTTGAGAGAAACATTGTGGTGACATGCAATACAGTTCACAAACCAGATCTCATATCTGTCAGAATTTCTTACCTCAATGACTTCAAACTGCATCCTCTGTTTCTCTTGTTCTGCTCTCCTTCTCACCACAACCTACAAAAAAAATCTATATAAATAAAAGGCAGTGGGTAATTAAACAGTGGGAATAAACTGTTAAAACTCAATGAGGATGACAGCAGAAATATACACTATTGAGCTTCAGTTGATTCCCTATTGTTTTTAAAGTATGTGTTTGGGGCAACCCCTGCTGATAACTCTGAATATGTATTTATCAAAAACGAACTCCATCCTGTAATCTGTTGAAAGGGGTGTTTATTTGAACTAACATTTTCATTGATGACATCATCTTATTTTGCAAGGTTGATAAAGTAGAAACTGTACATAATACCACACACTGCAACATCCTATGTACTTCGGATCTCTACCTACTCTGTAACATGTGGACACTAACCGTACAGAGAAACAGGAAAATCATACTCCATTCTAGGCTAGGCATTTGGCATGATTCTATTTCTCAAACCAAGTCACGACCATTAAAACAGGACGCAGCCCAGTGCTCCTGTCTCACCGTGACAAGTATAAACTGTTAATTACTCACAAAGACTGCAATTCCTGTCAGAATAGCCAAGGCGATGACTATGATGATGGCAGCAAACCCTGGGGAGATGGTCTTCATGTTGATGCGTGGGGGCTCATTGTCAAAGAACAGGACTTTGATTGAATCACGCTCAACTTCCAGGCTCCTGCCATCAACTTCAAGGGAGAATTTGCTCTTCTTCAGCTGTAAGCAAAAGACGGTTGCATAACGTTTTAATCCGATGGTCTCAACTTTGCCACCACACAATTCAGCACCATTGACACTGGGCACCATTGGTGGTAGACTCTGAAAGTGAGGCGAAGCACATGCATGGAGACTAAACTGCATGCTGATGAAGGCATTAGTAGGTTTGTCCATCTAGTGGTGAAAATAAGAAGTAACATAAGAGCTGTTTCACACCACTAGATAAACACTTTCACATAAAGGAGTACAGAGTAGGCATTATTTTTAAATCAGTACTTTAAGGTTTTTTTATGTTTATAATCATTAACTTAGGTTAAACGGTGCTTTGAACATTAACTAACCCCCTCTAAAACATTTGAAAAGGGCCAAACAAAAACAGACATTTCTTAAAACAGTCCCGTAAAGTTTTGTTAATAGGGCGCTATGATTCAACAATTTGGAGTTTAGCTTACTCCAGCTTGATATCAGTGATAAAGTACAGAACAGTAACTGTGTCCTCTGGTTTAGCTAGTGGAGGTCCATGCACCATCAAGTTGCACTATAACATCAAGTATGTTTCTTAGGTAACATAAAAATATGTTAATGATAATTCAGTGATCCAGTATTATTACTTAATTCCTCCATTAGTGATACCTACATCTCTCTCAATGTAGTAGGCCACTGTAGCTACATCTACAGGATCTTTGGTGCCATTCTCACTCAGTCTGATTGACACCTCATGGGACAGCTCTTGAATCTGCAGCCATCAGGAACAACAGAATTATAAATCAATGAGTCACACAACCCTGATCAAAACACAAGCCTCATAGAAATTGTCTCTTGCTAGGAAAAACAATTACCAATAATTGCCAATGATTCTCAGGAGGCATGTACAAGTTTTCATTTGGTTGACAGTAAAAATGTATTATAAAATCAAACCAGCAGACCCTACCCATTGTGGTATAGAACCATCTACTCACAAGCAAAGGCCTGTGTAAGGTTCACACAAGGGGATTATCAATGGCATCTATTCCCAATCCTGTATTGATTCTATATGCCCTGGGATGCATCTGAATTGCTTCACTGTTACTATCCAGGGAGATGCTGTAACTACAATATCCCTAACATCTTGATTACCATAACAAAATGTTAAAGTATAATATTGAGCCAAAATGTAATAAAAAAATAAAAAAATTAAAAAGTGTTACTTATCTTTGTAGGTTTGTAATTTATTCAAAAATAATTTCTCACCAGTGTATGGAGCTTTCCATGCCAGTGTTTACAGTGAGATTAAAAACTGGGTGCTAGAAAAGACACATTGGGATTTCCACCATGGTTAGTGTGTTTGCCAGCACATTCATTCCTGTCTAACATGAAAATACTCACATGGGCATTGCTACAGCTTGAGCAAGATACACTAAATACAATCCAAAGCTGAAAAATACTGAAATATCAGAATATATGCCATGAATATAAAAAGCATACGGTAATATTATTTTTCTAGACGAAAGATATATATATATATATATATTATTATATATAATTATATATATTATATATATCTTGTACCTGTATGACACTGGATGTGAATAAAAGATCTTAAACCAAACGGACGGAAACGTGTATTCTTTGACCAGTTTAATGGCCAGTTTCCTGAAACAAAAAACAGTAAAAACAACAATTAGTATTTATTTATAATCTAAAATAATAAACACATTTAAATATATTGCACTGTAGACTTAGTTGTTAACTAGTGTTACAAACTGCGTATGTTAGGGTAAAACAGCTAAAGGTGTGGTCCTGTGTGGTTTGTGCCACTTAAAACATTTAAATCTGTCAGACAATGAAAATGACATACTTTATTTTTTTTCTTCTTACCTTTTTATGATGTTTGCAATGATTCTTGGTGGCTGTAATTGCAATTTCTCAATGCATACATATGAAAATCTCATTTGAAGTGACAGATTCTTACTCTTATACATCTGGTGACTAACCATACAGTGAAACCGGAAATATTCTATTCTATGCTAGGCGTTTGAGCGCTATATCTTTGAGGTCATAAATAACTAAAAAAGAACCTTTACCTACCTTCGTACCTCCTCTTCTGTTCCTGTGTAAAACATAAACTCAACTTTGAAGATAAAAAAAATCTCGATGAGGCTGTGGATTTAGAAAATTACATTCATAAATGTTTTGCTCTCATAATAGATCACCTTTATTTGGTTTGTCTTATAAAGATAAAATGCTGGACAAACTACCATTGAATAGTGGTTCCTACTGCAACACGTTGTGGGTTAACACAGCATTGGAATGCCTAACAATAATACTAATCCAGACCATTCAATTCTAACGAGAATCACAGTGTAGCAAAAAGCACCATTACAAACCACTACAGGCGGTTAAATAGATTATACTATTCATACAAAAGCAAACAAATAGTGTTTTTTTTGTTTGTTTTTTTATATGCTACAACAGTAAACTTACATGTCTGGGAAAGAATACCCAAAACTAAAATTAAAATGGGGAAACAACCTTGGACACTGATCCAGTGTCATCTTTACCAGGACAATAGCACCACTATCTAAAATGGTCATGTGACATCCAAGGCTGTAACAATACATTTAATGTACGTCCTTACTTACTGAACACGTACAAGTCGATCGCATTTCGGGTCGTCTCCAGTCTTGTCAGTGACCCGGACCCCAGCGCTGTCCACACACCAGCACAGGTTGGAGTCGTCGTCACACTGCTTGGCTCTGAAGGTGCCATTCCTCTCACACTCTGGGTCGTACACACTGTCCATATCCAGGCGACCCCCGTGGGGACTGCCCCCGTGCTTACTCTTATGAAGCATCTCCAGGTGCATCAGCCTGCATTTTGGCGTCACTAGAGGAAATATATATATATATATATATATATATATATATATATATATATATATATATACACACACACACACCAACAGCCAGATGGCTGGGGATTAGTACCAGTGTAGAGTCAGAAAGTGGTACATTGTCAGAAAGTGGTACGCGTACCAGTTTAACGGCAAAAAATCATACACTCAATGGAGAATGGTACTGCACAAGTCACTGCAAACAAGACAGACTGCAGTTCACCTGCAAAATGATATACGTTTACAATTTTAGATAACCTAATTTGTTACTCATCCATTGAAGTCACATACATTTGCATAATTGTGAAAAAAAAATGATATTAAGAAGAATTTTGAGGGCCAAACTCAGTACATCGCACCCCTTGCAGATGGTCGTTTCCTTGTGTTCTTAAGTAAAATCATGTGTGCATGCCCAGGCATACACAGTGTACCACTTTTTTTGTATGTACCACAAAATAACACCACACCGGTTTATAAGACCTGAGAGGTTTATGTTAGAACATTAAAATAAAACTGTACTGTTGAGTATACTACAATGCCTGTTTACAAATAAATATACTGTAATATTGCAATATTCTGCACTGTAGTAAATATATACAATTGAACAGAAAAATTATTATTTAATTCCAAGAGTATTCTTTTAACTAAAAATGCAATTTAATATCTTTATTGAAACAATATTTTTTCAACAGACTTGGACTGGCTGGCTGTAACAGTATTTTAATTATATTGTTGATATCTAATAAGGTACATTTCTATAGTAAAATAATGTATTTTTCTTTGTTTGTTTTTTCATGATCCAACGAGCACACTTGGGTATTTAAAAGCACAGCAAATTGTCTGTTTTATCAGCTGGCTGAGTATTGCAAGGCAACTGTTAATGTTCTAGAGAAAGGGTCTGTCACTAAACCTGCTGTCAGTTCAAGCTGGCCTGCTTCACCAGTTCTGAAAACCCACAGAGGTCCACGTTTTAGTATCTAACAGAAGAAAACAGGCAAGAGGAGCGAGCATTGAACATACACTGGTTACAGTTGACAGTGTGATTATCGTGGCCATGGAAAACAGCCTCACAGGTCCCACACCTGTTCAAGTGACAGGTGACATATTCATTATATTTACAAAAGGCATCCTCGCACACTTCATCAAATTCACAGTTCTCCCGGGCTGGGAAGGCATCAGGGCATTCATCATCTGCAATATAAAAACACAAGACATTTCCCTGTGGTCTGGGGAGTTTAGAACAGAGTGGTGTTTAAGCAACATAGCACGACAGGGTGGTGAAACTGTGGGCTAGCGCCACACCTCGGGTGCATTTGCTCTCATATTCTGCTACATTTTAAAGAGCATTTCCCATTATGTACTTGTACATTAGCATATACTATAGAAGTTGTATTAATAAAACAATGATGTGTGTGGGGTTTTGATCATTTGTTAAAAATTGAAGAAATTTGTTGTAAAAAATGTCCAATTTGCCAAGTGTTGTTTAATGTAAATGCTAATGCTGATTGTGACCAGAGACCTGTTTTCTAGTATCAAATAGCTAACTTTTTTTCTTTTTGCTTTTTGTCAGAAGCCTTTCAAGCTTATCGGCATGTTTTCCATCAACAGACAGTAAATTGATCTTTGTTGGTTTACACACCCACGGCAATGCTCAATAATACTGATATCAAACTGGTGCAACTGGAAACTTCAGCATCCCTGACAACTCTCCCCAAGTACACGTTTTCCCTTTTTGAACAATAATATTTAAAAAGCAGAAGAGAAAAACAGTCAACTTCTCAGTAAAATATGAGAGATAAATAAATTGTATGCCTTCTCCCAAGTACTGGCACAACCAAAGAATTCCATCTTAGCCAGCTTTTGAATTTCTCTTTAAGCAATTAACTTTAAAATCACCCCTTCACAGTTTTAGAGTATCTGAATCGGATAACCTGGAATAATATTTAAAATAAGAAAAACACATTTTTATTCAAGATTCCTACACAAACATAAAAAGGTGTTTTAGTAATACTCACAGGAACTTATCGAATGCTATGACAAACCAGAAGCATTTCAATAGAGCATTCATGAACTGAAACTAATTTCAGTTTTCACACATCAACTAAAAAGATATTCCAGTGCATTTTACCCAATCATTTACTGGCAGTGTTAAATACAATAACTATAAAAAAAAAATGCAAAAGTGCATTGCAATACCACAAAAATCAGATTACAGCATCAGTAAAAAAAAAAAAAAAAAAAAAAATGAAAGAATGTACCAGCATGTAACAGCACTGGGCCACCATTTCTAATCTTGGAAACATTCTAGAGCTGTACTTTCACGTACACTTTTTATTAAATTCAGTAATGTTTTAACATTGCAGAACTCTTGACAGACTCACCTGGCACTGCAGACACAGCAACTGTACTTTGAAAGATCAACACAGAAATAATAAAGAGTGTTTTCAGCTTCATCTCTGCAGGGCTTCTTTTACTAAATCCAGCACTACTAAATTAGAAGAGAGTCCCCAATTTTCAGAAAGACTCACCTTTACACTCTGCAGTAGGTTATCTTAAACCAGTCAGCTCTGGTCAATTAACACTTTAGTTTGTCATTATATCTTAAAGTTGAATTATTCACACAGGGAGCTTGATGCTAAAATACCTCAAGCCTTGGGGCAATGTACCCGCTTGAAATAGCTTTAGTGATTTGCATTGGCCTCTAATTACTTGCCTTCCCAGCAACAGGTAAACACAGAAGAGTAAAAGCTGCAAGGTAGCCGAGTATAAGCATAAAAAAAACAAACACGTCTTTACAAGCTGGTGTTAAATGTGAAAGTTTGGCACTCTCTTGGCATGTCTGTTACAGGTGGACACCAAGGCGGTCATTGTCTCTGGTACCGGTTTGAAGGATGAGGATCCCTTGATAGAACCGTCAGATAGAAGCGGATGGCAAGCTGTCTGAAACATTTTAAGGAAACCACTCTGAGACAAACAACCTTTTTTCAACAGTATTTAATAACAAATAGTACCATTACATTCAGTACATATTATACAAAATAATGTATTAAAAAAAAGTATATGTTCAATAATATTTACCATATTTAAACTGTACCATATTTTAACACACAAAAACAGGTGTACAAACGTTATAATAATTTCTTCAATCTGTTGTTATTGCATAGTAATCAATCTGACTTTTCGGACAGGTCTGTTCCCTTAAATAAAGCTCAGAGAGTGATTTTGGTGATGCTCTATCTTACAAGCACAACTAAATGTTTAGTATTATATGATACAGTCTTTTAGTAATCACCCAAACACTGATATACCAGTTCTCCCCAGCAGATTCATGATGAAGTCCCCGTGTTCTGCCCAGTCTTCTGTGTTCAGTCTTCAAGGAGAATGTCCACTTCTTCCAATGGCACTCTCACTCTCAATTCTTTCTCGGTCATTAGATCCATAATCTCCTGCATGTGATCTGGGAAATATTCTATTGCATCCATATACAGACCCTGTTGAAAGACGACATGCTTTTACCAACGAGGAATGAATATTGGAAAATTAACTGAAAAAACCTACCTATTAAATAAAGAATAATGCAAAAATAATGTTACAGTGAGTCTCCTGTGTATAACAAAAGGTTGAATGTGAAGATGCTGGGAATGGCTTGATTGATGAATAAACTCCCTCCTCTATCCAGATTCCTTACCTTTACCCAGGGGCAGTCCTGGAGAGCTTTGTAAAATGCTCCCCTGCTCCTCTCTCTGTTTCCTTGGGACACCTATAGAAAAAAAAAACAACACAGGGAGTGGTTATCAAAACAAAGTTCCTGTTGGGAACAAAATCAACCTGCAAACATTCAATAAAGCAGGCAAGATGATTTTCTGGATTGACTTTAAATAGAATTTCAATATTCCATGCTAAAGTAGGCAAAGCTGACACATTTCACAAAAAAGCTGCCTTGAATAATTTGGTTAGATCGTACTTACACAGTTACTGCAGGGGATTCAATATTTTGAAGTGCCCTTGAGATATGTGTGGTGATAATCATTAGGTAATGTATTGTGTATTCAGTATACTTGTTTTGAAATTGGTTTAATGAAAGAAAGTCCCAATGTTTTCTCTTACCAGAAAGTGCAAGTACATTCTCCACAGTAAGGGACAGTGCGCTCCACTGTCGCTCTGCACAGCATGTTCAAACAACAGCCTTATCCGGTTGCTCAGTCCGCTTTCTGGTATAGTAGAACAAACTCCAACATCCACCCTACTAAAACAAACAATAGCATGACTAGAATGGTTCATATAGGCTTAGCAATGATCAGAGACTGGCAAGCCTTTCCTTACTGAACTACTTCCAACAAGCACAACATTTAATCATATTGGGTTCTGTGTTGTAAGCTAATTCATTGCCTGTATGTGAAAAGGAAAATTGTAAATACTGATAGGTCACTGTAGGCCCTATATTGTATATGTTGTCTCTTCGTGTTTAAAGACTTATCTGTAATTTATCATGATCTCATTACGCTAAACTTTTTAGAATGAGATTCTAAAATGCTTCATGGTTCACCTAAAGCACAACTGGGGAAAAAAAAAAAAAAGATCCACCCTATGAAGAATATTTTTGATGTGTTTATTTCTTTAATTCTTACCTTTGAACAGAATCTACCAGTTCTTTTCTCTTCTGTTCTGCATATATGGCAAACAATCGGGGAGTAATCATTTCAGTGCTTCTTGTGACACTGTCAAAAAACCTCCTAGCTCGGCTGGCGTTATGGTACTTGTTTTCCGTTTGCACATAGAGCCTCCAAAGGCGGTGGTTGCCAGGAAACAGCTTCAAAGCACTGGTAAGTGTTTCTCGAAGAGGGCCTAATGGGTACACATTGGCCTTCATGTGATACCTGAGCAGCATGGAGCGCATCAGAGTAAGTGTTTCCAGCCCTGTAGGCTGAGTCCACATACTGGTAATCTCTGTCTTTTTATGTGAGAAAAGCTCAGAAGTTTTCTCAATAGCCTGCATATAAACTCTGTCAGCTGCCTCAATACCCACTGTTAGATACTGAAATAGAGCAAAACAGGCTGCTACATCTGCCCTCACCGTGGATTCACACAGCAGACTGCTTTCTGTTAAACAGCCTAGGAATGCACATTCATAAGCTTTCCGGGCTTTCAGGATATTAACAGGAGACACTTGTCCTTTATAGGCGGAGTACGGTCCACACTCTGCAAGTTTTGTTAAAATATGAACTGCCCGAGAAGCTGCAGCCCCCCCAACAGCATCCTCCATGGCTTCCAATTCTAACTGTGTGTACAGCAAGCACAGACTGCACAGTACAGGATTCTCAAGTCCTTGACCTGTGGCCAGTGCAATGGCAGTGTCAAACACTTTTCTGGAGTCTTCGAGGTTCCCAAGCAACCATTCAAGATGAGCATACTCTTTCCAGAGAGCCAGGTTGTTCCGGTTTTCAGCCTCTTTCAGGAGATTTTTGGCCAGTTTCTTACTTTTCTTCCCTTGAGATTTCAGTTTCTTCTTGTTTTTGTTTTCAAGATAATGGAGAACCTATAGGGCAATTATAGAGAGGCAAGTTAAAAAAAAAACTAGAATAAGGGTGAGAATCAACACCAGTTTCATCATATCAACAATAGGAATTTACTATATTATCAATTCCTATCAAGCTAGAACTTTTGACGCAGACAAGCAGCAACTCACAATGATTTGAATGCAACTCTAATAAAACAATGAAAACAGTAATGGAGATCCTGGAACAGCTGTTATGTTAGGTCTTCCTATTGCAAAATTTTCTAAAGAGGTTTTAGAAGCTAAAATACCTTTAATTTCTCATACTGGAGCCAATAGAGGGAGAGAAGAGACTTTTCCTCTTTAGAGAACAGTGGCAATGCCTGATGGAAGACATTCTGTATGAATTCCTCCCCGTCTTTACAGTGACCGATCTTCCTTTTCACACTGTGGAGAGTGGTCATGTGCCCGATGCAGTTCACCCCAGAGCTCTGAAGGTCCAGTGAAGTCAAAGGCCTTTCTGTTGCCAGTCCACTGTCAAACACAGACCACTCGTCCAGTGTTATACTCCAGTCCGGACCAGAACAACTGCATCCAGACGGAATCCCCAGGAATTGCAGCAAGGAAGACATCAGCTGAAACCTGAGCTCTGGTTTTAAAATTCTAATCATGGAGGGGCCGATATCATCAAACAAAACCTGTGAAAAGGAAATATTTTTGTTGTAAAAAAAAAAAAAAAAAAACATTTAGAAATAACAGGTTTGATATTATAGAAGGTTTGTTATTTAGTATTTACCGGGAACACATTTTAAGGTATGTAGCTCGTGGTGCTATCACTTTTGTAATAGTGAAAAATTAAATATTTTTTTACTGGTTTCTTGTTTCTGCTAACGATACTGTAAGGCAAACAAAGTTATGCATCATAAAAAAGCTTACAATCAATACCACATAGTTGAAAAGGGGACTATGTAATACACTAGACCTACACTATATATGTATCTCATAATCAAATATGGCAAAATGTACCTGTCTATCAGGGTCCTCACAGTCTTCCTCTGACTGACCCTTTGATTTGTCAGGTCTCCATGGCAACCAGTTCTTTGTCTCCCGTGAGGCCTCAACATCTAGCCAAATACGCCACTTTGGCAAAGTCTTATCCTTCACTTCAGTATCATCTTCAATATCTTCATCTTCATCATCTATCAACAGAAAACAAACCAGTCATACCAATGTTTTTGGATAGCATATTAAATAAAATTTTAAAAAAAAACTTAAAAAAAAAAAAAACTAGCAATAGGCATTAGAAGTATCGTAGGATAAACACAATTCCTAGTTATTTGTTGGAAATGTTAGTTGGTAAAACGTGATGTACATATATAAAATCCTTATAACGTCCCCTACCTTGTTCGTTTGGTATCAGCCAGCCCCCCCTCTCCTGCTGGTGCATCCAGGCTTGCCAGCCTCGAGCTCCTCTCTCCCCAAAGCGGGGCTCCCCGCTGTCCCAGAACGGCTCCAAAAATTCAACCTGTTCACAAAGAACAAAAAATACCATCACGGTAGAAGCATAGATACTGCAGTAGCTTAGCTGCAACGAAACAACATTCTGACTGTTCAGAACCCTAATTAAATCAGATAACAAAGGAGTCAAAACCAAGGCTTTACTATCCATTTTCTTACATCAACATTAGCAACATTATCACAGATCATGCCGAATATATTTTTGTGCTTTTTTTACGTGAGGATCTACATTTTCCAAGCAACATACTGTAGAAAAGAAATTTCCCCGTTACCATAACACTTCCTGTGGTAAATATAGTCTGTTGTTTAGCCTAAGGAATTCACTCCCATAATCCCAGCTCTCACTCGGGAGGCCATTAAAAAGGAGGTAAAAAATACTGTGAAATATCAAACACTTCTCTCCAGAAGAGTGCATTATACTATGGAACAGTTTTGCACGGGTATGTTTTTTTATTCCAGTGATGTTTAAATTACAGTAATTACACTCTGAAGCTACAAGTCTAATTTCCACGGTCCCAAGGGCTGCACTGAAGTCCTCAATTGAAACGTGCAATTGATACAAAAAGTTCTAAGGCTTATAAAGGTCAACTTCAATGGACAATAATAATATCTGCCGCATGCAAACTAGAAAAATATTCATTCATTACAGGACAGAATATGCAAGATCACACCATGTAATTCGAAACCAGAAAGGCCCCAAGAGAAAGAATATGAACACACAACCTTCAAAAGGGCACATTAAGTTGTGTTTGTGTTGTGCTTTATTAAATGTACTTTTTTTTTTTTTTTTTAAACCAGATATACAATACTTGTATCTGTTCAAGTATGATAGTATAACAACTTCATGGTCTTACTTGTTCTATAAAAGGCTAATACAATCTCAGTAACTTCTCCAGGCTGCCTTGTGTGTTAATTCAAAAAGGCTGATTGTGTTAGTTTCCTTGTATCTATTGTTCAGCTGCTTAAAAATGAAGATCAAATCTTTGCTATAGAGCTCTTTGACTCCACATTCAGCAGGGACTAGAATAGGCTTGAGGTATAGTTGTATGCTGTAAGAAAACAGCCCAGGTTTTAAACAACCACATTAAATCAGTGAAGCATTCAAAAGGCCTTGCATATTTTCCAGTGTAAAGTAGACATCAACTAGATTATAGCTTCTCTAGCTAGAAGCAACTCAAATACTCACATTGTCAAGGGAACTCAGTAGGGGTGGACCAACTACTAATTTGTCAAAAATAGTTAGTGCACTTTAAAAAAAAAAAAGATTTATTAATGTTATTATTAATATATTTTTTCAGAGATATATATATAGTTAAGTGTGCCGTTAGTCACCACTGGACCTACTGTAAGTGAAAGTACATACATTATATAAGTACACAGTAGAACAAAGGAAGTGTTTAAAACTAGGTATAAACTGTGAACAATATCTGTATGGATAATTATGTGGAAAAGAAGCAGATTGGAATTCCTAGTAAATGCAAAGGAGAGACTTGAATGAATGTATAAGGAATGTGTTTACCTGCTCTCTGGTCGGCAGATCTTTCACGCTATCTGGTTTAAAGAAAGTAAAGTCGAGGACAGCCTGAAAGAGTGAAATCACTTTCTCTGAGTGGCCAGCTTGTCTCAGGAAGTGGCACTGCTGAAGAAATATTTCTTTAAAAAAAAAAAAAAAAAAAAAAAACTTTTCATGCAGAAGAAGGTATCTCACCTGTGAATTAAACTACTTATTGTATATGAAATACCCTACTGCTTGTTTTAGTTAAATAAAGCATCATTTCTGTATGTAGCAATTCAGGAAATAATCCTGCTTATGTTTCTGTTAAATGAAAGTTATCCTGTAATAGAAAAAAAACTTTTTAATGACACATTAAAGAACCGACTCAGTATACTGTTTTCCTTCTTTTACTTTAGTCAATATCTATCTGGAACACTAGGTGGCATCTGTTAACAACATTCAAATACAGTGTGTGTGTGTATATACACACACACACACACACACACTGCTAAACTGTCATGACAGAATAAGTAGTATATTAAATGCTATATTAAATCTATTGATATTTCTGATAACAGTGGTATTTCTTATAGTGGGGGTGCTGAAAGCCAATGAAGAAAACTGTAACCCCTGTATATGATGGAAGCAGGTGCACAGCACTTCAATCCAGGGGGTGCCGCACCCTCAGCACCCGTAGTTCCAGCACCCCTGTAGCTACCCTTCTTTTTTTTTGGCAGAATTGAAACCTGACTTTTTTTTGATTGATAGTTTAATTCTGTTAATGGATGTGGATACTTTGCGCTAGTTCCAAAGGCATTATTACTTGAATTTGCAGGGCCATTCCTTCAGCCTAAGGCTCTGGTGATCCACCTTCAGTCATTGCATGGATCAGTAACATTGTCAGCACCATTCTGTTCTGCAATCAACCTAAAACCGTTACCCACTCTTTGCTTCAAAAGCAGAATTATTCTCAGCTTCCTGAACACAATAAAACACATTACTTACATCATAAACCCCTGCATCTTCTCATTCCTTGAGCGCTCATTAATAATTGGTATTCAAAACATGAAATAGTACAGCAAACAATTCAATATACAGTGTACCCTGACAAAATGACAAGTGCCAATGGTAACTAGACCCAAGAGGCTTCCTTTTAACATGGTCTATGTACAGGTTAAAGTCTCACCCAATTTATTATAGCACTTGTGCATAATGGACTTCGTATCAGACTTCTTGCAAAACATAAAAGGATCCCAAAACAATAGATTTTCCACATTATATGAAATGCATAGTTAGTGCTTTTGCCTCACATTAAATGGATATTTAAAGCAATTGTAGCTAACACAATAATTCCATATAATTTCTCCACCTTGCCCACCTATTCATTTTATAGGTCTCAAATGGGCAGTTTTGGAAAAAAATTAAATAAAACACATTATAGAAAACATGGATTTTCATTTCAACACTTGATGTCTGGTACTACACTACGTTAGACAAAACTCTGTTCACAAACCATGCTTTCAGATGGTCTTGTACTTCCTGGGTCATTTCACGTGAATGAAATTGTCCCCGTCCCTTTACTGGATTATTTCCCGTCAATAATCAATCAACTGCTTCCCCTATTCACTGACAGGCTTTCAAAACGTTGCTGAGGTTAGATGATCCAGTCAGTGCAAACTGATAACCCAAGAATAAGGCTTTAAAACGGAAAGCTTTCTTTCTTAAAGCAGCTCCAGAAGTCATGTTTAAAAATAAAAACACATTTGTACTATAATGTGTACATTTTAAAACAGCACATTTTAGTCCTGTGTAGCTAAAGGAACTGCAAAATGGCTACGATTGACGATTTATGGAATTATTTTGTTTGATACAATTGCTTTAACATCATCTACATTTTCTTAATAATGTCTCATCTGCTTTATATCCATTTAAGCGTGTTCTCCATCAGTCTCTATTGTTGTTTCTTATTAGATCACTATTTTACCAGCTTACTTACTAATATTCAACCACTAAAACAAAGCCCTGAAGTGAGCAGATTAGTCAGTGTGCCAGGTGGATAAAGACCTAAGCAGAAACAAAAATACAAAACACAACAGAGATAACACGATAAGATATTAAACATGAAGGAAATTAAATATTAAGGAAATATTATTGAATCAATAAAACCATTTTTCGGATGCAGATTTTTAATTGATGATATGCATCTTATTTTCAAGTGTGCAGTAATTGCCTCCACTATTCAAGACCCAACTATTTCACAATGTTTTTTAGCTGCCACATATATTGGTTTACTTGGGAGCTAAGCACAAGACCCTTTACAACTAAGGAATTTTAATCTACACATTAGGTGCTGTACATGTAAATGCTTTTTTTTTTGTTCACGTTGATATATTCTTAGATAGATTCTTACCTAGTATGGCTTCCTCTGTACCAGGCAGTGCAGGGTGGGACAACATACAGCCATCGTGAACTGCAGCTAAGGTAGTAAGGCACTTTCCATAAATATTATTGACTTTTAACACTGAGAAGGTGCTAAACTGACTTTGACAGAATAGAAGGTACTTCTTCCACAGCTCTGTGTTATTTGGATGCAGAAAGACCAGCTTCTTCCACTCTTTGAGCACTGTAGAGGGTTCCCACAGTTCCTTGCACAGCTCCAGCCTGGCTAACTTCAGCTTCACACTGCTAGGGTTGCTTTCAATGGCTCTCTCTAAAATGGCGATTTTCTTCTCAAGAGTCACCTTGAGGGATGTCTTCCGCTTTTCTGATTCCCTCTCACTCATGGTGAAAGGACTGGGTCCTGTCATTAGTTCATCCTAATTACAGGATCAAAATTAAAAAAGTGTTAACCCAAGTACTTAAGAAACGATACGATTCATATACAGTGCGTGGACAACTTGTGTAACAAAGCTATTATTGCTACTGAAAAAAATAGAAATTTGTTTTTGTGAACAAAAACGAAACACCCCAGAGCCTAATGTAAAGGGGACGGAAATTTGTCAAATAGATCTGCATCATTAATATGATCAGAGGTTAAAACAACATGGCAGTGAAATTGTTCACTTTTACTGAATGTGTAAAACAAATCGTATTACACAGCTGTAAACCAACTCTGTAAAGACACTAACTCCGACTGAGTGACATTTTTGTTTCATACTATGGCAGCATCAGCATTATAAAGTTACTGACACAAAATGGTTCAAACTTAGTGACACAGTATCTCTGTATTTATGGACTTACATTGTCTGATTAAATCTATCCACATTTCTGATAATCAAGTACAACAGCTATCATTCTCCTTTGAAACAAATAAAACTCGATATAAAATACTGAAGGCATTTTGAAGGTTTTGTTTTGTAAAATGTCACAGAAGAAAATGTTCATGAATTTATGATTCAAGAGTAAAATCAAGTTATAGATAAACCCCGAAAGAAAAATCAGCGATTGTCTGTGCTGTGTGTATTGACATTTCCAAAACCAAAAAATAATCCCACAACTATTGTAAGACGAATCATATCAGACAGGACACAGTACAGTATCAA
This sequence comes from Polyodon spathula, assembly GCF_017654505.1. Classification (NCBI taxonomy): domain Eukaryota; kingdom Metazoa; phylum Chordata; class Actinopteri; order Acipenseriformes; family Polyodontidae; genus Polyodon; species Polyodon spathula. The sequence goes on from NC_054545.1 coordinate 7,856,415, forward strand.
AATCCCCTGGCATTGAATCATGGAGCTTCACATTTAAAACCGGGGCTGTTTTGAACCGCAGGATTCTCGCAAAGCCTATTTGAGGATGCAACTGTCCCTTAGCTGAAGCCTGCCTTTGTAATTAAACTGTTTTTATTAATAAATGCATGCTAGAGTTGCAGTCCTCATCATGAAGTTGAATTTGGAATAAACTTTCCAGATCAAGACAGGAACTGGGGAGTGATGGCAGCAATTGATTATGTTCCTGCTGGACTGTTGGACATACATAGTGCATTATGGGAATTGATTGTCTCTTAATGTTAATTAAAGTGTTGTTTTTTTTCAAGCTGTACTATTTATGTTAGTTAAACAGGCAGGCAAACTGAGGGTTTAAAATTGCAATACATTTAGTTTGTCTCAAAAGACTTTTACTCAATTTAACAAGTAAAGCAGGGATAAATATAAATTCTCAGTTTACTGTGTAAAGGAATTAATAAACCATGGTAAAACTATAAGTAGCAGTCAAGTAGACAAATTTTTTGGCTGCTACATTCATTGCTATACTAATTAGGAACTAATAAACTCTATAACAACTTTACAATCCTTAAACAATTTTCTCAAAATCTAATTTAATAATGTTCAATGTTAAACCACCTTCAATAATATACTGCTAAACAGAAACAAACTGTACAGATCAACAAAAAAAATAAGTCCTTATTTTTCTTATTATACTTTGGTATAATTTTATGAAATTAGAAAACATTTTAAAATATATCAGGTATGCAGAAGTTATTCTTTCTACCCAAATGCCACAAAGAGACAGCTAATCTAAAGGAAGAACTGGCACTGGTGTTCCAGCAGGTTTTAAGAATGCTCTTTTACATGTTATAAATAAATAAAATATATTCCTCTCATGACTTTGTACCTGAAAGTTTACAAACTCCATCCAAGTTTTGGCATCCTCTGGGTTTTCTCTTAGCTTCCTGTTGAATTCTTCCACTTTACTGATCATCGCAGTGTTTACATTCCCAGCCGCCCCCGCTGGCCTGGCCTGCTGGTTCTCAGGCTCTGGCTGACCCTTTCCCTGAAGCCAGAGGGTGGTGGAGGCATCATAAACCCCCAGGGGATTGACCCAGGCTGGGGCAGCAGGGCCTCTGACATCTTCCTCCTTCCAGTCAGAGACTGCCATGAAATCACTAGTGACAGGCGTCTGCTTGGCACCTGGGCCCACGTCACCGGGGTGCACTGGGAACCCCTCTGTGCTCAGCAGCAGACGCCCCGCTTTGCTGAAGTACCGCTCCTGCTTCTTCTCTGTCTTTTTCTTCTCCGATGCTGAATCCAACCAAGTTATAAAATGCCTTTTTGGGTTTAGGCCCAGGCAGGAGTTTCCTTTCCTCCTGTACCTGAAATAAATCAGGCCAAACAGTTTGAACCTAAACAAAAGCTTACTTTGCTGATACTATTAACCTGCCAGCACAGGGGCTTAACTAATTGTGAGCCACATTCAATAAGCATTAACATGCTCAGAAGTGCTGCTGCCATATCATTTCCTTCAACAAAGCAAAAGCGATAGGGAACAACCCATATGAGCAGATGTTTCTTTAGCAGAACAAGATATGTTAAAAAAAAACAAAAAAAAAAAAAAAAACACAATCTAGTATAGACCGCTTATTCATTATCAGAATCTTAATTAACATTTCCAGTGGGATGTTTTGGCTTTTTATTGATAAAACTAGAACATGCTCCATTATCGGTTCTCCAAGAAGCAAGTGTGCTGTGCAGAGTTCATTTAAACATGTCAATGGTGAACGTTGCACCACTGTGATTAAACAAGACTGCTTTAATTGTCTTAACAGCGTCAGATCTAAACACTGACACTCTTAAATCACATATACCTTATATGCACCTCTACTTACACCAGTAAAATAGATTCTATAAGCCAATATTTCAGCACTGATGTGGGAACTTTCAAGACCTATACCATAGAAGCAATGATGTATACAATGAAACACCTCTGACACTTGGTCTTAATCCAGTGTCTATTTTTAAACTGTGGTAATGGGTAGAAAGAAGTACTGCTATACATGCAGAAAGACAAAAAGCAATGCATTACAGGGACAGTAAAACTGGGGAATAAGTGTCACTTTCCTATTTAAAGGCAGAACAAGAAAACAGCATTTGAATAACTGCTGCCCATTTAACCGATAGGTCATCTTTTAGATCCCACTTCATATAAAAACACTTTACCTAGCGATGTCTCCTCTATAGAGTGATTTATACTCCCAGTTGGCATGGTCTGCTTTCTTATCAACACAGAAAGGGCGATCTGTTGGGGTCTGAAGGTCATCAAGCCAAACAAAGCAACCTTGAAGGTTTATTTGCTCCTGCCTTAAAACACAAAAAAAGAAAGAAAAAATAGACGGGTCATAATATTTTTAGCTTATAAATCTAATTAACATGAAATTTAACAGCTTCAAAATAACTATTCACTGAGTGAATTGCTTTGTATTATGTCTAGGAGAATCCTGTGCACTAACTTAGAAATGCAGACACTTGGCAGTTTTCTATGTGATGCACCAAAGAGCTGGAACGCTTCTTTGACAGCATGTTCCCAGCAGAGCAGGACTGAATTGCACTGACAAGTTGAAGATAGCCTGACTGTCGCAGTCGTTGACATGTCAAGAGGTTCTCTCAGGCACAGACGTCAATAGTACTGTCTCAAACATTTACATTAATTAACTTACATTTGTAATGTACATTGTTACATTTTAGTACTCCCAGAAGGGGAGGGAAGGATATTGTGCATTTAAAAAATAATTCCGTGTTGGGAAGAGGTATGTGTTGTTCATTCCTCGATGATTACCGCCTCCCAATACTTTAGCTGGGGGAGGAAATCAGCAGGTAAGTCTGTCCTCCAGAATGTCTTTGCGCTTTTAATAATGCTCCTTGAAAAACATGACTAAGTTCAATCCTCACATACCATGTGCCAATTACATTATCAGCGCTATAGTCAGCCAGCCTTATTATTTGTTATGCAACCGTACTTGGGATACGTTGCTTTTACATATTGTGCATCAGGGATGCCATTCACATAACAAAAATAAAATGTCATGTGTGGGACAGCAAATTTAGATGCTGCAGGTATTTTGTACTTCCCAGAAGAAAATAGGTCAAATTCAGCTGAGTAGGATGGGTTTTAATTGTTAGTCTCAAGTTAAATGAAGCATACTTCATTAACAAACATTTTCAATCTGAACAGAAAGAAATATTAATTGAAATATAATACTGGGATATTTGGTGCCAAGGCACAGCATGTATAATGCATTTAGGCATAGGCATCACACATTCTAGTTCCAAGTACAGATTTGTAATGAAAATTCCTACATTCATTTAACTGGGATAATGGGATGGGCTTGACTAGTTCTTATTTGACAGAATTTTTAAATGGCACAAGAATGTATTTTAAATACAAGATCCTCAGTAAAGAAATGAGTCATAATACAGTTTATTCTTTTCCAGGAGACAGTTGAGATATTACACTACATTAGTGCACTCGGCCAAATTTGGCATGATGTCATCCCGCGGTTAACAAAACTATGCATTCCATATTTACTGGGAATGTTAAACACGTATATGTTTTTAGGAGAATGTTAAGCTCTTTAATATTAAAGGTTGTCCAGTAATTGACCTCAGTGAATGCAATACCTTGGCTTCTCTGTTTCTTGCTCAAGTCTTGAAGCCTCACTCGCGTGACCCCTGGGGGAATCATTGTCAGAACCAGATCTGCTGCTCTCTGACTCCTCTCTGCTTTTCTTCTTGTGTTTTCTCTTTTGTTTCTTCTTCTTTTTGTCCTTTTTCTTCTTTTTAGGTTTTGGGAAGTCATCCTCATTAGGTTCTTCCAATGGCGGTTGATCAACAGTCAAACTAACAAACAAAAACAAAAACAAAAAAGATAGTTGTAACACTGAAAATATTCGATCTGTAGGTAGTTCCTGTAAAATGTTATCAAAAAACTAAAAGGCAAGCCACCTTGGTCTTCATTCGAAATATAAACCCATGCACTGATTGTGTCTGTCTGTCATGCTCTACATTGTGAACAAGGTAACTGCCTTGAATTTTCACCAATGTTGTCCAAATCTTTCGTGGACTCCTAGCACCTGTGCATTTGCATATGATGTGTTTTATACATATGTTGATGACAACCAGTAAGTGAGTGTGCTGGTTTCATTTGCTTCCTAAGCCTTACAGAGACTGAATTACATTTGAAGTATGTAAAAACCAGATTCATCTCAGTCAGCATGTCATAATAACGTATCATGTACTGAACCAATTTTTCAGAGGGGTCACTACAGACAGGCAGTCTTTAAAATATGTTTGCCGAGTATCGTTTGCATGCTGTACCTTGGGTCGGCTGAACTCTGAACAGCCCGTTCCTCCCCCTTGGTACAGTGCTGGTGCAGTGTTAACGCATCCTCAGTGCGGAAGCTTTGATTGCTTAGCCAGTCCAACCCTGCGGGAAGAAAGAAGAATGCAAAATCAATCGCAATCAGCTCCCTGAGCTCTTTAAGCCAAGGATTTATCAGCTCTCACGGCAGCACATTTCAAAACAAAATATCACAGTCATTTATATTGTTCAAGGGCACCATAGAGCAGTCTATGGGAAATCTCATTCAGAACAAACTGACAGGTTTCCATACTCTGTAACAGACTTTTAATCTTGTTTTCTTAGAAACCTCTGCTGTCATACTGAGGGAAAGTGTGCTAGGTTTGTGAGCTTCACCTCCTCTCAATTAGTCTTCCAGAAACTTAATTAATCAATCACATGGTCCTGCTCAGCACTTTTCAAAAAGGACATTTAAAATTATGTACAGTTGGTGCAGGAACTACATAGATTTCTTTCAAATTCAAGATGGATATTCCAATATTCTTTCCCTTTCAATCAAATGAAAACAAAAAATGTTGGTGAGTTTTTACCTCAGTTTATGGTTGATAACCAGAGACTTTAAATACAATGTTAAAAAAAGAAACTTATACACTGAAAAGGAACTAAAAGGTACTTAAACTTGGGCTGTCAGGGGCTACAGAGTCACAAGACATTGACATCGAGGGTCAAGCAACCCACCTGAGTTGGAATAACACAAAACAACTTGTTTTTAGACAGATATATTAATGTACATTTCATTTAATACCTCATATAAAAACAGTATTTTCGCCCACATTTTTAAAAAATATTTATTTGAACAAATTCATAAATGCATTTCCCCTCACTCACTTGCCTAGTAAATATATATTTTATAAACCCTGAAATTGTAACGGTCTCTTTAAATATATGTAAAATATTTTAATTCCAGTCTTTACCTTTGCAGAAACACATTAAAATTATAAACACAGCTTACAGCCTCAAAATGATAAAATAATGTCTGGCAATAAATAAACACATTAAATCAATCTCTATACCCATATCTTAATAGGTACTGCTTAAAGGGGTCAGTTAAATATTAGATTTTGGCACAAATGACGCAGGATATAAATGGCATATATAGGATATGAATTATTAAAGCTATAATGCGTATGTGGCAATGCACCGGTAAGTAAACATCGGTACCCGTCGCTAATTAGGTAGCTTGTCAAAAAATATCGCCTTAACGTTTTGGATGTGTCGGTTTTAAATGCTGCTTTTCAGCTTCGGGGTAGTCCGCACAGTCCTGAGTACCCAGCGTGTGTATATGAAAAATTCTTAACTATAGTTTATTTCGGGGTTCACGTTAAAATATCTCCGGATTCACAGTACTGTGACTGGGGTTCGGTGGCTTGAATCACATACATCGTATATGATTATTCGCCTTCTGCCTAAGTAACTTGTTTGGAATTAAATACCCGGCTATTCCGTATCCCTAACTGTGCATCCAACTGGTACACACTCGTTCAAGCAGCAACACATCGCCGAATGCGCTGCTCTACCGATTTGACCAACACAAACAGTACTACATTAAGGTGATCGCGATTTTCTATTTACTTCAATTTAGTTACCTTTCGATGAATTTTCATTCTTCAGGTTATTATTACTTGACAGTCCCGCAAAAGCTGGAAAAAGTGCCATACTCATACAGCAATTGCCACTTAAACATATCAACAGTCGACTACTTTTAACGTCATTGAAATTCCTCTGGATAGGGACACTATGGGAGTTGTAGTTCTTTATGATGTTTTACTTACACATTGGTAGTCTAGTGAATTGTTTAAAATTCATAAGACGTACGATCTGAAATAAAGCTGCATGTACATGCAGGAGGTATCCTACATGCATGAATAGATCAACAAAAACGTGGTGTATGACAGAGAACAAATTATACATTTTAATGAATTCTGCGTGTATGTGTAAAATTACAGCAGTTAAAAAAATGTGTTATTTAAATATTTGATGAGAACAACGATGTTTTGTAATATATTTAATATCAAAGGAGTGTGCGTGTCCCAATACAACCGACTGGTTACACTTGCATAGCAGTCAAGTTGACTATAAACGAGCTTCCTTCTTATATTAATACTTTGAAACCTTGTTGTGTAGTGAGATCTCTATAATTACACCAGACCGCCAACAGCTATTATTATCCAAGTTACCAACTGCTTTATACAATGAATGGTGGCGCATGAACAATTTATAATGATATATGTTAATTTTTGCTTTGCAATTACATTTTCTAAATTTAAACGGCTCTTTCCAATCTTTAGCAGTTCGACTAAAAACAGTAATCAGTAAAGAGCAATTAATTCATTTTTGTTTTGCCCCACTTTGCTATGTTTGTACCACGATTAACGTTTTAGTGTCAAGTATCTATAGTTCTATATATATATATATATATATATATATATATATATATATATATATATATATATATATATACACACACACATATATATATATATATATATATATATATATATATATATATATATATAAATATATTATAAATGAATGAACTCATTACTGCTTTCTGTTTTTAGTCCTATTGTCCTATTGGAAATGGCTATTGTTTGCTGCTCAGTGGAGTGCATTTAAGGTAGAGAACAGGACTGGAGTAGGTCTGAGAGAGATGTATTTAACTAAATAAATGCACGTTGTAGAAGGTAAATGCATCTGATTTTCATAGATATTGTGTAAAATGTAGCAGTGCTTATCTCAGATAGCTGTGTAGTATAGAATTACATGTACATTCAATGTTTTTCGGCAACTTTCATTTTCTTTACAGCTCTTGTTTAGGGTGTTTTGTAATTTAGTCCTGTCATTATGGGTCTGTTTTGATATGACCATACAAATGTATGTCAATTACACTATCACAATTAATTCATTATAAAACTTTTTTTTTTTTTTTTTTTTTTTTTTTTACCTGACCGAATAATTACGTCAAATAGCGGAGTGGTTTATTCTCTATGTCTTCTGCTTGACGTTTCAGTGCCGAAAATCAAGTTGTACATGCAAAGTCCGCTAGAGGTCAGAAGAAAGAAAGAAATTCCCAGCTTTCTTTTTAATCAAAAGTATTCCAGCAAATTACAACATATTAACATGCACGGTTGGTCAGAAATTACTCTGGGACCTACAACAAATTTAAGTTATGCGTCTCTTTCGAATTTCTTAAATGCTGATTTGCTAAACATGTCCCTAATGTACCTGTAGGTAGTGTAATACATCACTTAAAATTGATTGACAAGAGTGGTTATGCTCTGAACTTTACTCAATTCTGAAAGAATTAGCGATCAGTCGCTTTTGACTTTGGTCTCGATCAATATGTATGCGGTCAAGTGGTAAAGTAGTAAATGTATACTGAATACTGCAGTACAGCCATCATTCTTCTAGCTGGTGGAATGCCAAACTACTGAATCAAAGTCCCATCTGCAAGTTCCTGTATTAAAAAAAAATACGCAGAGCTTCTGAATAGGAGTAGTGAATGGCTTTTAGTTAGTAGTCTTCGAAATATATACACTTAGAGTTTTCTTGAGTGCTTGTATAGCTCATTAGTTCTATGCAAGCTTTTATTTTTTTTTATTTTTTTTTTAAAGTAATGTTGAAATGAAAACAAAGTTCAAACTCCAAAAGGAAACTATAAAAATAACGTTCAATCACTGGGGAAAATGCAGATACTAATTTTACCAGTGCAGTACTTTAGGTTTCACAGCAAACATATATGTATAGCGAGAGAAAAAATAAAATAAAAAAAATAAACACACCTAATTAATTTATGGAAAACAATGTGTGCCGTATTCAAAAAGGTATCAGTCAGTTGTCACAGTAACAAAACTTGAAAATAATTAACGGAAGTTGCACATTTGAATTAGTAAGTATAAAATATTTATAAAGTATCATCAAGATACTTTTCTTCTGAATAATGATGCTTCTCTGATATACTCTACTGCTTAAGTTTTAGGCTAAGTTTATGATACCCAGTCACAAGTTTCTTTTCTTGTCTTCTTGTTTTTCAAAGGGTTACAATTCGCAACAAAATAGGTGCTGGAGGTTATGAATTAAGCTATATGATATTTAGAACCCATATTGCAAAACCTACACTTCTTAATATTCTCATACCCGAACACTACACACTTGTACTCGTATCCATTGATATCCAACACGCTCGCTTCGGATTCGCCCTAACCATCATTACTTGACGCATTGCAGGTCCAACGTAGCCAATCACAGGAAGCAACACATCCAGCTAAAAATTGCGGGTCCGTTTACACCAATCAAACAATGCGTCACATAATCTGTAACAAATTCTTAGCGTCAACTAGTAAATGGTGCTTAAAACCTTCTCCTGAGAACCGCAAGGTGTACCCTTCCGCCGAAATAGTCCCTAATTTCAAGAAATTGACAAAACGCGGTTTCTCTTCCTTTTTTTTTTTTTTTTTTGGCGCGTGTTACGTATTGTAGTAATTAAGAATGTATACCCTTTAATTTTGTGTGTGTGTGTGTGTGTGTGTGTGTGTATATGTATGTATGTATGTATATATATATATATATATATATATATATATATATATATATATATATATATATATATATATGGGGGGGAGTTTGTTCATTGCATTTATGCAAGCAGTTTATGTGTGCCCTGGGTACCTTAATGTTTGACAAAAGACAGAGAAATAGGTTAGTACAAATAGGAGAATACATTTTAAAAAGGTGCACCTATGGTCTGTGTTGGGCACTATGAATACTGGGTGTTCTGAATAAGGATATTATGTAATACAGTAGTGAAGTCTGTATTAAAAGCTGTGTGAACACATGTACTGTAGCAATTCACAACATAGTATAACACAACAGTTGATAGAAAACATTATATAGGCCTTGGCCATTGTTCTAGAAGCCAAATGCATGCAACTGTAAAGCTTACTTACATTGTAAAGGACAAGCCCATATTTTCTAATTATGTGTTAACACAGATTACAATAGATTGCACCAACAGCATGCATTAGTTGCACTGTAGGGCTCACCAACAAAGCACAGCTAAAGAGGAAATGCTTCACACTGGTTAGAACAATATGGTTACCAGTAGTTGGTATTTTGTATAGTTTTCTTCTCCACTGGTGGGTGCAGAGTCCAAAACGTAAAAGCACTGCAACACATTGCTGTTAACACTGACATGACAGCAAAACAGATCACTTATATACTGAAGCTAACCTATTACAGTGTTTTCCAGTTAGCACATCCCTGTTACAATGCAATAGTTTTTGGTAGGCAGGGTTCTATTTTATGACAGATAAGAAATACAAAAATAAATGTATATAGATTGGAGATTTGAAGTTAATGTAACTGGTCTAATCAAAACCCTATAGTATGTGCTGCAGTAGGCAACAAAAAACGATATATTTTTTGTTTTTGGACAATAACAGTCACTGCTTTGTTCAGATATACCATGAAACAACTGAATTAGTACCTTTACTTCTAGTTTTCCGTCTTCTTTAAATATGAATCTCGTGATTTAAACATCCAGTTAATATATGTATTAGTTTCATGTTCTAAACAGATTTATATGCTAATCCACATATATTCACACTTATTATCAGATCCCCAGTATAGTTGGCCTGTATATGTCAAATCAATGGCAATTAGATTAATTTAGATTAACTTTTATACGAGGGAAAACAGACCTAATGTCAGAATACAAACCCTTTTAAAAAGGGTTTCTTACACATATTCTCCAGCTTTCAATAACAACAATAACAACGACTTCTTTTTTTTTTGCAGGCTGTATCGAAGTGGAGTTCATTTTTGTGACACTTTAGTATTTTTTACATGCTAAGCAAACTTTATGCAAGGTAATGGTTTACAAGTAATTATGCTGTATTGATGACGATGACGCGCCCACCCGCTGCTGTAATGTTGAAATAAGCTTGTTTCCCGCCCTGTTGGTGTTGTAGTGGGAGGAGACTTCGCTTTTCCTGCAGTGAAGAAGTAAGAAAGAAGTGAGGACTGTCTGCGTGGCGGAGGAATACACTGTTATATAGCTACAGACTGAACGCTAACACACCTACAGTACGCTGTGGAGGTCTTGGTGCCAACGTGTGCAAGCTGTATATATTAGTCCTGTTTAGCAATCGGCACAAGAACAGTCAAACATGGTATGTATCGATTAAATCTGAAAATAATTCCGATGTTATCAAGTGATAAGGTATTGCATGTAATCAAGAAATTGCATACGGGTTTAAAACTATTACTGGTACTCCCATACTGTACAGTCAGTACCCGTTGACTGTGATTTTACGACGGATGTCAATGCGTTTTATCGCAAGGGGAGTGTATGCTTTTCCACATTCTTTTGTATTCTGCTAGAGGTGGATTGTTACTTTTTGATCATTCAGTGGCGACCGTCGTTTTGAATTTACTGTATTTTGTAAGAAGATATATGTAAAAAAACAAATCCGTTAGATGATCGAAATGCGTACCGTTCATGCATTGCTAGAAATAAAATACATTTTACAGATGGACAGAACAGGGCGGATATGTGCAGTGCGCAAGTTTCAGAAAAAGTCTTTTTTGGGTGCGTTTTTAACTGGTTTTAATAAAGATGAATGAAAAAGATAGAACGGTCTGATTGACCAAACCAAGCAGGACAGCGTGTTTCGTCTGTGAGCATCACACACTTAACCAGCATGCCGCTCTATATTCTCATCCGTCTAGTAGGGTTTTAAAGATATTTTGAAATATTTTAAGTAGTTTCTGGCCGGGTTCAAGCCACGTTATCTGAAAAGTTGAATAGTTTGCTGTATTGTACCCAGTTCATATAAATAGTAATAGACATGTTAGCTTGGTATGTAATGATGGATAAGTAAAAAAAACGCAAGGCTTTTTATGACTGATGTGAAATGTAAGTTTATTTCACCATTGGAATTTCTGAAAGGACAAAAAGAGTAACCAGTCTTCTCCCCGTAATTAATGGGTGAGGCGGTACAAGGTTTGATTTAAGTGTTGTGTGCCACAGGGCGTTCTTGTAGTTGCTGTGTAGCTGGTAGTGTTTGTGGGTTTTGTTGTTGCCGGGAAGTGTGAGGTTGCTTAGCTGTATTGTGAAATACTGTACCAATTTCTACTGTGCTCCCCAAAGACATATAAAAAAAGAAACCCTTAACACTCTTTGGAAATAATGGATTGCAATCCATAAAGTGAAAACAGAAGTACACACTGCAGACAGATTTTACAGGGTCCATAGGTAACATATCATTTTACTGTTATTAGGCACCATAGGAATGGTTACTTTTACACTTTTTTTTTGTTCTGTTTAATACAGAATTGTTAGCAGGTGTGAGGTTCAACAGCACAGCTCCTTGGATCTAATATTTTTTAATACTTTTTTTTTTTCATAAGCATTTAGCAGCGCAACCCCAGATTACCAGCTACACACAGTATTAGACACAAACCTGATATTCAACAGCAGCCCTGCTATATTTTATTATTCAAAACTTGACAAATAAAGTGAACATTGGAGTGAGGCAGATGTGCAAATAAAAGAACTGGCAGCATTAATCTCCTAATCTTTAGTGCAGCTACCTAGGCAGGCCTAGAGGGGAAGGCAGAGAGGAACACCCTGCTATTGCCTACCAGAGGGAGAGTCCAGCCCTTCCCGTGCCTGCGGTGACATGAGATTCTACTGTATCTGCTTGTGGTTTTGGCTTAATGTGGTGATCTCTTAATGAGATCTTTGGAAGCTACCGTGCATAATGTGTCCTTTTCACTTTCTTTGCAGGCTGACCAACTGACTGAGGAGCAGATTGCTGGTAAGTGAATGTTTATTTACAAGAAGCCTAATTTGAAATGTTAATCAGTATTTACAGATCAGTGACCTTTGGATCTCCTTGGGAACCTGAAGTTAATGATTTCTTAAGACTGGTGGATTATTCCTGTTCTTGTTACAGTCTTACTTGCTTATGTGGCTCGTTTCGTCAGGATCAATGCAGAAAGCACTATGAGGCCTATTTCGCGTTGCAGTCAAAACAGATCTGCTTGGGTTGCATTCTGACTTCATGCATCATTGGTTTATCAGAAACAACTAGTTGTTTATTGATGTCCTTGTTTTTCCTCCCTTTCAGAGTTCAAGGAGGCCTTCTCCTTATTCGACAAGGACGGCGATGGCACCATCACGACTAAAGAGCTGGGCACCGTCATGAGGTCACTGGGTCAGAACCCAACAGAGGCAGAGTTGCAGGACATGATCAACGAAGTGGACGCAGATGGTAGGTTTGTGTTGAAATAGAGGGTGGAAAGCCAGCCATGCTGAATCACTTCAATACTGAAGTTCACTTTCCTGACTTTCAGTTTTGTTTACTGCGAGTCACTCCAGTGGAATCTGGTCAGGCCACTAGTGGAATGTTTTTGCCTTACTTATTTTTTGCTCAACACTATCCCATGATATGGAACATTAAGAATTTCCTGGCTGGTGAGGACTCCTTGATTTGGGACGAACTACGATTTTTAAATGTTTTTTTTATATATATGAATCTGGATAGTTGCCCAGGTCTTATAGTGACTAAGTGTGTAGACTAATTAAGATAGTAAAACTAAATTGAAAGTGGGAATTGGAATATAATTGAGTGCCTAACTTAATAGTTATTTAAAGAGCGGGTCACGCTTTATTTTAAGGGTCATCTTTTTTTTAGTTTATTAACTGTTAACAAACATTGTTAATTTTTAGCTAAGGGTTAGGTTTATGATTAGGGTTAGTAAAAACCTGATTTAATTTGCTAAACATTACTACAGTAACAATTTGAACCGATTTTCAAGCATATGATCGACTGGGTATTGGTCATCCATAGCGCTCTGGTGTTTGATTGGTCGTCCATAGCGCTCTGGTGTTTGATTGGTCATCCGTAGGGCTCTGGTGTTTGATTGGTCATCCATAGGCTCTGGTGTGTGATTGTATTGCTAGAGTAGTTTCTTGAATCTTAAACGTAAAAAAAGTTGTCTGTATCAAAATTACAGTAGCTTGATTTCAGTGGTCCTTTTTGAAACCATGATAATTTCGCCATATAGCCTCACGCTGTGAGTTTTGGACTAGTTCCTTATTGTGGTATGAAGGAGTGATTTGCTTGTTCACCAGGCGATGGGAACACAGAATTACAACTTGGGGACTAAAAGGGTGTGTGAAAACAGTATCCGCCACAGGCAACCTTTTAATGAGAATTAAGCAGACTTGTTGGGTAAGGGTTATTTGTAAAGCTTAACAGTAGAGAACTGATGCTGCAGATATATTAAAAAACATACCTTCTCTCCTACCCTCAATCCTAGTGGTGTAAAAACAGCTTTATACCTTCTGTATTTAAAAGCTGTGGGGTAGAGCACATTCAACCATTTTCAAACCAGTTTACCATTACTTCGGAATGACTGATTTTGTAGCACAAATAACTTTCAGGTTCTCGCACACTAACTTGATATTTTACTTGTGACACAGGTCTACTTTTCAAGCTTGTATTTACTGACATAAAAGGCCTTTTTTTGCTAGAACAATTGCCTTACTGTAGATCTTCAGTCAGTGTTGATTTTAGCTTTACTGGGATTTATTGCCCCTTGGAATTAGACTAGAACCACAAACAAAAACCTAACAAAGAGAAAAAACCTGGGCTAGAATCCAAAAGCTTCAGATTTCATTAGGATCTTGCTGAAAATCACAGTGTTAAATTGTTAGCTTTGAGTTTGTGGAAGGACTTGATACCTAATACAGACAGAGGTTGGCATGTGAACAGAAATCCACAACAAACGAGGGTGCTATTCCAGGATTGTCAAGTGACATTCCATGAGCCTTAAACTGGTAGGATTTTGGTTTTGGAAGTTAGGATTATATCTAGACACATCTTTACATATGTCGAGATAACCTTGTATCCATTTTTAATGAAATTTGGTTTGGGCATTTCTTTGAGGGTGACAAAGATTAATAAGGAGAAGCCTGCCTACCTTCAAGTACAGTAAACATAAACTTTGAAATTATAGATAGAGAACCGCCTTCTGTATCCAACTGTGGTTGACTTTCTTTTACTGCATGTTATTGAGAGAAATGGAACCTGTCTGTCCACATGTTGCATTTTTACATGTACATACATTGAGTGCAGGTCTAGGTTTTCCACTTTTTCTTGGTGTGTGTGTGTGTGGCTAACATAATCTAAGTGGGTTTAGAGAGGGTTACTTCAATCTACTAGGTTATAAGTAGTGTATAGGGTAGTATGTGGCACTCATTTCTCACCTGGTATGATGTCATCTGCACGTGACCTGCCTCACATTCAGTTTAAAAGTTCATTTAACTACATCAAAAGCTTGTCTTTGTTTCTGCCTTGTTAGGTAACCTAATTGAAAATGCATGGCAGTATAAGTAGGTGTTTAAGAGTGGGTTTTGAGTATGGAAATGAGTTGTGTTGCAGCTCTGCAAAAAGCTGATAGGATACAAGTGTTCCTCTGTACAGATCTGTTACACAAAGCACTGCAGATGTTCATTCATATTAAAATTCTGAAGATTATGTTCCGGGGAATATTTACAGAGCACTACAATTAAGATAAGTATAGGATATCTGATGTTCTATATGTATGCAATCCTGAAAATAAACCTCTTTCTTTTGGATATTTCCATTGTGTGTATTTTGAGTAGGTCAAGTTGGGATGCAGTAAGATGATGATTAAAGCTAAAATAAGACCGGGTGCATTGCTGGTAGATATCAGGGTTTCAATGGATGTGTTTGACTTGCTAATAAGGTTCTTGTTTTTGGTTCAAGGTAACGGAACAATTGACTTCCCTGAATTCTTGACCATGATGGCCAGGAAAATGAAAGACACAGACAGTGAAGAGGAGATTCGTGAAGCCTTCCGGGTGTTTGACAAGGTGCATACGAAGAAAAAACAAAACATTGTTTTTATAAGGAACAGTGTTTTTATATTTAATAAACTAGCTTTCAGTCCATGATGCAGTTTGCAAACTAAATCATTTCAGATGTGCGTGCTGCTGTAATCTGTGCACAGCCAGATCTGCATCTGCAAACAAGATCACATGTTTTGTCTCTTTCAGGATGGTAATGGTTACATTAGTGCAGCCGAATTGCGTCACGTCATGACAAACCTAGGAGAAAAATTAACAGACGAAGAAGTAGATGAAATGATCAGAGAAGCAGATATTGACGGAGATGGCCAAGTCAATTATGAAGGTACATTTTTATTAGGATATCTTTTCAAACAGTCAGGCTGAAGTGTGCTCGGTGCACCTTTTGCTAATGATGTTTCCGTGATACAGATATTTGTTTGATTTGGTATTGTAATGTCTGCACTAACAATTTACAAGACCTATGTGATTTTAAAGCACAAAACAGATCACAGAATTTGAATGATTTTTTTTTTTTGTTGTTTTTAATTTATGGGTAATGTGTTTGTTATACATTTCATTGGTACTTGCTTGCTCTTTATTTTATTTATGAAATGCTTTATATATATATATATATATATCTGCACATACATATACGCACATATATACACACACACGTGGAAGGAAAACTATTACATTAAGCTTAAACAATCTGAGACAGACACAGCTCTGCTGCAAACAAAATACTAATAAAGTGCTTACAATAATTCCATATTTTTTTCTAGTTTTATTTGGGATTACAATCCTATTTGATTTGTATTGTCTAATTGGCCAGATATTTAACTGAAGATCTACATCAGATGTCTGTAATGGGGGAAATCCATGTGTAACATGTTTTAAAATGGCTAAGCATGGCTCATAGCTAGTTTGTCATGGTTATCAAAATCCAGTATTTTATAACTTAGTACAGCTAATGTGTTGATGTCCTGTGATGTAGCTGTTATATTTCCCCTATCATATTTACACCTGCAATATTTTCCAATATGTACAGATAAATGTGTACATTTATAGAAAAAACACAATCATATAAAGATATATAAAATCAATGTTGTGGGGTTATTGCAAGTGCATAATACCACAAGCCACTTAATTTCTTCTCCCTTTGACTAAAGTGACTTGTATGGGAAAAAAAACTCTGCATCAAGGAATCCTATTATTTTTGTTAATGAAATAGTATGTAAAGTTTGTACTTTTTTTTTTCTCTGTTTACAGAATTTGTACAAATGATGACTGCAAAATGAAGCCCTCCTGACCTTCCCCTGTCCCTCTTAGAAGAAAAATCTGTTGAATCTTTTACTTACCTCTTGCAAAAATGTTCATTTATTCATACTGTTTCTGTATAGAAAACATTATTGAATGTTGGAAAAAAAAAAAAGAAAAAAATCTTTTCTCCAAAAAAAAGAAAAAAAAAAAAAAACTGCATGTAATGATTGGTGGTCTTGTCCCCAGAAATCAGTAAAACATCAAATACAAATTTCTATACTACCTTAACAAAAACTATATTAAAAAAAAAAACAAAGCACTTGGTGAACTCTGCAGTTCAATATGCTAGGAATACTGTTTGGGCTGGCCATTTTTTTCATGCATGCAGCTTGAGAGTTGAGCACAGTCCTGACGTTTTAAAACATGTGCTAATTCCACTCAATGTTGTATTGTGGGTATAGTACAAGTTGTATTTGGTTTACCTGAGAATGAAATGCAAACAGAAAAGAAACAAAAGGCTGTAATAATATTGTCAATATTCCAAAAGTGGAATGGGAATTTTCAGCGTGCGCAAAACAATAAAGAAATAATGAAAGAACAATATGGATGGCATGTCGGTATTTCAAAATTGTTCCCATGTCCTGCAGTGCACTATAGTGAAAAGAGGTGCCCAGCTGTGACCATATATATATATATATATATATATGAGCATGTACGTTTGTGTTTGTTACTTCTGATGAAATGAAAATATTTGGATTCTTCTGAATCCAGCCGGGGATGGTTAGGTTTGATGGCAAAACACTTAATACATGCCTTCTACAAATGTACAACCAAATTAACAAGGTGTCTCTATATAGTCCCCAAGTGATTAAGCCTTGCAAGCAAACCTGGAACTTAGAAAGGCAGTAATGTTGGTAAACACACCAACAGGCAGGTGTATTTTGCATGAGTGGATGGCCATGAATATCTAAACCCAGCAGTAACAAGCGAGGGGGAAAAATGCTCTTTTGAAACAGATTTTAGAAACTTAAGTAAATGTCATTGAAATGTATTTCAAGTTTTACGTAATCTGTTATTTTTCTGTCTGCCTACAATAATGTTCTAACCTCTACGAAATAAAAAAAAAAAATTTCAGTCAAAAACAAATGAATGGATAATGTAATATGACTAGGCCTACCACCAACTGTTGAAATCCAGCTCTTATCACCTATATCTTAACATATATAGAATATGTCTAGATAAAGAAGGCATTTTATACACCAAACAGTTCTGTTTTGGATGCTTAACTGCTGTCTTGGCCATATATTCAGCATGTGGTTAATGGAGTAATATTTAGACCAAAACTTTGAGGAAAATGGGATGTCCATGATGTTAGGAGTTCTTCAACTAGTGTACAGGCCCCACCCTGACTGGAAACTGTCTTAATTTGACTCTTGAAAGAATATAAAAATTTAGTTTTGTTTCTACACATGCTCAGCCAGGTCGAAATGTTAGGAGTGTCTGGTTCTGTCCAGGGCCCCAGTATGATCCTTTCATGGGAACACTAAACCTTGATCTGTACAATATTCACAAATCATGTCCACTAATGATGTTACACACCAGTGTAGAGTGTGGGGGCGAGTCTATCACAGGCTTGTGATGATGCTACTAACCCACGCCTGCTGGCAGCTTTGGCTAGAGCAGGGACGGCATGCTTTTGTTGAGAGCTGTGTGGTTGGCGTTCTTTATGCCTAAATCTCAGTCAAGTACAGCTAGATGTTTATTGAATAAAAAAACGGACAATTAAACCTGCGTGATGAACATTTGTCAACATTTTTGCATTCACTTTTGCCTTTGGTGTGCTTTGTGGCAATTACATTATCTGTAATTATTCTGTTAAGGTCGCTGTGTTGGACTGAAACTGGAGACTTGATGAAATAATTAGAGATTTCAATACAGAATCTGAAGAGATGGCTGACCACATGAATAAAATGTCACCAACAGGATACAATAGGAGGCTATAATAGCATTTGACTTTGTGTTGAAAGAAATAAAGGCATGCTGATACAGTACACATAGAGTATGCTAAAAGGCTTTAGATACAATAAGTTCAGTATACATTTTAATTTACCACAGAAAAAGAGTGGTAACAATACCCAAACTTCTTAAAACAGTCTACAAGGTTGTCTCAGTTTTTTTTTTTTTTTTCCTAAACTCTTTATAGGATAAAACCAATCATAAACATCAACTGGCAGTCTTTCACAATTTCTTCAATGTAGACCGTATTAACTACAATTGAGTATTTATACAGTACTGTAGTTATGGACAACAAAAGTCAACACATTGAGATTTGGTGCAGTCATGTTAAACAACAACAGAAAAATAATTTGTGTTTTGTTTCCGTAAGTGTTCATGGAGGATGGGGGAGGCGGGTGCCATGCAGAAATAATCAACAGCTCAATACAATTTAGGCCATTTTAAAATATGCAATCCACTGCTTTTTTAGATTTTTCTCCTCTGTTGTACACTCTGATCAACGTCCACGCCACCTCCTCCTATTTTGTAAGACATTTAATTTTGGCACAGTAATCCAGGGTGATTTTAACAGACACAAGCAGTTTACTAACTCCCACAGAGCTGGGAACGCAGCTTGTTCTTGTAAAAGGAACTCTTGGTTTGTAATTGTGCAAGACAGCTTCTCCTGACTGCGTGTATCTGTTCATCACACACTGCTGCATATTAATGTGTTCTGCATTTGTTTGGTTGAGTGTATTAAAGATTAATCTCTAATGACAGAGGCACTTTGTGCATGATTTTCAAAGAAAGCTTGGTAAGGCAAGTATGACTTTATCCATTCAATATTCACAGGCCACTTACAGAAGCAGCTTTGTGCTGCTAAAAATCTCCAGCAATGCACCTGCTTCTCCAGGTGAGACATTTGAATTATTAATGCAGCTTCTCCCAGTATCATGTTGCTCTGGTGGAAATTTGTAATTTGAGCTTTTTTAAATTTGAATCCTCAATAAATGGCAACTTGGTTAAAAAGGGTCAGATTTTATATATATATATATATATATATATATATATATATATATATATATATATATATATATATATATATATATATGTGTGTGTGTGAAGGGCTCAGAATATAATATAATTACAAGACTATAGGATTACAAAGTCCGTATTACTGTTATCCAGATTACAAGTTTTGAAAAAGAGGTCTCAGCTGACTAATAAATGGTAAATTGATTGGATAACCCAAACACTGAGTTCAGGTTTTCAGGAAGCCTTATTGATCAAAGCTTTGCAAACTGTGTGCCCAATTTATCTAGTTACCTTCATTAGAATAACCCCAGCAGAAAAGGGCTTCTTCAAACTGTCAAGTACTGTACACTTGTTCTGCAAGACAGATTCCCTGCCAATCCTAAATAAGGCAAGTGTCAATATCTCAACTCGACCCAGATTTATGATGTTTTATAACCATAATATAATCCTTTCAATTGCATCACACTTTAGGGTATGGAGGACTCTAAAATGTGCAAGGCTGAGCATGGCTGCTTAGGAAAAGAATGAGATTGCTGTTTTTAAAAATATTCTCAGAAAGAAATCATTGGAAGACATATGAGAATATTAAGCTGAGAATGTTACTGAGTGAGTAAACTATGACCCTTGTAAATTCAGATTTCTTTGGGGTCAATTTATACCACACCAGGATAAGCCACAGCTGTTTATAGCACCAGGGTATTCAACTGGATTGCATTACCCCCTTATTTTCATAGGTAGTCATGAGATAACTATTGAATGGGTGGCTGATGTAATCCTGTCTTAATATCCACAGCTATTGACTGTGGTTTATCCTTGCATAGTACAGATTGATGAACAACCATATAGCTGAATAGATAAATTAAATTCTTAATAAAATAATAATTCAGACTCGAAGATATACCGGTAAGATATGGATAGGCCCCACACACAGTTTAACACAAATCTAGTTATAATACTGCTGAGCATAGCCGACATGTCGCAATCCCGTGTGCCAGTTGCCTCTCCTCTATCGTAGTGGGTACAATTTTGCACATCAAGTTTTCTCCTTGTGAGTGACAGATAGATCAGCTCCAGAGGGTTAAATTAGACTCTGCATAAATATTTCAAACGTAAATGAAGCACAGCACGCCAGCCACAGTAAGGGGATAGCAGTTCATTAGGCCTTTTCAGTTGAGGGAAGTTGCTGATCTGTAGCAGTCATGAATCAGAGTGGCTATTGTGTACTGTATTACATCATATCCCAGCATGAAAAGCCTGTTATTGGTAAAAATAATACCACCCACATATAAATATATACTATAGATAGACCTGTATTGGGTTCCTTGTGTTACAGGTTTTACAACCCCACCTATCCCATAATTTGAGCATACGTGGTCATACACTGGCAACAAAGAAATGTAATTTATACTGTACTGTGATATGATAAGATAGTTAGTAAATATAATAATTCACTAACCTACATCATATTTTATTAGCACACCAGCAATCAATATTGTAGCATTTCCCATTTTCAGCTGGTGATTTCATGTATATGTACCACCCCTGGATAACTTTTTTTTCCCACAGTGGTAATAATGAACTGTATATTGAATAGCGCTGTAAAATAATGCAACTGCTACTGTTCAGTACAGTAAATTGTGTATAAAATAGACAACATTTGAAACTGCTTTTGTCTTGCTTACTTATACCTTTGTTTATAGTTTGTAGTTAACATTTTAAGTGTACTACAGATTTCGCTTGCTGTACCATGCACTCGCTGTAGGTGCTCCTGCTGTCCTCTGTCTGGTGTGTGGCAGACTGGCAGAGAAGAGATTGAGTTAACAGTGCATGTTTTTACAACCTGATGTTGTTTTTAGCTTTAATCTGCCAGCGCGATCAGCAGCATGCTCCCTGCTACACAGAAACTGCTAATCAGGCTGGGCTGCGGCAGTGTACTGCAGTTAGCACCACCCTTCATAGCAGCCACCTCACACCCCCACTCCCTTTCTGTCTGTCTGCACTGTGGAGGTGTGCTGACAGCCAGACTACGGAAGAACCTGGAGATGACAGCCCCAGTGCACAGCAGTCTTGTCTGCATTGCAGGGCATTGAAACTGGAGCATCAGGAGCTCCCTGATGGAGATCTACTGTAGGTTTTTTTTTTTTTTTTTTTTGACAGGCAGGTGAAATCTCATGCAAGTGCACCAGTCAATGGGATCAATTGGCAGGGGGCGTTTTTTCACACCTTAACCAGTATTGGAAACCAAAAGACAAAAACAAAAAACAAAAGCTCAGCATGTTTCCTCATTCCAGAAGGGGCAAAGTCATTACTACCCTGTAAGAAAGAATACTTCCCAAATGACGATAGGTGCCCAAAATACAAAGATGGTACTGGACATCTGACAAAAGTACTGTATAACGTTTTTGTTTTTTACTGGCTATTTACGCCATGTGTATTCAGTGTCACATCCCTAACTTAACGACTGTCCACATATCAGAATTAGAATGAAACAGAATATTATTTGTATCACTACTGTATCAGCACATTGCATGCAATAATTTAATGCCAGTATTGTGCAACCATAGAGTGCAAGCCATGATTAAAAATCAATTGTCTTACCTCTTATTTGCTTAACAGCATTCTCTCGTCCCTAATTCTGATGTTGAAGATATTTTTGGTTCTTTGTTTTTTTTTTCTTTTATAATAGGATGTACAGAAAGACAACTGTTTATTTCTGTTATCTAATCATTTCCTATGCGGTGAGCCCCTGGAGCAGAGAGGAGGCGGGGCTGGAACAGACTCAAAGTCACGTTGCCACACTAGTAGATGCCTATTGAAAACAGGAAACCAGGAGAAACAGAATCAAATAAACACAGGGGTGCTGTTTAGGGAATCACCCTTTTCTATGTACTCTCATTAAAATTATATCTTAACTAGATGCCTTAGAGAATACAAGCAACTGCACTCAATCTGGGAAACTGCAGGCATATGTAGTTGTTAGATAGTGAATATAAACAGGAGAAGGATGTTGCAAATCCCATAGAGAAATGTCACTTTAAAGGAACACATGGGTTTAGATACATAACAAATCAACTAAATCCCTTACATAACACACTCATTGTGTTAAAGCAATGCAGTAACACTGCTGCACAACTGCTTTAGTAGACATGACTTCATTGTGCAGTGTTTGACAGTTTGAACGACGTCTAAGCAGAATGAAGAAGAGTGACCTCTTTTGGTGCATTTTCTGATTTTCATTTTTACAAGCAGAAATGTGTTTTGTTTTTTTGATGCATGATCTTACCAGTCATTATTGAAATGGATTCTACCTCATCATCCATCTTGGATTTCCGCTCTGTAGAACAGATATCCAAGAGGTACATACAACATATTGCGCAGGTCAGGATTAACACATACTAGTCATCAAGGGGTGGTTCATGTCAATATTAAGATAACCTTGATTATTTTAAAGCTCTTGAGTTGTATGATTGTTATCCTTAGCGATGTATGCTGTTCTGTAATTTACACTTTTGTACGGGTAGATTTGGATTGAAGCAGTAGCTTGTCAAACTTGCTGTTTTCTCTAGAGGGATCAGAAAAATAGGTTTTTCTGGAGAAACAGCTGATGATCCCTCCTTCTCCAAAGCTGGGCACTTTAATCCCTGCTCTCTTAAATAACACTATGCGACTGTACTTCCACTTGCGGTTAAATTTGGAATTATTTGGAAACATTTTTCTCTCCAATTTCTGTCAGTCATTATCAACCCTTTTAGGAAATGGTATTCAGTCTGTTAAGTATGGGCTTACTGCTCTCAGAATCAGTGTTTTAATTTGTTCAAGTAGGGAGGGGATGTTTGAAACATTTTAGGAATGCCTTTTGTACAGTAAATAGTGCTGAAAGTACAATAACTTGGAAGCGTCCCCTAATAAATGGGAGCTGTGTGTATTTTCCTGTTATGTGTGAATGCCTGTGTGCTTGCATTATATTTACATGTATCTGCTTGTAAGCATAGAATCCTGTGAGCTGCGATTTCACACTTATGGCACTTTTGTCATCAGAAATGATGGTCTTAATAATGGGTCCTAAACTGAAAGTTCCCTTTATGTACCACATATTAAGCATCTCCACTCCAGTGTATATCAGCAATATAGCACACTGTAGCTAAATGCTGCAAGGGTCTGGCCTTCCTCTCTATTTCATTTTATATCAGTTTAGCAAATTATTTAGTGTCCTCGTCATTATCACTCAAGGTGCAAATGAACCCCCAGTTTCCACATTCCAGTGTCTGCCTTGACCTCTCTGAAACCTTGGCAGATCACATGTCATACTGCAGGCAACCTCAGCAGATGTTCCACCTCCTCATAAATCTGGCT
The DNA here is from genome assembly GCF_017654505.1 of Polyodon spathula. Taxonomy (NCBI): domain Eukaryota; kingdom Metazoa; phylum Chordata; class Actinopteri; order Acipenseriformes; family Polyodontidae; genus Polyodon; species Polyodon spathula. Next base: position 7,880,363 of record NC_054545.1, read on the forward strand.
AAGACCAAGATAATGATAACCGATTGAAGGGGATACAAGCTAAGAGTTGACCATGGTGCCTGAAACTTTGATCCAGCTAGCCTAAGCACTGCCATTTGAGATTAGTGAGGTTCATAGTTCGTAGTTCATAGTGGAGTAACTATGAAGCATTTCAGACTGTAAAAAGTGGTTTAAGGGTGTGAAGTCAAATAATTGAAGAAACAAAAACACAGTGCAGTATCTGCATTCTGTAGTATTAGTCCACTTGGTAAACATTGACCCTTTGTCTATTTTAGTTTTATTATTATTATTATTATTAGTAGTAGTAGTAGTCATAGTCTTAGTTTTAATACAATTTCTATATTATTATATAGCAGTTAATTGGGATAAGATGGATGGAACTGTGGAATTAGCAATTGTATGGGCTTTCCCACTGGACTGTCCACAGCTGCACTACCCCACTGGCGAATCACATTTCAGAGGATTAAAAGGGGAGTAATGGATGTACCACGTGGTAACCAATAATCTTAATCTGGATTGAGGTTTCCAAGCATTTACAATTCATCAGGGCAAATAAAGCTTGTGCAGAGGCTATAACAGATCCTACGTGAGAATGCTTCAATACAGCCCTTCTTTAAAAGGGCAGTGTTTTTCAAATGTGCCCAGCTGCTAAACTCCCATGTTGTAATGCAGAGTAATTCAAGAATAACAACGAATGCCTGTATCCACACTTCATTTACTCAGTAGGATTTACATTAAAGGTTATGGCAAGTTAACAGGGAAGAAAGAGAAATAAACATTAGTGCACCAGTGTATTCCATCAAGGACAGGCTCACTTCTGAAATAAGATGTTCTAATTGAAACTAACTTTCTCGAGTCACAGTGCAGTGATTGTGAGCCTTCAGTGGTATTTACTGCATTGATTTTTAATTGTTTTTATTTTTTACTGCGGTGCCTTTTTAAATATTATAATCCACATGCCTCTTCAGTTACAAAGGTGATTATTGAAACACTTGATTTCTGTCAATAGTTTAGCAACACAGGATTATAAGATTTGGGAAAAGATATCTTGAAAGAGAAAGGAAGTCATGTGGTCAACATCTAAGAATTAGAAGGATGCTTTCAAGGGCTGAGGTTGTTAGTTGTGCTTGTAGGGACAGCAGTTGTTGCCTTCCATGACTGGAATTCAACCATACAGCACAAAAAGGTCAAAATTAGCTTTTTGTTTGCAAACAGAACACAGTGTTATCTGTAAAACAGCCCTGAGTTTGGTTCTTTAAGAGGTGAGGTGATGTTCGCTCTGATGTCTGTGCCACTATGTAACTTGTCCTTCTCAAATCATTGGAAGAAAAAAAGCTTTTCTGTTTGTAATGAAGTCCGGCTGGATCTATTCTGGAAAGGCCACAAGGAAGTGGATTCCCTTGACAGAATCCGTATATGTGGCTACCACCCATGGACATATATTGAGCAGAAAACAGAAATCTACAGGTATGCCTGTCAGCAATTGAGATGGAAGACACAAGATCTTCAAGATCTGCTTGACGAAGATACATCCCTCTCCAGTGTACTGTAGTAACCTCCGGGCTCCTGCGCAGTCCACTTTTAGTTTTAAATGTCTGCCTGACTATACCCTAGGAATACACTGAGGTACTTATAACAAATTAATTTTGTTTGTTGTATTTATGAGGTGGTTAGTTCTCAATAGCAAATGGGAGATGGTAGAGCCTCCCCACCTACTTGAGAGATGTCATTACTGAAATAGCGATTTAATGTTTTTAAACAATACAGAACCTTTTGGAGAATGCTTAAAGTTCTGTCACTTAGTAGCAGAATGTCTCATTTCAGTATTTTAGGTATCTTACACAGTGTAAGATCAGGGGCAGCCATCTCATTACAGTGGCACTAATGCACATTATTGCAATTAAAGAAGCAAATTTGCTAACCATAGTTAATTTAACACAAAGACAGTACCAGTAGGCTTTATGGTTGACATTGAAGAGTGCATTCATGCATCTGGTGTGCAAACTGCCAACAAGCTGGAGTGCTGTTGCTGCTACAATGCAGATAGGCACTCCCTTTATGAGCAATGTGGGAGCTTGCTTTTACTCTTGTAACAAATTCAGTTTGTTACTTTTATTAGGAGAAAATATGTACGTGGACTGTGCCTGCAAAAATACAGATTGGTATCAAATATGAGTTATGTCAATTAAAGAGGTTTTAAGTCTTAAAAAGCCCAGTCCTGTGTGGTGCTCCTGCTCATTCTTTTGGCCGCAGTTGGTAATGCCAAGTCCATCCCAGCTCTGTGTGCCACCCTTCCCCACACACTGCAGTGAATGGAAAGCGGAGGAGCCATTAATAGATACAGTTACAGCAGCACAATTGTCACTGTTCCCTTGCGTGTAACCGAGGAAGCTGAAACCCGGCCTAGTAAACCATTAATTATCATACTAATGAGCCTCTTCTAATAGCTGCTTTTATAGCACCTTCATTACCAAAGCACAGTGGGTGTAAAGGCGATCACTGACTGTTTAATACATTGTTGAAAACTGCCACGGACGTCTCGTCACCTCCTTTTAGAAGCTGCACATAACATTGTCCAGCTGTCTTTGCCAGTGTTCTGTTTGTGGAGTGATGGAGTAAGTGTGTTACTGTGTGCTGTTTCAACAGAGATTAAAGCTAAATATTTTACATTGCTTCAGGAACCTAAAACTACTGTTTTAGGCAGATTTCAACATATCCCATATAAAAAAAGTAGTATAGTATTGTCTCAGCAGGAAGGTTAGGAACAAATACCATCTCACAAAATCATATTCTGTTCTCAAATGTAGTTTTCAAAATCAAGTAATACTGTTGTCGGTATTGACGGGTGCTAATTTTCCTGCTTGTCAATTAAATTTTTTGATCAATTTGTCTAGTTTTTGATCTTGCTTCATGGTGCACTTATTCCTTAGATGTTTCTGCCCTTCATCTACATTTCTAAATCTGTACCCCAAGCCAATAACAAAGTAAGTCTTTAATTGTTGCTGGAACTAATTGGCCACACAGTATGCCAGATAAAATATTGAGCTGCAAAAACAAAAATATCCTTTTCTTTTGCCATCCTCATGAGGCTTAATACTCAGTGTTGGTATTATCTTCTGGGTTCTGTGTAATAGTATGCTGTAGTAAGTATAAAACTAAGGATTAGGTTTGCTACTACTGAACTAATGGTGCTGACAGGTTAAGATTATTAAAAAGCTCCTCACCAATCAAAGTACTTCATCCAATCACATTCTAAGATCTCACACACTCGTGAACATTCCATCATGTTTTTCTTAAAGGTTATTATAGTAGGTAGTCATTAAAAGTATTATTGTCAGAGGCCTTAGCTTTTTTTCTTTTTTTTTTTAGTCGTTGCCAATTATTTTGTATTATTTTCTCCCAATTTGATATGTGCAATGCAATTATTTTTAGGCTCAGCTCACTGCTACCACCCCTGCGCTGACTCGGGAGCAGTGAAGATGAACACACGCTGTTCTCCGAAGTGCGTGCCGTCAGCCGACCGCTTTTTTTTCACACTGCGGACTGCATGCAGCCACCCAAGAGCTTCAAGCACGCAGGCGCCCGCCAGACTACAGGATTTGCTGGTGCAGTGAGCAGAGGACACCTTGGCCGACCTAAACCCCCCCACACCCTGGGGCGACACGCTCCCGTCCACAGTCGGATGTGGAATAGCCTGGACTCAAACTCCAGGCTATAGGGCGTATCCTGCACTCCACGCGGAGTGCTTTTACTGGATGCGCCACTCGGAAGCCCCCTGAGGCCCTCTGAGGCCTTAGCATTTTGACAACATTTTTATGTTTCAAATGGTTTCACAGTAAAATACAAATAAAATCACTTTTTTAAGGAATCCGTGCCTATAGAGACTTTCCTCAACCTACTGTAACCTTTTTAAATGAAGGCGTGCTGTAATTCTATGGGCGAGGCTCAGCCTGCTACACTAACCCTGCTGGCTACCCTGTACTATACAGAACAAGCCCACCTTTCACTAAATGTTCTGCAAGTCTTTCTCCCCCATCCCTCCACTGCCTCCTTTGCACCTGTATTTCCTACCGGACCAAAATGCAAGCTGGGCCAAACAGTTTAATAATCCCACACTAACATCTAGCAATGCTGAGCCTCGATCTATCAACTGAACTTAAACAATAGCAGGTGGTTTCAACCATCAATTTTAAAATCACAAGCAATACAATTATTGTTAAAAAACCCGCTGTCAAACGCTGAAGGTGAATGGTGTCACATTTCACTTGTTAATTGACTCTCTTAATACAGCTCACAGAAAAAAGTGACAGCCTATTCTTTCCAAGCTGCTGAGTCAGCCCTCAGAAGCAGTTTATTAGTACCCTTTTATTCTTTCTTACTCAGAGCTGTTTACAAACACTGGCAACTGTATTTGAACGCAGTGTTAGGTTTTTTACTTTCACAGCCATAAACAACAAAGTATTTTACAGGTTGTTCCAGCCTGTAAAAAAAATGATAGGGTTGAGCACAACAGAATGAAAGCTGAATTCCAGATATGATTCATACCTCCTTTGAACGCTTCACATTCCATAACGCATAAACTGTGAAAAAAGACACTGTTTTCATTGTCGTTTAATGCTGCCTAAAAAACTTTGTGAACTAACAAAAATTATTCTTTTACTTAAATAAAAACGATTCCTTTGTAATTGGCAGATTTCTATTGGCTGATTTTAAGTTGAATTGGCTATTGAAAAACTTGTTTCTTTCAGCTGAATTATAGAATTAAATAGAAGATGGCATCATAGACATTCATTAGTATGTTACTTTGATGTTGGCTGTATTGCATTTCACAATTTTAAATGAAATTGCCAAAACAAAATGGACATCACTGAATAATAAATGTATACACTTTTAAATGGTCTTGTGTCATACTAGGTTTTCAAACTGCGCAGAATTAATTTTCCTTTTAAAAGTCTTTTTAAAGGGATTGCCATTTCAGACACATTACTAATTACATTACAAAAAAGTTTTAATCAAATGTTCAGTACATAGAGGCAGGATTTGCTTCAAAAGTCATTGTGGTGTGTGGAATTAGTCTAACGTCCACATCTTTAATATGCACCAATCAATGTGTTAAAATCTATTTTCTTACTTGATTTTAATTTCACGTACATTTACTTCAATTTGAAAACTCAATTTACAAAACCATAGAATAGCCATATCCTACATATTGGTTGTGACAGGATAGTGCTGTGGCCCAAGATGTTACCAGCAGGAATTAGAGACTCAGACAGAAGCTGCAGAAAGGCCAAAACAAAAGGGCTACACAAAAGCAATACAGTCTGAACATTCCCCTTCACTACATAATGCTCAAAAATAGTTTAAACACTCACATAACTCCTTCTCCCCTTTATACAGGGGGCCACTCCCCAATAAGCACCCAATTGTCACATTGGTCCTCATGCTTTCAGTTGAACAGTTTTCCCCGTTCAAATGGAATATATCACAGACCACCCCGATTTACTGAAACTGCGTGACACGTGTTAAATGTTGCTACGAAAGAAACATGAAGCTGTCGGCATCACAAACCAATGAAAGGACTGCTTTAATGTGCAAAACCTAACCCTAACCATCTGTAAACATGACATATGCTGTGTCATGACTGCAATTTCCTTCAAACAGAAACTGTTTTTGAGTATATGTCATCTGATTGATAGACGTATGTATACCAGTACTGAAAATCTACTTCTTGGTGATTGAGATAAAGTTCTCTTCCTGCTAAAGAGCCGGTCACAACAAAGGCATGTTTCCAGAAAGACGTTAAAAGTCGACAAGTTGTGCAGCAGCACAGAGATGACTTCTGTTTTTATTAGACCATGCTCAGCTATCCTGCGAGTGTGTGTGTGTGTGTTTGGGTGCTGTCAGTTAGTCACAGTATTATGTAAGCAGGTACTGTAGTGTATAGAATAGCTGGGCTATGCAGAGAGTTTGTGTTCATTAACACTTCCAGTGTCTGAATTAAGTGTTACTATTCTTCCTCAAAGCCTAAATGCCTTCCAAAGTTTCATATCCTCCTCACGGACAATGAACTCAAAGGACAGAGATCTGTAACCACTGCAGGGAGATTTTCGAGCTTTTTCCTGCACCCCCTGTCCTGACTAGAACACCCTTTGTCATTCAGTCCTAGGCTGCCAATTGTGGCATATTATGACAAACTGCACGGTGGCATTGTGATTTGGACTAATGAGCCAAATTCAGACCCAGAGCTCCAGAGATCACAGGCATGAGAACAATTTTTAAAACGATCTTCATAGGGAAGAAAACGCATTGTGTAAAAAAATGTTGTTTTGTAGTGTTTATTTCAGTTACTTATAAACTGTTAGCGACAACAGTTTACAAGTAACTTGAACCCTGCAAAAGAGATAAAAAAAAAAAAAAAAAACAATTAGAAAGGTCTAATTAAGCTAAATATCTGTTAAATTAAAGGTCTAATTAAGTAATTGAGAGCTCAGTTGGAATGAAAACAAGGACACAGGAGGTCCCCAGGGCCAGGATTGGGATCCACTGCTCTAACTGACTCCAAATGGAATAATTGAGTTCACTTGTGGGGAACGTAGGGGATATTTGTGTTTTAGCTGCATTTTCACATAGACAGCAGTGGAATATCATTTGTACTTTTACTCATCCAATTATATCTGTCTGGTATCACACACTGTAACTGAAGGTAAAGGCTCAGAGTTGCATCCTGCAGTAGCTCAATTAATGACTCCCAACACACCTCCAGAGATTAGGCTGTTTTGTTCTTCTGTATCATTCAGTTTTCTGACCAAAAACGAAAGTAACCCCCCCCCCCCCCCCCCCCCAGACAAGGACTGCTATATGCAACATACCACTATCCTGTAGATCCCAATAACAAACTACCTGCCTTTTCACCTGTCAAATATTGTATCTCAGCTAATCTAATTTCCCTTCCTTTTTAGCAGGCTTGGCATAATTACTTGGCCTTGTGTAAATTATTTAGACACTCCAGCACTGATAAAGTAGCTTCAGTGCCGCATTAGAATCTCTGCAGAGAAGATGTGGCAACCAACAGGATGGATGAGCTAGCACAAGTGATGCACACCAAGAAAGGTCAATAGATTCTACAAAGGGAGAGGCACATGTCACAAGTAATATTTATAAAGAACACATAGCAAAGGGGAGTCCGCAGTATACTGCTCTGATCAGGGGGTGCACTGCAGCCTGGATCCTTATCCACAATCTAACAAAAACCAGTGGAACTAATTGTTTTAGTTGAGTTTGTGCTTTGGACAGATTCCATTCTAATTTTAATTAGCAAAGGGGTATGACATCATTTTAAAGATGAATTTCTTCATGTTGAGATCATTTAAGCTCAGTGTTTCCCCCTCCAAATCAAGCCATGTAAAATGCTTGAACAATGTGTAAACTTGGGTTTTAAATGAACACTGGGATTGCATAAAAAAGGTCAGCTCTTTAAACTATTTCTGCAGTTGTTAAGAGATTATGGTCTGTGCACCCATAGGGACAATTCTCAGAAGGTTGCTATAACAAAAATAGTTGCAATATTTCGATGTAGTATTCTCAGTGGGTTGTTATAGGTATTTGTAAGGTAAAAGCTTACTTAATTTCTCACTAAGTCAATTTTAAACTACCTAACGAGTAGACCAGTGGTTATTAGTACCCAACAGTGTGATCATTTATACAACCCCCCCCCCCCCCAAAAAAAAAAAAAAAAAACAAAAAACAAAACAACCTCTGGTTAAATAAAACAAGGAAAAGGCATATTTTAATTAACCATTGCCTGTATAAAGGTATGTAGGAAGCCCATGGATTTAGGGATTACATTTCAAATAGTTTCACTAGAAATGCATATATTATGGACTTGTTGAGGCTAAGAGGTATTAGGAAGTGAATTCCTTCACTGTAAAGACCACTGTGTTGCAAACCATCAAACCCACTGAGGGTTACAGCCTACTAAAGCTTAGTGACAGGGGTGGATCTGTACAAACAAGGAGCTAATATTGTCAGTGGCACTAATAATCATGTTATTATATGTTATAATATTATATTATGTTAATATGTTCCAGGAATTAATGTTTATTTTTATTTTTTTTATTTATTAATGAGCAATTCCAAACACAATGGATATATTATAGAATTTTTTTTTAAGTGAATTTTATTGGGCCTATACACGTCTTCATATAGAACTATACAGTGCTGCTGTTATTTGACAGGCCTACGTATTTTTGTTACTGATTCACAGACTCCACTTACAGTTTTTCTCAGAAGTGTTTTAATATGAAACAGTAATGATTTCAGAATTGATTTAGCCACATTACGGGGGGTGGTGGGGGGGGTGGTGGTCAGTTCTATAGGTATTCCCAGTAATAAAATAATAAAATAAAAAATATTATTAATGCTCAAGCATGTTTTTTTTAAGGTGTTGTTTTCTTTTTCAGGGGGAAGATGGAATATATAAACTAAAAGTTAAAAAAGTTATACTGGATTCTAGCACACTGCAAGATTAACTAAAGAAAATATAGAACACAATATGTAGGACAAACATATAGTTGTAGATGCTGGAGGTTTATAACCTAATCTCTACCCTTGTTCTATTAAGGACATCCCTGGAGTCACACAGGCACAGTTCGCATGATTTATCCCTAACCATCACTGAGGTGCACAATCTAAACAGGTTAGAGGGCCACAGACTATGGAAAGTCCTTGGAAGTTTATCGTTTTGTTCACAAGTTTATAAGGGATTAGATCAGTTCTTTTGAATGCCAGTGGTGTTTAAGGAGATAAAGAAAATGGAGCCTGATTCATCAATAATTTCCTTCCAATGCAAAGACTGGATGTTTTATTTTGTAAAAGGCCAGCAAAATCTTTAGTTACAAACCGGTGTATTAATTAGCTGCCAATTTGTTGGCAGCTACACTAGACTGGGGTTGACTACCATAGAATATTAACCACTGGAAATTACTTTTAATTTACCTCCATGTAAATGGTAGATTGCCATCTGGCAGCAGCAACATATTGTAACACAGCAGTTCCATTAAATAATGTATCCACAGCACCACAAAGCACATTTAAGCTGTATCCTTAGTTAACATTAAATATAAGCCAGTGCACAGTTAATGCAAAGTGAAGCACTGCACTGCAATGATAACAGTCAGATATGAAATGAGGAAAGTCACCAAGAGCTGAGATTTAATAAATGCTGCTGCTGCACTCTAGCACTCTCAATATTCTTAATACCCTCCTGGCAAAACTGCTCTAAAAACTGTCAATTACCAAATACAGTTCGCACGTGTCCTTTGTGATTTACTTCTAGCTGTAAATTACACCAAAGAGCTTTAATTTGTTAGACAGAGGTTAGTACCGTCAATAATTAAAACATTTTTGTCTTTCCCTCCCACTGTTTGTTATTGTATTTTTAATAGGCTACATTATTCATTTTCAGCTGTTTGTATTTGATTTTGGTGCATTCTAGTTTATACCTGTTAGAATGAATTTTGTTCGGTTTTAAAACCTTATATTGCGGCCCATAAATACATACACTAGGGTGAAGTAATATTCATAACCACGACGACACTAAAAAGTCTGACAAACTGAGTCTGTATAAAAGAGTTCTAATCCAAACTATTATCACATTATTATTTTATTAAGTTTCTATTAGTGTTATTCCTTATTCTACCCTTGAGTTTGTATAGATATGGATGATATTATATGCATAGCTACCACTGCAAATATAAATCTGAAAAGATATTAAATTGTAGGTGTTGAGACAACATTCATTCCATCTACAAGATTGGTGTCACAGCTCCTAATTAGCAATAATCTTGGTCTAATGTTACCATAAAAGAAGCGCCTCCCTGCACTATTTATATCAGCTAGCATGCTAGCACCAAAGCTGCTAATCTCTGCTCCAACACTAAGCGAACCACTAATATCAGTCTGAGATTCTGTCTGCACTTCTGCTACTCATTCCAAAAACAATGAAAATTTGCATTTTTTCCTCTATCCGGTAGTTAGGTATGATCTTAAAATATCATGGGGTAGATCTAAGCTAACACACTCACCTTTTCCAACTCCCCAGCCTCACCCCACCCCCTGAAAATGGTTGTTTTCCTGAAGACAAAAGGGCTTGGTTATATTAGCCTTGAGTGCAAGGTACATCAATGATGAAGAAACAGCCTTCTCATGGCTCTATTGAGAAATCACACTGTGGTTTAAGACATTGAGATCTATAAAGATGTTTTAATTTTAACACACAAACAATGAGTACTCCAATCGTATTACATTCTTTAGTTAGATAATCACAGATCATAGCTGCATCGACTGTGCAGAATTTTATGTTTCTTTTTTGTTGGGCAAATGGACCAAATGTAATGGAGCCCTCTGGCAAACACAGTACTAATTAATAGTAAGGATGCCACTTAGCTTTTTGATAACTCTTTCAAATAAGGAATGTCAGCATAATTTCCAGTTTAAATATGTATCTCTTAAATAACGTGCTAACTTAAAAAGATCAAAATTAAGAAAAATCTTCACGTATGGGACAACAACAGAACAAAATATAAATATTGCAAAGTCTTAAAAACAGACACAGTATCAGAGACACAACCCACAGTAAAATATACTGGTAATTAAAATAATATTCTTCTAATAATTGTTCTGTAAATTACATTACCCAAAAGGTAATGTAATGCAAACATATATTCATTTTGTTTGATTATATAAATAGAAACTACAGTACAGCACATGTCCACTGCGTTTTGAATTGGTCATTATTTTTGCATCTTTAGTCTGTAAAAGGATTCAGTTATGCTTTTAACCACTTGCAGTGCCTAAGCCAATTACAATAATATATGGTGTTATCTTCTCAATAGTAAAAAACTGAACAAAAACATGCAAACTGTCCTTAAAAACTTGCAAAAAATACCATCACAGGCAAATGATGTACCATTCATTAATGGTTTTATATCTGAATCCCTGTCCTAAATGGTATTTTTTTGTGTATTGTATCAATCAATGCCACTGTTTTGATTCTAAGCCACACCTTGTCCATGTTTATTTTGTATTCAGTTCATCAAGCAAATTATGCCTGAGGTCCAGTAACATCGTAACTACGATCATGAGATGATTTGAACGTTCTTTTTACTGATTGCGTTACAAATAACGTTGATTAACCCTGGCTTCCTCAACAAAGACTAACATTTTCTGTTTATCCAAGCACTAAAAAATATATACCTGCAGTGAAATAAATCTGTAGTGAAATTAATTCATAATTGTTTTTACAAAACCTCATGCTTGGTACACAGACTGTTAGACTACTGTATTAAATACTATGGGAAAAGTAGTGAAACTGATAAAGAAAATCTATTTTAACGACAGCCTTTCCTACTGTATATGTGTGGGATCTGGGTAATGTTGGAAAACTGGATGGCAAATGTCACAGTATATGTAGTAACTCCTAATATTTTTTGCCAACAAACAAATTACTTTTGTGACCAAAACACATACAACTGCTTGTTGAACTCTTAAATGTTTTTGTACGGTGCTTGGGTACGAAGCAGCCCAAGTTGTTGGGAGTGCTGGTTGCAGTGGCTGGTTCAGAGAGCCCTGGGAATGATGGTGAAAGGAAGGATGGGGCTGCTTGCCTCCAGCTCCAGAGCTGTAAGGAAACACTCTGTCGCTGCATCGTCATGGCCTTGAGTCTGCAGCACCTCTCCCAGGCTGTTCCACACATCATGAGACGTGGGATTCACCTGCACGGCATCACGCAGGATCTTCTCAGACAAACTGGACCGACCCAGCCGGTGAAGAATCAGGCCCTTCAACAGAAAAAAAATACAATTCAAATAGGTTTTATTTTTAAACATAGCAGAATTTCCAAGTCGTTGCCAAGATCAAATTGCAAATGTAAGGAACTTATTCTTTCTTTTTGTCCAGATATATTGTACATCCACCCCATAAAAAAACCATAGGAATCTAAAATAATATGTTACAGGCCTACCCTATTTATTTTGATTACCCTTTAAGTGGTTATAGTTTATAAATTGTTTAGATGGCAAGGGTTAATTTTCCCTTTAAAAGACTACAACTTTAAGTCAGAAATGCTCATCAAAACAACTTGCTTGCCCACAAAAAAAATAGAAAGTGCCCGTGCTTCTGATGTACAGGTTCAACACACTCCCTTGTATCAGTTTACAGTTATTTGAGAACTGAGCAAGGCCTGTTGTCAATTAAGGCTTTTTTATTCTCTATTGTTTGCCTGGCACTGCCCCCACAGCTAAAACGTGCTGTTTGGATAAAGTCTGCCGCCTAGCAACTGCTTCCATAACAGCGCACTGTGTTTCCTCTGAATAAGATTTTCCACATCTTGGTAAGATTCACAAATGTAAAATGCCCAAAGGGTTATTATATAATATATCATTTAACTAATTATCTATTAGTTTACTTTTTACATTCTTATTTTAAGAATTCTAAATAAAAGTAGATTTTTTAAAACTTTTGTAATCATTTCGAGCAAGTCTTAGATAAAAACATGTGCGAGTTAAATTTGGGCTGAGTCTAAAATTCGAGAGAGTCTTAAATTTGAAGAAATACAGTATATTACGAGAGGCTCTGGCTGGAAAGTAAAAGGTACAAGGAAGAAAGCTACATATAGGTGAATGCTGGCCTTCTAACGGACTTACTGCTTATAAATAAATAAATATATCAAGTGTTAGGGATTAATCAAGGGAAGACACATATAATATAAATAACCTAATAAAATAATCCATCTGCTCTGCAGTACATTACAGCCTTCTTATGATGAAACACAGAGCTGTGGATGAGACAGTGTACTGTTGCAGTTCATTAATATTTCATATCTTATAGTTATTAACAGCTGGAACATGGCCTTATTAAAGCTAATTTTCAAGCTGGGAACCAACACTAAAGGGAAACAATGCAAGACAGAGCTATCAGCAAGAAATCATATTCTTACAATATGTTTACTGTACTTTGCTTGCCCTTACAATGAACCATGTTGCACCAATGATGCATGTATTCAACACCTTCAGAAATACTCTCTTGCATGCACAATACAACCCTTTATAATTCATTCATTTTATTTTCTGCACATTAAGACTGCAGTCAAACAAAAACTCATGTAAACATTTTTTTTTTTAAACTTGCATTTCACACCAGCTTTTGGTAATGAATACATTATATATAGCTAGAACTTTTCTTTTAAAGACATAAGATGATACATGCCCGACTCAGGTTTTAATGCTGTTTTCTAACTGGGTGTGAGACACTAAAAGCTAAAACACCTTTCCCTGGGGCCCCAAGGATGAGTCAGTTTCTCACAGCTTCTTCACAGTCAAGTCTGAAACCATGCAGCAACAGTATGATGAGTTTAAATGTTGCCTCATCGATGGAACTCACTAACCAATCAATAGGATCAACAGGTGTGACCTCTAAACCTGATGTCAAGTCAATGGCCTATTTTCATCTGCCTAACCTAAGCAATGGATGTTATCAAGCTATTAAAACTTGAAGAGAGAAACCAGGGAGTCTCCAGCTGGACTTGTACAGGTCCTGACCTGCAGTGGTTTCTAAAGAGATTAAAGACAGGCTATCCCCAGATATCTCCATAAGCCTGTGGGAGGGCAAAGGCCAGCAAGGCACTCCCTGTGGGTCCCCAGCCAAGATCGGCAATTTGCTCAAGCGGGACTACTGCTTTACAGCATCCTTTGGTCTGCCAACAAGCAAACATACAAACAATTATAGATATGTATTTTGTTCATTTTGGTAGCGGTGCATGGTTTCTACTACTGACAGAAACATTTACACTAAAAAGAAACAAATATGATGCCTAAATTGGATTTATGCTAAAATGTAATTTCTCACCCCCCTCTCTAATCATTATATCCTCAGTGAAATGGTTGCTTCTATTATTGTGTTGTGTTTGAGTGGTTTGGAACGCCTACAAATACAGATTTATCCTTACAGCAAAGTGCTGGGACTCCATTACTCTAAAATATTTATATATTCCATATTTTGCAGTTTACTATTCTTCTGAAATTCATGTAATCCCAATGGGATTTAGCTGATGCCAGCAGAATTTGTGTTATTTACATTTCTATCTGTTCACCTAAGTGGGACAAGAGCACTGATGAACACATGCGTCTTGTCTTTTTGCTGCTACCTATTACTCCAGACACCCTAAAGGCTAATTTGCACTACTTTCCCCAATTCCGCTCAAAGATACAACTTCTGGTTCCTTAGAAGAATTTACAGGTGAATTAGTTTAATTTTGCAATACAGCTAAATAGATATTTGGACCCACTCTTAACACCACACATGGCATTAGCAAAAAAAAAACAAACAAAAAAAAAAAACAATGATCCATGAATTTTGCAATGCCAGTGTTTAAGACCTATAAGCAAACTACCTGAAATCATATTTTATAGCAAATCATTTCATGAGCTTTCAACTAGTATGCACCTTTTGGGCCATTAGGTGTGTTTGTTGACACATACCATTGGTCAGCACCAAGCTCAGTTTAATTAAATTATAAATCTTCAATTGTGTTTTGTTGTCCAATATAATCGTTATGATTGAAATGAATATAAAACAGCTTCCATACCTGAAGACCAGGCTTAAATCTGAAGGGAATCTGAAGTACAGTCAAAAACTGTATAATTATGAAAAACATAATTATCATCATGATCTAGAAATTATCAAGCTCAAACCATGATAGCGAAACTAGTTCTTTATTTAAAATCAAGCAATATATTGTATTTCCAGGATCTACAATAAGACCTGGCAGCTCACGAGACAATCAGATTATCTTAGTGTTGAACTCACATGCGTTATTTTTTGTCCTAAGTAGTTCAAAAGTATCATGCAGCCTTAATTTAACACGTATTTCGACCCTAGTACTCAGAAAAGTATTCAAAGAATAACCTTTATATATTTATTATTCAGCAAATTAGTGACAAAGCAATCGATCAATAAATTAAATGTACATGAAATGTGTTGCTATAACGAGTTCATACTATAGTAATACTATATCAGGGCTGCAATTGTATCTCACCTCCCATAAAAGGAAATCATTTTTATTGTACTCTCTCTATGATTAAACAATGAAAACATGTTCTGTAAATAGTTAATCTATAACTAAAAACACTGTACACAAGGTACAAGAAACTACTTGTACAACAAAGTAGAATTACTGTACTAGTTTCCTTTAGTATTACAACACTGTAAATTGTTTCCCTGAGATGTTAACATGTTCATTTTCATGTTCATATGATGGTTGCCAAACTGAGTTTTGAATACCTTTTTTCAGAAACAAATATATGCTACAAATATATCTTGTTGCCAGAGAGGGACAGCTATACCTCAGCCTTTGTCTCATCCAGTCTCCAGGGATGCAAGAGAAATACCTGCCTGGATTATTCATGGGCACCCACATAGGGATCTGGCTAATGCTGTCAAACTGAACTAATAGCTAGACGCAGATCCATTCGCCTGCTTGCGATACCCTGTGCATCTCACTAAGTATTTCTACTACACCAGTTTTCCAAATAATCCTGGTTAATAAAGAGGTTTATCACATCCTAAACTCACATTACGTACAACAAAGAATTGCTGAAAAGTCAGTATTCTTTCTTAATACACAGCATTCTACCATATCAAGTTGTTTAATGACAACATAAAGCACCCATTAGCTTTGATTTTGAAAAGAACATCCTCATGAGAATTTGAAAACTATAAATCTGAAAAAAAAAAAAAAAAAAAAAAACACAATATGAAATATTTGTTAACAACTTCAACTAACCCTAATGCTAGTTAGATGATATCCTGTACTGTTTGTATATTGTTATAGTTTTAGGCGATGACTATATGCAGAACCTTGGTGTATTCTTTATGGTCAGAAATGTTTTTTTTTTTTTGAAGATTGAGAATTTTGATCGTACCAATCTCTGCATTGTCTTGACATGGGTTGGGCTGATGGATAGTGCCTCTTCATACCAGCGCTTAGCTTCGTCTGTGTTGCCCCGAAGTTCTGCAACTTGACCCCTCATGAACAGAACATTATGTGACGTTGGAAAGAGGTTTGCTGCTTCTTGGATGCAGGCAGTGGCTTCAGCAGGCTTCCCAATACCAGTGTAGACTTCAGCTGAAAAAAAGTGTTTTCTGTTGTTGTATTTATTCAGATTAATAGCTGCCACATATACATCCTAATTCACGATGTATATACTGTCAATGGAAGAAGGAAGTCAAGTGATAATTAATGTTTAACACTGTTATATTGCTATAGGTTTGTTGTATATGGCACAGTCAACTGCTTATGGTGCAACTGGTCTACTACATATCATTTTACAGTTAGAATTGTTACATACTTCCCACCAGTCAAGATTTTGTTACGAAAACATAAGCAATAATATTAAAATATGTTTTGCCCTATGCCCTGTGATATTAAATAAGGTAAGTAAACATACTGCTGTACATACTGAAGAAAGAAAGTATGATGAAACAGCATATTTTATTGCAGCATTGTTTTTATATTGTCATTGATGCAATAAAAAGTGGAGCAATCGCTATTCATTGTTTTACTTTACCACACTAAAAATCAGTCATTTTACTATTACAGAGATAAAGACCTGATTGCTTTTTCTATCATTTAAAAGCCATCTAGAAATGCCTCCATATAACATTAGGAATGTTCAAAGGAAATTATTTCAGCAAGATGTTGGTGTACTAGTGTATATTAGTCTATTCCATTATAGTCTCTTCCATGCCGCAACAAAAGCTGTCATTAGATAAAATATCCCACACAAAGCAGTCACCTCACTATGATTTATTATAATTTATAAAGCACAATAGCTAGCTTGTAATGGGCATTACAAAGCCGTAATATAATCCTTGGTTTTGAGTAACTCGAGTGAGTGTATGTTTTGTGGGCTTAGACACCATATCCAAAACCTTTAGACTGCATTAGCGCCTTTTGATGAACCACAAGCAAGCTTGCATACTGTATAAACACCTAGGGGAACCTTTTCCTGCTGCAGCTGTGGGGTAAGGTTAAAACAGCTGTTTACCGGTACAGTGCTTTCGCCCATGCACAGCACATACCTGCATGAAGCCAGATCTGTGCTAGAGTCATCCAGGGATGGAGAGGCCCCTGCTTAGGAGCACTGCTCTGCAGAGAGGAAGCAACCTCAGACAGGGCCTGTTCCACTCGGGAGGCTGCGACTGAAGTGGCATGGACTGAACCTGAGAGGGCAAGCAGAACTAAGCACCAGCTCATATAAATGAATACAAAAACAACAGAAAGACTAGAAGGGTGAATTCATTTCAAAAATAAATACTGAGGGTTGCTTTTTGACTAACCAGTTCTATACCAGGACATGATTCAAGTTGAAATAACATCCATGTTTATTGACATTTCTTACAATCTTTGTTTTTCGGTTGGGTTGGCAGACAACTGTATTGCTCCATCAAATATTATAAAATACTACTGAAAAAATAAATACTACTTCAAATCTTGCATTAGGGAGAGCTTTGCTATGAATGTATGCGACACACAGAAGCAGTATTAAGTACATACCAGTACTGAGGATTTTTGCATTATATTTTATTATGCCAGGATTATTTAGGATTTTAAGTCTTTCTTTTTAAAGCACCATTTGCAAATAAATTAACAGATCCATTCTAAGATCAGGAACGTTCTCCAAATGACCCATGAGGTACTATGATAATTATCGTGTTGGCACTGGCTTAGCTCAGTACACAAAAACTTGTCCTGGTAAGAATTAGTTATTATTCTACCTAAACTTTTATTTAAAAACGTTCCCATTTAATATTTTGGGGCTGTATTTTCAATTCTATACACTAACTACACTTTGAATCATAAAAAAGGAGGTCAGAATTAGAAATGATTAAAATTCCATATTTTGGAATAAACAACCTGCTACAAACCAAAGAAAAGGCAATATTAAACTTCCACCGATTAGTTTTTCCATCCTCAAGTTTGCCGCTCCCGACAATCTTTGATGTTTAGTTTATCTTGCCACAAAGATACAGTGTATACACCTTAATCAGAAACAATTCTGTCTTTCTCAATAATAAAAAAAATGAGATAAAAGAAAAGACTTTGGGTCGGATTCTCTGATACTGGTTAATTGTCAAAGTTACACATTTATCTACAGGGCAGAGACAGAACGAGCAGCGACAAAGCTGTTGCAAGTCTCTGCTGGAAGGACCACACTCTTCATGGTGAGGGAGCAGTTTAGTGTCAAAGCCCATCCAATCCTAAACCTCTCTTTTGAATGCTGGAATTGAAAGGCTATGAAGACTGTATTAATTCTGCAGTGCTACCACCCTTTCCTTACACACTTCATTTTAATGCACTTTGTGTTTACTGGTTGTTCATTTCTGGGCCATCCTCCAGTTCTGGAAGCAGGCATTAAGCACTAGCACTTTGTAAACACAAAAGAACTCATGCTGGTGGTATCAGTGCCAACATTCAAATCTTGGTGTCCTGTTTAAAGGAAAGTGTGAGCTAGGTATTACGTTACAGGCTTGAATTCTGATTTATTGCCTTTTGTTAACCCATGTTAACGAGTAACACCCATCCTACTTTCTCGTATCTATTTTCTTTTACAGATGAGGACAGTTTGTTTGTTCAACTATCACTCAGAGCCCAGGAATCAATTTACCCAAATTTTTCTTTTTTTTTTTTAAAAAGATTAATCCATTCACAGACTGACCGCTGTAACAACAGTGAATATAAATGTCATGACTTACAGATCAGCATTGGGTTGTGTAACTGTATCAGGCTATTAGAAACTTAAACGAGAGTGCAGTAAAAGTTAAGATTAAGATATGATTAGCTTGGACTTACTGACAATAAACAGAGTCACTGTTTTTCTGATAAATATAAAGAACATCCGACACAGGATTAGTCTTTAACTAGTGTGACAGAATAAACACAATTAATACTTTACATATAAGCTAAATTAATAATACTATACGTTTCATTTGAGAAGAATCCGATTAGCGCATAAATTGGTCTACCTGTTACCTTAAGCCAAGAGTTAATCAGGGTCTGTGAAACCAGACATGCAAAATGGACCATGAAACTAAAGGGAAGAAACAAATACACTGCACATATTTTCCTAAAATTGTTCTACTTCTTTCAAAAAAAGTTTTACATTGTGTAAACTTTCGACTCTTGTGCTGCTACATTTCTACTCTTCTACAATAATTTGTAACATGAAAAGAATAAGGAGTCAAAAACAAATCAGTGTAAGAATGACATTGCCTTTCAAGATATGATAAAACTGATAAGAAATGGCATGCTCTGAATCAAATAAATAGTTTAGAAGTCGTGCCAAAATGCACATAAAAAAAAAAAGTTTAAAGAAAAAAACCCAGATGAGCCTTAAAACTAATGGTATGTTATCCTAAATTCTCCATGCTATTTAAACATGCATGCGGATCAAAAACTGATGCAGCTCAAACTGAACATGCAAAAAATGCAGCCCACATTCATCATGAAAAGGCTACCAACACTGGCACATGCAGGGAACTACTCTATTACTACAGCAGCAGGAAAAACACACAATGGCAGACTCTAAAGAAACAGCATCCATTCATCAAGGCCAGATTCCTATATAAACCATCATGTTTGTTATTTTAAAACAAAGTTTTTTTTTTTTTTTCCCCTTGCGTCTGCTTGAATTGAAAGTTTTCTTTTTTCTTTGGAACCAACACAAATGCATATTTCCTTAGTACTTGAATTCATTTACATTTTAATTGCCCTTTATTTTTTAATTACTTAAACCTACTACATACACTTATATTTGTAAAAATAGTAAACTAAATAATGAACACCTAGTATTATTACTGTAGATGCATGATCCTAATTGATAACATTATGCTTAGGCCTAGAGAAATGATACTGCCTCTTTAATAATTAAACTCAATAGCTGGTCGAGTGCGTTCAGATCTCATAATACAATGGGCCTCTGGGCAATAAACATAGGTAAACAGAAGCAGCCTCAGTTTAACACACTAAAGTCAACTACATCTGCAGATGGACATTAGCGTTTACATTCGGTGGTGGAACGACCATGTGATTTCTGAGGCCAGCTGACGGCAGTGGAAGTAAAACAGTCAGCCTATAAAAGCACTACTTACAAACTGAAAAAAGGGAGAAAAAACCATGAAAGTAAGCATCTGGAGGGTTGCCTTAAATAACAAATCAAACCACAAAATTAAAAAAAAACAACATTTTAAAGAAAAACAAGCAAGCAAATCAAAATAAATCAGTTAAGTTTCTGACCATCACTACTTCTGGGACTTTCAATCTGTGCCCCAATTCAATTGCTTAAGCCATGTTTGAACTGCAGGCCACTGATGGTTTTCAGAAGGCAGTTTAACAGCATTATGAAGTGCTGATCATACATTCATTGAGTGGTAAAACATCCCATATGATAAAATATCACTCCTCGCCCAGCATGTACGGCATGGTGAGTTTACAATCATATCATGAAATGACTTTCCACTGTAGAATGAAGACCTTTAAGAAAAAAAAAAACAAAACACCAACGCTTTGCTCACTTTGCTCAGTGCAAGTCAGATACACATATGTACCTAAACATGCATACATATATGTGTAGAGAGCTTTGGGAATATGTGAACCACACTGGAATTTTGTTTAAAGATATTAACATTTAATAAAAACAAGTCTCTGTAGGATGATATTATTTTAAATTCATGGCACTAGAGGTGGTGCTTGAATAGCAATTGCCATGATCCAACTGTTTAATCCAAAGAGTGCTCACAAGTTCAGGTTTCAATTCAAAGGTTTCCAATGCCAATCAAACTGCTATGGGTATTTTTATTTGTCAAATAAGAGACAAATAGTCAGCACAGTTGGTTACATTGATGTATGACAGAACCCTTAATGGAATGCTACACACTAAGTGTTCAATTATTTTAGCAATGTACAGATAATCAGAAACCCAAGAACACAGCTGGAAAGGAGACAGCGTTTACAAGGGGAGGAAGCCCGGCGTCCAGGCGCGTGGTCACAGAAATGACGGCTGCTGGGCTTCGGGGTGGGGTCAGATTTGGAATGGGGAGAGTGGTGAGAAGAAATAAAAAAGTGGAGAGAAGGCTCGGATCCAGAGATAGAAGAGGAAGAGCTGGAAGCTAAATAAGGAGAGTGGAGAAAAATAAGGAATCATAAAAGAAAAGGTGAAAAAAAACAGAAATGTAACAGAAATGAAGGCACTACAGGACATCAGATGCATGCAATGCTTCACAATGATTACATCAAGTCTTCCGTAATATTGTCTGGTTACAAAAGAGTTCAAATTCTCTAAAGAATACCAAAATGACAACTGTAAAACAAACAACTACTCTAGAGAGTCTGGCCGATTCATCCCATACATCTGTATTTATTTATTGTTCTTTTAATTGTTTTTTGCTGTTGGCAGATATGATATGCTACTACAGTATGTAATATGTGTTGCACTCTTTTGTACTACAATGCAGAATATCTTAAGTCACTTTTTGGGAATAGCACTTTTCTTCAGTGTCAGGCTGTACTCCATTCAGATACTTCTTTTTGAAATGTATATACTTTTTATTTTGAACATAAATATCTGTTTTTGGTTTTAGATAATGAAACAGATGGCTGGCCAGAAATAAAAAATCTTCTTGTGTTACTGCTATCAATTTACATTTTTAGATTACGCATTCCTGTTTTTTTTGTTAAATCCATATTTTACCCCTGGATTTACAAATATATTTTCAATTTCTTAGAGTGCTTCTCACCTGTTTCTGGGTCACTAAAGTCAGGCAGTGTCATGTTGTTAATTTGTCTTCTGTCTGCCATAGCTCTATCTAATAGACTGCTGCCACGTCCAGAGTCACTGAAAATATACACAATGAATGACACTTATTATACACTACACACAGAACAATGCAGCATTTGAGTATTACACACTTTACATAACTGACAGGTACTGATTAGGACATGAAGTCCTAAAATTTCAATATTCTGTAAAAATATCAACCTGTACACCACTGATCAAGGTGATCCAATAACACATTCCTTGTTTAGATCTGGCAACTTTTTGACAGAACAGCAGCCCCCCCATTGACATTTCCATTCACTGAAATTTAGTGCAATCTCAGGAGCAGAGCTTAGCTATGAGAACGGTTCATGATACCTCTGCAGTGGAATTAATTAATTCCCTTTTCGAATGAAGCTTTAGCTGAAAAAGGTGCAAATCTGATTCTGCAAGACAGCAACCTTTTTAACAAGACTGCGCAAATGTCCATTAAAAAACATGCTGTGATGACATCAGGCAAATCGCTAGGTATGTCTGATAAATAAGAGTAAATCTGTGTGAAAAAGCCATGAAGATGAAACTGGGTGTGTTGAGTGAGCCCACAGAGAAAACAAAGCACACTGAACTGCTGAAGCACCAATAATTGTTTTAAAAAACGATCTTTTAATTAAAAAAAAAAAAAAAAAAAAAAAATATATATATATATATATATATATATATATATATATATATATATATATATATATATATATATATATAGTTTAACAAAACTAATTAGAAAGTGAAATGCACTGCAACCATATCACAGAATACCATGCAGCAAGAATAAATGGTCTATTTCCAAAGAAAGCCACCTAGCTGATTTCTAATTTTACTCACCACACAAATACTGGAGCAGATTTCGCGGTATTGATGTTTTTAATTGGTTTCTTTTAGGGTTCTAAATGATCAAGAATGCAGGATTGTGTTTGGCTTTAATTAGAAGGTTGCTGGTTTAATTCCTTCCTGATTATTTGTCATCTCATACATTTCTTAAATTAAGGGATTAGCAGTTGCCCAGATCAACCGGCTATGGACTCTGTTCACTGTTTAAAAGTGATTTACAGTACTTTTCTATCTCAATATATACAATATGTGTTATTAATGAGGTCAAACCAGAGTTCAATATTTGCTACCAACAGCTGTATCCAAATTGATTTGTAAGAGATGTTAATAATAAAAAATCAATACACCCTTTAGCTGCTTTAGTGACTCAACAAACCACTGTAGATTTATGTCATGAAGCTGCAAGTTTAATTCCACAGTCCTGGCACAAGACATGGGATTTGAGCTCGCCCTAAAGAGGGAGCTATTCCAGACAGTATACCAGACTCAGCCAATGAATATATAAATTCTAATAGAATGTTTTCACACTAGAGTTTAGAATGTTCTGTACACTTCAGAAGACTGATGCTATTCTGGCCCTGGGAAGTGCAGGCTTTGGTTTCTGCCACTATACTGTACCTGGGGTTGGTGAGATTGTAGCAGGATTTCCAGATCTGCAGCATATGTTTACAAGTCAACAGTGCTTCATCGGGACCCTTGCAGACTGATTCCAATTTCACTTTTGTAAACAGCAATCTGTGATAAAGGAAAAAAAAGCACACGTTTAGAGAGAGCACACAAAAAAATATTCATTTACAGAAGAGCTGAAAAAGGAAAACATTTTTTCAGAACAAGTTTTCTTTTAGGTGCCCCCTCCCAACAATGAATAAATTGTAAAAAATTTGCCAGAAAGACAATGGTGATAATGTAATGCAGGAAATAGTTGGATTTGTGATAAAGGATTATGACATTTCCTAGACAGACTTAACTAATGAGATTTCCTTCTAAGCCTGCCAAATAAACTTACATAAAATGTTCTGGATATTCGCTCAGTGCCATTTCAATGATGTTGAGGGCGTCGTGGTAGTGCTTCTGTGCCGATAGTAAAAGGGCCAAGAGATGCAAGGAGTGCACGTCATCTCCCTGGAGCTGGAGCGCTTGGCGGACATAGCCTACAGCTTCTGGAATCTGAAAATGGGAATTCAAATTTGAAATGGTACTTATCTTTCTTATACCAATCTTACTAAAAACAAGCAAACATATGATACCATAATAATCTACCGGTAAACTTGATACAGTGTTGTATCGTTTAACAATATTCTAACTATGAGGACCAAACCTCTCTCAACCATGTGGTGTAATGGGACTCATGACTGAAGGTCTTCCACAGGATCAGGGACCTTCATCCTTAATACCTTTGTCCTGGAGTCTGTTCAAATCCACAAGGTAATTATAATCCTATTCCATCACTGATATATTCGGTTAAATTCATAATTTTAAACCTCTCCCATTCACTGCTCCTAGGATTACATTTTAACCAAAAACAAAAAAAAGAGAGGGTTGTGTGGCTTGGAAAATGGAGTCAGCATCAACACAGCTGGTTACGCTACAGGAAGGCTGTGACTGACCTGCCTTTCCCCAAATATGACTTTATAGCCAATGTGTGATTAAGGGTACATACAGGATATAGGGATACGACTCATAGCGTCCGTCATGCAGTTAACAGTTGTTGGTATTTCATAAGAACATTGGTTCCAGCTGTAGTGGAACAAATTGCTAAACAACGTTATAAAACAAGAGCCTGTAATGCGATCACTTCCTATCAGCCAAACATATGTGATTCAATTTCAGATTCTGTATACATCTGGGTAAACTGATCACGCCGATTAGCTAGGACGTCAGCAATCATGAATTTTCCAAGAAAACAGAAAGGTCAGGCTTTAAAACAGGTAAATGAGATGGAAGATAAAAATTTAAAAAATAAGCTATTCCAGTGTTCTTTAAAGAGCAACTGGGATTTAAGTTTACCGACACGTAAGCAGATCAGTATATCTCACCATACAGCATATTTCTATAAATTTGCACAACAATACAATTCCCTTTATATATCTCACACAACACCAAAGGTCATGGCACAGCATTTTCAAAGTATAATACTGTAAATTGTTGCATCATTTGGTTTTACTCACCATTCATTTTAATATCACTCGACAATTTCAATGACTCAATCAACTGTCATGTGGCATTTTCTAAACTGAGCACTTTGCAAAACCTTTACTTACTGTA
This sequence comes from Polyodon spathula, assembly GCF_017654505.1. Lineage (NCBI taxonomy): Eukaryota > Metazoa > Chordata > Actinopteri > Acipenseriformes > Polyodontidae > Polyodon > Polyodon spathula. The sequence goes on from NC_054545.1 coordinate 7,905,382, forward strand.
GTTAAAGTGTCCTTAATATTACAACCACTTATATCTGAGAATGTACAGTGCATCTCAATGAAAATGAAACTATGGTGTCATAACAGTCAACAGGGGCTAAAACACTTTACAAGGAGGACAAACCAGCAAGTCATTAACTCTTGTTTACAGAAACACATTGGTTCATTTATTGGAGACTTACAACGCAGAACAGAAATCCAGAAGTTTTGATAACTACTGGACAGTATATGACATACTTTCTGAACTTACATCTGGTCTGGTTTTACCAAGAATGTTTCAGTCTTTTGTTCATTTGATAATGACTATGGTAATTATTGATAAATAACAACTCCTGCCACCCAGATTTCACACACTTACCTGTCTGGATACAGCATGCTGCAAGGCCAGGTAAAATGCAGCAAGATGATCCATTGGAGACAAACTTTGGGCCCTAAAAATATTAACAATATTATTTTTAAATAAATTCTGAAAAGATTTTGTTATGAATTGAAACCGACCAATCTAATCAAACGAACGACTGTAGACCACCCCCATAACAGTTTCTTGATTATTTTTTTGTAATCTATACTGTTTCGAGAAATGATTTGCTGCAGTCTGTACTGCATCAGTTGCTCGGTATCCTAACCCAATCATACCAGGCAATGCAGGACTGTAAAGACATGGTTAACGCGAAATGCAATAAGAGAGCAGCTCACAGGCATCCTCTGTGCGCCAAGAAATATTTCAAATCAACAAGCACCAGATAAATTAAATCCTATAATAGAGCTGAAAGGCACCAACACCGCAGACTGGGTTCCTTCTTACTAAATGGTCATGAAAGGTTAGACATGGGAAAGCCATTAGGAAATCAAATATCTTGTTATAAGAAATGAAACTGTAATTAACTACTTAAATAATTACACAAATAACTCTTTGGACAACCGTTTTGACTGAATTCACAAACTCCTGGAAAAAGTACCATAAACCCTTTCCAGTTACCTCTGTATCATTGGTCACTTGTTAGAGATCCAACTACGATTACCTCGCGTATTTCTAAAAAGGAGTCTGATAAGTCTGTATAACAGAACAAGGGTTAATAACCTTTACCTTACAAAATTGTAAGAGTATTAATACAGGTGCACACTAATACAATACCTTTACCTAACTACAGTAAATTAATGAAAAAATAAGTTAATTGTTAAATATATATATATATATATATATATATATATATATATATATATATATATATATATATATATATATATATATATATTGTACAATGTGTAAATAACTTGGTCCACTTGGTTCTTTATATTACTTAAAACACCATTTTAGACACAACTGTCTATGTTTCCTTTCAGTGCATCATTTTTTAATTCAAGAAACCAATGACAGCTAAGGGCATTATAAATGTATTGCTATATCTTAGGAATGTGGCACTTTGTACATCTGCAGTTAAATGTTAAATTCATGTCCATATGGGAGACACAAATTAAAACAGCTATTCACCTTTGAAAAGCACCAAGAGCTTTCCGCTGATATTCTTCCTGTACTCCCCGCAAGGATGCTGCAAAAACAAAAAACAAAACACCGCCAAATATTGACTCACATTCAAGTGAAGCTTTTGTCACTTACAAGATACCTTCGTTTATTACTGTTTGAAAACAGATAAATGACCTCCTGTTATGCTTTCAACAAAAATATGCATCCTAAAAGTTATTCATATCTTATGATGGAAACCAGCTGACACATATATAATTGTCTCCAATTACACCACAAAAGAACTCACTCACCATCGGTGGCTTTTAGGCTGTACACAAGACCAATGGCTAAGTAACCTTTGGGTCTGAACTCCGATGCCTTTTCCCCCATATCAATCACCATTTTGGCAAACCGCTCTCCTTCTTCCAACTTTAAAAAACAAACAAAAACAATTCTATATCTTAACAAGATCAAAAATCCACCATGTCTACAGATGTTAAGGTTACCTGCAATTGCAAGATGCATGCGTAAGTAAGAACTGAGAACAGGTCACCATAGTAATTATCTGTTGTGCAAGGCAGAGTACACCAAAAGTATGCATTCCCTCCTTCTGTCTGTCATTCTGTCTGTCAAAGTCAGAAAGTGACCCAATATGGCCACAGTCCTAGCAAATAAGGAGTAAATATGATTTCTATTTTGTTTGAAATAAATCTGTAAAACAGAAATAGGTCTTAACAGTCTTTAAAAATATGCCCTGGTTTTTGTCTCTCAAGGCAGAAGTATAACATTCTATGGACTTTGGGTCAAATCAAATATCTTAAACAATGGTTGGTCATGCTCCCGATATTTTACATAATGCAGACTTCTTTAATTAGACACAGGAACTTCATTAAGACTAATTGTCCACAGACACAAAATAACGCCTTGAGCAGTTATCCTACAGCACTTAAATAAAGTACTTTATGATCAAATAAAGTCATAGCCTGAACCATATTTATGTATTAGACATAAATAAACTTAATAGGTAACTATCTTAAAAAAGAAACACTAAACTGACACTGTACAGTAAGCCCACAAGTCCATCTATAAAGGAACAGTTCAGTAGCCTTAAAGGAAACAGGATATTGCTCTTAAATGCGGATCTTTGAACTGCTCTTAAACTGCTCTTATAATGTAATCTTCAAGGGCATTGGGATTAACCTTTTCCCCCTGACCAAGTAGCTAACTATAATACAGTACCCCCTCACTATAACAACCTTCATTATAACAAACCTGGCCCCTGGAACCCAATTAAAATAAAAAATAAAAAGACAATATAAAACACACACTCTCAACATCCTGGTCTGTAGGTTGAGGGTGCCATCTCCGCAGTGAAGTCAACTCTTTTGTCTTAATAAAAAGCGCGAGCTGTGTATCTATTCATCCGCAACAAAAATCATTTTATGTTGCAAGAAAGCTGGAAACTATATTGATCTTTTGAAAAAAAAGGAGCAACGCAGGCATAGCTCTGTCGTCAATATAGGCTGTCAAAAAGCACTCTGATTTTTGGCTTGCTCAGCAACCATGAGGCAAAGCAAAATTGATTAAAGAAAAAACAACAACGGCAACAAAAAAAAAAAAAAAAAAAAAAACACACACTTGAGGATCCGATTAACGGTCGGGTTGATTTGGAACAAAAGCTCAGTTTGAGATTCTTGCATGTTCGATTAAGATTTGGTGCACTTTGAAATGATTCATGTCAGGTTGATTTTGAATAAAAGTTCAGCTTCAAATTTAGGATTTTTGCTTTTTGAACTGCGTTTTAATTCTTTAACAAATAGGATAAATCAATAGCAGAATACTGCTTACATGTGACGAACAGGTACATGTAATTCTACTTTTATTCACAATCTCATCTCATTAGCTTACTCCAAAAGTCTGAAAGAATCCCACCCTTGATGGCTCTACTGTCTATTTACCAGAGGACAGAATTTGCAGCTTCAAAAGTCTTGTTAGTCTTAACACAACTGCTCTTACATCTTCAAACATTGTACTTAAAGAGCTTACTTTAAAAAGTTACAGTGAGAGTACAAGTTGACCAATTTTTTGAAATCCATATTTATTAACCTGTATCGATTAAAAAAAAAAACCTAAATTCTGTGGTATTCATTAAATATAACGAATGTACTGTAGGTCTTTTCAGAATGTATCAAATCCACAATATTAAATATTTGTAGTTTGTAAGCAACACATCAGATGAAATTCGTGACAGAATGATTCTTGGTGATCTCCCTCTAGACCTGTGAGGGTGCTGTGTAAAGGGAACAGAGTGCCCAGGACTAGATGGCCAGACAATTAATTCCCAGGGTTAGATGGAAGTCAGCCATCTAGAAAAGGGGCGGAGCTACAGTACACTAAATCATTGACCTGGAAGGGAAACGACGTGGCAAACGCGGATTGGAGGAGCGGTTGCAATCATTAACCAAGGGTGCGTGATTGAAATACCGGGACTATTATTTCGGGACTGAACGCGTGGATTAAACGAAACAATACGCAACGCTGTGTATTGCTTGCTATCATTACTGTTTACTGTTGTCATCAGACTTTGGATTACAAATAAAACCATTATTTCACCAGTAACATTGTCATTCTCTTGAGCACTGCATCACCTCCACACCTGCGCACTGCAAACCACTTTGCCACACTTACCCAGTGCAATGTTCCAATACATAACTTGACAGCAAGAAGCGGAATAGTTGGGTCATCTGGTTTCAGGCGAATGCACTCCTTCAGGACTTTCACAGCACGTGCCGACTTGAAACAACACAGAAGTGAAACACATATGAATCCAATAAAGTCCAGAAAGATTTTTAAATGGTTAGTGGAAGCACCCGCTAACCAAGTTCAAGTAGAAACTGTTGCCTGTTTTATACCATGGACATTTCACAGAAATTTACTACAAAAATGACTACTCTATAAAAGATATAGCTGAAGTATGTTTAAGTGACGTTATAGAGGGAGTTATGTACTTGTGCACATTAATACCATTCAAACATTTTTACCTTTCCTGCAGCCATAAGGGACAAAGCAAACTGGTACCAAAGGTGAAACTCCTCAAATGCAAACTTCATTGCTCTCTCCAGACACTATAAAACAATAAAAGATACTGCTGTAGTAGGTTCACAGTCACCACACAAGTCTTTACATCGACTCTCCTACAAGAATTATCTTAACCATTTTGAGAAGTTATTTCTGAAATATATACTAACAGAATCTTTAAAAAGTAACCCAGGTAGAAGTAAGAGTTCTGTAAAGCTGATTGCATGAATGTCGTGTACTGTATTTGCCAAAGTTGATTAACTGGTAACATCATGTGCTAGCAGGGGAAATGAATAAGAGATCATTTAATATTCACTGGTATATTGGAAACACTGGTCAAACTATGATTTAATAAAAAAAAGATCATTAAATAGTAGAATAAGAACTAATGAAAACATTAGGGTTTAATTGAAAGTAAAATTAAAAACGTGCTTAAGATCACCAACAGTGTTCCATGAGGTTGCATCTATGAAGAGCGCTCCAGGGGTAGCATTTCTACCTAGCGTTGTATTTTTCACATGAATCTGGGGTTATACAAAGTTTTTGCTATGCACAGCTTATTGGGAAAATCTTATTGGGTGGAGCTAACATTAACCCCAAAAACAAAATCTCCCAAAAAGTCCACATTGATAAACTTTAGGCAGCTACAGACATTTCAACAAGTTGGTATCTATTCAAAGGTATATTATAGTACAGAATTTACACACACAATTCAATGCAAGGATATTTTAGAACAGCTGGTTTATAGTTTGAGTTTATTTGCAAACAAATTAATTATATATATATAATTCCAATATTTAAACAGAACAATAAAACAGAAACAAACCTAATCAAAAACCTCTGCCCAACATAACTAAAAAACAGACTCCTATAAAGAATTACCTCAGACAGCATTTCATATTGTCCTCTTCTACCAAGTGCAATTGTCAGTAGATCATACACAATAGAGGCACTTTGTAAACTAATAATACGATCATTGTTGTGTTCAGGAATTCTGCTTAGCACAGCATCTCTGTTTGCCTGGGATCAAATAGGAAAGTGAAAAACATTAATTGAATGCATCTTTTCTAGCACACACACTGAAAGTACAGTCACTGTAAGAATGGTAGTGGTTAATGTATTCTTCTCTAGTAGTGGAACAAAACAATGAAGTCAGTTGTACCTCAAGGTGGGGACTTTTTTTTTAATGTTGGTGTGTCTGCTCCAATTAAAAGAGGTTAAAACAGTGGAGATAACTATAAAAATGTTAGCAAATAAATATATACTGATTTTTTTCAAAAACAGTATGCTAAGCAAAATATGTCATCTTACCATTGATTCACTAATTAGTAGCAGTAACAAGGCTTCTTCTGTGTTTTCCTGAGGACAGAATATGCTGCAATTAAAAAAAGAAAAGAACCACCATTGGTATTTTTAACCGAATTCAGATGTCGGCCTGGTATTTACATGTTTAAGCACCAATCTTGTTTGCTAATCACATAGATTTATTTGAATTATCTGTAATTGATTTTCTTAGCATTCACTTCTAACTCAGGGAAACTGACCTCTAAAGATGTGAATATTAGATGTAGGTAAACATCATTATATTTTCTTGAATTGCATCTACAACTATCTTTAAAAGGTAATCCTCACATTGCTTTCCTTCGGCATTTGTACTGCTGCTTAGGAAGCTGTACTCATATTTACATGTTCACCTTCAGCTCTGTTATGTTAATCAAGCCAGATTTTTTCTTTATCATTAAATTGATCAAGATTCAAAGCATAACTGGCACAAATATATATATATATATATTTTTTGTGGGCGATTTGCAGTAACAAACCAAATACTAAGCATACCCTTAATATTTTCCAACTTTCCACAGAAATGTCAAACCTGCCTGAAGCAGATTAAGAGATAGGCATCAGGGGAAATATCTTTTTACTCAAATTGATTTGCAGAGCCTCTGCAAAACCTTCTAAGAAAAACAGGAGTATCAGATGACGCTTCATGTTAGGAATTTCTTTGGCACAAACGGTTTAGAGCTCCTCGACTGTATCATGCATAAACAGGAGACCCAATGCAAGGCATCAAAGATGGAGATTGCCTTTTAAAGCTGTCGGAATGTGTAACAGAAGATTTGCACAAGTTGCCGTCAAAAAGATGCAGGAGTTCCTAGAGCAACTCTTTATGTTTGTAGAGACTGATCAACTAAAAGCTAGGCACAACATTCAAAATAGAGCTGTACAAGAACATACTTTTCTCCGGCATACACCTTTGGCCTTCTACTGAGGGCGTAGTCCTCAATGTTGGATGCCTGTCGTAGAGGGTCATCCAAGGGTGACTGATGTGGAGGGTCCTGCAGCGGGTTCCAATAGCTCTGTTCACACATTCCTCTTAACAAGATCTCAGCTAACTGCCTAGCGATTGTCTGAGGGAAAAATACATACAGCATTGAGGACGTGCCAGAACAGGTCCAATATATATATATATTTTCCTGCGTGGCTTTATATATGATATTAAGCACAGTAGCATTCATTTTAAAAGTGATTTTGAATTCGTAAAAAAACCATCACATCTCTCATATTAATATGAACATTAAAAATTAATTAAAAAACAAAACAACTGTAGAGCAATTTCATTAAATATAAGGACTAGCTGCTGTATCCCCCTCCCTCCACTCCCCTGCCTCCAGAGCCCACTCCTTCTCCAGCCTTGCCCCTCAGTGGTGGAACGACCTACCCACAAATATCAGGACTGCTCAGTCCCTGACCATCTTCCAGCGCCTCCTCAAGACACACCTGTTCAGACCCATTTGTAAACCTCACAACTCGACCATACTGGACTATATGGTACCCAATTGTACCAATACTTGCATCAGCTTGTACTTGCACTGAACTGCTCCATACCTTGCCACATTCAACTACTGCTCCTAACTATAACTGCTTACTGTACCTTGTATTTGATTTTACTCTTATAGGTAACCGCTCTCATGTTTTTTGTAACTGTTCTTATTTGAAATTATTCTTATCCATATATCATACTTACTACATGTTCTTATTGGACTTTACTTATACAAGCAAATATTTACTATAAATTTTAACTGCTCTTAGTCAAACTCGCTCTTACTTATAATTTACTGTATTCTTTATCTTGCTCTTGAATTTGAATTTGACCTTATTGTGCTTTCATAACTGCTCTTATCTGTAGTATGATATTCTGTAATGTGACATTTTATGTGATAACTTGTAATGTGATGATTTATAATGTGATATTTTTTGTAACAATTGTAAGTCACCCTGGATAAGGGCATCTGCTAAGAAATAAATAATTTAAACATATATTGTCGTCTTCTACCAAATGCGACTGTCAGTAGACATGTCAGCTTTAGAATGGCTAAAACATTGTTACCCATGTAAGTGTAATGACGCTGGGTGGCTGAAAATCCTTTTGGAAAAATAAAAACTATGCTTCCCAGAAGCCTTTGGGGGCACTTAGCCTACAAATGAGGAACAGCTGTGTATCCTTGTTCTAAATGTTCACTGATTGTTAATTGTGTGTTGATTGGTTGAAATGTTTATCACAGGTATAAAAGCTGTCCTTTGTTCCAAGATGGTGTTGGGTGCTATGGAAATGGTTGAAGTGTAAAACTGTGTTTTTGGAACTCTGACAGACAGACGTGCAAAACGAATCACTGTTTGTGCATAAACACTGTCAGCGTCTTAAAGGTTTAAAAAGCAGTTTTAATCATCTAAACATTGTTATCAATTTAAAGCAAAAACATCATTCCTATTCATTGCAGCTTCAACTGTGTTCTTATGATATAAAAAAAAAGGCATTTTAAACCTACGTAATGTACAGCTGGTATATGCCGTTATATAACTATTCATACATAAGGCCTCTCCAGCCAATTACATCAATGTTCAATTAAACACTGTTTCGCAGCTTACCATTCTCAAGTTCTGTGTTGTTCTTGTTTCAACTGCTCTCAGGATCTCTCTAAACCTTCCAACCCCTCTTGTCAAGTTTCTGTTGTTGAGAATAAAAACACACACATTTGCTTTCTCATAAATGAGGGAATACAAAATAAAAACCTTGTCATTAAAAGCACTAACGCAATTTCAGTGACTGTGTTTCTATAAACAACTTCAATAGAAACCTAAAACTGTCAGCCCATCCACATGGCACAGAAATGCATTACCCTCAAATTAAACTTATTTCTCTCACAGCAAACTGGCAGCTGAAACCATGGAAACAGGCAACCGAAGCACTACTGTACTAGCTATTTATAAGACATTTACAGCCACAATAAAAGTATACCTTCACTGCAGTTTAAATTATTTCAGAATGGGTCGGTATATGATCCCAGCTAATCATTCCAATCGTATTTTCAAAAAAAAAAAAAAAAAAAAAAGGAGTAACATTTATCCCCCATCCCAGCTGTAAATACAAAATCAGAGCTACAGTCTCATAAAAAAAAGTGCATCACACGACATACATCCACAGAGGAAAAATAAAAGGGCGATACTAAATGCAAGCTTTTGGAGTCTGAAAGAGGCTACAGACAGATGTTCTGGGACCAACGGCAAATCAACTGTGTGTTTACAAGCATTGCTGTCGTGAATCATGCTTTTTTTTTTTAAGATGATGGGGACTTTAAAGAGACTGCAATAGTGTTTTAAAAGCTGGTTTCAAAAAAACAAAAAATAGTACTACATCCATAGTGCATTAACAAAAAGGAGTGTTACTGTATAACCACACTGCCCTTACAGACAATAAACTCTTCATACTGACAAAACAGTGCAATGAGATGGTGCATGCTTTTTTTTTTTTTTAAGTGTGAATTTGCCACGAAGTAAATGCATTGCTACTGTATTACATTACTGCATTTAGAAATTGCTCACAACTGAGTTTTGTGTTCTTTTTGTAGTTTTTCCATCAGACATTGTATCATACAATTGTCTTAACACTCGTTCATTAGAAGTTATTTATGCAAGCAGATCGTTCACAGGTATGATTTGTGAGATAACTAATTCAAATCTAAGCTTGTTAAATTAGTAGCACCCAGTCAAGATGCGGAACAATTACAGTACGTTGCATTCCTTTTGGGTTTCTAAACATTATTGAGATTTGAATAATATACAGCATGGCTGAATTACAGGGATAAAACTATTGCATCTTATATAAATCACGAGGTACATCAATGTTACGACATCTGCGACCCAGAGGGCTTATAAATGGGCTCCAATTGCATTAATTGAAATTAGTTAACCTTCCCTGTACTGTAAAAACTGCAGAGAGGTATTGGTCTGTGATATTATTATTTTCCCGCTCCTTCACTTTGATGCACAAAGGAGATGATATCCAGCAACATATTGACCCATATTCAACACTCTTACTGTCTGTGTCAAGCCAAAAAGAAAGCTGTTCGCAATTAAGAACAGAACAAACAAAATCGACTGCATTATCCACGGAGGTCTCGGATCAAAGTGTTGCCATGTTTCCCCATATGAGAATTAATAACAGCAGCAGCAGCACAGAAAATGATACTGAAGCTAATAAAGGAAAGCAAAACTGATTCTAACACCTTAAGGCATTCACTTTTAATAATACTTCCACTGCCACCGAAGGTCTGGGAAATCTTCCAGTTACATGTGGTATATTAATAGGGCTACACTGACGATATAGTAGGTAAACAATATTAAATGAAAAACACATTTTAAAAGGACTAATTTGCTATTGATCAGACCTTCAATGCATCAAAATGAATGGATCTCATTCAAAGCAGGTGACTACAGTTTCAAAACAGTACACTATAGAGTCCATCACCATTTCATTATCCTGTATTACTCTGAGCAGTCACTTATGTAATCAAGTTTACATAAGAATTACATTTATTTAGTGAAACTGTCAGGGCTGCATGCTTCTCAAATGGAAATATTGAACGAAACAATTTCAAGTTAAAGGAGCCCCGACTTTATTTTGGAAATATTTCAAGAAATAAAGACTCTTAGTCTCTGGGTATTTTTCATATTAATAATAGCAAAACTGGGAAATGCTCCTTTAAACTGAGTTCCAATTTGTCATTTTCATCAGAAATAACCTAGACTAGATACTATGCCATTTTTATAAAATGCATAGATAGGTACATACTGCTTATCTTCACAAAAAGTGAGCCTGGAATGACAATAAAATAAAAAATACATAATTTTTTATACATAATAAAATACATTTTTATTACTACAATCTCATTAAAAAAAATAAAAAATAAATCCTGGGACACTGCTATAAAAGGCCGGTAATGTTCTTTTTGTCAAACATCTTTAGCTACATATACTGTATAATATATACTTTACAAGATCATTTATGTTTGTCCTTTTTCAATAACATAGTTCCTTACTGAGGATATTATGGATTCTAAATGTGCCACTCTAATTGCTTCTAAACCCTCTTATCTTTTAGATAAAAGGATTTCTTGGAGAGCACTGTATCGACAGGCCTTTTCTTACCCATTTTTGAAGTAAATGACGTGTGCTCTTTGAAGCCCTGTTTCCAGGAAAAATCCCAGTTCCTGTTCATGGGAGATTGGGCCTGGCTTGGGACTCCTGTTCTGAATCCCACTGCTCAGAGCCTAAAAAGAAAATCAGATGATTTAAAAAAAGTGTTAAACTTGTATAGGGCTGGTTGAGCAAAGAATGCCCTCAAGTGTTTGCATGCTCACTTTGATACAGCAGTACGCAGATAAAGGCTGAGCACAAGGTGAACAGTTTCACTGCATTGTCAGGCCTAGCTTGATTTTGAAAAGAAACAACATGCAGGCTTTCCACTCTAGTCTAAAAGCAACTCCCAAACATTTTGCGTTCTCTTTCATTATAAATGGTTTAAGCACTCATGTACAGATGGTCAAGCAGATGTGAAGTCAAGGACAAAAAAGTGTTGCAAAGTCATTTGAAATTTAAAAAAAAAAAAAAAAACATGACTGAAGCTTTTGCTAATTAGTATAAAACATGTACTTAACTGCAAAAAACATGTTTAATTATATCTCCTACACATTTTAAAATACTTTTTATAAACACCCAAATGTGTACAAATCTCCCTTTCAAAACTGTAACCACTAGCAGCACTCTGTAGAACGGTTTTGCCTCAGAATAGAGGAGGACAAACAGAGGGATCTTAAACAGCTAGTATCACAATTTAACCATCTTTTTTATTACAGCACTTTTACCTGTACAAGAGTTTTCTTAATGAACTTTCCGTTTCTCTAGTTTTCTCATCCTCGGAGACATGCCTGCTTCAGTTGCTGCTACTCTGTCACTGGGCAACTTGTTTTTCAAACCAGAACATGCTCTCTAACTCTTGAAATAGGACCCAGTTGAAACTAATGCAACGGTGCTGTGTTCCTGCATTGTTGGTGGGTCTTGTACCTCGAAATAAGCGCAGTGACAAATATGATTTTGTTTTTACAACTTCATTGTGTGTAGAGCCTCTGCATTCTGTAATCTGCTATACGTGTCATTTTTCAAGACAATAAGTCTTTTGCAATGTCTTTGGACAATCATTTGTCATTGAATTGAAGTTTATTTTAGTATTTCTACATTCAGCATTACTGAGTGTTCGATAGACATGCTACAAGCTCTTTAACAGTCAGGTGGTCTTAATATGGAGATGGTCAGCGGGAGTTTACTGCGTTTTTCTTTTCTTGGAAAAAGACCTGCTTGTGGGAGACTGCAAAAGATTACTTTACAGAAGCCTGTGTTCAATCCAACAACTAAGGCACAGCCAGGGGAACCATAAATCTAAGACATAAAAGGCCCAGAGGACATCATATTTAAAGGATATAGAACACAATGAATTTGTTTGCAATTACTGGTTTTGCTCCTATTACCCACCAAGTGACTACAGGCTAGCCAATTGCAGGCAGAGTAAACAAAGCTGGTTTCTCTTTCTTCGGTGAGGTTTGAAGCGAAATGCGTGTTTCACAAGAAGGGAATGAATCAGTGTCTTTGCTTTGCTGTAAGATGTTCACTAGAGATCTCACATGTCGCGTTTCTCAAAATGAATACTATGTAACTCCTCTAAGCCATGCAGATTTTCATCTTTTTTTCGTCTAAGAAAACTGCGAATATTGATCTTCTGCATGGAAGTACTAGTGTTGCAGATCTTTGCCAACAAATAATGAAAAAAACAGATCCAACAAATGCAAACAGAGGTTTTCATTTGATCTATAAAAAAAAAGTTGGTATTGGATTGTTTTCAAGGTCAGGTCAGTAAAGCTTGCCAGTAAAACTTCACCTGGCTCGAAGTTCCTGTAACAACCCACAGGTCTGCTCAACCACATCGTGGGACTCCTGTCAGCATTACAAGCTGGGAGTAAATAGTGAAAGAGACTCCTGTCCTCTCAGAACTTGGCAGTCTTCTCCAGGGCTTGTTGTGGAAAATACTTTTTTTCAGGATTTATTTTAATTGTCTAAGCAGCAGACAGTAATACTGTTGACCTAAAACTGATAAACTCACATTATCGCAGACTTTTTTCCCCCCTATGTATTTATTGCATTTTGCAATATAAAAAGAATTTTAAAAAAAAAAGGAAAAGAAAAAAGAAAATCAATAAACAACCCCATATTAAAACCTAAGGAGAGGAAGGTATATATCTGTACAATTATCCATGCACTGCTAACTTGGCTTTTGTGAAGGACACAACACACACACCCTTTTTGTGCTTGGATAGTAACACACTCCTCCTAAGCTTTAAGTGGCCCTGACCATAGTCAACCAGAAAAATCGAGAATTGCATTAAAAAGATTGGTCTATGAAAGTATCTGTATTTAACATTGCTTCAAGGAAAAACACACTGATCCTCATGCAAAACCGCTGCATTTTTCCCCAGAGCTGCAGCCAGTGGCAATTTATGAACCAGCTGGTACGTGTAAGTATCACACAGATCCTTCATTTCTCAATTACTTATTTCACAACACCCTATTTAATGACTGAGAACAATGTGAACATGACCTACTTGGAAAAAAAAAAAAAAAAAAAAAAAAAAAAAACAGTGTCTCACTAAGGGTAAACGTGTTTCTTCTTGCATGGATGTAATTACAGAAAAAAGGTTTCCAGACCTTACAACATATTTTTCAGGGGTGTGTCTCACTATACCACATGTTCCTAAATTACTTTGGGTTATGCTCAAAGTACACGGAACCAATTGCTACTGAACCAAAAGAAAGTATAAAGAAATCAGCCCTACCTTCTCCACTTCCTGCAGGTACAGCAGTGCGATGTCGCCTGATTTCTCATAGCAAGTAATGATTTCCTGTTCACGACCAGTGTGTCGATTACTGACCGGGGATGCCACTGGCACTTTTTCCAGGCACAAACCTGCAAACAAAAAAGAAAAACAATTAGAAATCTGTTGCATTATCACAAATGCCAAAACAAGCCTGTCCCTCTTCAGGTTGAATTAGCTGAGGCCCGAGACAATTCTTATGTTGTACGTCATCCATTAGTATTTAAAAAAGACTAACTGGTTTACTGGCTGGCATTTTATAAATACAGTACTTATCAGTGTAAAACTATTTAGTTAATAAAAACTTAAGGCAGTTTTTAAAAGGCCTCCTGCCGACATGGTAAATGTGAGCAAATACTCTAGCCTTTTAAGGAGCATGCTGAAATGTAAATCTTACAGCATCTGACAACAAAAGAAGATAGAATCTATGGTGTTGAAACCAACGTATTAAAAGGGTACATAAGAACCTTTTTTTTTAAATTGTGTTATATGTTCCCATGCGTTGCTACATCATCCTCCTGCTCACATATGTAACTGAGACGGATTTACCAGTGAGCAGGAGGATGATGGGAAATGTAGTTCTGAGAGGGCCATGCGTGTACACGGGAAGCCATCTTGAGGCAGGGAATGCAATTTAAAAGTTTAAAAAAGTGGTCAAAATGTAAAAAAAAAAAAAAATAATTAAAACAATACACTCACCTTACGTAAACAGTTGTAGTAACACAAGGGAACATGTAACACAATAAAATAAAAAGGTCCTTCTGTACCGTTTAAAAGAAACATTACAAGACCACCACATCTCAACATGGCAATCTGCTGCAAATAACAACACCGACACAAACCAAGCCCAGTGAAAAGATCACACTCGGGGCTAAACGTGGGGTTTCAAAAAAATCTGATCTTATACAAAATCAAAACTGTTGAAAAAGAAAAATGGCAGGTAAATGCAAACGAATACTGCACTGACAACAGAGGCAGTAAAAAAAGCTATTTTTTTTTTTTTTTTTTTAATTAAAATGTTGACATCTGGTTGACTATGCAACAGCTGCAATCTGACAGCCATAATGAAGAAATGAACAGAACTGGGTTTGAATAAAACATCTGTTCTGTCTGGGATCTATACAAGTAAACAATGAAAATTGAATTATTTCACTGAGCGAGTAAAAGGGGGCACCTTGAGACTGCAATACCATGGAGCATATTTAACAGAGATTTCATCAGCCAACATTTAAAGTGATGATCCATTTACTGGCAGCATATTAGAAATACAGTTCATATCTGCAGAACATGTCACATGGGAGGTATATTCATATTAAACACGGTAATGGTTTGTTCAATTCTACTGGCACACATAAAACATATATTTTTAAAACTCTTTGTCCACAAGCAGATCTAGCAAAAGGAAGGCAGGTTCCTGCACAGGTGCACCGTGAACAGCTATCTACATTGTATCTGATCAGCTTTCTTTTCAGTAACATGACAAAGTGAAAGCTTCAACTCCACAACAATCTATGGATGAGTAAAATTCACCCCAAACTGTGAAAGTTTCCAAGAATAAATTCATCAGAGTGCTTTGTCCTCTCTGGGCTAATTGTGTGCAAGGGGTAAATTTCATTGGACTGTTTCACTTACTACTTTGTCCCTTAGGTCAAGGGCAGAAGGAACAGGAAGGAGAGAAAGGTAATGGGACTGGAAGCCAGTAAAGGCTGGATTACTGATATTTTAAAAGCTAGAACTTGTAAAAAAAAAAAAAAAAAAAAACCCAACAAAAAACCATAAACCACAAACAAGTAGGATTTCGTTTGTATTCTGGCACTTGTAATTGGCATTAACATTACGAATCTGTATTCTTGACACATCATTAATTGATAATTGGCACTTTCGCAGCCTAATAAGCTCCTGTATTACTTAAACAGACCTGACTAACCCCTTATCATTTGCTTCATTAAATTTAAATAAGGGTAATCTGCACTATTATAAGTTTCACCTACCGTACAGGTCTATTTACAAACACATCAGATACACTAACTACACTGTTAACCCACATACTGTAACGCGCTTTAGGAGAAAACACAGAAATGCTGCTTTATGACAAAAATTCACATCAAAGCAAGTGTGGTCAGGATTAGAAAATGAAGCCAGCAAACAACAAAAAAATGAATGATACAAAATGAATTATATACACAAAATGGTTTTATCTTGAGAACAAACATCATCTATTCTGTATGCCTCTTTGTTAATCCCACATCTATCCACACGCTATATTCAGTTCTGTTAAGGAATACACAATCAATCCTAGGGTTCCTGTAAAAACTTGAGCGCCACTGCCATCATCTGTCAGGAAGCTGTAACTGCAATCAAGTTCCAGACTGCTCTAGTGCACAGTAGTTTAATTAATGATCCAGTATTGTATAATGCATTGCTACAGTTAAACAGCTGCGAAAATGATAAATCTCCCAAAGATAATTAAAATAACCAAGGGCATGTTTAGCTGGGTGTTAATTGATGTTAATAATGTGTTAACGGAATAACGCTTGGCAACCAAAGACAGAAGTTCATAAAACATTCTTTTTTTTATGACATATCTTCAAATAAAATGTTTTAAAAGGCTATCTGCAACAAAAGAAATGTCCTCTTGCAGATGAGTCATTCGAGAATATTAGTGTTTCAATCCTAAGAAATGGCCTGGGGAGATCCAGACTCATTTTAATGTTAATTGATGTAAATATGAGTCATGCTTCAGAGAAAACAGCTAAAATATGAATGGGCTCCATACTGTTATCTTTTCTTTTCCTGGACATACAGAATTAAAACATCATGTGTTCCGACTGAGTGTTTTTATTTATTTATTTAAAATCAATACAGTGCAATTGAATTTATGTATATAGCCAGCAACAGAGATTTGCAAAAATGTAACTGCAGTATGCGCTAACCATCAGCTCAAGGTTCATACAGCGTTTCCAAAGAGGGCATAACCTACAACAATACCTGCATTCATTTGAGTTTAGCTGGTGGGCCACTAAGCAGGTTTTTCAAATATTTAATTGACTTCATGGTTAATAGAAAGCCGTGTTGTTTGCTTCATACAGTTCTCAGTTGAGTTTACTAATCAAAGGTACTGCGTATCGAGGCGCATGTCTCTACTGTGGTATCTCAGTGCCCATTGCTTACCTTTTGTTGCGTATGCTTCAGCGATCATTGACAACCTATAAACAGGGATGCCAACCAGCTGCAGATCATCAAGGCCAACTTTGAAGTAATTGCTGAGAGCCTCCCTGTAACTGCCTTCCACATAGTTCAGCTTGGCCATTATTAAACTGGCCTCTTGCATGTACTCAGACTTTAAAGAAAGAAAAGAAAGAAAAGTAGTACTGTGTCAATTCTTTGTCATAACATGAGTTCCACTTCTGTGCTAGTTAGCCCAAATAATGGGAGTAACAGCCATGGGAAATGGCCTGCAGAAGACAGAACAAAAACTATCCTGCCAACAGAAGTGACAAAGCTCTATCAAACTGTATGGCACACCAGAAACCTTGTCATATTTTCTAAAAACACATTTACAGTAACGTCAACTGCTATGGGCTTTGTAATGCCAACTCAGTGTTGGTTATAAGGGACCTGCAATGGCATTAAAAAAGAAAAAGAGATAAGTGACTATCACTTATCACAATCTATCACAGTAATAGCATGTCAAAGCAAAGGGGAAGTGTAATGTCAACTTAAAACTGGCAGTGTGCAGACTATGCTGCTCTCCAGCTGGACACAGAGAATACCAAGTAGACCAATGGCTTTTTATGACAACCTTAAAGTTAAAATATTGATGGCTTCAGAGATTTCAATTCCACATTGGTAGTCTCTCTGCCAATAAAATGTCTGACGCTAAACTTCTAATAAAAATCTGACATTCTTAAGACATTTAATAAAAGTCTTGATTTGTCAGTTGTCCAAATTCATTTCTGTGCTCTATAATCATGATTAAACTTGCTTGATTGGGCATATTTTACAGAAAAAATAGCAGTCTTCACAAAGAAACCCCATAGCGCTGTTTGTTCAAGGTGCACGAATGAATAGTTCATCAAGGTAATTATAACCTGTCACAAGAAAAACAGATAACTGGCATTCTGTAGGGTCCCTCTGAAGTCTGCCACTTCTAACAAGTTTGAAGACAAAACTGTTCTAGTAAATAACTTGCTGTATAAGCACTTATAGTTAACAAATATTTGGGTAAACACATTTTCACAAATGTATGATTTCATGCAGAGGTGCTGGCAATAAAGGCAGTTGTATTATTTATAAGAGCAAAATAATATAGTTTAACCTTTGTCATCCTATTATGCAAATACAAGTGGATATGTTTTACCTTTAGATTTCCTCTGTCAAGAGCTGCTGTCAGGTGTTTCCTGACTTCCATCAGCTTTGGCTTGGCTCCGCGAGGGCTCGCTCCCTGTTTGATAGGGTTCTCTTTGAGGTACTGCTGAAGCTTTGCTTCCCCCAACAATAGCTCAGCCAAATCATCTGCAAAGTGAATGTAAGTCCATTAATAATAAAGGTAAACCATTCCATCAATAAGCCTGTGCTTCTGAAAAAGCAAACACATCAGCAGCATACATCCTCAGCTGAATCTAAAATGACACCACTGGTAATGAAATAGTACTGGAGATGACCAACATACAGTAAACAGTATGCATGTAAAAAAGTAAGTGTGTAACTAGTGCTAAAGAATGGTCTTAACAAATTTTATTACAGTTGGAAAAAAGTACTAATAGTAATGTTGCTTTAGGTAAGGAATTCCAAGACTAATGCTATTCGGGGGTCTGTGAAGCCAGCTGTAAGTGTGATGGGCTGACAGCCACTAGGCTATATCCTCATCACCAGGGAAATAGCTTTGGACTTCTTGAAGTTCACAGGTCATTTCATTGATCTTTAGTAGTCTTAACGTCACATGCAGAGGTAAGGTATCCCCTTAATTGACTGGAGTTAATTGGCCAGTTATATTTCTTATTTCACTTCTGGTTTCAAATAGAGATTCCGGGTATGTGGGATGTGAATTTCTATCTCATTAACAGTGAAGACGTAATTTACATTGTGTTAGATATATGTAGCATTTAATACCTTTCAGTGGGGAAAAAAAAAAAAAAAAAAAAAAAAAAAAAAAACTGCTTAACTGTGTAAATGTAGGGACATGCTGGAGGACATTCCAGGTTTCCTGCAGGGCAGATCACATGCTTCAGTGTGGTACAGTGTTCAGCACAGGATTTATCATTGATATTTTATAAAAACACCCGGATTTGACGTGCCTTCAGACCGTTCTCCGTTTTATTGATTAAATAAAGTGACAGATATATTTAAAAAAAAAATTCTAGAGTTCAGCTCCTGAGATGCAAGTAATCCTGTTTTCACGGAGGTCTGTGTTAATTTGCACAGTTTGATGGTTCACACACAATACCAAGTATGTGATATTATACTCTTTCGCAAACCCATGCAGTACTTACTTTATGGTCTCAGACTCATTAATTAGGACTGCATAATACTAAACAAACTAGCCCATTAAAGTCAGTGGTATTATGCATTAAAAACTACAAACTGGTGTGAGTTAATTAAAACCTATACCTTTCTTCCTAAGCACTCCACTTTTGCCGAGAAGTGTCTCCACTAGCACCCGACACACAGTGCAGTAATAACAGTCACTTGAAAAACGAATACTGCTGGCCCAGCCTGCTTTTCCTCATTAATCTCGCTTCGGGAACTTATTTTCCTACCACCCCCCCCCCCCCCCCACTGACTAAATAAACTGTAAACAAACTACATGATTGTTCTTGCTATTACCAACCATTACAAACACAACAGTTACATTTTGTGACAATTCACCTTCTGTCTAAATACTCTGACCAGCTAGGCACATATTCATAACAAGTATCCCTCCCATTCATCCATCTCTATTTTGCAACGATTCTATCAGAAAACCCCCAGGCTTTTGCTTGCACAGCAGGCCCTGTAATAGAGATCATAATATATTTGCTACTTCCTACCGTTTGCGATTAATTTGACAGACAGCTGTCTAATAAGATCTGGGATTCTGTCCCATTGACCCTCAGAGCGGCAGCGCTCGATCTCTGTCTCCAGCCGTGACCCCGACTTCTTCGCTGTCATCTTCCCCAAAACTGAGTCCGAGGATCGGTGACCACAACAAACCGGGTAGGCAGCTTCGGCAGCAAGACAAGAGCAGAAGGAAGGGAAATAGCGACATCTAGTGAAAAAACTAAATAAAATCTCATCCTGACGCCTGTGACTGGATACTCTACGCCTTTGAAATGATGGGTAAAAATCTTTTTTATTGTGACTATTAAATTGGGTTTTCTGAATTAAACAAAAGTTATACAGTAAATCGTCAGGTACAAAGTTGTACCGCAATTAAGAATAACGCTATCACAATATAGGATCAACAACAAAGCAACAACACTGAAATGATTTACCTTTTTTAAAATAAATCAGTATATTATTTATTTGTAACTAGCGTACAAGGTCTGAAAAAAAAATCTCACTTTTATTAACAATATAACTACCCGTATATAAGGTACATTTTCCATGTGTCTTATTAGTTTACATGCATTATTGTAATGTGTGAAGTGTCTTTTAACCTCCAGCAGAGGGCTCCCGAGGTGTTTATTACTTCTACAAGCAAAAACACTAGAGCACAAATGCAATCATCCCTGGACCCAGCACAGGGAACGTTATGTTTCAACTGATTGCACACAGCACCAGAATCAACTATGCAATCCAGAGAGCCGATGAATTTCAAGAGAAACGTGTCTTGATTGGACCTGAGATTCCTAGTTGTACTACAGGATGTGCTTTCAAATACAGATGTGTTGCATAAGGATCAGTTTTACATTTCAACATGTGATGAAGTTACATGCCAATTTCCAGTGTGAGCAATGACATGAGATTTTATATAGTAGTTTTAAATTGCTCTCCTACTCATAACACAAGTCTTCAAGAAGTTGGAATAATAACAAAATACACGTTTTGCAGTGTTCTGAAAATGCATCATCGTGTTTTTCAAGTAGTTTCGTTTTTTGGATTGGTTTGAAAAGCTAGTGGCATGAATAACTTACATAAATAAACTACAGTCAAACCTGCCTTGAAGACCATCTGTTTAACAGGACCATCTCTCTACAGCCACCACTGATGAATCCCCATGTTAAATGATCGGATATGGAAAAAACACTTTTAGCCACGCTTTCGAGTGGTCGCTATTAGCAGTGTGGTTGTATTTAGCTCTCACTGGCCAAACTTATTCTGTGGCTGATGCACAAGACAAATTATCATCTCGTTAAACTTTGGTAATGTTAATATAACGGTAGTCCATCAAAATATGCACGCAGCATTTACCATATTGCATGTTTATTTTAAATACTGACGTGACTGCATATTTTGTCGATACACTTTGTGTCTCATGTCTAGGATTTTTCACTACAAATCACCATGGATAAAACCCCTGCTTCAGTACTGGAAAGTCGGATTCAAAAGGTAGTCCAAACTCAAAACTAGTTTGTTGCATTGCCAGGTCCAGAAGTCATTATGTATAAAATGGCTAATGCAACCTTTTAACTTGAACTCTAGAACGGAGGCATTGTAATACTACAATGCAGAACAAAAATAGCAGTGGTTAATGAGTGGTGAATGTGAGCTTGCTTTTAATTATACAGCATCCTTGAATAGCAGCACATTATTTATTGTATGTACAAATTCATATCATGATGCAAGTATGGTCTTATAACACAAGACTACTGTTAACAATCATCTTCCTAGAAGTCATTCAATATTGTCCATCTGAAACAATATATTCCTGCATATTGTTATAATTTTCCATTGTAAAATCTTTAATACAACAACAATAGTTATTTATCAACATTAAAAATAGACAAGCTTTTGTTTTATCCCTTTTATATTTAACTACTGTACTTTTCACTGTTTGAATACAGTACACACTTCACTTGTATTTGGAGAGCTGTTGCTTCATATTTTAAATGAAGCATATTACATTGAAAAGAATTACATGTAATAAAGTCACTATTTAATTATGCATAAACTAAATCTGTACTTACAAGATGTTAAGCCCTCCTCCTAACAAAGCGGCAGTACAAAGGCAATACATTTACATGCCGTCAGCACTGTTCTGAGGACAGCAGCAATGTAATCTGGCAATTCTTATTCCACAAAACTGCCATTCTGAGGAATCTTCTTCAGAGGTAGGCTTATGCTTATACTGCATGTTTTGAGTGGAACTTGCTTCCATTAACACTGAAATTGAATGTATCACTAATGTCATATCATATATATATATATATATATATATATATATATATATATATATATATATATATATATATATATATATATATATATATATAAATATCTCCATTAGAGCATTACATTTATTTTGCAACATCACATTTTAGACAGAGGCATTATGAAAATGCAAACCTTCTGTAAACTTGCATAAATGAAATTTGGCAGATTTTTCCTCTACTTTCTCAAATTGCAGCGCAGGAACAGTCACCTTTGCCTTTGTTAAAATACAGAAAAGCTAAATGAAAGCCTAATTGCTTATCTTACACAGTAATACATATTTGTCTGTAGAAAAAAAAAAAACGGGATCATCATGATTCCCTTACTGTAGGTGAACAGCGACAGAAAAAAAAGAAAAATACTCAGGTGAAACCATGACAGCAGCAGTAATCAATGAGGTAAATAGAGCAACGGTTCCTGGTGAAGTGGTTAAATATCAGTGCTCTGCAGTGAGGAGTGTCTTACTGGGGGCAGCAGCGACCATATTCACACCTGCTGAAGCAGTCAGAGACAAGGGTTTGGCAGGAATCCTATCAGCAGAAAACTGTCACAAAGGTGACTGTAAAGCTTGATTTCCACCAATAACCATTTAAATGCTCAACTGCATGCCAGACCACTGTCCTTTTTAAGGTACCATTCTCATTTAACCTATTAAATATGTTTCCACCTGCAATGTAACACACAGAGATGAACAATGGATTCCAGTACAGAGTGATGGGTAGCAGACACAGCTAAAATGCTCAGGCACATCCTTAAGAACCATTCCCAAAACTTAAAAATAACCATTAACTTCTATCCACTTAACCTTTTAAAATGATATACATTGGCTAAGCTTGCAGAGTAACATACATGAGCTATTACCAGATGGGCTTACTATCGAGGCTGTTTTATATACTCATGTGCAAAGGGACAAAATGCTGATATTTGTTCCTGTTTGGAGTCCTGTGTGGTGTCCATCTTCAACCCTTTCAAAAACACTGTATGGCCATGAAAATACCACTTTGGAATTCTTTCAGCACTCAGATTAAGCTGTTCACTGCTACTGGCAGCACCTCTCCTTTCCTCCAAGGAGGAGGAAAGACGGCAAGTCACAAAAAAAGAGCAAAAACACTAACTGCAATTATCCATGGCACCTGGAGTAACAGTATATACAATATACACAGTATACATTATGGAGAACAAAAAATCTACTAGCTTTATACAATGAAAAGAATTGAAACCTAGATATATATAAAAAAAATGTGCGATACATTTGATGGCACCAGTTTATATCCCTTCGAATTAAATGATGGAAAAAAGAAGACTAGGAGTGTTTGATGGTGTATTTTCCTTTCTGAAGCTGGGAAATATATAGCTTAGACTTGCTGCCATCCAGTCTTTTGAACCAGACTTCATCGTGGTTTATGGTGGTTATTATGGCACTGCATAAAAAAATAAACAAAAAACAATTAGAAGCATGATTTAATATGAAAGCTTGGGTGCAAAAATTGACAAACTGAAATACCAACTGCCTGGATCATCTTACCTTGTAGGATATTCATCTTTCTTGTCAATGCATATCGTTTGCCCACGGCTGTACCACTCTCCATCATAAAATAACCTTCCCTCTTCTGATCGGGTGCTGTGCTGATGTTTTTCACTTTTTGTCGAAGCTGGAAGTGGAAATGTTCAGAGTTTGAGATGCAAGCCTGTTAAACTGTGGTGATAATGGACCTATTTATCTTTATAAGCAATGACTGTGTTGGACATTTTTCTGAATAGGTGTTCCCAGGTATAAATATATATATATATAAATTCACAGCTGTTTATGCTTCAGGTGAATTGTGTTTAACCATAAAACATACTAACAAAACATGGAAGCAAATATAAAACCTGATTGATCCTTACTTTCTGGTTTTGCTCTGTGGGGTCCCAATGTAGCCATGGCCTGAGGAAAAGATAAATAAAACCTGTACTGAAGAAACACATGTAATCCTTCTGCAGCTGTGAAGCTTTATACTTGAAAGCACTAATCATAAATACCTTTCTAATCGCGGTCCAGTCTTCAAGTATATCAAGAGCTCTTTTTTTTTTTTTTAAATAAGCATGCATAAATACCTTTCTAATCGCGGTCCAGTCTTCAAGTATATCAAGATCTTGCAGCATGTAAACTATATATGGTCGTGAGAAAGTTATGGAAACTTGTTATGGAAACAATGAAAAGGAATACATAGAGACAAAACCATTTGTTGGCAAATCCGTCATTCCAAGATGTATCAAGCTCAAAAGGATATCTGACACAACAACTGGCTTCTTCTTTTTATCAGGGCTAAAGGGATCTTTTTTCTTGTTCTTCCTTGATTGGATTTCATCATTCCATAATTCTAAAGGAAATAAAAAATGATTTATATATAAAACAGATCTGTTCAGCTATTTCAGAGGTACTGTTACCCCAAACAAAACCCATAAGTTGGCTGACACTTTGCAAAAACATTTGACTATATTTTGGAAATAAAATGTAGGGCACTTTAATAGAAGCTCAATATACCCTGAACATTTTAAATCACACACTATGCTAATACTTACTAAGTTTTAGTTCAAGTGAATAATAATTTACGACTGATATTCATCTTCCACCAACATGGATTATGTAATTGCTAACAGCCAGATTCAATGAATGCTTCCCTTTCCTTGCCTGTGTAATTTCCACGCATACCCACTACAAATACAACCACATCTTAGAATCCTGATATCCTGAAATCTGCCTTACCTGAAGTGATGTCTATATTGTGCCTATCTTCTTCAAGTCTTCTGATTTTCTCTTCCAGTTCGCTTTGAACAGTGTCGAATAAAAGCAATTTTTCACTCTTGGGAAAGAAGATGACATAATGAGAAGGATCTGAATGATGTCTGGCACAAGTGCATAAGATGCTAGCCTGCTCTGTTACACCAAGGAAGAGAAAGTATAACTAGGATGAGCACAAATTCTGCAACATTTAAAAAAAAAAAAAAAAAAAAAAAACACACATTCATTGTGAACAGGGTTCAAAGGCCAGGGTACTCACCTCCCAGTGCTGGAAAGCTGCTTGAATTTCACAGTCATACTTGTTCTTCACAGATTCTAAAGAAAGCTCCCTATAGATCCCTGTGAACAAAATACAATAATGCAGAGGTTTTGTGAAAAAAACAAACAAAAAAAAACAAACAAGAACACTTGACTATTCCTCATAAGAGCATTGTGAAGGATCGGCAATAGTTAATTACAAAATAAATAAGACACAAGCACTCATTGCTATATATTCCTTAAACATCTTGCAAGGAAACGCTGCTTACCTGCAACTTTACTTCTAATCTGCATGTTGTCCTGTAGAGTAGCCAATGGCTCCAGGTATTCTTGTGCCTTTCCAGCAATTACTTCTTGTAACTTGGCATCCACCTGACTGAGCCGTTCCTTATAAAGCCTAGCCATGAGAAAAAGGGAATTCAGGTTGAGCAGCTATCGTGTGTGTGTGAATGTGCACAAATATTCCAGATCCGCCCAAAATGTATGACTTACAAACAAACATTGAAAGAAAGCTGGCACTGGTGGTGCAGGCAAGTATCTCTCTCACATTGACAATGCAAAAAGCTTCCATTGTTTAAACTAATGAAGCATGTTTTATGGTATTTAGTATTGAAAACATTGCTACAAGACATGCTAAACTTGAAACATTTTAAAATACGTTGTAAAGATGTAATAAAAAACAAACCAAACATGAATGATACCTAGGTGAAGATATTTTAATATTGTACACTGTTTGTTCTGCCTTTAATAGCATAACTTACTGGTCTTTCAGATCTGTAAACTGTTTTTCTAGGTTTGTCATTTCATCTAAGCATTCAACTCTTCTCCTTTCGCAGTCTTCATCATCCATCTCTGAATAAAAAGGTGTTTAAAAACAACATTGAAAGCTAGTACATTTTCATAGTTGAGGTGAATTCAAATATACTTGAATTTCAAATGATTTTATAATGTCTTATAACTCACTGCAGTACAGAATATAAATTAAGCACAAACTTTCCTTATGTAAAACTATTCATTGTGCCAATTTATGCATGCTTATTCATGTTTTACTATCAGCGGGACCTTTATAGTTTGTTTGCAATTTCTAACTTTGAACACCATCAGCTGGCTAGAAAATTCATAAAAAAAATATCATACTGACAACAAATTATTTTCCAGCAAAACGACGGGGAATTTTCATCCTCTAGCAATTGTTCCATTATATAACATACTGTTGTCAATTTAAATGTGTTTGTTTTCCATATTGAGCTCTACGATCTATTAGGGTCTGAACTGTATTTCATATACAGACTCACTCAATTAGGTCACCCAACCAGACAAAGAAAATGGGCTTATAACATAGGGTGACAAAAAAAAAAAAAAAAAAAAAACCACACACACACACAGCTTATCGTACCTATTTTAAAGCACATTGTATCGTGATGAATGAATGTGTTACAGTATATTGTTTACAACCCTGTTTTACGACACTGTTAGCAATTTACTGCAACGGCGCTGTTGCAAAATAAAAATAAAAACACCTTGCATCCTCGTGCCGTCTAAGAATTTGCAATGAAATACAGAATTACCCACAAAAATAACGTGAACACGAATGTGTACCCCCACCTGAACTGTCTCCATCCTCTGAAACTGAAGAGGTCTCTGTGTCCTCTTCGTCGGAGCTGCTGCCGTCGTGCTCCGGGTAATCGACCTCCATTTCCTCATGGTTACTCTCCTTCTTCTCCCTCGAATGCACCGGCATTGCAGCTCTTAATTTTTCTTAAACGGCTGAGAGACCGGAATGCAACAACTCTTCTATTTTTAACAAGTTGAATGCAAAGCTGGGTAACAACCTAACAGTTACCTTACAAATGTGGGGGGGTGATGGGCAGTTATTTTAGCCAATCGTATGCACTCGAAGGAGAAAGCTGATGACCTAGTCCAATCGGGTTTAAGAGGGGTGGTGTTTGAGGCATACCTTGGATGGTTGACTCGCGCTATTTTCATCTCTTAGTTTTCTGGGAGTTGAAGTTCACAGGTATTTTGTTCAAAGGGAAAGTTTCTAGAATGCAAGATGGATGAAAATACACGTCCCAAAATGCTATGCGCTTCTTTTTTTTCAGTTTACAAACATAAAGCGTCTGCGAGCCTATACTAATCAATTGACTATGAAAATATAGTACTGTTAAAGTTGTAATTTATGTTTTTATAATAAAGTAAAATAGGCCTGTTAAGTTGTAAGCAGGTAAAATATGCCCTGTAATCCCTCCACATTACATTTGATTAAGTGTCATAGTTGTGTTTAGATGGCAATTAACACCGAAGAGCCCTGACAAAAAACCCTCAAACTAAGCAAACAGCTTTCTCCCGTTTCCATGACAACTAGATGTCCCACTGTTAAGGAACTAGAACTCATATCACAAAAGCCAAACAATTATTCTGATGTTGAAAAAATAAAAGTTTAAGGGTTTTATTTAGAAATATATTAGAAGCAGGAAGAATAAATTCAACTTTTTTTGCAGCAATAGGGGGATGGATTGCTCTGTCTTGATTAGTTTATTTTCCTGTCTTTAACTCTCCGCCATATTTGAAGACATGTATTATTCTCTTTGGTAGGAATGCTGTGTTATGTGTGAGGTGCGCTTCGTGTGACGTTTTCCTGTAAAACGCAAAGATTCCCGTTCGTTTTATTTATTTATTTATGCATGCATGTATGTATGTATGTATGTATGTATGTATTTATGTTATAAAATGTAGATTTGTTTGAAATAGTCTCAATTTTAAATGATAATTGTTGCAGATTTATTTTTTAATTTGAAGCTACATAGGGGGGCTCCCTTTTCTGGTCCCTCTATTTGCTTTCGGTATGTTTTCTAAAAAAACGCATGGGGACGTTAAGAAATCGACACAGAAAGTGCTGGAGACCAAAAAGGATGTCCTGACTCGCCTCAAACACCTACGAATTGTCATAGGTGAGCTTAAAACGATTTAATTCTTATGATACTGCTGCTGACGTGTGGGTCTTCTTGTTGTGGAAATGCAATTTTGGGGTTTGTCTCCTGAAATTAATTACTAAGGTACGATTTTCGTAGGGGTCTGGATTGGCGATTGCTTGGGTTTATGTATTGTTTTACCATTCGCCCATGCAGTGGATTTACGGTCTCTCGTAATGTGGTGAGAAGAGTGTTGAATAACAATCGCTTTTGAGGTAGCCTTTTTGTTTTGGGGTACAGGTAATTATTTATTTACTAAATAAGACGTTGATTTGCTTTATTTAAGACATTCGTCGTGTTTTTTTTTTAACGACTTTTAAACTGTATGAAAAATTAGTTTTCTAGTACATTTCATTAATCATTCGTTTATGGGTGTGTCAAATAAGTGTGTCAATTATTTCTGCATTTTTACATTGGGAAGCCAGCATGACAAGTACGTGTAGGTTGGATGTGCTTTTACCACAAGCCATACAATACCAGGAGTTAGTCATACCTTCGCAAATCTGTAATGTGAGAGAGTAATTTACAGACGCTGCACTCTATAGTCTTCTGCCGATGGAATGTTGCGAAACATTACACGAGGTTAAGTAAGTACACGCTTGTAAACAACATTTAGGACTATACATGCAGCACTGTGCGTTTGAATTGTTTGTGAAGCAACTTCACCAGAATCACCTAGACTTCCAGGAAAGTGCAAATCTGCAAGAGGGGCCACATAGCTTTGCAAAAGTAGGGTTGCAGTATGTATATCAAAAAGGTAATGTGAGCAGTTTTCCTTTTTTTTTTTTTTTAAAGAATTTAAGGTATTCAGATGAATGCTAGTTCACCCAGAACAGTTACTATACTATGCAGTAGCCTGCAGGCGTATTTTTTTTATTTGTATTTATTTTTTTTACCTTTGTCTAAATGCAAATATAAGTGGGAAGTGCAGTGGAATCTGTGCTCAAGCTGTGATTTAAATCCTTGCTACAGGCAAGTTCTCCACGGTGGCTGGGAATGTAGTTGAGTGTCTTTCACGTAGGGGCTTTTGCATTTTTCTTTGGAATTTATCTGATGAATAAATGTTAATTTTAGTGGCACTGTTCTGGAACAGCACATTTTAAAACCTGCCAAAATTAAAATTAAACCAATGCATAGTGGTGTAGTTAATACTAATGTTAAATGCACAATTTAACAAGATGCACAAGTTAGGACAGAAATTTTAACAAATTGGGAAAAGGAAGAAAGCAAGCAAATCCAGAATCCAGTTCAGTGATTGGTTTGTATGGCTATTATTGTACTTCTGTAAAATAAGCCTATTTCATAGAAGTATAATTTTATATTCGAATTACATTCGTAATGTTTGTCCTACACGTTTCTTTGATATTAGAATATCTGTAAGAAAATAGTTCAAGTACACAAGTTGCTAACTAGTGTAATCATCATTTAGAGGAAACTCAATCAGTTTGAGTGTAATTATAGTGGGTTGTTCCATAACAACTGCTGATATAATTTCCCTAGGTACTGCTATTCTGGTACTGGTGATTTACCCCTCTGGAAATTGGCAGTGGATACAAGTCCATTTAGTCTTGGTTACTTCCTTTAATGGTTTTAGACCATTGTTGAATGCTGCTGTGAGCAAGTATGTCTTTTACCTCGCTGCTCTTGCAATAAGCTCATAAAGTCAACAGGAGGTAGTTTTTGTTTTAAGAGGCATACTGTCTGGCATCGTAAAGGGAGAGTTTGTAATTAGTAGAATTTCTACTGTACATTGGACTAGACCAGATTGTAGCATTTTTGTATCTAGATAGTAAACATATTAGTTGTTTTACTGTATTTGTTTATTAATCGATGCCATGCAACTCCAGAGGTAATAAACACCTCTTACAGTACAAGACCATCCCGACCCTGGAATCTTGCAAACATGCATTTGTGTTTTAAGATGTACTGTAATGTAAGCCTATTATATGTCAACTGTGTTGTGACCAGTTCCTGAAAAACAATTTAACATACAAAGCCATATCCTAAAATGCAGAGTTTTGAATGATTCGATTCACTGAAATTCCCTTATCTTTGTCCTTTATCTCATTGTGTCTCTATTTTTCTGTTTTTGGCCATACGTACAGTGCACCCCACCCCCTACTCCGACTCTTATTTATTGCTGCCATATGCATCTCTGTGACTTTCAAATCTTAAATCAACAATATTCAAACATGCTAGATTTTCTTGTACTTTCAGGGTACCGATGTTGATAATACAAATAAATCTTTTTTTGGATTTTAAAAACCCGCCCAATTTCACATCTAGTAGAGAAGTAAATTCAGTATAGTGTGCTGGTTAGTACCTAACCCAAACAAGAGCTATTCACGCAATTTAAGAACTGATGAAATGATAGGTCTAATCTGCATGTACACAGCCATGGTTGTTGCCACTGCTGATTAGTTTGCAACGGTATCATGAAATTTATGAACAA
Source organism: Polyodon spathula (assembly GCF_017654505.1). Classification (NCBI taxonomy): domain Eukaryota; kingdom Metazoa; phylum Chordata; class Actinopteri; order Acipenseriformes; family Polyodontidae; genus Polyodon; species Polyodon spathula. The sequence continues at coordinate 7,936,003 of NC_054545.1, forward strand.
TCAACAACGTCAGACTTATTTCAAGCTTTATTTTGTTCAGAAAAACACTTTTTTTGGGAGGGGGGTGGGGGGGGATGGGCTGCAACAAACGTTCTTTAAATAACTTGAGATAAAGCTATGTGAATATAGCCTAACATAACTGTTACTGCCACATTGTTTGAATCTCTGGCCATATCAACACAAACTATTCTATGAGAGTTCTATGATGTGGCCCTTTTTTTAGTGTAATGTATGTCTGTTTCCACCCCACAGAGAATGCCGAATCAGTTGATCTGAAACATTTTTTTGACCAGAATTATTCACACATCTTCTATGTTTTCTTTGAAAATTTTGTGACCATTGAAGTTGGTCTTAAACAGAAAGGTAAGATCTATTTATCTTGCTATTTTTTGCTCTGGTTCCCTTATCCAAAATATTGAACGTGTACAAAAACTGTAGTGTTCCAGTTATATATAACCGGTCTCGAGAATATTGTGCATTTTAGTCATTCATATTCCCTGTTGCCAACATGCGACCGAATGGTGTTTTGCTCCTCAAAGTATATTGATTTTCAGCAATTAAAACCCAATGGAACTCTAGAGATGTCAAAATCTGGATTTTTCATTAACTTAAATGGAAACTTCTGTTTTGCCTTTAGTTGTCATTTGCAATGATGCACATCCATTCAGTTCTGCGATATCTCTGGACTCCAGTTCATATAATTAAATGTTTGTAATGAGAAGTAGCCATTAAAGTAGAACAATGACAGGAAGTCTAGTTAGCCATGAATATTCATTTTCAATTAAGAGAGAAGAGGAATTGGTTCTACTGAGAATGATTACATTCAGCATTACTTGTAGCGAGACTGAAACATTTTCTCCTTATGCCATTAAACATTTTAGCCCACAAATTGAAGGAGCATACTGTGCTGTAGCTCTGTTTCTATCTCTGGTAAAACTCCAGTCTACTCTGTAGGATTTGAAAATTTATGCTGGTGCAATCTGCTTGAGTTGTATAGAGTCTAGGCTGAATCAGCCTCTTCTGGGGACTGAATAAACAATAATAATAGAAACCAGATTTGCAAGTTTATCTTCTGACATTTAACTTTTAATAATGTGCACGTGTCAGTGGGGTGTATATTTATATATTTCTTACATATCTTTCAGGTCACAAATCGCAAAGAGAAGAACTAGATTCTATCCTTTTTATATTTGAGGTAAGATTGAAGTCAGGCTTGTTGTCTTTTGGCCCAGCTATCCATGCAAGCATGCCAGTGAACAGTCCAGCTTGTAAGAGCCACTGAGTGGCTGTCTAGGAATGCTTCTCTTGTTGAGCTGGGAGTTGAACCTTTTACTTTGATAAAACAAATTCCTGAGTAATATAAACAAGGAGCCCTTAAATAGTTTACATTTTGTACTGGTGTGGCAATACTGTTTTCACTAACAGCTACCTACAGTATGTGGATAACAGACCTCCAGAATTATTTTGTTTTTGTTTTAACAATTATGTAGCATGTGTGCTTATGTCAAATATGATGACATTTCCAGCAATTGAACACTAGGAGCATCCAAGTGTGTACTAGTAAAATGCTAAAATCCAAGTAAATCGGCAATATATTTTGTTATTTAAAAGTTTTAATGGAACTTTTTTTCTTTTTGTTTAGAAAATTTTACAACTTCTCCCTGAAAGAATACAGGGAAGATGGCAGTTCCACAGTATAGGTAACCGTTTCCCTTTTAATAGCTTTGTTAACTGAGATTTTATTGTCAAAATTCAAATACACCGGATCCTGATTTCTGCTTTACAATTTAAATGTAAAAAGGCTCATGAAGACTTTAGTTGACACCTGTTTTTCTTCACCTTTCATTTTGTTCTGAAGTTAATGACCTTCAGGCATAAGCAATGTTTAGTCTTATTTAAACAAATTCATAATTTGTGATTTATTTCCCTAGGAGGCTTTATGTAAGGAGACAGAAATGTGAAAAGGAAATTGCAAGACTACAACTGTGGTGAAATGCTTTGAAAAGCTACTGCCTTTCTCTGACATTGTTAAACTGGGAATACAGGGTTGTTTATTGTAGCTGCAGTTGGTCCTTTTTGTTTTGACCTCTCCTTTCCCAAAGCACCCAGTTCTGTTGCTGTAGGATGCAAAGATCACCAAGAGTAAACAGAACTCTGTTATATATATTTTTTTGTTGTTGGGTTAAAGTAATTACATTCATAAGTAAAAGTGAATCTGTTGTTTTTTTTTTTTATTGATGTCTGTTACAGGCTTAATTTTAAAGAAGCTCCTGCACACTGGAAATTCTTTGAAGGTAATGTTTTTGTTTTGATACCGCTATCCTCACTGTATCTAATGAGTTTAGCTCAATTGCTTTTGGAGAGTCTTGATAATACAGTTTAGCAATATTTAGTTTTATGAAGTACCAGCAAGCTTGTGAAACCAGACTTCCTTGAGGTTTTACAGAGAGATGTATTGCACCACTCACCAAACTATTGTCTCTTGTCTAGTAGATTGACCACTGGATTTCTAGATTGATTGTATTATATTTTAGTTTTTTAGTTGAATAAAATAGACATGATTAAGTGTCTGTAGAGGATTATTGTTAATCTGTTTCAATAAAGATTGAGACACTTTTGCAAAATTAGATGTAAAGCTAAGCCCTGAGCTCACCTGCATGGCTAGAGGAAAAAAACAAAACGATTGTAAGGATAACCTCTGCCTTGTTTCTAGATCCGCAGAGAGGGCGTTCGTCTCTTTCTCCTGTGGATGCAGGCGCTCCAGACTAACTGCAGTAGAGAACAGCTGTGGATGTTTGCTTGTCTGATACCTGGCTTTCCACACCCACACTCGGAACATGGACCTCGAACCCTGGAAAATCTTATCAACCCTCCACTCAGCTTTCAAGAAAGTGAGAACCATTTACACACACCTAACCATCTCCTACTTTTTTTTTTTTTTTTTAAAACACGTTTCTTACGAGTACATTTTTCTTATATGCATTTACTTCAAATTCAAAGAACAAGGAGAAATTGTGTAATGCAAAAAGGTTTTACATTGCAAATTCATAACATTTACAGACTTATTCAAAAATGCTATTACCTGTAGGTAGCAACTAAAATGAGTCCTCAACTGAAATAGTCATAGAATATTCAGCAGTCATTCATGTTTAATAACAGCATCGGTGTCTTGAGTTTAGTACAAGGACAAATAATGAAAAACAAGGTCAGTTATTCAGGTATTTAGAGATTTGGGTTTGAGATATCTGAAGATTATCTACTACTGTAAAACAAGAACGTTTAGAGAGAAAGAAATGTCTGCTAATTTCACGTTTATTAAAAACATGCAATTTTAATGTGCTGTGAAATATTATTCATACATGTGCCGTAAAGCGCAAACATTTATTGCTGCAAAAATGGACCTTGAAGGCCATTAGCGAAATTAAGTTGCTGCAAAAAAGTCCTCTAAATAAAATGTTTTAATGGCCTTTTAGCGGATGAATCATGTTAAGTTTAAGGATGTAATGAAAAAATGGAAGCAATGTAAGAATTGGAAACCAAGTAACGAGATTGATACGTGAGTAAGCAAGTTAGTTTTGTAACCCTTTTTTTTTTTTTTTTCAGCACAAGTCACTCCAGAAGAGATCACTCCCCTCGTCCCTCCTCAGTCAGGAGATAAAGGACAAGAAGATCTTGCAAGCTATTTTTTAGAAGCACTTTTAAAATACATGGTAATCCAGGTATACTTCCTGTTTTACTAATCCTTCTAATACACTTTGTTGCCTTGGCTGGTTTTATTACTAAATGTGACTTTCAGCTTTCCATCTGCAGAATCTAGCTGTATTTTGTTATAATAATAATAATAATAATAATACCAAATTGCATTGAAAAGTATTATCTTATGGGTGGCTTAATAAGCTAAAGCTTTCTGTAGTTTCCTTTTTTTAACATTAACAGTTCATTTGTCAGATGCAACAATCTTCACATATGGCTAGCTGTCTGTCTAAAGCTAATGTCTGAAATGATTTTCAAAATGCTGTCGTTAAGTTTTTTTCCATAGAATTGCAGTTTACTTACAAAAATGATGTGGACATCCCAGGTTTAAATATATATTCCCAAGGATCAGGACTGAGTAATGCTTTCTCACTAACCTGTACGGTATCCAGCCCTGGCTCTAATCTGGACTACCACATGTAACCTTAAATAAAGTAGACCAGGATTAGTGCTTATCGATCTGTGAAACCAGCTGTAAAACTAGCAACAATACATTAATTTGCACCTTTTTTCTTTACGTTCGCAGGCAATGAGTTTGCAATGGAAGAACAAAGAAAATCACGAAAAGGGCTTTGCTTTCCTATTTGGAAATTTCAAGAAGTATTATCTTCCTCATATTTTCCCAAATTTTTGCAAGGAGACCAGTTTATATAATCCTATATTAGGTAAGTATTTTGTTTTATGCTTTCTGTGTCATTGTGACTTTCTTCATTTCTGTAGAAAATAATCTGGTTTTTTGCTCCATAAATTTTCTTGCATACAGAGGTCCCTCACATGAGACCAAAGCCACACTATGTTATAGTAAAGAGAGACCCAGAGACCAATGAAGCCATCTATTGCACTAAAGAGATGTTCTTGAACGCTCGAGTCATATTCATTCGATGGTTGGTGTCCTTCTGGCTGGAGCCCAAATCAAGCACAGGGACTCATATCCCTGGTACTGAAGGAGAAAATGTACCAAAGAACATTCAGGTGAGTATACAAGCCAATTATGTACCACAGCTTTAAAATCTAATCATTAGAGAATTCCGGATACCACAAGCTAAACCTGTTTTATTGACCCCAAAAAAAGGCTAACCTTTCATTATTAACATTCGTATAATTCAGGGCTGACATTCTTGAACTATAACTCCTTAATTAAATATTGCCACCTGATTTTGCAGACCCAAATTAGCAAAGGAAGTTCAAGTTTGGGGTCTGTCGAAGCATTCAAAAGTGGTAATGGTAAATTGTTTATCTTGTACTATTAATAAATCAATCAGGAGTCTCTAAATGATCAGCTTCGATGTATTTCTTCATATGAAGCTTGTTTAGGCAGTTTTGTTTAAAAAAAAATTAAGTGGTGCAAACAAGCAAATCTAGTCCTCACTTCAACACACAAACTATGAAATCCATGCTTGACATTTCAGAGAGCAGCAGCAGGATTGGCTGCTAAGGAAGATGCTGCCCCCCGCCCTGATAATGTAGATGGGAACACGCAGCCAGAGCAATCTCACTCCAACACCAGCACCCTGACAGAAAGGGAGCCAAGTTCTTCCAGCCTTTGCAGTTTAGATGAGGAGCATCTCACAGACATTGAGGTGGTCCGGAAGGTCTTCTGCTCTTCCAGAACCAATGTCAACTTCATGACTGAGATCTTCCGGCAGGTACTATACAGTGAACTGCAAAACCTCTCCTCATCAGTGCATTTCAGTATCAACATGGGTATTTCAGAAGACAAACAGCCCTGTCATAACTGCCTTTGTGTTTTTAATACAGGCCTTCCTGCTGCCAATCTGTGAGGCAGCTGCAATGAGAAAGGTGGTGAGGGTTTACCAAGAGTGGATTCAGCAGGAAGACAAACCCATTTTCATGAGGGAACCTGAAGATGTGCAGTACTCTCCGGCCACCAGTGTCATCCACCTGGAAACAGCAGGAGAACACGTGGTGGAGAAAGAGAAGGAGGAGGTAAGTAAAGACAGTGTGAAAGTAGTCCCCGTCTGTGTATTATATACTATACAATATGCAGTGTATGGCAGTAGTTAAAACTTCTCCATGATTATTTTTTGTCTAAGGAGTTAACAATATGCCTTCATAATGTTTAGGAAAAAGTTGTAAAGGCACCAGGACACACACGGGCCCCCAGCTGGACAAGAAACTCCTCGTACCAAGATGCCATCAACAAGGTGCCGGACTCCGAGCTTGTGGAGTATAGTGTAGCAGCAGGTGCACAATCCACACTGCAGGTGTGGTTTCAGGTTCTGTTTTTTTCTTACACTGTTTTTCTTTTACATTTCCCACTATGGCAGTGATCGCACACCACATCAACTTTCATGGCCAGTAATATGAGCTCAAGAATAAAGAGGGTTTTAAAGTCAGTTTAGCTGTAATTTATAGCTTCGGTTCATAGCACCTCTTCTCATTATCCACTTTTCTGTCACTTAGCCTGGCTGTCTTGTGCTCATGTCTTCTTATTTCACATAGTTAAAGTTTTGCAGTCATCAGTGTGGATATGCTTTCATGCTCATGCATAATTTTATATTGTGTTATTAAACTTCTACATGTTTCAGGTTTTCATTACCAACTCTTCCAATGTATTCCTTTTGGAACCTGCTAATGATGTTAAATTCCTTCTGGAAGAACACATTGATATGTGTAAGCGTGTTCTCAACATTTATCGCAGCCTGGTTATGCATGAAACAATGGATCAGAAAACATGGTATGTTCTTTAGAATTTTTTTTAGTACAGATCATGCTTTTTTAATATAAACCTACGTTATACAGTTCAGAAATACATTTGCTCTGTAAATCATCTGAAATAATTCCATGCTTCACAGGTCTTTTTTTATAACCATTCGTTTTCCTGTTTTGGGTGGTAGGGAGCAAATTCTTTTAGTGTTACTCAGGGTCACAGAGTGTGTGATGAAACCGCCATCAGCAGTGCCACATGGAAAAAAGACGATGACCCTCGCAGGACGACTTGCCGGGGCAGTATTTCAGGTATGAGTGTTACTTTTAATATTACTATATTAATATTTAATATTAATATTGGCTATCAGGTTAATCTTTTAGTTTGTAGGTTTGCAGGTCTGTTACACAATAGAAAGTATGAATACAATTCCTATTGCACCCCATTTTGGTTTAGACACTAATCGTAGCCTGGATCAAAGGGAACCTGAATGTGTACATCTCCAGGGAGCTGTGGGATGACTTGCTCACTGTGTTGTCGACGCTGACCTGCTGGGAGGAGCTTGTCACAGAGTGGTCACTGACCATGGAAACCCTGACCAAAGTGTTGGCTAGAAACTTGTACAACCTAGACCTCCACGAACTGCCACTGGACAAAATGAGCGAACAGAAACAAAAGAAGCACAAAGGCAAGGGTAAGGGAAATTAGAATTTTGTACTTTTATACTGGCTGGTTTTGCTGACATTTAGTGTTCATAGAGAGTGATAATACAGAAATACCAAAGGAGAGCCTGCTACTGACTAGGTGCTCTGACAAACTTTCTTCTTCCTTCTAAACCTAGGTGGTGGTCATGAGTCTCTGAAGTCATCCGTGGACAAGTCTTTTTCAAAGGGCTGGAGCAGGGATCAGCCTGGACAGGCTATGATGAGACAGCGGAGTGCTACAACTGCAGGCTCCCCAGGCACAGAGAAAGCAAGACATTTTATACGGCAGAAAACTGTTGGTAGGTCCCATCACTTACTTTTTTTTTTTTTTTTTTTTTTTTTAGTAAGTTGTTCTGGAGCACCAGTTTTTCCTTTGTTTCATGGTTTACAAAACACCAGTGCTCGTCTCGGGGCGTCTTCAAATGTAATCGCTAAAATTTTGCTTTTCACTGTGGAAACATAGTGATATAATTTGAATGCCTTTGGATTGAAAAAGGAACGAGTAAATTTGAATGAGCAAATCTTTCAGAACTTCATTAGTACCACATCTCACACGCCTCTGTTCTGTGTTAATCAACCCTGCTTGATACACATGCACTGTATTATTTTTAGAGACCCCCTGAGACAGGTGTAAAATTCACAGCATTGCTTAGGCAGTGTCACATTTGACAGCATTGTGAGAATCAAGATCATCTTTCTAGTGTTTGATGGGTGTTTATGGTTCAATCGATGAATATGATTACCTTATACAGCTAAAAGCTTTGCATCACGTAGAATTTTAGGATTGAGGGGAAAAAAAAAAAAAAAAAAACTATATGAACATAATTTAGATCTTTTATTTAACATCATGTAATCAAAGAAACTCTCCTAAAAGTCTACCGGAAGCCATGGTAGTAGTACAGTATTTCATGTTAGGATTCAAAAGTTACATTTTTCCATTTTCATTAGTTTCCTATTAAGTATATGGGGAAAACTGCAAAGCGCTATGTAATTCAGGATTTTAACATAACATTATTCAGCAGATCTCAATCGACCTTTATGAGGCAAAATTAGTGTTCTATTGGTTGACGCAACACTTTTGGTCATAGCTGTAGCTGCATTCTTTTTATAAATTGCTTTATCTTAATGTCCTGTTTATAGTAACAGTTTCCCATTGCTATCACTCTACTATTTCTTTCCTTCTTTCTTTTCTTTTTTAATTATTATTTTATTTGAAGCCCTGAGAAGCTGCTCAACTGGCGATAGAATGCTGTCTTCAGCCTTTATACGCAGCGCTAAAAGTGCACCTGTCTTGATCCACCCTCTCCACCCTCTCCTGTCTGATACTGTCCTCGCTCCCTTAGCTGGTGGACTGTCAGGTAGTGCCTTATTTATACATCCCCTTACTGGCACTCTTTTTTTGTTTGTGAAATTTCACTAAATCTTAATTATTTTTATCATTTAACTACTAATATCATTAACATATAATAAGAAAATAAAAATATAATGCAAGTCTGTCTAATTTAGTTAGTTTATTTTATAATATGTTCTTTGCTTTTTTCTTATGCAGCATCATCTCATATGCTCATGGATTTATCTCATTATTTGCCCCCTCCCCCCAAAAAGTGTACAGTGCTTCCAAGGTCAGGTGTAATTTGGTAAGCTCAAATGCCGGACGAAAAGCACCTCGGCACTAAAGCTCTTACTATATTGGATTCCCTTTCCGACTTCTTCTTTATACTTTTTAACAGTCCTAAAAGCCTTGTTTGAATTTCTATCACACTTTTGTACAACATTTCAAAATGCTTATCTACAATCAGTGTTACAGTCTTGATCATTTTCTTGTTTGCAAAGGTTTCTTTTGATGTCACTTTTTTTTCATCTGACAACTGCTTGACGATCAGTTTGTTTTATAAATAAATTCACTGGGTCTCCCGAGTGGCGCATCCGGTAAAGGTGCTTTGCGTGGAGTGCAGGATGTGCCCTATAACCTGTCGCCAGTTCGAATCCAGGTTATTCCACTGCCGACCATGGACGGGAGTTCCCAGGGGACGGTACTTAATTGGCCGAGCACCACCCGGGGTGGGGGTGGGGGGCTTAGGGTGTCCTCGGCTCACTGCACACCAGCGACCCTTGTAGTCTGGCCTGGCACCTGCGGAATTGCCTGTAAGCTGTCTAAAGCTGCGTTGTCCTCCGACGCTGTAGCTCTGCAGCGTGAAAAAGAAGCAGTCGGCTCACAACACATGCTTCGGAGGACAGCGTGAGTTGGTCTTCGCCGCTCCAGAGTCAGCGCGGGTGTGGTAGCAGTGAGCTGAGCCTAAAAATAATTGCCCATTCCAAATTGGGAAAAAAAAATTGTAAAAACAATTGAAATATTCCTAAATTGGTTTTAGTTTGTGTTGTTTCATGATTTGTTTTCCCTCACCCATATATAAGAAAGTGTCCAAGCTGTACACCTCAAGGAATTAGTTGCTGGTAATGAGAACATTTGCGGTAATGCTGTAACTTATCTGAGGATCGAGAGTGCTTTTCAGAAAAAAAGTATATTTGACTTCTGTTCACTAAACTGTACCCTTTTTTTTTTTTTGCTGTGCTTAATCACTAGTTTAAATAACTGTCCTCCCATTTTTTAAATATTTAAAGACCTATACAGTTTTTGTTTTGTTTTGTATTTATGGATTCTGTTCTGTTTTTCTTCTGTGAGTGCTGCAGTTCTCATGGTTGTGTCTTCCCAGATATCGAGGACCCTCAGGTGGTGCCCCGCACTTCTCGTATGAGACACTTTTCCCAAAGCGAAGAGGCCGCCCCTTCAGAGGTGTTCACCACAGCAGGCGAGGAGCAGCCACTGCCCCGGAGCAGCAGTACGTCTGACATTATGGAGCCCTTCATCGCTGAGCGGGTCAAAGGTGCACTTCCTGTACTTGACAGTCCGTCCCATGGCGCTCCCATCTCGCAGAGTTCCTGTGAGGTCTCCACGTGGTCTGTGTCCACTGGGAGTAACGTTGCCGGTGCGAACAGTAGAGAGACCTCACTGGAAGTGGGGGATAGCATCTACGACCACTTGTGTCAGCTGGTAGGCCCTTTGGAGCGACCTCAACCAGCGTTTCTGCAGAGTCAGTCTGTAGAGTACGAGAGAGAGGAGGACTTGCTTTCATCTCTCAGAGCGTATCTGAAGGATAAGGGCGAAGTGAACTTTAGGGTTGAGGGGGAAAGGAAAGCCATGCTTATTGCTCTGAACGAGGTGATGGAAAGCCAAGATCTACAGGTGATGGACAGGTTGGAGTTTGTAGATAAAATTAACATGTGTACTGAAGGAAACACTGATTGTACAGCAGATCAGCATTTGGAGGACAATGTAGGTTATTCAGGGCAGGATTTTTTTGAAGGCAGAGATCTTACTAATAAAGATGATCAACACATGTGGGAGGATGTCCTGGAGGTAGAGGGGGAAATGCCCAGTGGTAAAGAGAACCAGAGATGCTTATATAGGCAGGCAGCCACAGAAATAGATTCAAGCTATGAGGGGGCAGCAGTAGAAAGGGGCAGGAGTGGTATGTGTGTGCATTCCAGTGAGAAAGCAGCACAGGTCTTGCATGCATACAGGAGGGAATTCAGCTCTCAGATAGGTACTGAAGCACCCAGAGCACTGGGCACTACAGCCGTTAACAAGCACATGCCCAGCTCTGCTATTCCCAAACACAGAATAAATCGAGTGGTAGGCAAGAAACGACATAGCGGCGTCCATGTCAGCTTCAGGCCGTCCACTGAGTCTGTTCAGTTCTATAACCAGCTGGAAACCAAAGAGGTGCCATGGAAGGCCAGGCTTAAGAGGCTGAGTGGCTTTAGTGGTGGAAGCAGCAGCAGTGGTGGCGCCATGGCAGCTGATGTCAGACCCATTGGCTGTAAGCCGCATGTTCTTGTGTCTGCCAGTAGTGAAAGAGGTAAAGGTGCAGCAGGGGGAATCCTATCAGGGGATCATTCAGAGAAGGAAGGTGCAGTAAGCAGCCATATTAGTCGCAGTTCAGGCAGATCCACAAGGGTGCAGGAAGCAGGGCAGCAGACTCCGCAACAGCAGCAGCACGGCCCCCTGGGTGGTGTCTATAAATCTGTTGTACATGCTCTCTCCAAGCCAAAGGCAAGCGTTTCCCCACAGCGGCAGAGCAAAGTGCCAGCAGAGGCGCCACTGAGGGATCTGTACACTCATGTAATGGGCTATTTTGGAAGGAGAGCACCAGGTGAGCACTGAATGATGTGCTGAGCACAAGTTAAGAGATAAAACGCCTGTTTGTTTTTTTTTTTGCTGGATGCAAATTTTAAATAAAAAAAAAAAGCTTACTCCTTTTTTCTATTTCCGTTTTGTAGAGCAATCAAAACCAAAGCCCCCAAAACCCCAGGAAGGCCCCAGCTTTTTGGGATATAATCTCTGCTTTTCCCCTCTATTGGATGCTGCATGCGCCGTTTGATCAGCTTATACCTCTCTCCCAGCTTTTCCTCATCCCAGCATAAACCATATTTCTATTCTCACAAAAGAACTAATTTCACCCTCAGTATCTAGGATAACAGTTAGACACTTGATGCAAACCAAATACACAGTAAGTAGTCCATTTACAATGGAGTGAAAGTAAGAATACTGTGGCCAGCTAGTTTCTCATAAATTCAATTCTATAACTAGAGCTTAAAAGTAGAGGAGATGATGACTGAGCTTAAAATCACACCATTGCTGTGGTTGATGATGATTAACTCTTTTTTTCTGGCTTAACTGTAGATTGTATTTTAAGATGTTCCAATGCTTGTGTTTAGGAGTCAAGCTTGTTTGGTACTGTACAGTACAAGGCTAATTGATTGAGATTTGTGTGATATGTACCCATAAGATATAGAGTACTGATTTCTACACCTTGATGCCTGTGTTGGTCAATTGTTATAGATAACATGTAAAACACACTGCTTACTTGAGGTAGAATTCAAACTTCCAGAATGGGAAGCTAGAACACCACTATAATGAGTTACTGTGCATCACATACAATTGTGGAAATAGTTATAATTCAAACAAATAAGATACACAAACCTGTTTTGTTTGTGTCACAAAATGTAACGCAAATGTATCAGTAGTATATTTTGAAATTGGTGGAAACATTTTTCTCATAAATATTTTTATCTGTATGGCTGAAACATATTTGAATTCACTGTTTAGTTTAGCCACCAGGGGACAGTCTTGTTTAAAAAAAGGAAAATTTGAGAAGATATGAGGTTTGTCAACACAGGTTCTGTAATGGAAGACACGAACCAACAGCCCAATGTATTTTAATTTAGAAAATAAGCTAGATAGTTGCTTTATGTTGTGTTTCTAAGACTTATTTTGCAAGGGTGCAGCAAACCCTTGATATAGAAGTCTTGGTATGGCGATTTGGACTTTGAAGGACGTGAAATATAGTTTTTTTTTAGGCAGATTTGTAAATAAAGTGTAAAAAGTCTTCTATAAAAAAGGCTCTTCTGTCACTGAATGCCATAATGGCTGTGTTTTAGGGAGAGGGGTCAAGTAGCTTCGGCTGCACAAGCATGTTTCACATGCACATTTTGTGGGGGTGAAAGGTCTGTGTTTAGGCTGTGCGAAAGTGGTAACTCCTGCTTTTGGACAAAGACTTTTTAAAAAAAAATCTAACAATAAATGCCAAAGTTTTCTTTTAACTTCTGCAAATTTACTAATGCTTACTTTTGTTCTATTTATGCATTGAAAAAGCAAGGTATTTTATCTTTTGGGACTGCATGATTTGTGAGTAACTCCTGCATTGCAAGTTATAATCAATTGTTTGTTGCCTAAACAAAATTCTAAAGGTTTTTTTAGTGATGTACTTAACACCACATTTTATATTTAGTTTTCCTGACATTTGTACCACTAGCTTCCTTAGAGTAATAATTTCAGGATTGTGCAAACAAGTCATTTTAACATGTTATGTTTGGAAGAACATGTTTTGTATTTTACCACCTTTTAAACTTTAACATTCAGCCTATCATAAAAACATAGAGGGAAATCTAGAGCATTATTGCAAGTCAATTAGCAATTTACATTACAAGCTCCAGTTAATTTTAATTTAAATCACGCATAGTATAAAGTGCAATAGCAGCAAGCTTTAATATAGTTTATCACATAGATTAAAGTAAACCAGTATATCAGTATTTGTTTTCCGTCTTTATACTAAATTAGCTTATCATCGTGTATACATAAGACGAGCGTGCATTGCTGCTAAGAGCTTTCTTTTTGCATGCTATTAAGCAGGTAATATTCTTAGTTAAAAATATTTAGCAAGTGAAATGTCAGGAAAATCGTAGCCATGGTGTTAAATGAATAAAAAAAATATGTTTGAAAGTGTTCTTCACATTGTTTTTGGAAATCTTGTAATCTGTTCTAAATTGTTTAATTTAGCCAACAAAGAGGACTTCAGCCAAAAGATTCGTCCGGGCTCCATAGACATTGGCAACAGCAATCCCAACATCAGTGATCTTATGGATGAGTTTATAGCAGAGAGGCTGCGAGCCAGAAGCACATCTGTGAGTTCGTTTTTTATTCTTTTTTTGAAATTTATTTTTTAATCATGAGTTAAATAAAACTATTAAAGGTAGTGTGGTCTGCCTGTGTTTAAATAGCATGTCTTCTGACATCTGAAAATGTGCTGTAGGCCACAGGGTTGTTTATTGTCATACGAACACGTACTCGGCACTACTCATTATTAGTAAATGAAGTACTAGGAATTAGCGAGCCACACAGCACCTCCAGATTTTTTATTTTAAGAACAACAGCGTAATAGCAGCATTTGGCCACTTTGTAGTAGTGTGCATCATTAAACACACAGGTACAGGTTGTATGCATAAATCTCATCCATATAAATGTCATTTAAAACTATGAAAGGGGAATAAACTCTTTCAGAATATTTGATTTGCACATTCTTTTAAAGAGAATGTGACAAACCTGCAGGAAAGAAATCCTCTGAGGATGCTTGGTAGCTTGCGATTTATGGTACTTTTAAAGAGAATCTTTAAACTTGTTTTGTGTAGTGATAGATATAAAGGTGGTGTCCAGTGTGTTTTATGTAGCATTTTCTTTTTGACAGGGCATTACAAGGAGAGGCAGCAGCCCTGGGAGCCTTGAAGTCCCTAAAGACTTTCCGGACCTGCTGAACAGGCAGAATCCCATGAGGCCCATAGACGACCCAGGTGTCCCCTCAGAATGGACTTCCCCTGCCAGTGCGGGCAGCAGTGACCTCGTCAGCTCCGACAGCCATTCGGACTCATTCAACGCCTTTCAGTATGACGGACGCAAATTTGAAAGTGAGGGCTATTTACAAGATTATATAGATAGAATATTTCAGGCTCTTCATTCTAATTGATATGTCTACTTCACTATACAAGAGGAAACCGTTGCTTAAAACCCCTGACCAGCAGCTGACATACTGTGGGATCTTGAGCCATGTCAGATCACCTTTAAACTCAATTTCCTAAAGTGCTTAAGTGAAATATCCTATTATGCATTCTTAAATAGAGATTTTTGTGAGTTATTTTTTCTTTCTTTTTGTAACTATGTTCTGAAGACTTTAGCTTTGGCCCTGAAGCCTCCTGTCTAGGTACTGTAGAAACCGATGGGGCTCAGATCCGACCGCAGACAGCTGATGAGCAAGAGCTGGCCAGCCTGACCACCCTGCACATTGACTCAGAGACGAGCAGCCTGAGCCAGCAAGCTTTATCAGCTGATGCCGTCACAATCGCTGGTAAAGATAATAGTAGTTTATTTTAGTATTTCTCAATGTCTTGCATTCATTATGTGATGCAAGCTTCCTCGCACAGTGCATTTTTGTAATGTGCGGTACACACTAACTATCGTGATTTGTTCTCTGTTTTCTCCTTAGGATCTGATAGTGCCTCGCCAATCCATTCGGCCTCAGGCTCCAGGTCCGAAACTCCTTCTCCTGCCACTCTGAATGCTGAGCACATGGAGCATAAGGACTTGCAGCTGGATGATAAGCTCCACCACTCTGTCTTACAGACTCCAGATGACCTAGGTATTTACAACTGGACTGGTATTGTATTGCTTCAGATATACCTGTTTTATTTTTTTTGTCTAGGGGCAGTGTGTCGTACGTCAAATTAACTTGTCGCATTGCGTTGGTGTGTGGAGACCTTTAGACTGCAGTAGATTGCTCAAACCTCTTGGGTTTCTTTCTTTGTAACACCAGGTAGTCATTGAAACATTTGTAGGCCCTATACATTGTAATGTAGGTAACCACAAATAATGTTCGTTGTAAGAAGTGGTTTGTAAAAGACATCATAGTTTTTCCCTCTTTGCCCAGAAACCAGTGAATTCCCAACAGAGGACTGCAGTGTGATGGCAGGAGGCACCCTCACTGGCTGGCATGCAGATGTTGCCACAGTGATGTGGAGGAGGATGCTTGGGATTTTAGGAGATGTCAATTCCATCAAAGATCCAGAAATTCATGCACAGGTGTTTGATTATCTGTGTGAGCTGTGGCAGAATCTGGCCAAGGTAACAGACTTGGGTTAAGAGTGAAGGTTGTCCCATGAGAGAAACCAATAAGTAAACTGATGTATTCTATGTGTTTTTTTTTTGTTGCGGTATATAGATCAGAGACAATCTGGGTATATCAGCTGACAACCAGGCATCTCCTCCACCACCTGAACTGATACCACCTCTCCGCATTTTGACTCCCTGGCTTTTTAAAGTAATTCATTTTCAGTTCTTCCAATTCAGCTTTTCTGTTTCTCTGTAGAATGCAGTCAGAGGCACTGGGTACTTTAAAGCTGAACATTTTGCATGCTTAGGATGGTTTGGGTGCGGACTGTTAATCCAAGTATTGCACGTTATTACTCTCCCTTCAGGCAACCATGCTGACTGAGAGGTACAAGCAAGGGAAACTTCATGCCTACAAGTTGATCTGTAAGATCATGAAGAGAAGACAGGACGTTTCTCCAAACTCTGACTTCTTGACACACTTTTATTATATAATGCACTGTGGACTGTTACATGTTGATCAGGTGAGGTACAATAAACAGACGGCTTGCATAGTACCTTTACTATACGTAATGTTAAATGAAAAACAAAAATCTTGTCTTTAAATACCTTGTGCCACTTCATGAATTAATATAAACTACATTATACACCCCCTTGGTTAATCATATAATATTTTATAGTTTTACAGTCATGCATTACAGTTGGATGCTAGGGTGGAATAAATTGTAATTTTCACAGGTTCCCTGTGTGTGTGTTCCAATGCTCAGACTGTTCAATTCAACATTGGCACTTTTTTTTTTTTTTTTTTTTTAAGGACATTGTCAATACTATCATCAAGCACTGTTCTCCACGCTTCTTCTCTATTGGATTGCCTGGTGCTACAATGCTGATCTTGGATTTCATCATCGCAGCTAGTAGAGTGACCACCTCATCCTCCCTCAATGTAAGCAAAGTGTAGTCAAATTCATACAAAATGGTACAGCTAAACTTTATCAAGACAATTCCCCAACATTCAGGTTCTACTAATATGTTTGCACTTCTTTGTATGTAGTTGAACAACAAAACTGGGATCTTTTCCCAGTGAATTTCCTTTGCACATGCTGTATCACTCATACACAATGTCTTTGATTTGCTTATTAGGGACAATTAAAACCTAAAGAGCGTTTAGTACTAAGACATTAAGGAGGAAAACACAACTGTAACTAATCCTGTCCTTCAGGCTCCAAGAGTGGAAGCCCAGGTGTTGTTAGGTTCACTGGTCTGCTTTCCCAACCTATATGAAGAGTTGCCTGCTCTTCACCCTACTACAGCTGATATGGTGCTAACTCGCTTCACAGATGTCAAGGTAAGAAAACAAACACTGATCAACCTGTATCCAGTAAAATAAATCCGCTTGACCTGGACCATAGTCCTGCTGATTTGAATGTTGTAGTGAAACTAGTTATTCTGGTATGAATTTAGTGTCCAGATTACAAATCAGAAAATGTATGGAGACACTTATTTCCCTTGGTTTCACAGGTCAAGTATTGGAGGATTTGTAATTAAGTTTCCACTGCTCTAGTACAGTTGACAGCAGATACTGAAATTCTCTTGTTATGATTAATGGATTATTGTCATGCATTGTGGTGTTGGCACCAAACATGAAATTGTTATCTCCATTAAGGAACTAATGTCATTCATGAGAGTGTTTTGTACACTGCAAGGTAAATTTACTGCATGGCGTACTTTAACAAACATGTTGCCATGCATCTCAAAAAGCTATTTTTTATAGCCAATAGGGGATTTGAAATTGTGTTTTGGTTTTATTTTGTTTAATGTGTTATATTTATGTTTTTAATGACTAATGAAAACAATAAATACAAATTTTGAATTAGAATTCAGATCCCAGTATGAACAAGGCATTAAACAGGCAAGTATGAGAAGTGTGTCAGGAATAGATGTGTACTCTCAACTTTATTATTCTGCTATTTTTCTACCTTCTTTCTTTCTTATAAATGTTTTTAAGGAGCATATAATAAAGAATATACTGAGCTCAGCCAGGGAGGAGCCGTCTGGACCAGCTCGGTATGTTGCAGAGCTCGTGTGTGTGTGTGTGTGTGTGTGTGTGTGTGTCTAATATATATATTTGTTCATTCTACTTTTCAAACACAGTTTCTGTTACACAATTGTAAAAATAATGTTGGATTAATATGTTAATAAAGCAACTGTTCTGAGTTTTTCTTGATGGTGTTTTTTTGTTTAAAAAAAAAATATATAAATAATAATTCTAACTTAATGCATTTCTGTGTTCAAGGTGTGTTGCTCTCTGTAGCCTTGGCATTTGGCTTAGTGAGGAGTTGATACATGACACTCGCCACCCTCAGATTAAAGAAGCTTTGAATGTCATTTGTGTAACCTTGAAGGTATAGGATTTTATTTCTGAAATTCATGGTTTAAGTGAAAAACACATTTTTTGGATTGAAATTGTCAGTGACATCTTGCTAATTGTTATCTTTTTTTTTTTTTCAGTTTCCTAATAAAACTGTTGCACAAGTTGCTTCAGACATTCTACACCTGCTCATAAATTATGTGGATAATCTTCAGCGTTTCCCAGCTGACTCGCCCAAGAAAATAATTGAGGTGAATATTGTGTTATAATTGAGATAGAAACCAAGGGTATAAACCACAGGATGTCATAACAGAATGGGAGTTTTATATATTTATTTATCAAATGTGTGCGGGGGGGTAAAAAAGCAGTGCTATTTTCATACTATGGGCAGTTTACATGGTGAGCCATATATTGTTTACACATCTCACTGATACCATTTCAGCACACAATGTGATTCCTACTGCCAAATAAACTAAAAAGGGAAAATTGATTAAAAAGATAGAAATGTCATCTGTACAGCATTGTTTATTTGAATGTTCTGAAAAAAACAATCTTAACATATAACATATCATACTCTAAGCTGTCCAACCAACACAAGGTCAGAGCAGGTTAACTTGTTTTAATTATGATGTCACAGTTGATACAAATGAATTTTAGATCTCTGAATCACGTCAATATCAATACGTACTACAAATTGTATATTACGGAACACCGAGCATGAGTGTTTATAATTGATCAGCCTGCATACCTGTTTTCTAGATCCTTATAGCAACCATTACGTACCTACTGCCTTCTACAGAAGGTTCTCCACACGAACCAGACAAGAGGGTACGTGTAAGGCTTTTTTGTTTTATTATTACCTGGCAATGTTACAGTATAGTGCTGGAGTGTTTATTACAGTATACCTTTTGTAAAAATAGCAAAATATAATAAAGTATAGTGAAAACATGTTGAAGTGTATTTGCAAGCAACTGATAAAGCATTTTAAAACCATTGAAGTGGTTAGTATTAACCTAGGAAAAGCATGCTAAATTTCAAAATGACTCCACTGTGGCAAACAAAATACTGGTTAAAATACATCCATTTTGTGTGTGTTTTTAAGTTTAATATAATGTTTCTTCTAGTTGGTGGTGTCCTTGCTTCTCTGCCTGTTGGACTGGGTAATGGCCTTGCCACCAAAGACTTTGCTGCAACCAGTTAACACTGCTGGGCCTGACAAGGACAGGTCTGACGCATCTGTCCTGAGCTGCATTTATAAGGTAAATAATTTGACACTCTTATCTATACTGTAAAGGCAAGATCTATCTATGATGTACATTGAAAATGTATTGTTACCACAGGTTCTTTGTGTGAGCATAACCCTATTAAAAAAGTACTGCAAAAGACATTGCACCTGAAATTCTGGGGTTCTATTTCTTCCACAGACAGCTGGAACTAGATGGAAGTACAAATTGTATGTTGCAGATTTCAAATCGTTTGACTTTAACCCTTTGTGGACCTATGTCGGACCAGGTCCGACATTACAATTTTCCCTTTCCAGTCCGATGTCGGACCCTGACCGACATCATCAAAAAGACGTAAAGCACAGGTCTCTAGTCGTTTTTTCTCCGGAAAAAGCAGAAAAATACTTGCATTATTGAGGAGTTTGGTGGTAAAATGAGTGATCAGGAGAGGATTTATCAGTATGCATGTCTATAAAGAGGTATGTGAAAAATACAGCAAACGGGGTGGGGCTTGGCTGGCGATACAGTACTGAGTGTCCTTTTGCGCCTGACAAGCATTCATTAAATGGACCACAAAGGGTTAATGGATGCTTATATTACTAGTTACATATTTACATAGTTTTTTAAAGACTGTAATGGAGTTAAAGAAGAGCTGTTACTAGTCCTCTGGCTGGATCCCCTTGCAGTATTATACAGTGTACTGATTCCTTTCCTTGTTTATCTGGTAGCAATGTCATGAAATCAGAGCAAGACTGAGGAACAATATAAACTACCCTATAACAAGTATGCAAACAATGTGGCCGTTTCTGATCTGTCTGAGGTGTTTTTCCCCCTGATCGTACTCTCCAGGCCTGTTGTAATTTGGTCATTCATGCACTTTTCTTCCAATAGGTTCTTCATGGATGTGTGTACGGAGCTCAGTATTTTAACAATCCAAAATATTTCCCACTTAACTTGCCGGATCTTGCATCTGCTGACTATGATCCCTTTCTGCACTTGGAGAGCCTCAAGGAACCAGAACCCTTGCACTCTCCAGACTCCGAGAGATCATCCAAACTGCAACCTGTCACTGAAGGTGTGCATTTTGATTTCCCCTAGTGTAATATACATTTTGCATCCTCTCTAATGCCCCACTTGAGTTTTTTGTATGCATCTCCACAGAGACACATGTGTTACCTTTCCTATTCCATGTGTCTGTATATAATCCAGTTGTTCATTTTTATTTTCTCCAAATAAGTGCACTTGGCCATTTTTCCTTTCCATATCTTTTTGATCACTGTAATCAGGCATAACAAGAAGCCACTGTCTGTTTTTTTAACTGGTGTTGGTCAAGATGCCTTAATTCTTGGGGCAGGTCATTTCTTTACCTCACGCAGTTTGACCCTTACTGAAAAGCAAAGAAAGAAAGAACATTTATAAACCTGTCTGGGCAGTAAGGAGTTAAAAGCCTTAAAAACAAACAAAAAAAAAAAAAACAATTCAGACTTTAACTTCACCCTTACTATTAAGACTAACAATACAGTGGCAGCAAAAAGAAAATTGAAACAGATGAGCTTAATACTTGTAGGGAGCTCTCCCCATATTGCTATTCTCAGCCTGTATTAGGCTTTCTCCTCATGTCTCCTTCAGGGTACTAAGGACTAGATAAATGCAGAATCTTTCCTTCTGCAGTGGCTGTGTGTTTAACAGCAGGTGATTTTGAGGTCTGTCGTGTCTACGTGCTGCTTTTTATCAAGAGAAAATTGCTAATCATTGTAGCCTTGTGTGAGGCATGTTTCTTCCAAGCACTTTTTTGGCAGAGAATCCTGAATACAGTGATGCCCTTAATAGGCTCAGCCCTGCAATTCAACAAGCTTAATTGTTAGGTATTAAAAGGAAGAGATGTAATTATTCAGTTTTATCAAGGTGCACCACAGTAGTTCCACATTTTCAGCTGACCTCTTCCTCTTCTCCTGACAACAACAACAAAGTGTGTGTGTGTGTTTTTTTTTTTTGTTTGTTTTTAAATTAAGGTTTTGTTTTTAATCAAACCAAAAATACTTTTTATGTTGACTCCTGCATGGCTATTTAGTAATATAATGATTTAGGTGATCCTAATGGTAAAATACAAGTTCTGCTTTCATGACGCACTGTTGTTACAGGTTGTATTTTTAAACAGATTATTTTCTTTCCCCGGCAAAAGCAAATTATATTTGTTTTGAAACATGCCTTTATACACTGCTTGTTTTTAAATTGCTTTTTGTTTTGTTTCAGTATGGATATATATTACATTTCATATTGTTGTATCACTGCCTCTCAAATAACTTTTTGCAACTGAATGGATTATTAAGTAGATAAGTGAGATCATGTTCTATGTTTCCTGGTGGGATAATTGCAGCTTAAATTAATCTATGCAGAGTACTTTTCGCAGTACAGTACACTTGGAATAATTTCCCTTGTATGATAAGTCTATTGTAATATAAATTTATATTTGTTCTCTTGCAGTGAAAAGCTGCATGCAGCAAGGCCTAATCTCCATAGCAGCTCGGACAGTCATAACCCACTTGGTCAACCACTTGGAGCACTATCCCATGAGTGGTGGGCCGGCAATACTAACCAGCCAGATCTGTGAAAACCAAGACAACCCCTACAGCGAATGCCCTGAACTTTCCCCAGAGCTGTTTGAGAGCCCAAACCTGCAGTTCTTTGTGCTGAACAACACCACCCTGCTATCAAGTCTCCAGATCCGTGCTGAGGATAATGTCCCTGGTGGAGGGATGTCAGCTGGTCTCACCACCACTAACTCCAGCGTGAGAATCATAGTGCGGGATATCTCTGGAAAGTACTCGTGGGACACAGCAATCCTATACGGCCCTCCCCACTGCAGCCAGCCAAGCCAAGCTCTAAAACTGCCTCCAGCCCGGCCTGTGGTGGAGCGCCAGCAGTGCCTGGATGACAGTGAGGATGAGCAGCAGCTGCAGAGTGAGGCCGTGGAAGAGGAGGAGAATGATGAAGCAATGAAGGACTTCATGGCCCCTCAAGCCAAGCGGAGGTGTAGGGAGGTGGTGCCCACGTGGGATGCTATCAGGGATGACGAGGATGCCCTAGATGAGATGCTCCAATACCTGGGCACCACCAGTCCAGAGTGCCTCCAGCGGGCAGGGATGCCGCTCAATATCGCTGCCCTGCCCCCTACCTGCATCTCTGAGAAACAGGAGAACGATGTCATGAACGCTATCCTGAAGCAGTACACTGAGGAGAAGGGGTTTGCAGAAAAGTGCAACAATAACCTGAACATGAGAGCCATGGAACAAGAGGAGCCATGTCCGCAGAGACCCCAGTCGGCCTTCTACTATTGTAGGCTGCTTCTGAACATCCTGGGCATGAACTCCTGGGAAAAGAGGTACGGTTTTGTGGAGTTTTCGGATTTATGTTTCAGAAGCTAGGCTTGAGTTAGTCATTTCCTGTTTTTAAAAGATGAGAAATGTTATGGAGTTGATGTCCTGTTTTTAGTTTCGGCATTGCAGTGTGTGTTGCCGTTTGCTGATACTATTTTATTCCTCGCTTTGGGTGCTGGCAAAACCTGACGTTAGTCTGTTTATTAATATGACTAATGTCAAGTTGAAACAGCAGACTGTTTCCTATTTATCATAATATGGCAAATAGAGACACTCGCCCCTGTTTGAAAAGAGACAATTATTATGATAATTTAGTTTTTGTTGCCAGTTACAAAATACTGGATTTTGATGTTCTATTCATTTACCATCTTTAAAAAGGTATCTTCAGTTTGCCACAGAGTTGAGAATAAATCAAAGATGCATAATTTGGTTAGTAGCAACTGCACATTTACTCACTTAATACAAAAAATAGTTCTTTATCAAATCCTACAAAGCAATGTATTCTATAAAAAGGTAGACGGCAAAGGATTTAGAGGCTTTTAAATGAATCATTGTCCTGCCCTCATTCTCTAGCATTTTTGCATTATTCATCTCTGGTCAAAGACTATGGTATTGCAGTTCACAGGTATTGTGTGTATTTGTTACAGTCGGCTTTCACACTGTGCCCAGCACGGTTTCAAATTAGCTTACTCTGAATGGAGAAAATGAAGACCATTACAGTGTAACAAGCTACTAGAAGGCTTGCAAAAAGATGATGCATCATGTTGTCCGTGTCCCTTTCAATTTTGAAACCGAGCAGGCTTATGCCAAATGAGCAGCCCGGACTTGAGCACTTGACCAGCTTTCATTCCTACCTGGAAGAAATTGGAATCCGAAATTCTATATGAGCCATGACTGGACTCCATGCACTGCTTCACTGCTGTGGAATCTGTTGTAGCAGAAGCAGAGAAATCTGCACCTAGAGAGCATGCTTATAAACACAAAATGAAGAGAAACATGCATTTGAGTAACAGTTCTCATCAGGAACACTATAAAAAAAATCAGCTATGGCTTATGCTGGAGTGTGAAAGGTTGATGCTCAAGTCAAATTGAAAAATGTTTGGAATGGATTCATGTTTTTCAGTTTTCACTTCAAGTGGAACTGCCCAATTAGGTCACACTTTTGAACCAGTTCTAGCCTATGGTTGAGTTGGGTTCTTTTGAAATGGTTTAATAGTTTTTGATTAAACCGTGTAGGTGCTTTGATACAGTGCTTATCTTGAAATGTAATTTTTCATCATTCATGGCATAAATCTGATAGAACACAAATCATGTTACATATCGATGCTGGAATATTCAATAGTGATATAATAAACACAGAAAAAATGCAAGGTTGTTCAGAAACTGCCATAATTAAGAATAATTTTGCTCAGTTCAGATGAGCCTTGCTTGTGCAAGAATGTGTGTCGTTTATATTTATTGTAAGTTTTTCATTTTCCTTCAGGAGCAACTTCCACCTTCTTAAGAAAAATGAGAAGCTGCTGAGAGAACTTAAGAATCTGGACTCCAGACAATGGTAATTATGAAATGTGCAAATACATTATTTTGAAACCGAATCTACACTTAAGCACATTAATAGCAGTATGGTGTAGATGGTTTCATACTGTTTCAGGAACATTTTCAGCTAAATTAGGTATTAGGCCTAAACATTAAAGCCAGTGATGACACCAACTTAGTTTTAATAAAAAAGGAACTTTAATTCACATGCCTAACAAGTATGGACCTTGAAGTAATATGTATTAAGACATAAAATGTTTTGTAAGATGTTCTCCAAGAAAGAAACGTTGTTCTCTATTTTTTATAAAACAGTCGGGAAACACACAAGATAGCAGTGTTTTATGTTGCTGAGGGACAGGAAGACAAGCACTCGATCCTCACTAACACAAGTGGAAGCCAGGCCTATGAGGACTTTGTCTCTGGGCTCGGCTGGGAGGTAAATCTCCTGTTTTTTTTTTTTTTTTTTTTCACGTCTTCTTAGCAGCCCCAATGTGCTTGTAGTGCTAATGGATTTAGTTGTTGTGAATTTCATTTAATTTCCCTACAGTAAAAGCTCTCCTGTAATCTGAACACTGGATTGTGTCCATTGTAATGACAGCTATATTTATTCTATTTGCATATCTTTTAGTTTGGGAATATTTTCAGCATTTTCAATTCTTGTAAATTTAGGTGAATCTCACAAACCACTGTGGGTTCCTGGGGGGACTGCAGCGAAACAAAAGCACCGGCTTTAGCACTCCTTACTTTGCAACATCAACTGTTGAAGTGATGTTTCACGTGTCAACAAGAATGCCACCTGATTCTGATGACTCCTTAACAAAAAAGGTGAGTACTGCTCACACTTGTGCTGCTAAACTGATGCATCAGGGACCAAGTTTAAGATCCAATAAATTGTCTTTTTGATAATAACCTCCTAAAATATTAATCTTAAGACAGCTTATACAATGCTGTTTCATACAATTAGTTACTTGTATGTTGTTTTCCCTCACCGTGATCAGCTGTGATAAATGGCTTTCTGTATGGGTATTTTTCTTGGCAAAATGTAATACATTTCACATTAGCAATAATGAGTTCAGATTTGTTCTGATCTCCGGCTTTGTAATACATGCCCCCAGTTAAGTATGAACAATTGGATATCATTAGGATTGTCCCCTCATTCCTATCTTCATACGTCTTTGGAGGTGGTAATCCGTTGCGTAGACTTATTAATGAATGTAATATTAAAAGTGGGAGTGCATTGCTTGCCCTCCGTGGGTTCAGGTGGTCTAATTGGATTGGATTGTCCTCTTGTCTGTAAAGAGGAATAGCTTTGCCTGTTGCAAGCCATTGCCATCAGCGTCTTCCTTTCAAGAAGGGTTACAGGAAATAATATTGCAGATGATTAGATAATTATCTTTAATAACCAAACAGAGTGCTATCTTGAGCTTTAATTTCCCCGTCTTTGTACAGAGGTCCTATTGAGATTACGGATATTTCGTTTTATTGATTGCAGCCTTTTCTGCAAAAAAAAATAAAAATAAATACTGCCTTAATGAGTGATATTTCAGAAAGGAATTTCTCAGAATTTGGGTGCCTGTTTCAAAGCCATCTAATTTGATTTTTCAAATGAAACACTAGGCTTATCAGTGACAGTCAAACCCTTATTTGCCATCCTTCATTGCATCAATTTTCTGTGGTATCAGGGAAAATGATCTTCCATTCAGGGACCAAAATGCATCTTGCAAACCTGGTCCAAGACCTGGAGGGTGTCTCTCTAACTTGCACAGCACATGGCAATAATGTATCAAAATTAGATTAGACCTGTCCCCCTGGTTAGGATTATATCATGATTCTTTTGGATGAAATGAAATTTGACCCAATGGGGAAGACGCCATCCAGATAGAGATGCACAGATAAAACCTGCGTATAATATAGTTACACTGACAGTTAAGTGCGGGTGCACAGGATATCCACTGAGTGTTTTTCCCTTCAAAAAATAATTTTTTTTTAAAAAAAAATAAAAAATTTATATTATAGGAGTATATTCTAAATTATCTCTGCCCTCAGCACTGGAAGGTAAAGGTCATGAGTCCCATATTACCTACTATGTTTTAAGGTCACAAAAACCTCAATGTGAATGTGTGTGTGTGTGTGTGTGTGTGAATAACAGCGCGTGATTCTTTTTGTTTGCCATGTTTCTCTCTGTTTCAAGTGAATTAGTAAAGACTCTATCTTTGTAGCTCAGGCACTTGGGCAATGATGAAGTGCACATTGTCTGGTCTGAACACACACGTGACTACAGGAGAGGAATAATTCCAACAGAATTTGGAGATGTTCTGATTGTCATATACCCAATGAAGAACCATATGTACAGCATCCAGATCATGAAGAAGCCTGAGGTAGGAACATTCTTTAAAACGTAACTGTGTAGGTGGGAAGAAAGAATGTTCTTGCCACTTGAGAGGGAAGTTCTTTGCTGGCATGTCTTTTACACTTGAGAATCATTAGTGTAAGAGAGTCCACACTAAACCTTACAACTTTCCATTGCACATTGTGTAAACTTAACAAAAAAACAGTGTAGGCTTTTTAACATAATGGTCTTGGTCTCTGCATTCCAGGAACTCCATTTAAACAATGGTAATTTTACATATTGTACCTTTTATTTATAATGTTTACTGAAAAATAAACTTACTTAAACAGTGTTTTGAGTAGTTGAAAAGATTTTCATGATCTGCCAACATTACTTAATTGATAAAAATTTAACTCCAGCAAAGATGAGATGAAATATTAGAGCAAAATCTTACAGAATTTAGTAGAATTGTAAGTACCTAGTAACGTTGACACATTTTTTTGTAAAGCATATAGGACTTTCCCTTTTCGTATGCACATGGCAAACCAACTAAAGATGTGTTTTGAAAGTTAGAACAACATTGTTGTCCATGCTGTATCTCAGTAGTACTGTATTTATGTTACAGTTGTTAGTTATGTGTTGGGACATTTAGACATTCTTTAGCACAACATATTGAATCTCAGAATATGGTGTTTCCTGCCCAAACATGTGACACAGTTTTGCAATTGTAGTTGTTGCAGGGGACATGTCACTAACATGCTTGTTTTTTCTTTCATTTTAAGGTTCCATTTTTTGGTCCTCTTTTTGACGGGGCCATTGTAGATGGAAAAATACTGCCCACCATGGTGCGTGCCACAGCAGTCAATGCCAGCCGTGCTCTGAAATCTCTGATTCCATTGTACCAGAATTTGTATCCTTTTTCAGATGCTTTCAATCTGGTGACTTAACTGCTTTTAATTACAAGGAGAAAGTTCCTTTTACTATCAATTTGTAGCTGCATAATTCTTAATTTATTATGTGTAGTATGTCTCTCATATGTTTTTTAGGAAGGAATAAATGGTTTAATATGTTTAAATAAGCTAAGGCATATTAGGATCTACATTTTAATAGCTGCTTTTAAAAATGTATACATTTATAAGCTAGATTAAACATATTGGACTTAATTGGACTCATTGAAGAAGTCAGCCATTGCATCAGATTATGAAATTGACAGATTTGATAAATATCATAAACATATTATGAATTTGCTGTTGGATACAACTGTATAGAGACATAGGTTTGGGGATGTGTAGTTCCAAGGGGCCTCCTAGGTCATTCAAGGATTTGGGGGACACTGAGTGGGCTTCACATATAGAAAGTGACACTGGGACATATATTACTCTAATCTGGTTTCAGCTCAAAGGTCCTTACTTCTTACTGATTGAGGGACAGTTGAGATAGGAAAGTGTTCAAAACTCATATATCTTAATTTGACAGGTTGTTTACATTTGTGAAAATCTGTTGCATTTCTCATATGCCAATCTGTTTTTACGTAGAAATCAATTTCTCAAGACCTTCATTTTATCATTCTTCTTTCATTTAGTTTTTGTTCCGCCAGAGCTGATGAGACAGGGTTGTAGATGGGCATAGGCATGCTGCATTGATCAAACTTAATGGCAATACAGGGCCTCTCTCTCATCGTGCCAGACTGCCTCGTATTACTATTGAAAAGAAATGACAGCAGCTTGCTTTGCAACTAAGGCGGAAAATAAGAGAATGCTGATTCGTCAATAAATATTGACATCTTATTTTCTTCTCAAGTCTTGTAGATACGAGCTTCTATTCAAAATGTGCTCTGAATCGTGAAAATGCAGATCATCAGTACTGATCACAGCTGCCATCCTGTGATGGTGCTAAAATGATTTGCTTTGAAATGTAATGCCATTTAAGTATCTGGATTTTTTTTTTTTTTTTTTTTTTTTTCCTCTTAGCACACAAGATA
Organism: Polyodon spathula; assembly: GCF_017654505.1. Taxonomy (NCBI): domain Eukaryota; kingdom Metazoa; phylum Chordata; class Actinopteri; order Acipenseriformes; family Polyodontidae; genus Polyodon; species Polyodon spathula. The sequence continues at coordinate 7,964,439 of NC_054545.1, forward strand.
CAATCGCTTGAAAAAATATGAAATATCTTTCTTTTCAAATGACATGCAGTGTTTTAGTGAGCACAGTTGTACAGGTCATGTAGTTTGTGTACAGGGCCAATAAATCCCACTGTGCTGCAAAAGCTGCTGACAAAATCCAGTTGTTTTTTCAAGAAGCAGCACAATGAAGCACACTCAACCTGTCACCAACAGAACTAGCTTCTATGCAGGTGAATCATGGTAATTGCATTTGCAGGGCTTGGACCTAACAAACCACTTGTCAATATGAGGTAGGACCTCTATGAGCAGCCAGTTTTTAAAATAATTTTGAAGTAATGCATGACAATTCCTTGACCAGTGCAGCGTATAATTCCTTCAGGGAAGTGGTGGAGGTCTCTGTCTGCAGCAAATTCTGCTCTGTTTTAGACAAACAATAAGAATGACTCAAAAGTGAAGGTTCTAGAAAAACATTTGTATTTATTCATTCTTGAGAACCTACCAAGTTGACAGAGTGGCGACAATGGGTCTTAAACAAGGATTTTTATATATTAAAATATTAACTTTTTTAACAAATTTATTTTAAATTCTTAGTTCAATAACTTGCAAACAAAATGCCAAACAATTATTTGCTGGGGTCGTATCAAAACGATACCAAACATAAAATCGACTTAAACTGATATATATATATATATATATATATATATATATATATATATATATATATATCTATTATATATCTATCACTCTGAAAAGACGTTGCCCCCAATATTCAAGCAACCTCATAAATTTTTCAAGCTGCCAGACACAGAAATTGATTTTTCTAGCGTTTACACGCACTTTTAATAAACAGAAACAGAAATAAACAAAACAAATACCCTGCTGTTTCTTGAGCTCTAACTACGGCTCACAGAAACCTCACTAACACAGGACAGCTAAGCTGTTTACCTGTAACACGCACTGACCAAACAGAACATACCAAAAAAAAGGCGCTTTCACACTACCTTTTTGTTTCGGTTGAAATCACTATCAACCGGGCTCCTCACACACCAGCAGCCCTGAACAGACTGGCTGCTTTCTTTAAATACCCTGCACCTGGCTGTAATTTACAACGACAGCCAGGTGCAGAGGATAATTAACAATTAAGCAATTACCAATCAACATAACTATCTTTAAACAAAACATACGTTTCCACCTGTTTTAGACAGGGAGGAATCTGTCCCTCTCCCTGCTACTTCACTATATATATATATATATATATATATATATATATATATATATATATATATATATATATATATATATATATATATATATATATATATATATATATATATATATATATATATAATATGTATGTAATTTTTTTTTTTTTTCAGCTGCTAGATTTTAAATGTGGTCTTTTATATTAATAGCTGTGTTTTGGGTGAACTATATGATTAGTAGCTTGTGATCTCGATATAAAGGAACTTGTGCTTCTGAGCTTGCAAGTTGGTGCAAGGAAACTAATGTATAGGTGAAAGATAATTATTGTTACTGAGACTCATGATAATCAACCGCTAATATACATTTTGATATTTTCAGTCACAGAGGTGTGTGTATGAAAAAAGTGTGTGTGTGTGTGTGTGTATATATATATATATATATATATATATATATATATATATATATATATATATATATATATATATATATATATATATATATATATAGGTTTGTACTAAATGCTTTGCTTTTGCTTATTTTCAGAGCTTTCACTGACAAATTTCTCATTTGACTTGTTCTTTAAGCAAATAAGATTGTTATTCTCAGCTTGAGTCTTGGCTCCAAGCAATCTTGCCCATCTGTGTTTCTCTACTCTGCTCAATACAGAAGTGCGGTATTGATTGGCGTGTGTTGCATGGGTCGATCATCCTGACAGCCAGAATTGCAGCAATCTGTCATTATCGACGGATGTCTTTCGAGCTCCGATCTTTCTCCCTTGCCTGTTCTGCCTTCTTTTGCTTCAGTTATAATTTAAGGTACATTTAGCTGAAATCTCTGATTGTTTTGTCATGGAATAGGTGCTTTATGTTTTTCACTCTCTCCTGTTTCCAATTTAATGGCATTATCATGTAATTAGAGTTTTAACGCTTTGCTGGGGATTGAAGAGTGGACAGTGTTCGAAGTAATGATTGGGCCCAAGGGAGGGAGAGTACAGACTTCATCTATTAGTTACCTGTTGATACCGTTGACATAAGTTCCACATTGTTCTGCAATGAATAATTCCAAAGCATGGCTTTAAATGCCTTTTGATTTGAGCCACTAGGGGTTGCATTTTAAATCTATGTATCTGTAGGTCCTCCATGTTTTCTTGCCTCCTCACTGTTAGTTTTGCAAGCATATGAGTAATTTGGTTGCTTCCCTTCCTAGATTTCATGTGCAGAGAAATGATTCCATAACCTTCTTCAGTAGTATAAGCTTTGTAAAGGTGCTGAATAAAGAAGAACCAGCTGTCGCTGTCTCATTGTCCTCACCTGGTGGCAGAAGTCATGTGAGAGAAAACACAATCATTAACTTGGCTTCTTTGAAGGAGTTGCAATTCTTTGGTCATGTGTAGTGCACTGTGGGAAGCGTGAGACCAAGCAGTACCAGGCCAAGCACTCCCAGTAGCAGCAGTCTGTAAAACAAAGCTTCAGCAGAGGGAAGAGGGCTGGCTGTATGTTTGACATGAAAATAATAATATTGAATTTTCACTGTAAAACATTAATAGCTGTAGTTTTTACAGCAAGTGAATCTCAAAAAAAAGAGCCACAAAAGTTAACAAGCTGGATCTTGATGTTTCTGGTAGCTTTGCATGCACCTGCTTTTTAAGTGTGGATTTTGTTTTTGCCTTTTGCTTGCTATTTAGACCTAGCTATACAGCTGGCTCTAAATCCAAACCCACTTAATGTATCATCTCTGCTGGGCATCTCGCTTCATTTTTGTTGTGCAGAGCACTTGTGTGGCAAATTGGTGGATAAATCACATTATGTATATAATAAATGGTAAAAAACAGCACTGAATAGGTAGTAATCTACAAGCTTCAGAGTTCTGTAATGTGCGAACCGCCTGACCTTTTGGATCTTGCTCAGATTATTATTATTATTATTATCATTTTTTTTTGTTTTGTACAGCTCAGATCACATTTTTCAGAGTGGAATCAAAGCCACGCCTCGGGTCCCACACCCGTTTGCCTTTTGCCAGATTTTTTTCCTGGCTTGTGTTTTGATATCCAATCTGTTAAAAAGTGTAACTCCCGCTTCGCCAGCTATAGCTACCATCCATCTGTTGGAGGACGATTGTGGAGACCTGGACCAAAAAAAAAAGGCGCCAAGCAGTTTCCCCATTGGCCTGCCAGTAGAGCAGAGTGAGAGAATGGAGCCATGAAGTGGGAATTGAAGCAGAGTTACCGTGGCTCCTGATTCCTCCTGATAAAGCCGCTGGGTTGCTGGGGTCAGCATATGGTTCAGTGTGATAGGGAAAGCTTGGGTCAGGGTCTTCTCTCTCAGTTTTGGCTTCCAGTGCAAACGCTGCTGAAACCTGGCTTGCACTCCCATTGTTTCATTGCACTCCAATCAAAGCAGCCAAATAGGAACAGGTCCTTTTTTGCTGTCCTAGCCAGCTTACACAATGGCTTCATTGTGCCTTCACAAATAGTTTGACCCACTGCGGCTTAGGGGTTGAGGAATAAGGGGGGTTTGAGGTGGGGGAAGCTTGCCTTCACTAATTGTTGCCTGTAGTTGTAAAAAGAGTCAGTTTGATCTAATCGCTACACTTCGTTTGTTTGCTGTAGCTTTTAGAAAGGCTTCTGGCCACTGTTTATTGTTTTATTAGAGAGCAGGGGAAAATTAAAAATGAGTTTTAATTGGTGATGTGCTGGAGCAGATTTCATAGAATTTTTATTGACTCTTCTGATAAATACTGCAGTCTGATTTTCAAGGTTTAATTATTTAGTGATAATGAATTGAATAATTACAGTATAGCAGACAAGGCCTGTAACTCCTATTTGCATATACTATCTGTGAACACAGGCTGCTGAAACAATACTAATAGTTTATGTAATTCACCTGTATTCCTTAAGACTTGGGGTCCTTTTCCCATTCAGATAGTACTTTGGGGGCCGGGCTGGGGAGGCTGGATTTACCCACAAGCTGGGGGAGATAGAATGTAGATCTGTAAAGACATTGTGTTTGATTCAAGGATATTTAGGGTGATTGCTGCATGAGCTGCAGGATATTTAGGCAAATCAACACAAGTGTATTCATGAGCTGTTCAAGTGGTTCAATCAACACAAGCGGTCCTCTATTCCATGATAATGTAAGAGCAGGTGTGCATTATTGCTTTTCAATAATGCCTTCTGAGTATTTCATTTAAAGTTTATTAGGGAACCAAAATATCATGAGAAATGCATGATGAAGTTGAAAAAGAAACATCATTTAGAATAATTATTAAATATACTGTGTACACAATTTTCAAGACTACTTATAGATGCTTTCTTAAGTTTTGAACCCTTTAAGTCCTTGTCCTTTAAATAAATAAAGGGTGGAGACCAAAGGGGGAAATCTATTCCATTACTTTTCAACACAGATTGAAATTATTTACAGATCAATATATGAATTTCAATATATATATATATATATATAATATATACTATTATATATATATATATATATATATATATATATATATATATATATATATATAAATTTCCATTGAGATGAAACACAGATTTTAAATATAGCTGGCAGGATACACCAGGTCCCATTCATTATAAGCTTGATTGTATTTAAGTCAAGATTAATAGTTGGAAATATGATGTTGAACTCCAGTCCCAGGCCTTGTGAGCCTCCCTGAGGCACAGTGCATTAGTCAGGCCAATCTGTTGCTAATCTCGAATGCTGTGACATTGGTTTTAATGACAGGTTATTGAGGCTTGTTACAGCTCATCCTGGTAATAAAATCACTTTTATGGCTTCTGATAGCAGGGACATTGAATAGGAAAAATAAACTGATTACAGTGCACTTGAACACACATTCATGTCTGTAATTACAGACTGTAAAATTCAAGAAATGTAATTCTTAATATTCAGGTTTTTGTATTTTTGCTGAAACTAAAACATGTTTTCTCTACAGTTAATGTTATTGCTCGTCTGCTATGTTTTTTAGATAAGCAAACGGCAATTGCTGAAAATTCTTGTAGTTTTAAGGTTAAAGTTGAGATTTATTATTGAGCATCTCTACAAGCAGCGTTCATAATGTGATGTAATTGTCCATCTCCGCCTCTGCTATTAACCATTTGAGTTTGTTCAGTGTTAAGGAAACTGGAAAAATCTAACAGTACCTTACACTTTGACCTGTGACCAATTATGGCTGCCATTTTGTGGTCTTATTACTTTTTTGTTGCGGACAGTAAACTCTTAGTTATATTTGTTTCATACTCGGTCTATTCCATTACTTTTCCACACAGATTGTTTGAAACAAACACAGGTTTGTTTCATAATTAGTGATCAAGTCAATTTGGGTAACTGTTTGTGTGCCCAAGAGCCTGACAACAATTCAATAGCGGTATCCTGATAGTTACACATAATTTATCTTTAGCTTAAGTTTTTGTTAGCAACAATCCAACGTTTGTTCTGTTTTGTTAAATTACTACAAGCAGCTTTTCATTTTAGATGAGAGGATGCTATGTGACATGCGTGGCTTTTCATTTTATTGCACATCATAGATGCCTTCGGTCTATCTTTTCTTTGTTTTCATTCTTCAGAATGTATATATATATAATTTTTTTTATCATACTAAAAAAGGTCTACTGAACACCATACCTTGAAAAGATCCCCAACAATCAAGAAGTAAACTATTACTTGGCACAATGTGTACAGTGGTGTGATGTACAAAGCCTGCAATTAATTAATCTAGCCATTAATTCATCTAACCATTCAGAGATTACTTGAAATTCAGTACCCTTGAGGTGCGGTCACAAATCCACTTACTTACAAAATAAACCCACTCTGTACTTGAACAGTTTTGATTCGTGTTTTTTGAACTTTTTTCAAAGGGATTAAAAAAGCAGCTTGTTTAGATAGCAGTTAGTCCTCCTGTGGTCTGCCAGCTTTTTCTCTTCCTGGCAAGCACCATGAGTGTGAAAAAATAGGAATGACAATTGGGAAGCTATCCATACCAGCATGTACAGAGTGGTGAATTAACACGCCACTGGGAATTTTTTTGGGACACACCAAGATACTTCACGTCTAATGTGCTAACAAGCTCATTTTTGGTATCTCTTCAGTCATCATTTTTCACTTTCATGAGAGCTTAGAGTTGAGTGCATCAGGCATAATGAAAAGCTCAGTAGGAGGGAGAAGCAATAACCCATTTTTTTTCCCTTTTCAGCCCAATAGAAAATTAGTTTCTGGTAATACACAAAGGCTGGCTTTTTTCTTCTATACAGGAGTGACTGCTGTGAACCAAAGGACTCTATTAACTACGTAGAAAAAACAGCAGCTGTGAAGTTTCTCTGAAAAGATACTTTCTTTTTGACAAGTAATGAAGAAAAAAAAAAACTGTTACATCTAGGCTAGAACCAGGGTTGAAGTGCATGGGATTTTTTTAATTTTTTTTTTTTTCTTGCAAAATGTAATTTATTTAAGCAGGGAACAGGATTTGTTGGTCTTGATAGTTAGCGTGATATAAAAATAAGTTGTGGCAAAATTATTATAATTTTCTGCAGCTGAGGGGTTTGCATTTTAAATCCAGACCCGACCGTTTCAATCACTGCTTGTGAATTATGTATTTTTCTTATGTTTTTTATTCTTTTTAACATTTGGCAAGTCATTTTAAGCTTTGCGTTTTTTGCCATCACTTAAATGTAGTAACTTCCTTTTTGGCTCCTTTTCTTTTGACAGTTCCAAGAAGTGCTGTTTTTGAAAAAGCTTGAAGGGCTTCAAAGCAGTGGGCGCAGCGTGACAGAAGAAAAAAAGTTCCAGAGTTTGGTTTGCGTATTTCTCGGTTCAGGCGGTACAGGAATCACAAGCCAGCGTGTTGGCTTCTTTCCTGATAATTGCATGCTACTGCCTGCTGTGGTAAAAGGAGGAAACACTTTCCCACACGCACAGCCAGGCATGTAGGACCGCATTCTGTGCCAAGAGGAAGAGAAGGCATTAGACCAATCGAAGGTACAGCTTTGGGCCTCTTGATAATGATGCCAGAGTGAGGGAGCTGAAACATTGAAACGCTTGTCAATAAAACTGTTCGGAGCTACAGAAGAGAGAAACATGACATCCTCTGAAACTAATTCCCAATCCTTATTCCTACAAAAGCCTGTCACTTCTTTACTTTCATCATGTCCTAGTCAGCGGGCTTAATTTTCAGAGTGGTGTGTACACAAGGGCTCGGAGATCCTCAAAGGACCTGTATGGGCACATTTCTGTTACCGTAAAGCCCAGTGGCTAGAGATGAATACAGCAAGACAAGTACATTACCTTTGATCATATCTTATTTTAGGTTGAATCACCTAAGATTCAGGAACATAGACCCATGACGTTGAAGTCCAATATTCCAAACAAGTGAGTTTCATGCGCACTTTCTAAACCTTTTCTAGTATTGACAAATAAAATAGTGTACGTTGCCATGGAAACTATTATAGAGCAGGATAAGGAAATCCTGAAAGGATTTGTGACTGTTCAATGTCATTTTCCGGTCCCCCAAGTCAAACTGCTTAGAGGAAAATCTGCAAAAAACACCTGATGCATTTTAATCACAATCAGATCAGGATTATTTGATCACTATTGTGTTGGCCAAGTGTACTCTTTGTACTTCACTAGCAGTAAGTCTTAGATAATTATCACAAATGAGCAGTGAAGTGACCACCATAATACAATGTGGTACATATGTAATGCTGCCTGTCTGGTACATTCAATCACTGCCAGATGCATGTCTGAGAAAGGCATGTAATTACAGTCTCTGATAATAGCAAGTTTTTGCAATTAGTGACATTTTCTGGTGACAAGATTCTTCCATGTATTGCCGCCTGCCCTTTGCCCAGGCGGAACCTGATTGTATGAACCTGCAATGCATTTTTGTTTTTTAGAAAGACAAAAGCTGAAAGGATTTTAAAAAAATATATTGTTTATTCAATTCACATGTACAACCCTATCCCCTTTTCTTAAGGTAATAGTGACACATCCATTTTTATATAATACCGTCACTTTTTTTTAAATTCACTTCCCTAAGCTGGAGTTTAAATTGCTGATAGCATTTGTACCTGCTGCTTGCTGAGGTTGGAGGGCAGTTCAGCTCATAGGGACAGAAAAGATGTGCCTTTATATTTCTTTAACAAACTGGGAAGCATACAAGATGAGGGTTAACTATAGAACAGTGATGCAGTCACCTGGGACTCTATAAATGGAAGTTAGTTGGACTTTTTAAATTGGTAGTGAATCGTAATGAGTTACAAGAATTATTCAGATGTTGGTTAAGCTGCAATAAACTATTTAGAGATCCTCCTTGACCTGGGTGCCAGCTACGAGGAGAGAGCACGCTACCTGGAAACCATTGTGCATCATCATCGAGAGCCCACCACCTTTGAAGACTATGCTGCTCAAGTCTTCTGTCCAGCCCCATTTCACCACCTACCAGCCAATGCAGGTAAGACATTCAAGTGCAAGCCAGTTTCCAATTGGCACAGTGATCAGAACATGCTAAAGGCATTTGATCACTCTGTATAAGAACACGTTGCCCTGGTCACAGTAAACAAACCTGAAATACTAATGGTACAAATAAAAATAAACCATCCCATTTTATAAAACAAATATTTGATCTATTGTATGCTAATTTTTACCATTCATTTAAAATGTTTAATGTATAGATGCCCCTTATAAATTGCATGAATCTAATAATGCCCTAAAATTCATGAGGAGGATATGCAGTAAAGTAATTGGCAAACAAAGTAACTTGTAGACTTGTGTGTCTATATATATATATATGTACAGTGGCTTGCGAAAGTATTGACCCCCCCCCCCCCCCCCCCCCCCCCCCCCCTTGGCGTTTTTCCTATTTTGTTGCCTTAAAACCTGGAATTAAAATGGATTTTTATTTGGATTTCATGTAATGGACATACACAAAATAGTCCAAATTGGTGAAGTGAAATGAAAAATAAATAACGGAAAAGTGGTGCGTGCATATGTATTCACCCCCTTTGCTATTAAGCCTCTAAATAAGATCTGGTGCAACCAATTGCCTTCAGAAGTCACATAATTAGTTAAATAAAGTCCACCTGTGTGCAATCTAAGTGTCACATGATCTCAGTATATATACAACTGTTCTGAAAGGCCCCAGAGTCTGCAACACCACTAAGCAAGGAACACCACCAAGCAAGCGGCACCATGAAGACCATGGAGCTCTTCAAACAGGTCAGGGACAAAGTTGTGGAGAAGTACAGATCAGGGTTGGGTTATAAAAAAATAACCGAAACTTTGAACATCCCATGGAGCACCATTAAAGCCATTATTAAAAAATGGAAAGAATATGGCACCACAACAAACCTGGCAAGAGGGGGCCGCCCACCAAAACTCACGGACCAGGCAAGTAGGGCATTAACACTATGTAACAAATTATTAGTATTTTTTTTTTTTTTTTTGTTCCTGGGTAGTAAGTGTTATTTCCTAATTGCTTATGCCTCAAAAGTGTAGAAAATGGCTATTATTGACTATAAAATGGCTATTATTCCCCACAAACTTTGCTTTTGTGATCAGGACAGTGATATTTCAAAATATCACTATTTCCAATGGGAAAACGGGCAAACAGTATTTACAGTATAATCGTAAATCTCGAAAAACTACTCACTTCTAAATCTTTTGTAGTCATTTTTGTATTACTTTAGTATAAATACATGTTAATTTGGATTCATATGTTGTTTTTTTCTGACTTTATGTGAACGAAAAGACCCACATTTGCCAGTTTTCCCATTGGAAATAGTGATATTTTGAAATATCACTGTCCTGGTCACAAAAGCAAAGTTTGTGGGGAATAATAGCCATTTTCTATACTTTTGAGGCATAAGCAATTAGGAAATAACACTTACTACCGAGCAACAAAAATTGTGTTACATAATGTAATCAGAGAGGCAACAAAGAGACCAAAGATAACCCTGAAGGAGCTGCAAAGCTCCACAGCAGAGATTGGAGTATCTGTCCATAGGACCACTTTAAGCCGTACACTCCACAGAGCTGGGCTTTACGGAAGAGTGGCCAGAAAAAAGCCATTGCTTAAAGAAAAAAATAAGCAAACATGTTTGGTGTTCGCCAAAAGGCATGTGGGAGACTCCTCAAACACATGGAAGAAGGTACTCTGGTCAGATGAGACTAAAACTGAGCATTTTGGCCATCAAGGAAAACGCTATGTCTGGCACAAACCCAACACCTCTCATCACCCCGAGAACACCATTGGCAGGGACTGTTAAACTGGTCAGAATTGAAGGAATGATGGATGGCGCTAAATACAGGGAAATTCTTGAGGGAAACCTGTTTCAGTCTTCCAGAGATTTGAAACTGGGACGGAGGTTCACCTTCCAGCAGGACAATGACCCTAAGCATACTGCTAAAGCAACACTCGAGTGGTTTAAGGGGAAACATTTAAATGTCTTCGAATGGCCTAGTCAAAGCCCAGACCTCAATCCAATTGAGAATCTGCGGTATGACTTAAAGATTGCTGTACACCAGCGGAACCCATCCAACTTGAAGGAGCTGGAGCAGTTTTGCCTTGAAGAATGGGCAAAAATCCCAGTGGCTAGATGTGCCAAGCTTATAGATACATATCCCAAGAGACTGGCAGCTGTAATTGCTGCAAAAGGTGGCTCTACAAAGTATTGACTTTGGGGGGGTGAATACTTATGCACGCTCAAGTTTTCTGTTTTTTTTGTCTTATTTCTTGTTTGTTTCATAATAAAAAATATTTTGCATCTTGAAAGTGGTAGGCATGTTGTGTAAATCAAATGATACAAACCCTCAAAAATCCATTTTAATTCCAGGTTGTAAGGCAACAAAATAGGAAAAATGCCAAGGGGGGTCAATACTTTCGCAAGCCACTGTATGTATGTATGTGTGTGTGTATATATGTTGTGTTTTTAAAGGTGCACTGATCATTTCTGATGTTTTGCTGTTTAACCGGGTGTTCTTACTGTAACCTACTATATTTTTCTACCTTGGAATATATAAGCTTTTAAATTGGGTGCCACTTTGGCATCCATTGATCTTACCTTGACGGAGTCCTGTACTCCTCTTGATTTATTGTATAGTGCTTGTGTTCAATATTACCATTTAAAAAGATACTCAGCAATTTTAAATGGTTCAAACTCGCCCCATTTCAGTGTTCTTTTCAGTAATTCATTTTTAGCCATTAAGAATCTTTCATTGAACGGTAAAGGGGGCATCGGAAGGCAAAAAGAAAATAGTACAAGTTGAAGAGAAAGCACTTTTTTTATGGTACGTTCAGTAAAGGCATCTTTTTGTAAAAGTTGTATCTCGGCTGTTGCATTTTTAAAAGCAATGCACCTTGGAAGAATTTGGTAGGACACTGTTAACAAATGGGCTTCCGGCTCTTTTCATTCCTTCTAATCAGTGATCTCTATTTTTATTTATTTATTTATTTATTTATCTATCTTATTTTCTACTTTTTAGATCATTAACTATCACTTGTGTATATCTTAAGGTAAGACCCAGCGGAAACAATAAGCTGCATCTTATTTGATTCTTACTTGTAACCAAGTCTCGCACTAAGTACATTTGTGCACTGTTTCTTAAACAACAAATAAAAAGCACTACCCTGTTGTCCACTTTGTGGTAGATGTGTACTAACGTGAGGCCTGCATGAACCTCTAAACCCCTGACTTTGGGTAGTGTTTCATTGTGCGTGGTTTAGGCATTGTTTTAACTGGTGTTTCACTGCTACTGCACTACTATTTTTCATTGACCCAATAACACCTCTGTGCTTCAGTATGTTTCTTGGCCTGGACTAGCAGCATTTTTCACCATTATGTTTTGTATCCTGTAATGTCTACTGTTGATGTTATGTGAGTAAAGACTTTTTATTTAATATAATCTTATCAGGGTGCCGAAGTGCCCCTGGTTATACATCGAATTTATCATAAAGAACCAGTGAGTTATGGGTATTATCTAATTTAGTTGTAACAAGGTTTTATCTCCAGAAGCTAAAATGAATACTTCAGAAATTAATGTCTGAAATTGGACTTGCTGTTGTTTTGTATTATAAGATTGTTATATAAAATTGTTTTCCCAATAACGAGTACATTTTAACAGAACAACCTCAAACTTAGTAGAACGTCCGAATTTGGGTAAATGGGTAAAACAATTAAGAAAAAAAAACAAAAAACAAAAAAACCTTAAAACATTCATTTCATTTAATGATATGTTTTTATAGCGAAAAGTCAGAAAAGTTGTTATTCTTGTATAACAGTGCATTAAAAACTTGTATATGTGAATTTTGAGTCAAATAGCTAACAGATTGTAATTGTATTTGCCTTATAGTTACCTCTCCCTATCTATTTCATGAAATCCATTTGCAGCTGCTTGCTAATGATCACTGAGGACATAGATGCTCAACAAGTGAAAACCAGTATGTTGACTCGTGTTTAAGTGAAGAGGTGTTTACAGAAGCAAAGTGTATTTCTAAACCTTACATTCTAACATATCAAAAGCTAACAAGAGTGCAATAAATCCATTGTTCTTTTCATGAATAATTTCAGAATCCCCTTACCCCTAGTTATATTTTTTAGTAGTTGAGTTAAAAGATGTGAAAACATATACTTAATAAATTAGGTTGAGAAACTAAGCGATCAAATGGAAGTTGAGATGCATCATTCAGTGCAAAATGATCATTTACTTCAGCCTGTAGTAATTTCTGACACTACTAGCTATTAAAGGCTATATCTTGTCATCTTTTTTGTTTGTTTTGTTTTTAAAGTGAAATCCCTAAGATAGAGAACATGCTTCTTATGATTGAAAATGTATTTAACTTTAGCAGTTAATTTTTTTCGAAGGGGTGGTGTAACCACGTGGAATGTCCACATACCATATGGTTGTATGGAAAGACACCTGTTGAATGTCTAAACTTCTGCCAGTACCACTGTTTACCACCAGACTAACAGACCCTATTAAAATGTATTTTTTTTTATTAGTCATCACTTTGTGCCACACAGAAATAACTTTAGAGTACACTCTCACAAAAATGATACTTGGTTGAAGTATTGTCCCAGTCCCAGTTTTTTATTTTATAAATGAGAATTTATTGAACGTTTTGGAGTAGCTGCTTTTCCTTGCTTCAGCTTTATACACCCAGGTACCTCTGCGTTAAAGGTTTGTATTTATACTAGAGGTATTTTATATGAGGGCAAGTAAACCATTGCTCTGCATACCAGTTAGCATCTCTGTGTGTTAACTGTGCATCATGTTATGACACAAGACATACCTAACCATTACTGTATGTCTGTGTTCTCTGCACATCTCTTGTTAATACCCTTTCAATCATTTGTCATATCTCACACCTGTTATCTTTTATCTTTCTGTTTTCTCTTTCCTATTTTTTGTTTTTCCCCCTCCTTTCCTTTCCTTTCCACCTCCTGTTTTTGCTTCCATATTTTTCTTCATTGTCAGCTAAAGAGAGAAACGCTGTAATATTTCTGCCCCTTTCCAAACCTCCACTAGAAAACATTGACTGCATCAAGGTAAAGGGCAAAGGCTTGAAACAGAAGGTCTTTCACGCTAGCTGTGCAAAAATGCCAGAAGTTCCTTCATTCTGTGTCTCTGTTTGTTGTTGTTGCTGCTGTTCCTCCTCCTCCTCCTCCTCCTGACTCCTCATCTCTTTTCTAGTTCCCTTTGTAGAATTTTAGCAGTTGAATTAGTTTGTTTAAAAAAAAAAAAAAAAAAAAAAAAAAAGTTAATGTATAACTTGTGGTTTTACTTGAACAAAAACACATGGCTCTGTAAATATAAAAGAGAGTATGTCATGCAAGCAGTAATAATGAACTGGATGTGTGCAGTTTTGTACTATACCACCCCATGGTGTGTAACGACAAAAGGTAAGCCAGGTGCCTTTAACACAAGACATGTACAGTCTGGAGGGTGGTATTACCCTTCTAAAATGGCTTTGAGATAATGAAATGGAAACAAATAGGCACAGCATTCTAACCATTAAAAAGCATGCTTTCAGTTTTGTAAATGAGCGCCCCCCCACAGGGGCTGGTGTCTCCATTCTCACTGCTCTGCTCTTTCTTCCTGTGCTGTCTCTGCAGGCTCGTGTCCCGACGATCAGCAAGTCGAAAATCAAGCAGCGCAGTTAGACGGGAACGGCTTCGCCTCACCAATGTCTCCCCGTGCTAGCAAGAGCCGCATGTCCATGAAACTGCGCCGCTCCTCCGGCTCTGCCAATAAATCCTGATGATCACAATTCAGCATGGACTTTAAACAAAAGACACACTCGTTACTGTTGAAAACAAGAACACTTGCTCTGCCCAACTGTGGTTTTATAATATTCACTTGTGTACAGAAAAAAAAAGAAAGCAAATGTATGTAAATTGTGTTCCTGCCACACACAAAGCAGCTCATCCATTCACACACACACGTTCTTTTATTGAAACACTGGAGTTTATGTCGCCCTGTGTATTTTTTATTTTAGATGTTGCTGCCTAATTTTGCTTTTAGTGCAATGAGTGCAGCCTTTTTTTCTCCACATGAATATAAATAATAGTAGTTGTACAAGATAATGGTCAAATATATAAATTGCATTCATTTTTGTTACGCTTGGTGGTACAGTATATAAAATACCTACAGTCTTTTGACTAGGTATGACAGAATACAAAATGCAGGTTTTATTTTTAGACATTGGGTTTTAAACAAATGCAGGCAGTAGTGAAGACAGATGCTCAGTTTCTGATGAATCCTTTTGGGTGCCAAACCATAGGCTCAGACATGTATTGTAATTCATTAAATTACAGGAATATCCAAGCATTTAAAAGGCTGCTTTGTTTATTCCACTAGTTGTACAGTAAAACGGTATGTAGGAGTGAGCAGTTCAGAGATTCCTACACTACAAATATGTGTTATAAAGAATGTTGTAATGTGACTGGCTTCCTTTTTATACAGTGAAAATGTGTGCAGATTATTAAGTTTTAAAACTTATATTGTAATAGTAAAACAAATAAATACGTACTGTATGGCCTTTAACATATCAAGTTAGTTTGTCAAAAAAAAAAAAAAAAAAAGTCTGGCATAACTTGCATTATCTTCTTCCTTTAAAACAGCTCTATTAGTGATCCTAGTCCCAGATGTAACTGCAGGTCAGGGCTGGGTTTGTGTTGGGGTGATTGCACAGCACCTGTGTGTATACTGAGACCTGCTGGCTTAAAGGGTTAGGCAATGGCAAGGACAGTTCAGTGAAGTCCCTGCTAGACGCTTGGCTGTTGTTTTTATACACAACCTTGCACACCTGTCCCACCTAGCTGAACTACAACCACAGTAAATCAGCTATTATGAGCTTCAAACCGGACTTTTAAATGAGAATCAAAACGATTTGCAATACCAATGTAACATAAATTGCCAATTTTAAGATTTTGTGATCTTTGGACAACATAACAATTTTCATTTCCCAAAGGTGTGTTTTTTTTAAAAATGTTTTTAAGTATCTGGTATCTCTTAAAGGGTTGAAAAGGGATCATTACCACGTGTGGTCTAATATATAATCCAGATTTAATTTAATTTTGTTACATTTTTAACACTTAGAATGCTAGTTGCTGTTTTATTTTGCAGGTGAATTATCACATTGGCATTTTATTCCCTATAATGTTAACTATTTGATTATTCCTGCTGAACAATTATTAACTCGTTCAGCACAAACTTACCTGAAAGATAACATGTAGTCTTAGTTTTCATGTCTGCAAACCAGTTTACTAGATTTCCTAGTGCAGTGTTAAAATAAACACAACCTATTTTTTAGTTGTTGTACGGAACTTATTTTAATGCTATTATTTGTTAAAATGGCAATACACTTAATGTAGATCAATATTTATTTGGATTTAATTTATGGATCGTTGTAACATATTCATAAAATCCACACAGATACTGCTCCATGCTCAAGCATGGTCTTAGCATTTCCCAGAACCCTTTCACACACAAAACGTTTTGGATTAGGTAGTGTTTTCTGACTTAAAAACTGCAAGTTTTAATCAGTTATTTACATTACTAATGTAAGGGTGTTAAAATCAGTTGAATTTTGGTATTGTAAAATGTCCTGGCATCTTGCATGAATACAATTATCAAAAGCTTTAGGTTCAATTTATATTAAAAATAATGTAGATAGTGGATGGACAAACCTAAAAGGAACAAAAATACTGGCAGCATTCTAAGGGTTAAATTGCTGAAGTAAAATGAAACGTCATGTTTTCAAAGCATTTCCTCCATTCTTAACTCCTATTTTTTTAAGGAGAAAAACCATGTTAATGTAACAACGACAAACAGTAAAAGAGGACTTCAGATATATTAGTTGTTTGGTTCTAGTTTTGCAAAATGAGCAGGTGTTTTACCACGTTAAAACAAACAGGAGTTAATTAAAGACTGGAGTAAACGATTTGAAAATATGTCCCGTTGTGTTCTATTTCTTGGGATGTGTGGACTTTGCAAAAAAGACTTGCTCACGTTTAGTAATGTATGTTCATGCAAACCAAATGCAGCATGATGCCAGTACTAACTGCATGTGTAAATATAAGTATATATATATATATATATATATATATATATATATATATATATATATATATATATATATATATATATATATATAATAAACGTATTGTCATAAATGTAGTATCTATACATTTGTAATGGCTATAAAGGAAGGAAAAGTGGATGTGCAATTTAATATGACAATAAAAAATATTCTTACCATCTGTGTTCCAAGTCTCTATATATATATATATATATATATATATATATATATATATATATATATATATATATATATATATATATATATATATATATATGTCTGTGTACATTATACAGTAGTTTTAGAGGTCGTTGATGGAGCTAATTTATCAACAACGAGCGAAACTTGCCTGGTCTTAAATGAAGCCATTCACACGAATATCTTAGCTCGAAATACCATAGTCTTGATGTTTTATTTGCCGGAGTTACCGTGAGGCTTGGTGTGTTGGTGTGCTGTGGGTATTGCTGGTTTTGTAAAATAAAATGTCTTTGGAAATGGGCAGGGGCAATTGGACCTATTTAATAATTAAGTAGAGGGTGTGAACCAGGGCGGACTGGAAATACCGAGGTTGCCGCTCCACTAATGACATAAACTGTACAGACATTTAATTAAAATAATAAAGTAAACGTTGTTTTTTTGTCGTTGCCCACAATGGGATAATCGACTATGGCAACAACTGCTTCTCCAAATAGTTGCACTTACCAAGTGAATTGACCAAAGGAAGATTTTGTATTTTAGTCGTACACATGTTTTGAGTCTTGTTTTGTAATGACCTAATGAACTGTTTCTCTCTCCGTTATTAATACTACAACTGAAAGTCATTTGTTTTTAAATATTGTGTTGAACTTGCTTGGGAAGTAAACACAAACTCGGTGAACAAACCGAACCCAAAGACGAAATCTTAAAATGTATATTTATTTATTGATATTAAGAAAATAGCTTCAAACTGACGTAAGAAGCATAATAAAATGCAGTTACAATTTCAGCAGTTTTAAGCCATAGCGGGTATAAATAATAATGCAATAACACAAATACCTTCATGTGTCACGTAATCGTTTTGAATACCTTTGTTCAACAATGTTATTATTTAGGAGATTAAATGTGCGAGAAATAAATGTGATACACACATTTTTACAATGCTATATACAGACCTTTCTTTATTCTTCTTCAAAACATGTCTTTAACACGGGAATTCTCGAATTAATAAATCCTATACCCTCAAAAATAACATGTTTGAACCTCTTCTTGGTGTAAACCCGGGATGCAGCATAACACCATCACAGATGCTTCTTTTGTATAGTAGTTAATAAATACATAGAGACTAAGTGATATATGAATGCCGTATTTAGATTAACAAAGTTACATACATAGGCCGTTTACAAAACAATCAGACTCATTATTTCCTGCAGGAAAATAACTTTATAGAACATCTTAAAAATATATACTGTACTACAACTATACATAACAAACACATTTAATTCCCATAGGAACTACGATACATATTTGTAAGACTTTATATATATTTTGGAAAGCTTGGACAGTCGCTAGGGTTTGAAATTAACTATTGCTTGATTTCTTTATAAAAACCATGACTATCAGAAATCTTAAATTGAGCTTGTTGAATTTCTTTGTTGCATACAACCCTATGAATTTAAATAAAATGTTAACTGCATTGTGCAACTGATTTTACCCCCTATGTAATCTGTACACAATTACTGGGTCACAATTTATGCAGACTTGATCCATATACACGATGTTTGTAATGAGTACATTTTTTAAATTCAAAATTTGTGCACTTTGCAATTAGCAACCTGGCCCGACCGCCATCTGCAGTAAGAGCACCTGTCTACTCTCAGTCGGGTGGCACTTGTTGATATGCCTTGTCAGTCCAGGAGAGCTGAAGAAGGTGGAAGGACAATGCTTGCAGGAAAAGATCTGCTGCTCTCCTTGCACGATGTCTGGTCTCTCCTGTGGGTTGCTGTTTTTCGCGGGGTTTACTGAGAGTCCTTCTCTCACAGCGTGCCACAGCCGGTGTTTGTCCCTAATGTCTGCTGAGGGGAAATGGACTCCGCATAGGTGACATGGAAAGGTGATATGCTCACTTTCTATATGGCTGTAGGACGACGACCTGACTGCTTCATGGGCGGCCAGGTGTTTTCGAAGGTAAGCCTGTCTGCGAAATTTCTTCTTACAGTAAGGGCATTCGAATTCCTCTTCTCTAACCTCTGAGGTCGGCGAGCGTGGCGGAACTGCAACATCTGTTGGCTCCGCGCAGCCCATGATCCTTGAGCTGTCCATGCACTTTGGGTGCTGATCAAAGAGAACAGATCTCTCCGCTGATATAAAATGCTGGCTCAGAAACGGGGAACTTTCCTGAGATCTTTGATGCTGCTGTTCTCCCTGGTGAGTGGCGTCTGTTTGGCGGTGCTGAATTAAGCACTGGGAGCTGTCCAGGGACGGGTGGTGCTGATCGTGTACTAAAAGATTCCTGGCGTTTTCTTTACCCTCTACTGACGGGTTGACTGTCTCAGGATGTATAAGCTGGTGCTGCTTTTTGCTGTCCTGGTTCTCTCCGTTGTTTGCAGGGCGTGGCTTGTGCCACCTACGGTGAGATGCTAGGTTGGCTGGGCAACTGAAAACTTTATCACACTCGGGGCATCGATACTCTACCCTGACAATGCGGGAGCACTTGTGCTGTGCTAATGAAAATGGGTCGGGGTATTCTTCTTTGCAGAGCTGACAAATAAACTCACCTAAAGGTTTCCTGTTGCCCGAACTGGATACAAGTTTAGATTCGGGACCACCTTTTTTTATTTTTATCCCAAGAATTGGTGAGGTGGTAACCTCGTCTTCAAAATTGAGTTTTCTCATTACTTTTGGTTTCTTGGCCACCGGCTTGCCCCTGCGGTCTGTAGAGTTCGCGAAAGAGCGTTTGATAGCATGATGGAGAGGGGAGTACAAGTGAACCGGCGTGTCCATTTTCATCTCTGACGCTGTGAAATGCGAGCGGTGCATTAGTAGTCTTTCCATAGGAGACATAGAGGAGGTTATGGAAAAAGACTCCGCTGACACAGGTGAGCTCAAACACCTTTCAAAGAATGTCTTCTTCAGTTCTGTGCCAACAGGCTTGATGGGACTGTAAGAGGCATCAACCCTCCCAGGAGAACCCTTCTCTGGTTCGCAGAGTTTAGTTTGGGACAGCTCGGCGATGACCACACTCTCCACCGTGTTCTCGGCGCTTTCTGGGAGATTTGGTTGTCCTGTTTCCACTAATACACTCTTCAGGGATTCTGGAATACTTCCTGGTGACGGTATTTCTGACCATATCTGGTTCGGGCACATGATCACCTGCACTTCTTGAGTCTGCAGTAGGTGACCCACATTTGGCGGTCTGCTGTCCTCAGTCCGCATCCTGTACGATGCAGAAGAAGCCCGCTTTTTCCTCTTGACTAAAAATCCTCTCGGCATGTCTTGCTCTTTACCGGAACGAACAGTAAACTGCTTTAAACTATCAAATGCAACCGCGCGTGCAGAGTGGAAGATGTTTTGTGGCGACAGACAGAGCGCGATCTGTTTTTATCTTTGGTCGTGCCCTTTGTTTTTTGTGAAGTCACTATTAGTGACAAAGCCCTATCCAATCATTATTCAGAACAGTCGTCAGGGAGGAGGAGCTAGGAGACTATATATCAATATAATTTGAGATTTTAAAAGTAAATGTTAAATGGAGACCGATATTTTATTTTCCATTGTTAAAGTGATACTTTGGTGTTGAGTTTTTAAGATTATGCAGCCCAATAAAGCCTTTAAAAATCATTAATTGATAAGCAGTTCTATAAGCAGTTGTCAATATCAGTTGTTTACCTTTGTTTATCGTTTATTTGTACACCTTGTGTAAATCTATGTATACAGCCTACCGAAGACGTATACTGCTCAGTACACAAATCTGCATACAATATTGTAGTTCTCATGTATTGTTCCTTGTCTAAAGTTATGCATAATGAACTGAATTCAATGTGTCTTAAAAACAATCATTGGTGTGATACTGTTGGTGTATAATACAGTTCACTAAACAGCTTTCCTTTTTGTGGAGATAGAAATGTCCTTTTTGAACATTGAGTTTGTAAACTCATTAATATGCATTCTGTTTTTAAGTTCATATGACAAATCAAGACATACTCATTTATTTCTATTAGAACTAAAGGTGAAGGGAACCGGTATATAACATATGAAATAATACAAGCACTATACAGAGACGATTGGCTACAGTCTGACTATGTTTGTGCTGAATCCTGTGTACATGACCTTGGGACTGGGATAACGTAATTTTCAATAGCGTCTGTGTTTAGAAATCTCTCATCATCTATGCACTTACAGCAGCACTCATCTCCATAAAGCTGCCTTTTTCCCCTTTGACTGAGTACAATGTATAGAAAATACATATGAGATGCAACCCTAGTTGACCTGTTTTTTTTAATACATATATAATTGTGTGAAGCATTCGCATCTACGTATGTTATTTAACAGTGCCAACTTTTTTTTTTTTTAATTAATGATGAACACAGTATATATAACAATAAGTGGATTTCTGTTGAGGATTTTTCAATATTAAAAATAACCCCAGAAAGCCAAAAAACTGTTTGTAAGACAAATGCAACTGCAGATTCAGATGAACCCATTCGGAAAAAACCCACCCTCATTTATTTATTTATTTATTTATTTTTATTTATTTAATTTTTTTTTTTTTTTTTTTTTTTTTTTTTTTTTTTTTTGCGAAATGGACGTCATATATTTCCGAATGTATGTTCTGCAATGCCATGATATCATGACCCTATTTGCATATTTGCACAAAGTAATACTGGATTATTTAATCAGAAACTCGTGAAAACATTGCATTCTGTGGAATTCATCAGCTGACACTGAATATGATCCATTTTAGCACAAAGTATATTGATTTCCTCACTGACACCCTGTCACATGGTTTTGGCAGATCTGCGGGCATGCCATAAAATGGAACTCTGCTTTGGAGAGTAGAACATTAGTATTTAGGTTACCATATGCTACTATCTAAAGCTGAGATAATCTTCACCAACAAAGTTCCATAAGGGGTGGATAGGCCGTCATTTTAATTAGTTTTAGATGCCAATCAAGACTTGAAGGTCTTGATTACATTCCTTAAAAACAAAACTGGATCTCATGGCTGTGGTACAAGTAGAAACGAACGAACTTCATCTAATTGAAATACACCCTAGTGGCGTACAACACAATCAGCCCCACCATAGACACGATGAATATTTATAATTCTGGCTGATTAACAAATCGCAAGATGGAAAATACTCCCTCGGTGTATCACCATTTGTTCATTCACTCATTGTTGGCCATGTTGACAGTATATTTTACTGTGTAATGGCCCTTCACTATCCACGTTTTCAATACTTCAGTCAGATAGCGAAATAAAGAGGGAGCACTGTATACTACAAAGCCACAACAGAATAAGAAACAGACTTCTTTCTTTGCAACTAAATACAATTTGCTTATTGAATGCAGTATATTTATTTAAAACTTTTTAGATTTATTACTTGCAGTATTTTGTAAAAGGGACACTTTTTGATGTTCTGCATTTGTGAACTAACATTGTTGATGTGAAATACAATATACAACAATGAAGCATAATTGACTTCCATCATCTGCAAGCTGAATTATTGTGTCACCATGATGTCACAGTGGTTTCCAGGTAACTCGACCCTGTAAAATAGCTTGAAGTAATTTGAAACCAGCTTGCTGGAATGGAGGCTTCTTGTGTCAACGCTGACCTTTAATCAAGGATGGGTAAATCTGCACCTAGATTTTATTTTATACTAGGCTGCAGGTGTTCTCAGTACTCAGCACTTTATTGAAACCAATAGTACCTATATCCATGACAAAAAGTTACACTTTAGAAATACATGTGGAATTCTATTCAGATGTCCTTGATGCGCATATTTCTCAACACTGTTACTTACCTACAGGCTTTGATCTAATCTTCTATTAAAATATTTTATTTTGGTCCTCTGCTCAGATTTACATGTAATCTTTGTGCAAAGTCTTCTAAACAAACAGTTTGCGTGTGTGATATTGTGAGGCACGGTGCTCTGCTAGCATTTAGCGTAATGAAACATTTGTAACAGGCTGCCTTCTTAATCTGTCCTCTTGATGCACTTTACATGATCTTTCATTACGGCAATTGGAGCGCTTGCTGCACAACATATAATGAATGTTAGATGTTAGATTAAGCAGTTTAATTCAAACTGCAAATCGACTTAATGTAATCTTCCTTTCAAACATCCATTAGCCAAAGACCCCTGTGTGAATATATTGGCTGGATTCTTGTAGATACCCCATTAAGAATTACAGGAATTCTCTTTTCCCAATCAGCATACAACCAGCAGGGACCCCTGGATGACAGCAAACAACAATGAGATATTAACATCATGACTATGCAAAGATCAGGTTTGATTTTGTATAATAAAGCATTACTGTCAAATACAGCACGCCACAGTAATGTATTCGTTTGAGATGTTTATCTTCCTAATTTCCCACAGAGATGCTAAATGATAGGCTACAAATATACTGAAACCCTACAGACTCCAGCTACCGAATGAATATATTACCGACGATGATAACAGTGCATTGTCTCAAAGCCCTAGATAAAACCATCTTTCCAAACAAAAGACAGCACAGAGATCGTTTGCGTTGCATTCTTGGAACTCGCATATACCGCGTTTCCGAATTAAAGAAATGCTACAGTAGCTAATGAATGATATAGTCGGATTCATTAAAAAGTAGCTGTAATTGAACGGCATGGGTCAATATTTAGATGAACAAATAAATAAAAAAGTGCTTTGTATGTCGAAACATTATTTAGACCTTATTTAAAAATATAAAGTGTCAACAAATCCATTGGAGTACAATGGTTTATGAAAATAGCGCTTTGTTCTCTTCTACATCGTTTAGATGTCAGTTTCCTATACCGTAGTGCTAGTTTATTGTAAATAATAACTAACATGATGAAGTTTGATTGTACTGCTTTTTCTTCACATCATATT
Source organism: Polyodon spathula (assembly GCF_017654505.1). Taxonomy (NCBI): domain Eukaryota; kingdom Metazoa; phylum Chordata; class Actinopteri; order Acipenseriformes; family Polyodontidae; genus Polyodon; species Polyodon spathula. The sequence continues at coordinate 7,988,288 of NC_054545.1, forward strand.
TCATAACCACATTAAAATGTGATTACACAATAATTTTAGTTGGGAGACAGCCCCCAATAAACCCTTAATAGATTTAAATCGTTGCTGTGAAACAGACCCTTTCTGGTTTCACAGAACAAATTATGGGAATAGCTATCCCAAGAGAATATCTGCTGCTATCTTCTCAGCAGAAGGCAAATTAAGCTATCTGCATTGAAAAGGACAGACTAAAGGCAATTTTCCCAATTGATAACCTTCCAGAGGGAGAAAGGGCAGTAAACTGCGATCCACCTCCCTACAGACCTGCAAGCCTCGATAAGCGATCAGAGTTACAACCACATTGAAACAAAGACAGTCGCTGGCTCATCTGTGGAGTAGCACAACGGATACTGACAAGTATCATTGAAACGTAAATTAACAGTCAAAGAGAACAGTGGAATTTCATTGCTTCCCAATGGATACTGACAAGTATCATTGAAAACTGGGTCAGTTTCTAAAGTGTAACTTTTGTCATGGATATAGGTTCTATTGGTTTCAATAAAGTGCTGAGTACTAAGAACACCTGGCAGCCTAGTATAAAATAAAATCTAGGTGCAGATTTACCCATCCTTGAAACATAATTATTGTGGGATATTTTCTCTGCATTTTTTAAAAGTCATTTTATATTTTAGGTATATACATTAATCAGATCAAATAGGAGTTTGAAATTAACATATTACAATTGGCTACCTATCGCAAGGTGAAGTGTCCCAGATTCAGCACCAAAACAACCGGCAAACTGCAATCGTTCCTTCTAGATGTGTTATATTGAAGGAAACTGCTTCTTTGGGTGCTAATTGAAGTTAGTGCAGTGAAACGATGGGAGTACTTCGCGTTGTCACACATATATAAAGATATCCACTCGCGTTTTCAACAAGCCAGTGCTAATAATAATAAGGAAACTGGGTTAGTGGTGTTTGGTGCCACAGTAGTAAAGGATTAGTTCCTGGCTCTGTGCACACAGAGTGTGCAATGCAACTAGGTTTTCTCAATAGGTGCCAATTAGAAGATTTGCAGTTTTTTTCTTTTGAAAAACAGACAAAGCTGTGCTCTACAAATTGCTTCTTTCATTGTGCCCTGAAAGGAAAGAAAGAAAGAAAACAAGCAATACTCCTACACCTCCCCACACCCCCTCCCTGCACCCGAATCGTATCAATCACGGAATAAAGACAGTAGTTACCACTCAGTGCGGTCACTTCACAGTATGACTACACCATAATTTCGAGTTTGCACATCTTCTGAAAGTTTCTGAATTTCTTGGTGCTCGTGTAGGCTTTGAGCAGTTGAGGGGTCATATAATTTCACTTGGAGAAAAAAAACTGCTATGCAGTAGAATCTTCAGAAAGCAGAGCAGCTTGTCAAAAATAAATGTATTGATCTTTTTATTTTCGTATCTTCCCCTTGAGCATGAGACTTCAAAGCCGCAAGACCCATAATCAACACATAGGAAGCCTGCGCTCATTTACTTTCAGAAGGCTAATTAGTGCTGTTTCTAATGTACCCGGTACTTCTTTGTTTCCCAGTTGGAAGGCTTCAGTGATTTAGCATTAGGTTTTGAGTGTTGGATGAGCCGTGATTTAGACGTTGTTGGGCGACGATTCAGCACTACAGGAGGCGGATAGCTCCAGCACCTACAAGTATTGGCAGGCAGAAGGACTGCAACTTGCATTAATTAAAAAAAAATAATAATGATTGCTAATTAGTGCTACTGTTGTCTCCCTCTGATCAGACAGTGGGACAGGTGAAGTAATGCTGCGTTGAGTGTGATCATTATATCGCTGAAAAAAAGAAACCGACAGAACTATCATGGTGTGTTTGTAACATATGCTTCTCCTAGTGGATGGTTTTGCCCTAGAGTGCAATTTGGTTTGTTGATTACTAACATGAATATGTGAAGATTTGAAATAACACAATTAAAAAAGACTACCCACGTGTTTTAAAACATAATCCAGAACCAAATCGTTTTGACACAGTATGCAGTAATCAAGGGTACAGTATGGGACTGTACTATTGATTGCATTTAACCATATAAACCACGTGTACTACAAGTAATGAACTGACTACTGTTCTTTAAAAAGAATTGTAGCAACCTATGGATCCATATAGACAAGAGTGTTATTTTTTATTCTGCGTGTCGTGTCATACTGAAACATGGAAGGGACACCATCAGTGAGTCATACAAAATGATTAAGGGGAAAGTGACCAACAACACTTCATTAATATTTGAATCAATGCTGCCCTCTAGCGTATGCTTAAAACTCCAGCGCTATTATTTTTCATACCATCTCTTCACTGTTTTTCAGTAGTTACTATTATTCACCACAAGCTGGTGATAAAAAGCACGACCTTGAAAGAAGTCACGTGACCGTGGCTTCCCCTTCTTTATGTTTATAGCCTCATCTGGAATGTAAACAAAGGGAATTGTTTTTTGACCCGGAAGTGTGCTAGTACATTCTTTATGTGCAGTCCGCTGATAGGGTAAACTACCAGTTAACCCAGTAAGAACCAGTATGCTAAAGTTTGTTTTGGGACTTATATACAGACATTTACCAGAATTACTGCCTTACACACACTCTCTTTGTAAATTACACAACAAAGCCTCGTTGCTGTGCTGTATAATATGTCGCATTTTACTTTTCCGAGTAACAAGTTAAAGAGTTATTTCCTGCTACGAATTGCACGTGTCTTTCCAAGGATGACATTGCTAAAAGAAAAAGCACGTGGCCCAATTTAGAGCTGAACGTTCTGTTATGATTGTGTCTGTTTTTGGAAACAAGTACATTGAACTATGTTTGTGCAGTATTTCAATATAACCAGAAAAAACTCGATTACACATAGCATTCATTAATACCCATTACACAATACCCGAAACCACACTGTAAAAACAGCTGAAATGAATTAAACATAACCCGTACGGGGCCAGTTTATTTAGTTACTAAAATAGAAACTGCTGTGCAAAGTATACACATGCTAAAAGTAGTTTATCATTTTCTATGATAAACATGGTATTTATGTGTAAAGCTGTAACACTTAACTTAGAGTATATGAAACTATTGATATTTATTTATTTATTTATAGCATGGTCTGGCATGCACTCTTGTAGGTGATTTGAACTCCTTCCAGTTCTGGTAATGCTGCAAAATCACAGAGGAGGGATACTCTAGTTCTTAAGTTGATGCACATGGGATGGTACAGGCAAAGCCAGGAACAGGAACAATCTACAACGCAGAGTCATTAGATGGGGTTGTCGTTTGTGATTGTGTACAAGAGCTAAACATGACATCACTTTTTTCGTTTAAAGTCAAAAGAGATTTGGAAATGTTTCTGAATTAACTAAGAAAGTTAAAGAAGTGTAAAAAAGTTTTTTTTTTGTCATTATAATTGAATTTAAGACACATTCTCAATGGTGCCCGTCGGAATGTTACAGTCACAGACAACAGTATTTGATTAGTTAGAAAAAGAGAAAAAACACAAAGTGGTTAATTTGGTGGTTATAATTTCTAATTGTTCTATTGAAAGATATCAAGTAGAGATACAGCTTTATAAGAATATAATAAGTGTTACATAACATGCATAAAATAAAACAAAATAACATGCAAAAACTAATTTCATACTTTGACAAAAGTATTTGAACAATCAACTTATTTTGTATGAAACATTAATTTCTAATTATATTGACAATTATCATGCTTCAAAACCAACTATAAAATAAATAATTGCATAATCATCAAATAGAGCAACGATCTCAAAATGGCAATGATACAACAAAGGAGAAACTGCCAGAAAAATAGCAGAAACACTCGGTTTATCGAAAATCATTGTGTGGGCCGTCATTGACAAACACACGACAACAGAACGACAGCAACTAGCGCCAGGTGCGGAAGACCAAGAACGAGTTCTGCAAAATCTGAAAGAAGAATCGTTCGATCAGCCCATCAAAATCCTTGAATTAATGACTAAGATCTGACACAATAATTGAGATAGATGGAAATTGTGTACGAATTAAATTAGTTTTTGCATGCTGTCTTTCATTTTATGCATTCATTCTCTGCTTTAATTTACCTCTTTCAATAGAGCAATTAGAAATGATAGAAATCACTTTTTTGTGATTTGTCTCATTTTTTAAAACTGCCCAAATACTTTTGCCTGCGACTGTATATATGTGAGTTGTGACTGTTGGTGGAGCAAAGAGAAAGCATCCATTAACTAAAACACAATATTTCTTATCTATCAGTGAAACTTGACAGCCAAAGACCATAAGTTACAAGCCAGAACCTGAAATGCTTCATATGAATACAATTAACACCTACAGACATGCACAACACAATTCTTAAATATGAGTCATTGTTAGGTAGGGGCACAGATAATGTAAAGCAGGTACTAATTCCTGGTGACAGTCAGTCTGGTGGCCAGACCACACCTTTACATTTGAAATAGTTACGTGCTTACTAATGTATTCTACATGAAACTTGCAACCACTGAGTCATTGCCCTTTAAATACGCTCATGAATTTACCTGGTCTGCTCTTTTGTGTATCAGTTTACATGCAGTTACGCTTTTGAGTCACAATTACCGAAAGACACCACACCATGTTCCATGTTAGATTTCTTTCATTGTTTTCCAGAGCCAGATTTTGTTTAAAACAGTGTGAGATGTAATTGATTTTAAATTGTGTTGCAGCATGTTTTGATTGTAAAAAAGGTTTTTGCTCCTAGTAACCACTATGAGTTTTCAAGGTCAGCCTATCATTTTTGGTAGATTACTGTGCTGCAGTACCTGCTTCTACACAACTAAGGGTTATTGAGACAGATGGAAATTGTGTTGGAGAATTATTGCCATGCAGCACTACCATAATTTCTTTTTTTTTTCCGCTGTACTATATTATAATGTAAAATAACATGGCTGGCAGTTGAGAATAACAGTAGATACATTTTTAGATGCAAAATGAAGTTGTAATTCATTGAAACAGACATGCTCTGCTTATTCGATGTGAGCAGGAATACAGTCCAGAAAAGTTCAGGTCTCATGAAGTGATGCTTTAGTTTCTTTGAATTAAAGATGCGACCAACAGACGAATCAAACTAGGCATTTAGAAGTTATAAGCCTCACAAGTTTTCATAGAAACAAACAAGAAAACGAAACAATATATTGTGTGCGCTCACTCACATATCATTATCAGAGTAAATAAATTCAGAAACCTTAACAAAAGTATAACACAGTTCCGATACGATAATACTAAATAATGCAAAATAGATAACTAAAGGTGATACAAGTGCAAAAGAAGATAGCTTGACATTTCCTCAAAAAATAAATCAGTTATAGAGCCGTTAAAGCTTGTCACTTGAAGAGTCCTACTGATGACAAGTGGGATTAAAGGAACAGAAAACCACAACAAAATGAACACACAATTAAAAACATTTTCACAAAAGACGGAAACTTAAACAAGGTTAGCTTACTAAAAGTAAAAAAGAAACTGACTACAGTATTGATACAGTATGAGCCATATACAAGTATAGCTAAAGAGACATATTTTGGATACACTGGTGGCCTGGTTGGAAGGAACAGGCTGGAAAGTAATTGGGGGGGGGATGGGTCTGGTAGCATTCTGCCTACCTGCAGTGTCTGCAGTTTGCTGACTTTACTGCCGGCATGGTCTCCCTACGCAATCATCGAGAAAATATTTCAATATTTTAAAGGCAAGGCATAAAAAACACAGTGGGGTTTCCTCAATACTCAGCCACTTAGGCATGATCTCCCTACACATTCATCAAGAAACTATTTAAACATGTAAAGGCTGTAGTTTCCTTAATCCTTAGTCACTTGGTCATGTGTCAATAGCTTTTACAGAAGATCTTGCTGGTTCTAATTCAGATTGTTATTGCTGTAGTGAGTTAGTTACTTGTTCTATACTGTATTGTAAAATAATGGTGATCACAAGACTTCAGTTCTAAAACTGTGCCATAAAGTGGCTTAATGTTCCCTTGGCTTAATAGTAACTACTGTCAATCAGTTTTAGACAGCTCACAACGCATATAAACCCAGAAAAAGGAGGATTATTTCTGAATATAACGAAATACTGAAGTTACATGCGCAAAAATTGTTCAATGAATGTTAAGCAATGCAATTTCAGTTTAGAGTCCTAATAACAACTTACTACATAGGTATTCCCCACCCCCAAAAAGTGTTGTGCAATAAGTCTAGTAAAACACTCAAAACTACAAGGTTGGCAACTCCACACAACTTTCCATCTGTGGTTTGAAATCCATAAACATCACTCAAACCATTGCCACACTACTAGTCTCCACTAGAGGGCAATCTGTAATGTCAACAGGGATAAGAACCGCCCGGATACAGTTGCTATGTTTAAAAATGTACTGAACCTTTCCCACATAAAATTACAGGCTTGTGTAAAATCAAAATGCCCAGAAACTTGCCAGTTTACTAACTGAGATTTCCCTGGAAAACAAAAAAATTGTTAGGTGGCGTTTTGATTGATAATATGAAATATCATTTTCTAGGCCTATAACCAGTATAGTACACCATATAGCCACTTTGGAAATAATCTGTCTAATTTTCCATTAAATGCAATGTTTTAAAGCTGCTGAAAATGTGACCAGTGAAGTACCACAGTGTTTACTGCAAAAGAAGAACCCATATGATGACTTAATTGCTTGCTGTAGGTTAAATTCCTTGCTCTGGTGAAGAAAATACCTTAGGATTTCTAATGAATACATTTCTTTTTTCTTGAACATTGTATTTTTGTCTAAGAAAGTAATGTATCCAGATTGTGCCCTTATTCCCATAGGCAATATACATTTCTGCAGAGAATGCCAAAACGTATTGTACAGAGTGCACACTATAACAAAATATGTTGTACCATTTATGATATATGTTGCACTGTAGAAGCAATACCTGTAAAAATTGTGTAAATCTTGAGAAAAATCCCCTTAAACTGAACTATAGCATCCTTTCTGAAGTTCACAGAACTTTTTTTTGTGGCGTTTCAATGTACTTTTTCCCCCAGTTTAAACAACTGCATAATGAAAAATGACCTACATTTATGAAAATGCATTTCCATCTTTTTCATTGTTTGCTCTATTGGAGGCAACCCTCTCTCAGGCTGTTCCTCTTTGAATGTGAGGGGAGAACAAGAGGTTATGTGGTGATTTTCACAAATCCCAGAATATTCCAGGAAGCTCTCCATTAAGATGCTACCTACTGTTCTCTGTTAGATTATAAAACCAGTTCCCCTGTTTCAACGTGGGGATTTTAGCATTAGGGTTATTAATAGTTCAACGGAAATCCTAATTCAAAGCCTTAGAATAAATGTGCAAGCTGCAAGCATTTTTAAACAAAATAAAGCTAAATCTATTAATTAAACAATAAGTATGGGATTGGTTGTTATAATATTGTGTTAAAAACCAATTCAAATAAGTAATTGCATTGAAGCAACACAAAGGGGAACGTTTATTTAAAAGTATAGCTATATAACTATACAGGAAAACAATTACTGTAGATACAATCAAACGTTTTAATAACAAGTTTGCAACTATAAAACTTTGGTCTTTTTTCTTTTTTCTTTCTTTTTTTTTTTTTTACAGTATCTGCAAACTGATTGGGTGTTGCTTTTATACCCACAATTTTTAAATACAGGATATCATATTCTTATAGCAAGTTTTAAATACTCTGATGCATATTTTGTGGACCTTTGTATCTATTCATAAAACGTTCCCGAGTTTTAATTAAACGGGCCTTTGCATTAGGAAACAAAAAGCTCAAAACTTATGTAGGCAACCAAAATCTTATTTCAAAACTAATAATTAGGGATTTTCTCCACTTAAAAAAACCCCAAGGGCTGATCCTTCCCCCGATTGCTGTACAGCAAATCTGCAGCTCATTATGTGTCACTGGAAATTCCGAAACCCCGCCCCTAAAGCATAGTTCTATATAGAGGATTGACTCGTTGAAGGGAACAGTACGCAGACAAGAGCTCGTTTTGTTTAGTAGCAGTTAAGATAGTACATTACAAAACTAAAATGGAAGGGTCTGTAGCTTTTAACGACAACCAAAGGGATTACTTTGTGGACGATCTGGATTTGAAACATGGAAAGTACATGCATTGCACGGAAGACAGGCTGGATAGTGGATTGGATTCTATGAAAGAGGGGGAATATCAAGATATATTGAAGGACATGGAAGAATTAAAACTGGCGGAGTCAAAAAGGGAATGCATTCAGGAACCCTGGAAAGAACAAATGACTGAGGACAGAGACACGTAAGTCAAATTAAACTGATTATAAAGTGTTAAATGTTATCAAAGCGGTCAAAATGCACAAAAAATGTTTCGATCGTTTAAAGAAATATATTTAGACTTGGCAGAACAGTTACAAGTATGTGATAGATATGAGCATGTTTTTCTTTTGCATACGAGAGGATTACTTTTTGTTATTAAGTAGTCTGTGATGTGCAGACGTTTAAGTTTCGAAATAAATATGCAGTAAACTTTTTTAAATATTGCAATTAAAGCTATTTATAGCAAATACATATACAATTAAGTTATTTTCTACAAATACTAATTTAAAAAACAAAACAAAACAAAAACATATCGGGCGTTAACAGGGAACTTTTGAGTAAACAAAAGACTCTTGGAGAGAACATTGTGTTCTCTCACGGGGCCAGTGTGGGCGGCGCTTGTGTAAACGTTTTGTAGCTCTGGAAAGTCCCTGGCTCTCTGCCAGGAACAGCTCGTCTCGCTGATAACGCGCATATGTGTCAGAGTGCTACTAGTGGAAATAACCCAAAAAAAAAAAAAAAAAAAACCCAGCATTGCGAAACGCCCAGTTGTTCCTTCAGCGAATTTTTTTTGTTTTACCTTCTCATTCTGTGAATCTGTATAACTCAAAAATGCTCTTTTTTGGTCATCCAGGTTGCTCCATTTGGCGATTATCCACGAAGCAAAAGAATGTGTACAGCAGATTATTGAAAGATCACGGAACGACCCATACCTGAATTCCCAGAATAACCAGAGACAGGTAAATATCAGAAAGAATATATACTAGATAAAATGTAACATGAAATTATAATACAATGCGACAGCATACCGTAATAGATAATGTCTATTAGAAGCAATGCCTAATAATTGGATGCACTTAAATTTGTTGTGCATTGATAAATATATTTAAATCTATGTTTTATTTCCCCTCTAGACACCTCTTCACCTGGCAGTAATTACTGACCAGCCAATGGTGGTGGCTGCCTTGCTGCAAGCGGGGTGTGACCCCATGGTGGCAGACCAGTCTGGGAACACCGCCCTCCACATTGCCTGCAGGCAGGGCTCCATGTCTTGCTTCAGTGTTTTGGTCCAGTTCTGCAGCACAGAGCATCTAGCCTACATCCTCAGCTGTGCCAATTACGATGGTAAGAATCAGCGTTATTATTAATGCAGCATAGTAATTGCAAACAACATAGTCTATACACAGCATTCGTAAATCTGTTGACTAAAGGAAATAAAGTGAATATACTCTTGCAAAGATACATGCATGGATGATTGGTATTGCCCATTCAAATCTCTTGGCTTCAGTTTTGATACTCGTTTTAAGGGATTCTTAGCATGAAATAGCTGATGAATTTCCTTCTTTGTTCTTTTCCAACAGGACACAACTGTCTCCATCTGGTGTCCCTCCATGGCTATCTCCACTTGGTGGAACGCCTCATTCAGCTGGGTGCCGATGTTAATGCTCAGGAGCAGTGCAGTGGCCGGACGGCTCTCCATTTGGCTGTGGACTTGCAGAACCCATCTCTAGTAAATCTTCTCATCGAGAAAGGAGCTAATGTGAACAGCTTGACCTATGGAGGCTTCACCCCATATCACCTGACCTACGGCAGACAGAGCGCAGAGATCCAGCAGCAGCTGTACAAACTGACTGCACCAGAGTTACGGGAGCTGCCCGAGAGCGATGAAGAGGAGGAGGACTATGCAGAGGAAGGGAGCTTCTCTGAAGATGATGATGTAAGTTGACAATAGAGCATTAATATCATCAAATAATGACACGCTCCAGAAATAGTTCTGTGAGTTGTGGCTGAGCCAGACAGGGACTCCCCAAAGCAGAACTTAAGTGGCACCCTCTCATGACCATGATTTCAGAGTTAGTTACATAGTAATATAGCAGTGTCTCTTTACCACAAAGAACACTTTGCAAGTGTAAGTAGTGTTTCCTTCCATTTCCATTTAGATTGCTTTAGCAGAGCAGTGTATTAAGATTGGCATAAACATAAAATGGTAATTGAAAGTTTTAAAATCCATCCACTTCATGTGTTGGTCAGCAAAGTACAGTAACTTCAAGTAAAATGATGTAATTAACATATGATCTCTTGTTTCTTTCCAGATGTATGATGACATTCAGTTGGTTGGGTGTTAGTGGTGGTCGTGGATAATTGCTGAAATCCGGCTCTCAACAGGACTTCCAAAGAAATGAGGAGGAAAAGTCAAGCTATTTGGCGGGTCCCAGAACAGGGTCTGGCCACCAATGATTGCCAATCAGCAGCCACTGCAGGCAACAGCCAGGTGGTGACCGGGGCAGATGGAGCAGAGTCCAGCAGGACAGCACAGACTTTCTACTCAGCCGAGGGGAATTATGACGGAGACATTGAACAGTGAGGAAAAACCGCTGCAGCAAGAACAGTGGAACAGGTGCCTGAAATCCCAAAGGACATTCTGATTTTCTATGCATCATTTCATTTGCATATTCATGGTATCTATTGTAATATACATGTACAGAGAGGAATATAGTTTTGTGAAAAAGAAAAAAAAAATCCAAGAAAAAAGTTATATTTTCATACTGACAAATGTAAATAATGTATATTTGTTTAACACTATTAAAACCTTGTCCTGAATTGATTTCCGTGTGTTATATCTATGGGCTTTATTTAAACATACATGAGTGATTTAAGAAAATAAAATGTTTAAAGTGAAATATGTCTTTGTGATTATTACTTTAAAAGGGTGAGGGTTTTTTCTCAGAATTGAGTCAAAATGGAAACATGTGCTCAGCCCATTTTGGATGGCTGTCTTCCACACACTGGCATTATGGTAGTAATGTTTGGTAACAGCAAAGGCTAGAGCTCAGATATTTCATAATAAATGTCTACACATTCATTATATAGTATGATTCCATTGACAAGTTAGAATGGAGAAAGAAAAAGAAAGCCCAATACAGTCCTCCATTTATTTAGTGTATCTTAGAAACAGACCCATTGAGGCAGCACCTTTTAAAGCTTTCACCAGAAAGAATAGGTCCACAAGCAATTTACATGACTCATAGAATATTATACATGTCTTTCCTCTTGGGAATTACGCTGGAATTGCAAAAACTTGCAACAAAATGATTTCATTTCCATACTCAAGGTTGGGAAATTCACGTAAGAGATTTCCTATAAATTAGTCAGGAGGAAATCCCCTTCCAGATTCCACGTCTTTAAACACCCTTGAGAAACCAGGAGCTTTTGTTTTACCCCAGAATTCATGATGTGGTTGATAATTACACAATCATTTGTGTTTCTTACTTTAAAATGCAATGCTGCTGGCTCTCCACCAAGAAAGTAAGCCAAGCTTGTTTTTCACAAGAACTTGTGGGAATTTTTAAACATATCATGGTAATTCCTTGGTTTTTGTTTTTTAATTGGACAAATGTTTAGTGCCACAAAATGTATGCTTATTTACTGTACATATTATACACTTCAAGGTTAAATAAAAAAAAAGGCCCACAAAATCCACTGTATTAATATAGAGAACTATATGCAAGTCAGCAAATTCAAAATGAAGAACTGGATTTTAAAAAACAAACATTTGTTTACAGTAGAAAGAGGATCTGCAGTTATACTAGGATTGCAAAATAAAGCATTTCTGGTAATAGGGGGATTCCTGTGAACTGAAAACAACAGCAAATTTAGGTGAAAACAGAACAGAACAAAAACAAAGTATCCGCAGGGATATGTAAGTGGAATGGGACCTCTTACATAACAGTATGTAAAAAGATCTGTATAATTGACATGGCCATTGGTTAAAACTATACTGCAATGATTAAAGCTTTTTTATTATATATATATATATATATGATGCTTGTGTACCAAATAAAGTATGTTAAAAATACAACAAAACGTTAGGTCTTTATCATCTCTATAATCACATGACTACAATATGTCAGGCATCTTACTTCACAGGTGAAGGGTGTCATTAGATAACACTGGAATTTGAAGTTGGCATCTAAAAAGGTTATAGTATTGCAGTAAAAATATATATTGCATTGGTCAGGAAAAGGTGCTGCACTCATATACATGCCCCCCCAATATGTGAAGCCTTTTCTTGAAAGTTGCAGTATACAAGTGGAAAACACAATGATCTCTCTGCTAGGTTACAGAACAAGTCAACAGAATTTAATACAGGTCCGATTTTTCTCTTTTTATTAGAAGATACTTAATGTTGTGGAAAACTGAGGCTTGGTGGAAGGTTGCTGGTTCATTTAGTCTTGGCTACCAGCAGTACTTATTAGACACTGTGAATAGATTAAAAGACAAGTGGTCAAAAAAGGCATGATGTACACTTGCCTTTGTACATTATAAATATCACATGAATAAAAATAGTGTCCAGCCCACACAGAGCAGGAAACCCCACAAAGCAAAGGTCAGGAATAGCAAGTGGTGGGTGGGGGCATAAAGACACCCTAAGTGTGACTGATACAGCCGCCCTGGGTATGCCAGCTAGCAGCAGTCCCTTACACATCAACCCACACCGCTGGATAATTTGTTGCAAATGTTTTTGACCCCACAAACTAGAAAGGGAATTCAGGATTTCTATTCATCTTTACATAGGTACCAAATGTGGAAGGCAGTACATGTACCTATGCATAATGCAATATATTTATAGGCACTGCAGAAAAATGATAAAATCATGAATACATTTTTCCCAGCTTGTAACTCACTCAAACTAGTGACACAGATCTGTTGCAATACATTTTAGAGCATTACTAATTACAGTAAAACATCTTACTGTGGGTGTTTTTGGGGTATTTTTTAAAACATGTTTTTCCTTTCCTGGGTTTGTTTATTCAGCTCGTCTATGACTGGTTTATTTTTTGTTGGTGCTGAGAATTTCCCAGGATTGTTAACACCCCAAGTCCCCTTACTAAAATTGTAAGAATTCTCATCTGTCTCAATAAAGCAGACATGCTCTATATATTAACTAATGTCAGCCGCTTTCTCCCACCAACGTCATGCAGTAATGAGAATTAGTCATTACAGTAACCCGTGTTCCCATCCAGGGACAGGAAATGCGTAACAATAAAAAGTACAATTGATGCAGCTTGATGAGTCTCATTAGCTTGCATTGGATCACACGCTTCAGGCAGCATTAAGTTAGAGGTAAGAAAGATGTGTGACAGAGAAAGAGGATGATCTGAAAAATAAAGGTCTGCAATGTTTGATACGATGAAGGAGACTGGCAACTGTACTGTAGTTCTGCATGAACCAACACAGTATCATATTCAGGTAGGCAATGCTGACAGGAGATCAGAGTTACCGAACAGTCCTGTGCTGAACACAGGAGATCAGAGTTACCGAACAGTCCTGTGCTGAACACAGGAGATCAGAGTTATCGAACAGTCCTGTGCTGAACATTCGTATTTCATTGCATGCAATACATTCAAAACACTTTAAAGGACAAAATTATTACACAATGTGAAACATACAACTTAACATGATGGATAATGTATTTACTAATGTAACTGAAACCAAAGAATAAACATGTGCCAGGCCATTTTTAATGGTCTATAATTTAAAAAAATACATCTTTGCAAGTGTAACCAGCTTGGCTTAAGTATGCTGTATACATTTATTTTGCCACCACCTGCTGTATACTTGAGATGCTAGTCAATATATGAATGCAACTTTTAACCTCACAGCCCCCTATAACATGATATATCACTTTGAAAATAAATGAACAAGCATGTTAGTAAAATACATCCCCTGCCACAACAGCCAATTCAAATTTAGAGCCATCAGTGTGATGACAAAGTTGAAGACCATACTGTAGAATAGGAAATGGCAATGAATATTTAAGACCTAAATGTCATAAGGTACATGGCAAGTGTTTTTTCGTGATACATGTAAAAAAGTTTGAAGGAGGATAACAAGGACAGATGTACATGCATGAATTGAAGAAACTAATGCCTAGAAATAAAAAGAAAAATAACACACACACGCACGCACACATGCACGCTTCTGGACTAATTTGGTGATTTTTTAATTTATGGAACTAATGAATAAGGCTCTATTTTACTGATCATCTGCTCTGCAAATAAACATGTCATGTGACTATTTGCGTAAGTCTCTTAATCAGACAGGAAATACAGATGATAACTGATTCTCTTTTCCTCTGAAATAAAGCCCCACTTGAATTCCCCCTGCCTTAACTTTGTGTAACCATCAAAGAAGCATTTTTTACATTTGACTTGGTAAAAAGGGGACATGTTGTATTTTTTTTAAACCATAGATTTATCAGCAGGAAGTAAGAGGGACATTGTAATGTGTATTATTTATAGAACTACCAGTACTTTGAATTGAATGTTTCAAATGTCCAGGAAGTGTTTTAACAGGTATTTATTTAGAGTGTGACAAATCCAGTTTTTGGAGGGGTTCAATTACAATGTTTGGAGGAACTGCTGTCAGTGGCACTGGAACAATATTTAAAGTGGGGGTGCTGAAAGCCATTGAACAAAACTGTAACCCCCTTTATATGTTGGAAGTCATGCAAAGCCCTTGACTGCTGTAGCCACTAAAAAAAGATCCTCTATACATTTTTCAACCCTAGTCATCATTTCAAATATGGTGCTAACTCACACTTGGCTCAGTCCTAATACAGGTAATTAAAACATGGCTAAGTTCCCTTCTGCATGTGATTGGGGGCTGCATACAAGATATTGAATGTAATCTATACTACAGCTTATGTGGACCCTTACATGAAATGGAATGCTTCTCTTGGAACCAGTAGTTGAAGTCTTTCTTAGCTCGAAGGTGATACTGTTTTTTAAAGGTTGGTGGTTTTTTTTACTGTGGCTGCTCCGGTCAGACTTTGGTAGGTCTTATTTTTGAAGCTGGTCACCTTGGAGGTCAGTGGGCATTCAGAGAGCTGATTGGGGCCAGCTGCAGGAAGAGATAGCCTCAAAAGGTGACACATACTTGAACAAAATGACTATGTTGACCTGGAGACGGTTATACTAGGTTGTCCGAGCAAAAAAATAAAATAAATAAATAAATAAATAACTGCTGGTTTGTGATGTTTAGGGGGAAGGGGTATTTGTTGTTTGTTAAACTGTATAACCCTAGCAACTCTCAGGAAAGAGGTGTTAAGTTGTTTATTGCTAGTTTTATATCATTACAATTATTTATTCCTCTCTGAAAACGTGCCTTATTTAATGTACTAGGGCCTGTTTCTAACTGGGCCCAGTTTACTGGATTGTATCAGTTCAGACAGCTTTTAAACACCAGACAGCATTTAAACACAAGATGATTTCTTCTTTTCAAAATAACTGAAAAAAAATGCATTAAAAATACTCTGGGTTTAAGTTTCTATAAGTGAATGGGAGAAACCAATTTATTACACTTGACATGAAGGTGCTTCTAGTCTGTATCCCTGAAGCCACTATTGAATCTTCTGGCATATCTTCCTACTGGTAGAACTGGGATTGACTCAGCCAAGCTAGACTCGGTGAACAAGTCTTGAACTAGAAACAACCCAGACAACACAAAAAGATTAGTCACAGTGCACTCCTGCACCATTATCAGTTCACCTATTGTAACCTCAAAACAGTTACAGTTGATTAAGCCATTTGTATTTATTTATTTTAATAAATAAACATTTGTTTTGGTTATAACGACGGTGACAATACCACAGTTTATGTGCATGTGTGTCCCGGTGTGTGAGCGAGTGCTTGTGTGTTTTGATGGATTTTTTGTTTTGTTTTGTGTGTGTTTTGGATGCTGAAGGGCTTGGCTAAACAGAGAAAGACGTTTCAGATTTTACACGCTACTTCCACTGTCCCTACATTACAGGAAAGGGACGCTGCGGAAGCAAACAATTTCCTTCCTCAGAAATGAGAAGTAGTTTTAAAAATAAAGGTGCTGAAAAACTACCTTTCGTGGCCCGTGCAGATATATATCGGTATATTTTTACAGGATCTGTACCGGGATCGGGTAGCCAAAATTGGACCAGTTAAAGAGCACTGGTTCTACAAAAGAAACAAAGAAACAGGGTTCTGGTGAAGAAAAGGAGAGACATAAATGTTTTAATTGTTTTTTTGTTTTATTTTTTTTACACTCACCTTTACGCAGTACAAGTGGGTTGTCTATCTGCGGTAATAATACATTGTCGAGTAATGTAGAATTACTAAGTTTTGTGTGTGTTCTTTTCTTCATTTTTAAAAGCTAATACGTATTTCTGTTGAGAAAAAAAATAAAAAAATATAACAAGGAACTCAATATCTAACAAAAGGAACTAACAAAAACTCAAAAAAGTTTACTATTTGTTTTTTAATTGAACTGGAGCAGAATGTCTCACACACACACATATATATATATACCAAAAAGACAAACCCTTGCTGTAATTAATGGGGGAAGATGGCAACTCCCTTTACCCGATTTCCTCTTGACTTATTTTCATTGTTTAAATACTTGCCCAGTACTGTAAAAAAAAAAAAAAAAAAAGTCACACGATTCTAACACTAGAGCATAGCCAACACCTTAAGTGTTAGTGTGAGGTTTGCGGAACGCTCCTTTTAAAACTACAGAAATGGTCAATACCGGGTACTAACCACAATTCCTGGAAAATTTTAAAATGCAGTTTCCCTGTTCAGAACTGTTCCAGTAAAACATGCTTCACAGTGACATGACTTGCATTTCATTATGCCTGTAGTATTTACAAACTGGTGGCTTTTCAGCTTTTCATTTTCATAAAACTAGGCTACAAAGAGCCTAATGTGTATGCAAGTCATGGTGATAAACAGTACTAACAACTAGAGTGCTATTTACATTGTAAATAATACATATCAAGTTCAGTATATACTCTGCTTCATCGGATTAAGGAAAAACAACCTGATATTTCTCAGCAGATGGGAAGGAAGCTAGAATAACCGCAACTTCCATATTTACATGTATGTCAGCAGCCAATTTCAAATACATATGACAATGTACTGTCACTGTTCAAAATGGTAACATATTTGAGATAATGTCTGAATAAGGTGTTAAGAATAATTCAATCAATAAAATAAAGACAGTAGCAGCATACATTTAGAAGGTGGGGCTACCTATACAATTTCTAAGACAACACACTTATTTTTAAGAAACAAATCACACAAAATATTACCTTTTGTTTTATTTCAAAGAAAAAAAGAAGGCATATTTTTCCAAAAACCTCAGCTTTATTTGAACAGGGTAAATGTACAGCAAACAATGGGCATACAGATCTCAACCTGCATTCTATATTCTTAAACAGTGCTCCAAGGAGCATACTCCCAGTCCACTTTCAATCTCTCTCTGCTAGGGACACCAGGTGCGTATCAATCTCTGCTTCTGAAAGAATCCTGGAAAACAGAAGAGACGCCAAACATCTTGTACTGGTTTATGTAATTTAGATAAATATGAACCATAAAATCCTGACTCAGGAAAGTATAAACATTAGTAAGAAATATAAAACCCAAAACATTCAGCCATTTTCACATTCAGTAATCCTGGCAAGATAAACAAACTTTAAGAAGACTTGGTTGTTACACTTTTAAAAACTGAAACCAACCCTTTACGACACTATTATTAAACCTGCCAAAAATCCCCTTTTTCATTAATAGCCTTTGTTTTATATAGCCAAATGAAAGTGAAATGTTTGTGGTGACTTGAACTTGGCCCACAATACTACAAACAAAAATGACAAACTAAAGTTTGTATTAGTAGTTCATCACAACACAAAAAGAATGTTCTCCTCGTCAAAAAGCTGCTTTTTTTTTATGGAAGACTCACTCACCTGAATTTGGCGTTCTCTGTTGTCACAACGCCAATTTCTAGCTCGGAGGGCTTGAAGTCAATAGACAGGACTGTTGACAGGCAGGTTATTGCGGTCTGCAGGACAAAAATAATATTCTCTCATAACATGATCTGTAATGTAAGTTTACAAAACCTAGACCAATTTACTAATCACTTCAATGAACAAAAGCAAAATATCCTCTTTGGAACACTGAAATGTGAGGGCTACTTCAGAATATATAGACAAACAGACAGACATGTGTACAATGTCACGCAACACCGCATTTGATTGAAAATATGGTTGCAAGAGGCTCCCGAGTGGCAGATCTGGTAAAGGCGCTCTGCGTGGATGCACCACATAGCTTCGAGGTTGGCGGTTCAAGTCCAGACTTATGTCGGCCAGGGTGTCCTTGGCTCACTGCGCACCAGCGACCCCTGTAGTGTCACCAGGCGCCTGCGGGCTTGCCTGTAAGCTGCCCAGAGCAGCGTTGTCCTCAGACACTGTAGCTGCGAGGTGGCTGCACGGTGCGTCTACAGTGTCAAAAGAAAAGCGGCTGGCTGAAGGCACACGCTTCGGAGGACAGCGTGTGTTAGTCTTCTCCACTCGAGAGTAGGTGCGGAGGTGGTATCAGTGAGCAAAATTAACTGCACTTGAAATCTGCATGTCCCAGTCTGATCACAGGCATTTTTAAAACACAAAAGCAAGGCGTCTTCAACATCAGGATATTCAGCAAATTGGAAACGCTGACAACTTGCATGCATAGTTTGTTTTTCATAGGCCTGTGTTATTGTACCATTTTTTCAGAATAACTGACAGTGTTTGCAGGAATGTTGAAATCTACAACATCTTTCTTTTTCTTGTATGGTGGTGCACTACCCACTGCTTCCAACACTTACACTTTAGCTGCACATAATGCATATTTCTTGGCACTGGCATGAAAATGACATTGATGTGTGAGCACTATAGCAACAAAACCTGTGACTGACCACTCTAAATGCATCATAGGATCTGTAGTCCCAAAACAGCACTAAAATACAGTACAGATGAGCTAATCTGGATACAAGTTAATACATTTCCCAGTATCCTTTACATTCAGCTGTTCAAATTAGGGCAATTAGTTTAATTCAAATTATTCTACCCTGGGGGGGCTCTAAAATAATTCAGACAAACAGGAAATTTGTGTTAAGTGAATTTTTATCATATGAAGTAATGTCTCAAATAGTCCCTGTTATGAAGAGCATCACAGGTTAGAGAAGTGCCCATCAAACTTGAAAATAACAGAATACTGTTACAAACATGGTTTCTTCTAAATTTTACTGAACACTAACAAAAATGGATTAGATCTTACACATTGCACAATCAATGTGAAACATGGTTCAGCTCCTTAATCATGAACAAAATTAAGGAAACACAGCCATTACTGAGATGATCATACAGGCTACACAAGGCATTATGGCTGTTGTCCATTGACAATAGTTTGGGTTAAATCATGTTTGCAAGCTTGTGATGTTTCTTTAGCCAGACAAGTGATGTTACACAATTAGACGTAGAGGAGCTTTGGCATAACCCAAAATACAATACAATAAAATTAAATAAATAAAAACAGTGGTCATATCTAATTGAAACACAATCTAAACATTTCTTACTTGGCTACAAGAGTCAGTTTTGGAAGATGTTTGCAGATGAACACCTCAGAAGTCATAATGATGAGCTTCTTACCTCTACTGTCTGCTCAAAAGTCCAATCCAATTTCTTCTTTACTTTCTTCTCCAGGAAGCTTGTGGCTTCTGTTTGTTTGACCCCAGCAGCAGTGGCCTTGAACCCACAGTAATAGCCTGCTGGGTCACACTTGTATACCTGAGGACCATTCTCTGCATCCACTCCAATCAGGATCATGCCTACAATGAACCAAACCTTTATAAAAACCTAATCACTTCAGCCAGAAATGTGGTAACTATTGACAATCAATGGGTTAGCAGCTGTGAGCTCACATAACGTAAATCTAAATTTGGGCAATAATAAATAAATAAATAATAAAATACAAAAGACAACAATCTGGTGCATCCACAATTGTTCATTTACTTCTTTTTATTTAGAGTGCTTGGGAGAACTGTAGGCTACCTTCTTTGTTTTTGTCCGTGTTATCTCTGTGGTGCATGGGGCTATCAGATAAGCCATCATAGGATCGCAAAAAGATAAAGTTGCAGTGTGCTACAATAACTAACATATAAACCCTAGGTGAGTGTTTACTACTTTCTTCCACACTGGATCTTTAACTTACACATGCAAATAACTTCTAGTAGTAGAATAATACTTACAACAGCCGAGAGGTCTCATCTCAGCGTTTTGTGTGTACACTTGAGAAATGTCTGCGATTCTCTTACACAGCATGTCTACTGGGATCTCATAGCCGTACTTGTATTTCCAGTTAGCAGCTTCATAGCGTGCTCTCTGGACCTGAGACCTGCTGTCCGCTGAAAGAGGAAGAGAAAACCCGGGAACACAGTGAAATACAGTAAACAATCATGTGAAATTAGAGTCAAGCACCATCTGCTGCATTTGAATAATATACACTATGACTCAACATAAAAACTAATCAGAGGGGTACAGAGCTGTATAAACTGATTATAATGGTCAGCACATCAGACTGCTGGAACCACACAGCTGACAGTGAAAATCAAAATAAAACATCTTCTTAGATAAGCACAGTACAGCTTTCACTAGCAAATATTAACTTGGAAGTATTTGTTTTTCTTGTTTCCACACTCTTTCATTCCCTATATAACAAACTGTACACCATACTCAGCAACCAATGTTTATTACTGAAAGATTATAGTTAAATATTTCCTTAATTCATCCTATCAGGATTTCTCTAAAAATGTTCAATATCTTTTTTACAGGTGTTTCTTTCACAAGTAGTTTACCTGTCATCCCTGACATTACGCAGCCAATGTTTTCAGTTATTCTGAACAAATGAGAGACAGTGTTGGAGTCCAAAAGCTTGTCCTGAAAGACAGAAATAAATTACCTAATAAAGGCTTTCTGTTTAGTCTGTGCATAATCCGTTTAAGGAAAATGCACCCCACACACTTATATCTCAAAGATGCTCTTTTTTTCATTTTTGAAAATTAAGTAATATATTACCTCATTAAAATGGGTGTGTTTCTATGAAAACCCTGGTCGAGTTGAATAAGCCAGTTACCTTTTATAATACTGGCCGTATCCTGTCATGATTACTATTATCAGCAAAATGTAGAAACGACTTATCTTTTGCACAATACATTTCAGTTCGTTTTTTTTTTGGTTTTGTTTTTTTCCCCCCCAGTAGTTATGGAGACCAATTCATTCACATTAAGTTAAACACACAGGAACACAACAAAAAATACGTATATGCAAAAACAAACAAACAAAAAAAAAAACACATTTCAGAAAATGCTTTCACAAAAGTCAAAATTGCTAACTTGACTGGTCAACACAGAGTCTCGAAGATTATTTGGTGATAAAATTGGTCTTACTGAACAGGGTTACTGCTAATTTGGGCACCTGCACCTTTACATACATACCGGTACTTTTTTCTGTGTGACAACGACTGCACATTCCTTCCCACGGACAGCTACTGAGGTAAGGCCACCTTGGTTTATAGCCTTGAATGCATATTCTAGAATATTAAAATTAATACGTTAAAAATGGTAGCAGCAGAAAATCTCCCTACATGCCAAACTCTGTTTATGAATGCAAACGCAAAAAAAAAAAAAAAGTTTCTGTAAAGATGTTAGTATATCAAAACTGTAAACACAGCAATGGTTTAGAGTGACAAGTCAATTCCTGAACAGCTAACATAGCTTCCGTTTGTACCGCTTATGAATGTAACACACATTTACAAAAACATAAAATTAAATAAGCAAATACTGTAACTCTAAACGAAGTAGTTCAAAATGCATATCCAAAGGTTACAAGTTCCTTACGTTACGCTAAATCCAAACATAAGGCCTCATAGCCTGAAATTTCCATCGCAGAACTATTCAAAATAATAACACAAATTGAAACTCGAGGCACACCGTACAAATCCAGATAATATTGAATACCTAAAATAACTCAGTTAAGATGTAAGTTAAAATAAACTCAGTTAAGATGTAAGTTGTGGGGGATGGGAGCACCATAATGACTGGGCAGTTACTAGAGATGCTGCTACAGTAATGAAAGTTGAAGGTAAATAACTTGCATACTGACCTACTTGGTAGAGTCTGCCTTCGGGAGAGAAGATGGTAATGTGCCGATCAAAGCCCGCACTGGATCCCCGGGACATTTTGATAAATCCTACACGTATTTGTATAAAATAAGATTGAACTGTATTGCAAAGTGAAGTGGAGTACACACAACATGCAGAAATTTTAGCAGAATTCACCCGGAAGAAATTTCCCGATGCACCGAAAACATTACTACCGGGGTCACCGGAGAGAGGGAGGCGCAGTTTCCTTTCTTTCCATCTATCGAGAGAGAGAGAGAGAGAGAGAGAGAGAGAGAGAGAGAGAGAGAGAGAGAGAGAGAGAGAGAGAGACTGTTTAACGATTTTTTTAATAAAGTTGATGTATTAAGTTTGATCCGTAAAAAAATAAATAAACACTGAAGCTGGAATGATTTCCTTAAAGAAAATATCTATTTTTTAAAATAATTACTGTATTTATTCACAACGCTCGACAGAGCTATTTTCCAAGTATTATGTCCAAAAGTTTTGCACCACCCAGTAAAATGAACTAATTCTGCTTCATAAAGTCGAATGAAACCTGCTGAACATAAACATATTGAATTACATACCGCGTTGTAGTTTCCCATATACTTAATAAAAAACTGACAAAATATGTGACATTTTGAAATCTAACATGAAATACTGTACCACTGTTATGGCTTCTGATAGACTTTTGCCATATTTTGTAGTTTATATGATGTTGACTAAAATATCTAAATTATATTCAATTATAGGAGGCTGTTTGGTCTAGTGGTTAAAGAAACAGACCACTGACTCATGTTGTGACCCCGAGCTTAACCTCCTTGACATCCATCTTTCCGGTGAGGCATTCTTGTAAGTGACTCTGCAGCTGATGCGTATTTCACACACCCTAGTCTTCTATCTTGTAAAGCGCTTTGTGATGGTGGTCCACTATGAAAGGCACTATATAATAAAGATTATCATTATTATATATTTATTTTAAATGATGTCACATTCCTAAAATGCAAAACTTTTGGCCATAGCTGTAGCCGGGGCCATAGAGGATAACATTAAGAAAATCAGTGGGATGATTTAGAGTGCATCATCAACAAAGAAGTGGGCTGCTTGAAAGGCTATGAATGGACTGGACACTGGTTCATTAGTAACATTGCCTCATTCACAGTATTACATAATATTTTGGCCACGACCTGCACTTAAAATAAATTCAGTTAATGGTACTGAATTTGGTAGCTTCTTAGTCTGCTAAGAATGACATATTGAAAGCTAGAGACTTTGAGGCTAAAATAGAGGTGGTGAGGCAAAAGTATATTAAAAAAAGGTTTTAGATTTTAAACTTTTAGTAAATGCATTTTATAATACCCAATATAAAATGTTCCAGTTAGACACTATCACATTAAGTCCTGTGTAAACAGAACATCAAGTCATGCTAACCTACATCAGTAATTCCTATTTCTGTGTAAAATTGAAGATTAATATTGTCTTTAAAATCAACAGTAAATTACATTACACCAGACTGTTGGAAAGATCATTTGCTTCTTCGTTACTGTTATGAAAGATTGCAATTATTATTTATGTAGGTGTGACACATATGCAAATCTGCCAGAAAAGGAAACAACTTAATTTGCATAGTAAGACTGACACACATGGCTGGTAAATTGATGTTGGTTAAACAATTCATCGTAAAAATCCATATCTTAACAGGAAATTCATACTGGAAAATAGGTCAGTTGACAATAGAATAATTTAAAGACCTTATCATTTAATAGTAAGTAATATATGCAAACTCACTTTTCAGTGCTTGATTACAGTGATAGACTAGTATAGGGAGTTTTTGTTTTGGGCAATATACAGTTCAAACTGAGCAGGCCAACAATTTTTAAGTAGACCGGTTTATTTAACATATTTATAACATTAAAATACATTAGGACTCCCTGGTTCACATAAATGATATTGAACGAGAGAATGTAGTTAAGTACTCTTGGATTAAACCACTTACAGTAGGTAGGGGGTTTGTTCTGCTCTGTCTAAACTATAGGAAGCTTACATTTATTCACTCTCTAGTCAGGAGACTGTGGCAGGCTGGTCAGTGGATAGAGGCCCAGAGACAGTCTGGAGTTCAAAAAAAATAACTATTTTATTATAAACACAAAAATGAAAGTGCACAAGGGCCAAAACAAAGCAATTTAAACACAAAATAAACAAAATAAAGGTTTCCAGGCTGGGCAATGCCTTCACTGGATTCAAAAATCACAAACACCAACCTGCTTTCTCAGCTCCCTCCTCCTCAATGAAAAGCAGAGGCCTCCTTTTATGTCAGGTGGCTGGGCGCTGATTGATCGTTAATTAAACTAATCATCTAATCAACCCCAGCCACCTGAACACAATGAACCAAGGCAGGTAGGGGAATTTAACCCCATCCCTGCCAATTTCTAAAGAGCAGAGCTGTGCTCTGCCACAGAGACATATACAAAATATATCTGTACCACCTAAACATAGTCAGACTGAGTTAAGCTCACTGCCAGGAAGGTAACTGACAACTTAACTACCACTTGTTAATTCCTGCTAAGCATAGCTTGCTATAGTTAACTGCTTTTTTTGTATTTATCTTTTTGAAAAGTGGTAGGTGAGCTACATTTGGAGTTTTAATAGGAGCGTGGCTGTGAAGGAAGAATTGAACGCATGCAGCTGCAGGTGTTTTAGGAGACATTTGGGTTATTTTATTCACAAATACAGATCTGTAGTTGAACTTCGTCCTCTTTACATCAACTGCTTTTATACAAACCCTAAAATGCAGCCCATATCAACTGATGTTCAATGGAGGATTTCCATTTATGAATTTAGTTAATAAAAACAGATCATTAGGTTACTTCTTTTATATAACTATTTTCTGGATGTGTATACTGAGATAATAAAGTTTCATACAGAAAGTTGTACACAGAACTACAGTCCAAGCATGTTTTAGAATATTTGTTTACAGAATTTGTTCCCAGCAGGGTTTTTTGTGTTGTTTGTTTTATATATCACAAAATATGTAACCCTATTATCAATATATACATACATTTTCTGAATACACCTATAGTACTGTAAGATACTGTTAGCACTTTCAATAAAAATAGTAAGGAAAGTGCACAGGGAAATACACATTTTGGTAGCTTTCCTCATCTTTTCATTTCAAGACACAACCATTTTCTTGGCACTTCATAAGAGTATCTCTCCACTCCGTCTTCATCATAAGGAATGTGCCAGGAGTTCTCTTCTGTCTGGATTATAGTGTCATACTTGGGCACAGTCTGGGAATAAAAAATAAATAAATTATTAGAGATTAGCCCTGATTAAATAAATTAAGATTACCATAAAAAGTGACAACAAAAATGTTAGATTAAAAGGTGGTTATTACATTTTGAGTTTTTTATTGAACTACCCTCTAGTAAAATCAATCAGACCTGCCGAGTTACTGGTTCTCAGGTTCTGGTTGTCCATTTCTTTACTGTTCCTTAAGTTATTCCATTTGTTTTACCTTATTTTCAATCATGCGTTTCCTGATAAAACTCCACTACCTAAAAAAGGTGTCATCATCTGCTCACAGAGGCAGGACAGAATGATTATCCCCAGTTTCACCCAAAGCAGCTTCCCCCAGTGGTTCTGCTGTATGCACTGGCCTACTTTCTTAATCTCTACTAACTCCTACATTCTGTCCATTCCCACCTCAAAGCAAATCCTCCTTCCAGCGGTGTAGCTGGACAGAACTAGCTGATGCCCGCGCTGCCACTTAAAGACGAGGCGTCGGGTGCTGCTGTCGGACAGACAGGCCTTATGGTCTCACACAAGGTCTCTACTCAGGAACTTGCATGGTTTCCTGAGTGTAGGGTGGCATACAGCAGGAATGGATCATCTTCTGAACTGGTTCAGAAAAATAAATAAAACGGTTACGCCACTAGATCTTTTGAGAACTTGAGCATTATATGTTTAAGCTTTTAATAAAGCTATGTCATTTACATTTAACAGTTTCTTTAAAACTCCATCAGTACTGATGAACTACCCGCCCCCAGGACAGGCATAATAAGTCTTGAAACTGCATCTCACTTGTGGGTGTATATTCCCTACATTACTATAGCTTGTTGAACTCACATGTTGTCGGTGAAGAAACAGTCTGCCTTTTGCTGAATAACAGACATGTTTTTCCTGACCCAACTGCGAGATCCCCTCAGCATGTGCTTGTGACCCAGAACGAGCAGTCTCAGATTCTGCTGGGCCAGATGAGACACTACCTCCAGCAGCTGAGAGGGGGAAGCAAGGATATCACATACCCGTACAAAAGAACTTACACTAAAAGCACCTCTTGCAAATGAGATTTGAAAGAACAGGTCGAGAGTGGGCGTTTGGTTTTCAGGTGTTTCCACACTGAGCTTTGCTTGCATTTCTGAGCTATCATCTTAGCAAAAGTGACATGACTGGATATTTTCAAATGCAAGCAATGAGAATCAGTAATCGTCAAGGTGTGGTTTTGCAGCTCTCCAAAACAACCTAAACACCCAACAACTAAACCATGGAAGTTTTTTTTTCATTCTCCAATTCCTTGCTATGCCCAGTTGACCAACCACTTACAGTTAACAGTGTTATATTTTAAAACAGAGAACACTTTTTTTTTCAAACTTGCTGTGCATATTACAATATTTAGAACAGCTAGACCCCTCATTACTTATGTACGGCACAAGGAGGAGAAAGGGATTTATCCCAACAGAAGCAACATACTCCATAGAACATGGTAAAGTGAAATCAGAAGGGACCAAATCAATTTATATGTCTGCTTTTTAAAATTAGATTCTCTTTATGGATTTGTAGCAGAAAGAACCTACTCCACAGACAGGCAGGCACGTTTTTATCTAACCACACTTGTCTGTTTCTACATTTCTTTTGTGCATTTCTGTTTTACCTTTTTGCAAAGGAATATTCTCTGTGGTACATACTGTATTTATTCCATCACTAAGTGGTGTTTTGTATTTGTATCTGAACCTAATGAGACCAAGAGATCTACTTGTCCGTCCCCCCCAGTGAATGAGGGCATATCTGTGAAACCTTGTTCGTCTGGTTATAGCTAGATGTACTTCTCCCTTGTGGTCCTCCCCCTAGTGTTGCATTCTTATTCTTTAAGAGATATGTGGGGGGGATTTCCTGATGACAAGGAAGTGGGCAAAATATTTTTTGCAAGGCAGTTGTGAATTGAAGTTCAGTAATGAAGAGGAAGTGTGATGTTGTAGGAGGGACAGTGTGGTGTTTTCTTTATTTTATTTTTTTTAACTTGGCAGATTAAGTCATTGTAATACCCAACTTTTCTGAAGATTTCATCAGATTTTGTAATGAGCCATAATCAGTGGCATCATAAAAAAACTTTACTACTGTCTGGAATGAGCTGAGTGAGCTATTAAATCATATTTTGTGATTATTTTTCCTGCTATTTCAGGAATCACTGGGCTGATGTTTGTATTTTGCAACATAATTTAGGTTAAAGGAGTGATAACCCAGGTTTAAAAGATTTTTTTAGCATTCATAATATTATCCCTACCTCCCTTTTGTTGTGTTTTAGGTAAGTGCATGAATTTTAAAGCCTTGGTAATCACTCAGTTAAAGCTTGCTGAGAATACCTAAATGTTAACTGAATCTACTACAAAGTACACTCAAACAAAGGCCTCCCCTGTAGAAAGGAGAACAGGGTCCTTGAGTTTCTGCTAATTCACTGCAAGGAAGTGGTGTACAGTTAAAGAGGTTTAATGTTTTACCTGGGAAACCACCACTGGCTGAACTTTCCCCTTCCATCACTGACATTGACATGAATAAGACAGACTGCAATACAAACATAGCAGACATTCCTCTGAAAATTCCCCTAATGTCCATTGTTTCACTCGCATGGAGTTATGAAGGATCTACAAACGGATGCACTTCATAGCTATGTGACTTACAGTGATATGAGTCATAAAACAGGGACAGAATTATAACTTGCATTGCATAACAATCTAACACATTTCAGGTTTTACTAAGGAGTTAATTATTCGCGCCTGAGGTTAATTCAGGAAAACCTTGGTGCAAAACCATTGTGCTAAAATATGTGACAGTAGAAAGGGATTTGCTTTGTAAAAGAGCCTACCGTAATCCTTTACAATGTGAAATGGACAACAGCTCAGACATATATTGGAGATTCTAAAGGGTTAATGTGCCCAGTTGGAACCTACCCAGTAGGGACCCGGTGTCATGTGGGTCGGCTATGCGATTTCATACTGCTTTTGATAAAGCAGAGTCAACCTAGGTCACAGAAGCAAATACACAACGTGCATAGGATTGAACTGTCGGCTCAAATGTTGATTAGAGCAAATGTTTCTTCATCCCTGCTGCAATTTGGCTCCATCAACAAAAATATGGCTAAACAGAATAAAAAGAAATGTTCCTTGCGGATGTGAAACCTTCACGCAGGCGTGGCTGTCTGTTATTTCATCAGTTTACAAACGGCCGTCATGCATTTTGTCTCGCTCGACCTGGATCAAAGTGTGTCGACCCACATCCTGAGGTGGGTCACTGCGCCTGGGTCAACCGAGGTACGGCCCAGGTACGTGGTTTCACACTATGCGGGATTGTGACCTGGGTAGCCAGAACCCGGGTCAGGACCTGGGTAGGAGTGCCAGTGTGAAACGGGCTTTAGCAAACAAGTGCAATTCTCAAGTCTAAACTGTACTAATACTGTAGTATCATAACAGCACCTTAAACAAGATTAGAAGTTGAACCAAAAGGCTCACAATGTTCCCATTTAGACAAAGGAATAAAAAAAAAAAAACTAAAAACCTTAGAAACTTGAATAGCTTTGGATCATGTGGATGCCAAACCCCTTTTTTTAACAGAAGGCCCAGAAACTTAAAACCACAAAAACAAAAAGAACAGAGCAGACTATGCTGTGGCAGAACTCAACTTCTATAAGGATTGTGTTACAGGATATGTTAATACCTGTATCCAGATGGACTTAACAAAAGATCCCATTAGATACTAGCGCACCTTTCAATTGTATTTTTTTTGTATTCTATTTTGTCTTGGGGGGAGCTTGATTAACTTGTTTTTATTATTAGCTGCAAATACTGATTTTGGGCAGGTGTAGGTAGGCTGCACCTGCAATGGTGCATCTGATGCACCATGAGGATTCATAAAAGTGAAAGAGCCATTTACATGCCTGTCATCCCACATGTTTCAAAGACACTTCTCCCCCCTCCCTCTCTCTTTCACTCTCACTCTCTCTTTTGTACGGGTGGGACTTTTCTGATTTTGTCACCCCAATTTGAGAAAGTCCCTGAGAGCTAACGGGGGAGGTACTGGTACTCTTTTGGAAAGATATAACATTTCTAACACACAGTTCAGTAAAAACAGGCCTGTGAGACTCTTTCCAGCACACCAGCTTCCTGGATCCCAGCTCTGACTACTCCCCAGAATACTTAAAAAAAAAAAAAACAAGATACTGGTTTAATACTTCTATTTCAATTACCTGTGGAAGCACTGAGACCAAGGCTAGCGGCAGGAACAGCATATGAGAACAGAGATTGCAGTTCAAAAAGCGCTTTTCGTGCAGTTTTCTTTAACAAAACGAAATAAATACAGTAATTTAACAAACAGAATGTAAAGAACAAAAGCAGCACCCCAAGCTAATGCTACTGCAGTGCAGGGACAGAGAGCGCAACCAACTGTTCCCAGTCGATTCCAAAACAAACTCACTACAGGAGCTGGCTCAGATCCTACATATGTGGCCAAGCTATATTAAATCATGACTTGCCAATCTAGCTTGACCACAATGTTCACATGCTTTTTTCTTTCTCCTCCAGTGAGGTCAGGCCTTCCATTCAAACACACATTCTCACATGTTTGGTGGCATGACCAATTGGAGGGGGAAGTACATAGTACTTAACACTGCAGGGATGAGTTTCCACACATAATACTAATTAGTAAGTCACAAATATATACACAATTACATACCACACACACACACAATATACAAATGTACATGCACAGGGCCTCTGCCCTGCCATAAACACATAACCATTATGTGCCTGTTTTCCAGGTTCCTGAAGGTTTAATGGGATCAAATGGCAGCACAGCTTCTGTAACATTGTTTAAAAAAAAAACAAAAAAAATGGGTTTGCTTTTTTAAATTCCATTGATTTTTTTTTTTTTTTTTTTAAACCACCTAATTCATTTGATTTGCATCATGCATAATCTTTGTGCTTCATGTCTGGTGTTTGTTGTCAATACTATTTTCTACCACCAACAAGAAGAACTACATGGTACAACTGAGACAAAGCCACAGACACGCACATAAATAAACAGACCAATTTTAATAATGAGATTGTTTTAATGCAGTAGTCATTTCTAGGTCTGGTGGAAAGAAGAAATTCCCCTTTCAGACTCTGTGGGCGTACTTGTTTCCTGTACAACATGGCCCTCCTGCTAGAAGAAGCACGTGACACAGCCTTTAGATCCGATTTTACTACTGCATTTTTTAACTGTGCCCCATCAGGCTTAGCAGTGTCCCCTTATTGCACTTGTTTAATAAAAGCTGGTTCAACAGGCGCCACATTAGAGATAGATGAGGTACTATTCAAGAAACCTCACAAACATACGCCAAACAACCCAGTGTTTCTATTTGCTAATGTGCCACATTTGAGATCACTACACTCGTTTTATAATTGTATACTCTTCACAGAAAATGTGCCAATGCATTTGCACTTGTTTCAAAATAGGACCTCACAAAATTTCCAAGCCTAAGAATTTAGGTAGTTTTGCAAAGATAGTTTTTCATTTTGGCTGTACTAAATTGTTCTATACTTGGACCGTCAGGTATGTCTTTTCATCTTCCTGCAAAAAAAAAAAAAAAAAGCATAATTAATAAGGGTTTTTCCCCATGGTGCAACAGAAGCGGCGTTGTTGAGGCTGAGCTGCTCCGAAAGCTGAGCACCAGCACTTAGAGCTCCATGACAATATAGCCAATACAGAGAGCTTCAGCTCAATAGAAGGACAGGCTTTTATCCCTTTTATCTGTTTTCATCCCTTTGATATTAAGTAATGAGTTTAAACACAAAGTTTTTCTTAAAACTACAGTACAGCCATTATGCTTGTAATGGCTATTGCTGTAGGGAAAAGTCAGTGTGTGTTTGTTTAAAAACCCTCTTTTTATACAGTAAAACAGTGTACTTTGTATACATAGAAAGAGAGAGAAGCTCAACATTGAGCTATAGTGTATGCTTAAGTTTGCTTCTAAACTGTTTCAGTTAAATATCTAAAAATATACAATCTTCCCCCACAGGAAGTTGCTGTGGTAACAGTGCTCAGCTAACAGAGGCTGCAAAGCACCTACCTACCTCAGACCAAAAGTCAACAAGATTCCACCATGGGCTACAAACAGGTGGAAAATACAATTATTACATCAAAAATTCCTTTGTTAATGTGAATTGGTTTCCAGCCACACACTGGACTGTAAAATACAAAAAGCCCATCACAAGGGAAGCAGTTTATAGAGTACAGGAAACGCTGCCTCAGAAAACTTGCAAAATGCAGTATAAACAAGGGTTTTTAGTTTGTGAAAAGAACTATTAACGTGGCACATGCTCCAGGAGTTATTTAATACCTTCTCATTTAAACAAGCCATTTTAGTAAGCATTTAGGAACACAAAGG
The DNA here is from genome assembly GCF_017654505.1 of Polyodon spathula. Lineage (NCBI taxonomy): Eukaryota > Metazoa > Chordata > Actinopteri > Acipenseriformes > Polyodontidae > Polyodon > Polyodon spathula. The sequence continues at coordinate 8,020,298 of NC_054545.1, forward strand.
AAAAATATTGCACAAAGGATAAAACATTGCATTGAATGACAGATAATGTGTCTAATTCTAGCCTAGGTTATAATAATTAAAAATAAAAATAAAATGATTCAACCTAAGCTGTGACAGGTACTTATATTTCTCTGACAATTTCTACATACCACTATTAGACTACCCCCAGTACTGTAAGCCAACTCTCTCTTGATTTCAATCCACGACAGCTAAATAAATAGATTGCACAATGCTACATAAGATGTAGTTTATAGGGTTTATTTGATTCCATTCAATCAATTTAATACAGAGGGTGCCCTTTTGAGTGTAATGGAATGTAAACTACATGGGGTCTTTACCGATTGGTGATGGAAACTCTGAACAGATCCATGACTGCCCTTCACTTCTGTATTAGCGGGTCTGGAAACTTCCTTTACCTGTGTTCACAGCTAGTCTTCCAGCTCCACTGCCCCCCTGTGGCTGCTGTAGTGTTACACACAGACCAGACTACACTTTTTATTGGATTGTGAGATTAGTCTGGACTGAAGCTTTTACAAATTTGTTATGACGTTTGTTAACACTGAACAGTACATTACCATATAGCATCATTTACAAAAAAAAAAAAAGCCTGATAAATACTAAAATAATAAAAAAAATTAAAATAAAAAAACACTCAAATGTGAAACGTTTTTAACAGCTCTCCAATTTAACCCTTCACTACCTTCAGAAAGTGTGCAACAAAAACTAAGCTCAATTGACTAGTTATTATTATTGCCTGCATTGTTCTGTAAATTGTCTGTTTCTTTTCTTCATACCTCATCAATAGTGGTATTTCCATTAATAAGTTAATTAATAAGCCTGTAATAGCTTAGGTGCAGTCATTGGCTGATTATGGCTCTGCTGATACTAAAAAAGAAAGAAGACTCAAAGCCACCACTACTCCTTGTTCACACCTTGTTGGAAAATTAAACCAGTCAGGCTACCTTAGTTAAAGTACACAAAATACCAAATACAAGGTGCAACAGAGAGCCAAAATAAGATTGGGTTTATGTACTAGTTGTCATCTGACGCATTGCGATGTACTTCTTTCTAAAGAGGTAGATCTCTCACTACCTTTAGTTTTGAAACACAACTGAATATTACAAAGTTGCGGGACAGATTTTAAGTTGCATTCCTGTTGTCATAGTTCCCACAAAACACAGTGAGAATGCCTGCTATGTTGTCACAGGGACACAGCTTTAATAAATAGCGACACACCTCTTGTACTGAAACACACTGACGTTAACAATGATGCAGGCGAGTCACTAAGCAAGCATTGCAATAAAGGGTATCCTTACAGTGTAATGAGAAATAAAACCCCAAACTCCATTTATAAATTTTAATCTTGGTGAAAAAAAGATACTGAAAAAGAAACCTACACAAGCACTATTAAAATGAATATACTGATTTTCACTTTGCAGGGCAAGCTTGCTACAGTGGTTTGATGTTTTTGTATTAATTTTATACAATACACCCTTTTATGCATGTGCCCCTTGTGATGGACAACCAGTGTGGTACAGTACTTTGCTGGTTGTCTAATTCTCTGGTAAAGCATGCAAACTGTACTTGACTTGTAGTTCAAAGGGGTAAAGCCATATATTTGGAAATAAAGACATGATGTAGAATTTAAATAAAAACAAAATGCTCAAAGTATGATGGTAAAATAACAATGCATTTCTAACTGGAGAAACAAAATCCTAGCTCAAAGCTGGAAGCACAGTGATAATGGTTTAGAAATAACATTATACCATATATCTGCTTAGGATTAAAGTTACACTGCACTGCCACTGTAAAGTTCCCAAGATCTGGCTCTATTTTAAAAACAGTGCTTAATGTACACTTTGAGGGACTTTTTGCACTGAAGAAAGAGCTTATTATTTATTTTTTTTGTAAACGTCATTAAACGCTGACACATGCTGTGGTGGCTTGTAGCTTCCTGAGAATTTCATTTCATAAGACAGAGCTGTCCTCCTAGCCAGTGTGAGAGCCGACAACCACAGCATGTCATCTGGTTATCACTGACTTCCGATTTGTACATGTTGGCTTGTCCAGGTTAGGAAGAAAGTAAAAACTACAGTATTTATGACTATATAACACAAAATAAACACAACAGTATATATATATACTACCTACCAACCAGAAACAGGACAGATGAATATGTAAGAAACAACAAGGTGCTGGACATTTGTTGCTCATCGGACCCCTTCCTCACAAAATCCCTAAATAGATAAACTTCAGATACATGCAACCGATTTTCATGAACATTGGCAGTAAATGCATAATGTTTGGGGTAGCATTTCACTTACTGGTCTGCAGTGTTGAAAGAGTTAATCAGTTTGATTTTAACACTTCCCATTGCATTGGTTGACAAAAGGTAACACTGTTGGAACAATGAAAAACCAGCTTAATGGAATAATGCTAAAAGATTCTGTTTCTGTGTAACAATACCCAGTCCTAGTCTAATACAGTGTATACAGTACTACACATTAGGAATCATGAGACAACCCTAAAGTGAATAAGAAAGTAGAAATATCCAAGCACTACTCACTGTTTCTGACTGGTTTCCTTTACTTGTGGTGTTGGCAACATTCAGTCCATCAATTACAACATCAAAGGGGGTCTCTTCTTCACAAAACTCTTGAAACTAAAATTTTTCCTTAAAAATAAATAGACCTTTACATTTCAATCATGGAATATCAAGTGATAACCTCTTTGTGATTGCACCTGAACTACCATCTAATGAATAAGCAATAATTCCAAATAAATATAACTGTGATCAGCCCTCAGAACATTGTAGTGTATTACATTTACACGTTACTAGCTGGAGATCTAGTCAAAAACATACAATCAAAACACATTTGCAATGCCAACAATAAATATAAGCTGTCTGGATGTAAAGAATGAATATTTAGGAACATTAACTTTCACTAGTAGCTATGATAATACTTTTTTTTAAATTTTTTTTTACTGTTTATAGTTTTTTTGTAATTTGAGTAATGATCTTTTATTCCCATAGTACTTGGAAAGGAACACTGTATTGGCCTTGCATTGAACTGACTGTTCCAGGAGATTTACTTTCCATGGAAATGGGTGATGTGCACATACACTATAAATTATTCCAAAGTACGAAATGCTGGAATCCATGAGTTAAGGGAATTCCCAACTATTTGCTTATTCACCTTTCAACATGTAAACAACTCCTTAATGCTGCACAGCTGGTCCTAAATAGTCCACATTATTTAGAAGAAGAATCTCTTCACATTTTTAAACTTTAGTTTATTATGATTTTAAATTTCCTTTGGTCAGAGGGGTACAATACATCACTCGAATCAACAAGCTATCAGCTATACTGTTTAATTGTTCTTAATTATGACAAAATATATAGTTTAGTGTGCTGTGTAAGATACAAGCTGATTTCCACCCACTCAAAGACAGAACGGACAGCAAGATCACTTGTGCGATATTCTATATATAAGCCAGACTACATTGAGCACTCCCCCTCCATCATCTTCTAATGACATTCTTTTTTAAAACTTTTTAAATTCTAGTACTCAGTTCTGCCTTTTCTGAATTTCATATAACCTCTGGACAAAACTATGACTTCTCCTTTTTCAGCATAAAATCTGCAGCTGCTGGCTCCAAATAAAACTGTAGTGTAGTCCCTCTCCTGGAGTCTAACTTGTCACTGCTGGAAAAATAAGAATGAGTGTAAAGAGCAACTACACTTGCACCTTGTCCACTTTTTTGTGGAAGTGAGTTGCAGATGTTTTATCACCAGATAACTGTGAATCCCTGAATTTTAGAAAAATTCTCACTACAGGAAACAGGAGTGAATTTGTATTATCGGCACTGGCACGTTACAGTCTTTGTGTTACAGTAGAAGGGGGGATAAAACATTAAAATAAATATACAGTATATTATCAGCAGTCTACCATGAAACCTTCCAAGGATCTCGTTTCAAAAGGACACACTATGTACTATCTTTGATAAACCCTTTCAAAGGTAAGAAATGCTAGCACCTATTTGAACACAAGAGCTGTATATAGTGAATCGCACAGCAAAAGATTTACATCGATGCAGCATTAAAATGCATTTCAAATTTAAGCAACTGATTCTAAATGTGACGTTTTAATGCAACTAAAAGCAGAGTTTGCTAACAACAAAGTTAACTAATTCCATAATTCTTCTGTACTTAAGTTTTAAGAAGTCCCTAAAGGAGGATGGTTTATTAATTAATTATATGGTTCCTTTCGGTCATTATCTGGCCTGATAAGCAGAACTGCACTCCAGTTGTTGAAAGTGGGGAATCCCAGACTGCGCATGCTTATATGCACTGTACACATTCCAAAGCCTAGGGGATATTTGAAAGGTGTGCCGAGAACAAAATGTTCCTTCTTTAGGTACCTGAACTCGCAAGCAACTTGTTCAGAACAAATGGTATCATTTAAACTTAAAACAACAATCACTTGCTCAACCAGTTTTAAAGACAAAAATGCTGTAACATTGATTTAATTTTTCTTACATTTTGAAAGCTGGCTGAAGTTGAGTTGCTATACTTTAATTTCTTTCTATTTTATTTTTTTTTTTGAATATTTGCTTAAAAAACCTGTTAGGTTGTAAAAGAACAACCCTTTCTTGTTTTCACAAGTAATAAAACAAGATGTTTTCAACAGGTACTTAAGTTGTTACTGATATAGTAGCATTGCTGAACATGCAAAAGGCATCAGGCAGAGTCATATTTTAGGGTAGTATCATATAGTGTCTTGATTGCACAAGCCAGTACTGAAAGTGCCTAGCCATTTGTGGTTTAATATAGAAAAGCATTTGCCACAAAATTCCTACATGTATGTGCAAGCCAGGACACAGGACAGGATTTTACATGTAAGGCTAACCGTGCATGGAAACACTGGTGTATCCCGTTTACAGTGCTTGATACATTTATAATCTCCCTTTTTTTCTTAATCCACACAGGAAACCCCAAGTAGAAAGGAAAATACCAAAATGTGATGTCAAAAGTCACAAAAACCTGCTAGCTGCTAATGCAACAGAAAGTGGAGTCAGCTTAAATTCTGGAAATCACTAGCAAAAATGTTTTTCTTATAAAGATTTTAGTAATTGGTGATAGGTGGAACCACATGATTTATTAAAATTGGGACCATAGATTCCACCTAGTTCTTCATTGTGCTCCTGGGCTTATACAGCTGAACTGCCAGTGGGCTGTAAAGCACAAAGAGAAGGGACTTTCCAGGGTCCTGCTGTGTTATCAGTTAACAGCTGAAATTTGACACCAGTGTCTGTTTATACACTGCTTTCGCTCTAGAACAGATTCAGACAGCAAAAAAGAAAAAGAAAATGTCGACGTTACAAAACATGAAACGAATAACCCCGCTTGAGAGCTGCAATTTATTGCACTTAGGTGCTTCTTGCTAGCTGTGTAACATTACCAGTTTATTGTTAATGTTACCAAAACCATTGCATACTACTGTATGTACTGACGTAAATGCTTAGTGAAACTCCCTCAAGGTTGAAAATCTTAGGCAAGTACATTTTAGCAAAATTTAAAACACAATAAGCATAAACTTGTAGCAATGGCTTAATATTAATTATAAACTGCATATTTAATCATAGCTGTAGTTTTTTTTTTTTTTTTAATTTTTGTGAACCACTGACTTTGTACACAAGTCAAAGTCAAGATTCTGCAGGATGTATATGCGGTATAAGATCAACACAAGGTAACACTAAAGGTGCAAGGCTTTACCACACAGTACTGCAAAACTGCAGACAGATCCTTTTTTTTAATATAATGAAACACGGAATTTAGTAAGACACTTTGGGCTATAAATTAGAGTCTTAAGATATAAATTTATTGCAGATTATGTACTGTCCTGTGGAAATGCACAGGACACATTGCTGGAAATCCCCTTTTAAGACAGAAGTTTGGAGCCAGCCTGGTGGAGGAATGGACAGCTTTCTGTTTTGATTCAAACTGTAAGGAGTTTGTAAGGACTTGTCAATTTGAGAAGCAAACATCATTCCATTGAAGCCACTATTTTCTTTGATTAATAAGTAATATAATCCAGGAGTTATTGTTCCTGAATCTCCAAAGTGAGTGAGGCAAACATACAGAGAGGAATACAACAATGCAAGTGTATAAAATAAGCAAATAACAAGTGTTGGGCCAAGTGCTTTCCAGCTTTTTTTTAGTTTACTAAATTTGTTTTAAAAATGTGCATTCACTTTAGGAAAAATTGGGCCAATTATGTTTAGAAATATTCACAGCATTTTATAAAAAAAAAAAAAAAATTGCAGTGAACTGTGGCCAAAAAACTCCAGAACGGATTTCCCCTCATTTTTTCAAAATATTAAAGGGACAGTGGTGCCATCTAGAGGAAGTCATTTGTTTAGTTTCTGTTTTCTTTTTCTGCTTAAAATGTCGGCAAACTAGCCGAGCTGTACAATTTAGCATAGATGTAAAATGGAGTGAAAGCATGCCAGAGCTACTTTGAAAATAAAAATGCAACTACAGTGCACTTGTTCATAGTAACAGATTATTTTTTCTCTCTTGATATTTTCTGACTGGTATAACTATTTATATTTGCTTACTATTCTGTTGAATCATGTATTTCGTTTTCCCCCCTTAAACTGCAAATTGCCTTTGATACTTTGAAGCAAGAGGAAAGTAATGCTAATGTAATGCCTGGAGTAATCTGCACAGTGGGGAAAAATGCTTTTAGTCCTCTTGCATTTATTATAAATAAGTATTAATCTAATTTAATGCTACAAAATAAGAATTTCACAGTTGATTCAATATAATGTGAATATCTTAACAGTATGCCCCTGTACTTTCCCATTTTCACATTGGTCAATTCATCCCACTTTGCTTTGTACAGTTTAGCAGTCATGACCCCAGCCACTGCCCGCTGCGTCACTGAAATGCAAAAAAGAAAAAAACAACAACCAAGCATGCAAGCAAAACAACATGTCTATTGCAAAAGCATTGCAATTATCTTCAAGAACATCCAAATTTAAGTTTGCAGATGGTTTAAACGGTAATCATATTTAATAGGGGCTTTAAAATACCTTACATGACATTATATTGCCAGTTATGGAATTAAAATAAAGGTTAGATGGATGCATGCTTTTAAAATAACACCCACTGTGAGCTTATCTGAGGAGTTGTCTTCTTAAACACGTCTTTTCCCTGTATGACATCATTCATCACCTTCTCCTTCAACTGGTTATACTCTTCCTCAGTCAGCTGGATGGATTCCAGGCTTGAGCAGCAGTTCCTACAGTGGCCACTAAACCAAAGGGAATGACAAGGGGAAGCATCAGTGAAGCATGAGGGCTGTTGCACTTGACTCAGCATTTATCACTTTTGTCAGACATCATCAGTAGAACAGACTCACTGTGTGAAGATGCGTCTTCTCTGGGTTTTCCAAGTATTATTTCCTCGTATATAAAGAATGCATGTATGTATAATACAATTGCTGCTTGCTAAATAAGTACAAATGACTGTAAAAGAGAACATGCTATGTCTTCTGAAAAGGGTGTTTACATTATGTACCTGTTTTCAGGGGCTGTCCAGCTTCCATTCCATTTGTTAGCTGGAACACTTAGAGAAAAAGCAAACAGAAAAAAAACATAATTTATCTTCATAAATTGGGTATTTTATTGAACCGTAACACCTCACCAGTATCGCTAAATAATACATACATATCCTATAATACTGTGGGATATGCTGCCATTTTGTGACAGCTCACTACTGCTGCCATCTACTGTGCACTTAAAAGCATATCAGCACAAACTGCATGTGGGAATGAATGTATGATCCCTTAGTCTACATTGATAGATGGTACAGATTAGAGAAGCATAGTAAATTCATAGTATGGGTATGGGAAAATCATAGTAAATTGCTAAATCACCATGCAAACTTACCATAGTAAACTATGTAACGACTGGGAAATACAGAGTTTTTGTTACTTACCATCCACACTACAGCGTGGTCATTTGTTTTCCAAGGCCTTTGTCTTTACTGTAAACTGATGCTTTTGTCATGTTACTCTGCTTTGATATGCTCTGCTAGCAGGGTCTATTAACCCTTTAAACCCTTTTTTAAGCAGGTCATATTGATTATAGGGAGAATTTTAATGGCTGCTGCATGTGTTGACGGAAGTACCAATGTGACTGGCTGCAGGACGTGAAGGATGTTGCGTAACTGCCATATGCATCACCTGGGTAAAACTCAAGAGTTGCATCTAATCAGATGGCTGAACAGAACCTTTAAATTCAATAAATTAATCTGTCCATCAAGTCTATAGACTTTTAATCTGCACCTTGCCCACATAATAAACTCACATTATATCCAACCCCTACATTTTTTTTTTTTTTTTTTTTTTAGTTTCTATGATTATTTGAGGCCTGTAGAACTGTAGCCTACCTTTCAAATCATGTCTTGATGCTTTTCACCAGTGCCTCTCCAGGATATATCTGATTGTTCCTCATATACAAGAGAAGTGATGGCATCTTGCTTTCACTGTCATGGGCTGAGCAGTCACTGTCGAAGAATGCCTGCCAGGTTTCCTGATTGGGAGTCAGTCCCTTCTCCATCATTTCTTCATACAAAGCCCAAGCAGCCCTGCTGTCACCGTGTACGAGAGCACCATTGATTGTATATCCATAGTTGCGAGGGGAGGGGGTGACGACCCTCTTGATGCTTTCTAAGAGCAACAGACATTCTCTCCAGTTCTCTGTCCTGCTGAACCCTTTAATGAAGAGGCTGTAAGCCAATGTTTCCAAGGTCTTGAACGGTTTTTTCATTACATCATACACATCAAAGACGTCGTGGTTGCCATGAACACAAAGTGTCAAGTACCTAAACAGAAGTTCGTAGCTAGCCGTCCCTGTCTCCATAGCAACATAAGCCAGAAGGGACTTGGCCACATCAATGTCACTGTTGGCAGCTAACATCTTCTCCATCATGCTCACTTCAAAATTACGACTGTCCCCTGCATCGTCCTTCAGTGTCTTCCATTGGGCTGCTGTCAGGGGTTGGCTTGGGATGTTATTTTCTTTAGGCTTCCTGGGTCCTTACAGCTCTTTGTCAAAGTCGTGACCCCATTTCTGCTACAAAAACTCTGCTATTTTCCTTGCAGTTCTGGCTGCAAATACTGATTTGGGTAAAGCATGCGGTACTTTGCCCAACTGCTCTTTTTGCTTTGCGTTTGGTCTCTTATCATCTCCTTCATGACTATTCCCAACTTGAGTTGAAAACCTCTGCACTTTAAGTGGCACCCAGACTTTAAAAAATGATGGTACATTTTTATGAACAGCAAAACAACTGGAGCTTGAAAGCACCAACAATGGATAGATATTGTTTAAGGTGCATGAAATAAAAAGTGTTCCCATGCTTACAAATTTTGAGTAAACCTTTACTGCACCATTTAGTGGAATTACTGATGACGTATTTGGCTATGATCTTATTAATGGTACCATTAATGGATAACCAAATAGGGCAATTTTCAACTTGATTCAAATTTTAAGATTGTATGTGTAAAATAAAACTAAGGAAGAGTAGGTATTGAGTGATACCCCTGAACTTTGGAAGGTGGATGCTAATTGTATATTTACACGGAGTTCCTCTCATAAAATCTCTTATTGGCTCGGGTATGTTGTTTTCTAATACTTTTTGTCAGAAACAATATTTTTCAAAGATTTAGAAATCAGTTAATACACACAGTAGTTGTGACGTGCTTTTAACAAACGATTCAGTATGTTCATCTCTAAGTAACAGAATGTTAATAACTTATCACTGAAAAAACAGCGTATGGTAATTCACGTATTACATTACCACAAAACACTGGCACCAACTCATTACACCTCTCTGTCAGATTTGAAAACCATGCCTCTAGCTAATCGTACTTTGTGACTTGTTTGGTGACGTCATTCTAAAGAGACGAGGCCACTTAGAGGTAAGCGGTCATTAGTACCCGCCCCTTCACTCCGTGGGAGCCAATCAGTTTTCGGTTATGCGCTTTGGAAACAGACATCAGCTTCTTGGGTATTTTATTTTGTTAATTTGATATTTAGTAAGTCGAACGATAGCGTAATGGACTGGAAAGAGGTTCTTCAAAACAGACTTTCCGCTTCTAAGAAAGGTACAGTAAATTAACCCCCCCCCCGTCATCAAATTAACGAGCGGAGTAGGTATTTGTGAATTTCTTATTTTATAGTGAAATGATATACAGTATACGTTGTATTGACTATAACTGAAGACAAACATATTTAAAGAATAAAATGAGCAGAATATAACTGTCCATTTTTAACAAGTGTAGCCTACGGGAAAATATTACGATACTGCAACAATGGGCGGGTGGTATAACGTATTTTTCATTTGCTTGGAATCGAAGCAATATCTCCGTGGCCAGCAAGCGCTGGCAGTTATATTTTACGACAACCTTAAGAAAATGTGAACAACTGTCTAGCTAAACTTATATATTTTCTACAGCTGAAAAGATGGAGGAAGAGAAGAAGGAGGAAGAGATGGCAATGTTTACCAAGAATTACATGGAGTGGAAAGGGGGAGGAAAAAGAGATTATTCGTATAACAATATACCAAGATTTTACTACAGGGTACGTATACAGTATGCATGTATATATAATAATAATAATAATAATAATAATAATAATAATAATAATAAAAAAAACAGTACCCATATGTATTTTTGTATATTGAAGTACAGTGCTGTGGTATTTTGTGTCAACCTTGTAAATATAATGTAAGCAGTGTTAGGAAATGTAGAGGATATGGGGCCATCGCCACAATGTTCTGCCTAAATAACTAAGAATCTGAAGTTTTTTTTCCAATATGTATTAAGTTTGGTTGCATATATTCTGTCTCAAAACTATCACCATCTGTAGCATAGGGCTCTAGACCACATGTGTGTTTGCTACCTATTTGCTACAGCTGAACAAAAACAAAAAACTATATAAAAGAAGAAAAAAAAAACATGTGGTAATTATATTTATTAATTTAAAATGATTGAATATGAATATTACATTTTTCCCCCAAGCTGCCAGCTGAAGATGAGGTTTTGCAGCAGAAGTTACGTGAAGAATCAAGAGCAGTCTTCCTCCAGAGGAAAAGTCGTGAGCTGCTGGATAACGAAGAATTGCAGGTAAATCAGGTGGTGGCAAATGTCTTGTACTGTAGTTGTTTAGTTACTAGGGTGATGGGCAAGAAGCTTGTTTTGTCAGGGAATGAACAAGGCTTTAGGCACTGGTGTGTCTGGCTGCGAGTCCTTTACCATACTTCTGTGCATGTGCATTATTTAGCAGTGTTAGTGCTTGATTATTTTAATCTTTGTTAATTGTGCCTGTTAGTTGTACAAGTGTTGGTGCTTGTTGTTGTAGAACCTGTGGTTCCTGTTGGACAAACACCAGACACCACCAATGATAGGGGAGGAAGCAATGATTAATTATGACAACTTCTTAAAAGTCGGGGAAAAAGCAGGAGCGAAGTGCACGTAAGTATTATTTATGATTAAGCATGGTGTACATTTACAGCGAATTGCTTTTAGAAATGCTAACTGTATTTTATTTTTTGCAAAATAGGCAGTTCTTCACCGCCAGGGTTTTTGCCAAACTGTTACACAGCGATCCATATGGAAGGATATCAATAATGCAGTTCTTTAACTATGTAATGCGAAAAGGTTTGTACTTCTTTCTAATTGTTTATTAGTAATCTAGAAAATGTGTGTAGTGTGCAAGACAAGTTTGTTTTATTTGATTTTCTATATTATTGAAAATTTGATTTTGACAAGGGAAGCATTGCCCTCTAGAGGCTTTATAAGGCTGATAAAGAATGATTTGCTGGAACTTGAACAAGTAAAATGTATGAGTCTCAACTGTACTGTAACTTTTCTGCTTTAAGGAGTCAAACTTTTTATTGTAGGAAATCTGTTTACTTTATAAAAATTACTACAGTACTTGCACGAGAAGCACACTTACATACCCACTGAGTACCACAGAGTATTAATAGTCAGTCTTTGAGAAGACCAGGTTTGGTTTGGTGTTAACAGTCATCACAGGTTTGTACTATTAAACCTGAATTATTAATAATATTATTGATGATAATTTTCAAATGTGCCCGAGTGACCTAACTTAAACTAATAAAATGAAAATTTACAATTCAGTCATATCACATAGAAAAGATACAATCCACTAACCACATGTAAACAAAAACAGTCAAAGTTAATAATAAGTATTCAACACCTACAAATAGTCATTGTAAAAGAAGGTTATGGTTTATAGTATTGCAGCAAGTATGTATTGCAAATAATTTTAAAAATCAATTGTGCATGTTTATATCGGATACACTGGAAAGTAAATTGTGTATTTCCAGTTTTCTAAGTTTGAATTTCTCTCTACATTACTTTCCAGTATGGCTTCATCAGACCAGGATTGGCCTTAGCCTGTATGACGTTGCTGGCCAAGGCTATCTCAGAGAGTCGGTGGGTGTTTTAATAAAGAGTCCAGTTCAATTAACCTTTTGCTGAGAGAAACATATGTAATAAAATATAATAGAATGTTTACAGTATTTTGCTTCAGTCATTTTGATATTCATATGCTTGAGCTTTACCATTATTTGTTTATGATTACTTTGCTACATCCATGTATGATAATTTATGTTGTATTTATTCATAGTTGCAAAATATTAAAAAAAATATTTACAGAGATTTTCTGGAGTGTGCTCCATTAAAATGGAAGTAGACTGTGGCAGAGTTTGTTTAAATTATTACAGTAACTTGAGTCTTGACACATATTGTTCACAAAAATCTTATATAGAGAACAGTAAAACAGGTTTATGTTTGCTATTTTCTAGGATTTAGAGAATTACATTCTGGAGCTGATTCCCACATTGCCACAGCTAGATGGCTTAGAGAAATCCTTCTATTCTTTTTATGTCTGTACGGCCGTTCGTAAATTCTTCTTCTTCCTGGATCCTCTTCGGACAGGTATTTAAAAAAAAAAAAAAAAAAAAAAAAAAAAAAAAATATATATATATATATATATATATATATATATATATATATATATATATATATATATATATAATTATATAACGCACACTTTAATTTTCTGTGTATTAGAGCCTAGATATGAATAGCACCTGCTTGTCAGTTTATACAATTTCCATGGGTAACATTAGTATGTTTACAAGGTGTTCATGTGACAGATTGAATTACTTTGTAGTTTGCCTTCTCTGAGCCTCTATAGAATTTCTTGGCTTGGCTGAAAGCAAAGAACGTGAAGCTGCAGAGGGAGTAATGGTTGTGAATGGTTGGGACATTTTAATCCAACATATTTGTGATCTGTTCCATTGATCTAAATTGAAGAGCTATTGAGAGAGAATACATGTTATTGATTGCATAATTTTTTTTTTAAAGTGCAAATTAAAAGTTTGAAGAAATAAAAGTATCACTGTTCAATGAAGACTGATATAATTACCATTAATGTATCTGAATTAATGTTTATCCCCCAGAAATATAATTATTAACTTGTTTTATTGTTGTTGTAGGCAAGATTAAAATCCAGGATATTTTAGCCTGCAGTTTCTTGGATGATTTACTAGAGGTAAAAGTTTCTTGTATTTTCTGTAACACTTTCAGGGCTAAATTTTCAATGTCACATTATTTACTCCAATTCGTCATTGGCACAATTTTTTCAGAAAGGAGAAGCATACACAATACAGTTACCAAACCAGAAATAAACAACTAAGACTTTTAGTTCAGGGGCTGAAATTAAGTATGAATTTGTTCCTTATCCGTTTTACATGTTTAATTGGTGTTTTTTCCATTCAGAAAATAATGTGCTAATGACAATTTGGTTTTGAGTATCTAGCCCTCACTTTGCTTATGGAAACTGAATTATATAAACACTGTTAAAATAGTTTGGTTACAGTTCATAGCAGCGCAATGGACTGTGGGACTTAATATAACGTTATCCCACCATGCGTTGTATTTTATATTTACAATCTGGCAAATATTAGCATGAACGTTATGGCTTTGTTTCTTAAAAACACAAGGCACATGCATTTCATTTTGAACTCTGAAGTTCTTGACCGATTTATCTTGATTTCGGCATCTTACCACGTCGCTCCGTGATCCACCATTTTACAACAGGCCTCAGAAATTGTATGCAGTACAGCTGTATTGACAGTCATTCTCAACTCATTCAGGCACCTGTTCTGAGTACTGTATTTGTGATGTCCACACGCGGAAACATATCAGAAAGCATTTTCGGATATTGGACGATATACAAAAAATGCAGTTCAGTATTACAGCATCCACGCTTCTGACAAACCGCACTACGTGATGCAGTCTAATGCAGAACCAGACTCGGGACTACCATGAGGTGGTCTCGAGTGTGGTATTGAACGCTGCGTAGTGTGGGCACATACGTATAGCTGGTTCAAAGGCAACTAACACAGATAAGGAATAGTGTGAACAGGGCCTGAAGCAAGTGATAATAATCGGTGATCCTGTCAACCAAATCAACACAATATATTTACTGTCTTGATTTGTATTCCAGCTAAGAGATGAGGAACTTTCTAAAGAGAGTCAAGAATCAAACTGGTTTTCTGCTCCTTCAGCACTGCGTGTTTATGGTATGTTATAAATCAGCATGTTTGAATTGTGTATGATATATTATCAGAGATAAAAAAAAAAAGGAGGTGTAAAGTATTTTATTGTTATGTGGCATGTTTGCGTCACTAAAATTGTATAATCTTTTTCATTGCTTTGCCCTGCAGGTCAATATTTAAATCTAGACAAAGACCACAATGGGATGTTGAGCAAGGAGGAGCTGTCTCGCTATGGCACAGGAACCTTCACCAATGTCTTTCTTGACCAAGTCTATCAAGAGTGCCTCACTTATGATGGAGAGATGGTAATTTTAAGTTAGAATGAAGATCTCTTTAAATTTTGTTACGTTCCTTTGTATTAACCAATGACTTGGATGGGTGACCAGCAAGGAAACTAGGTACTGACGTTATGGAGCTCTGTGCTGTAAATGGTAGACATTAAAGATTGTCAGGAATCTTTCAGGAAGACTAGTGATTTTCACCATGGGGTCCTGATTAATTGCATACTGCTTATCAAGGTCACTGTCTATCTTCTAGATTGACAGTAACCCAGGGTGTAATACTAGAACAAAGAAAAGTGAACCACATACAAAAAAAAATCTGTATAATACAGGTTGAAGTGTTCTAACAAATTGTGGCATGTATTCAAGTATTTTTTGTGTCAGTTACGTGATGCAGATTGCTGTCAGTAAGACAAAGTGGATGGCAAAATGGTTCATCCACTGGGCCAGTAGCATAACTTTTACTTAACAAGAGTTTGTTTTATTGGGATTGTTTTTAGGATTACAAGACCTATCTTGATTTTGTTCTGGCTCTGGAGAACAGGAAAGAACCTGCTGCTCTCCAGTACATTTTTAAGTTGCTGGACATTGAAAACAAGGGTTACCTCAATGTCTTCACACTCAACTACTTTTTCAGGGTGAGTAGTCTTATTTAAACAGACAAACCAAATGTAGTTATTTACTATTACTGCAGTTCTGTTTTTCACTGGAAATCCAACCCCCACAACACACAGGATTACTGCTGGGAACTAAACATTTAGTCAATGAGTTATGTTGCTTAACCTCTTTATTTGATGTGTTTTTTAGCAGCTGTTGGTGTCACAGAATATTTCTATAAAAACAGCTGTTTCACAACCATATAATGGGTCTGTGACTGTGCCGTTTTAGTCTTTTAAATTACATTGCGTTCTTAGAATATGATCATTTCAGAGACTTGCAAATATTGTTTTTTTAATGTGTATTTGTAAATAAGCTATTTACTATGTACTTCTAGTATTTAGGACTGATATTGCCTTAGTCCCATGTTGACTATATTAGTGTTTCATATGCAGTTACACTTGTTACAAAATAATAAACATAAACCTGAAACAATCATGGATTTGATTTTAATTTTTGTACAAATTTTAGGCATGTTTACTAAAAATCGTAGTTGTATAGTTGGATAATTGTGCAATTAACAATTGAAATAGACACTTCAAGACTCTTGACGACGCACATTTTGTATGTGTAGTGTAAAATAACATCAAATTTAATAACAGTAGTAACTACATTGAAGGAAATGTATATACTCTGAATACCTGTAAAGCTTTTACTTTAAGGATGTGCAGCATGTTTATTTATTTCTTTAAATAGCTGCGTTGAAATAAGTTTGGAGACTCCTCCAAAGGTTACAGTGAAACAAAACCACTGTGTGTGTGTGTGTGTGTGTGTGAGAGAGCTGTCCCGTTTGCCCTTGGCCTTCCTGAAATAATAACTTCTTTGTGGTAATTACAGTAGTGCTGAATTGCTCAGTCCAGTATTTCTCTAAGGGAAAGAAAGTGCCTTTATGCAGCTAACGCAGGTGCTGTTGCAGTCTTAAATTGTAGCCTTGTTATATGTATAGGGTCTCTGATTTATTTTATCCAGTAGTTTGTGATTACTGAAATAGTGGTATTGAATTTTTTTGCTCCACCAGCTGTGCCCAAGGTCCATGGCTTAAAGATAACGAGATGCTAGAGACCTAGTGAAACTGAACCTCATTTGTAGTTAATAGGCATTTTCCTGCTCTGCTTAAATAAATAAGAGCCATCTATCCTGAGCTGCACAATAGTGGACTATAATTTATGACCAAAGAACAGTACCAAAGTGTCAATTAAATTAAGCAGATTATTAGACTTTTTTTTTAATTGCACACAGGCCATCCAGGAACAAATGAAATTACATGGACAGGAGCAAGTATCTTTCCAAGATGTAAAGGTAAAGATGACACTATCATTTTTCTTTGGTGCACTGATGATTGAAAAGTAAAATATTGTTTTTTTTAAACATACTTTATTTATTTTTTTAAGTGGAACATTTCAGATTTAATATGGTCCTTTTCTTGTATTGAAGGATGAAATCTTTGACATGGTGAAGCCCAAGGACCCTTGTAAGATCACCCTTCAGGATTTAGTGAACAGCAGCCAGGGAGACACTGTCACTAGTATCCTCATTGACCTAAATGGTTTTTGGACCTATGAAAACAGAGAAGTCCTTGTGGCTAATGACAATGACAGCAGTGCTGATCTGGACGATACATGAAACTTCTACTTATAAAAACTGCAAAACAAAATAATTTTCTCCCTACCAGTGAATCTGGCCACTGTTACTTTATCTTGGTAAACATATCATTAAAATATTTGTAACCTCTGAAATTGCAGAAGCAGACTATCACTCACCTCCCAAACACCTGGTGCATGCAACAATTAATGCACTTTAAATACAAGCGCAAAATCAACTGTTTAACTAACATTAAGAGGTCATTATTTGGATCGCTCGTGATCAAACAACTGGCACCTTGGAATCAAGCAAAGAAAATGTATTACTGTAGCTTTATAGCCCTTAGGGTCTGCCCCTGCCATTTCATTTATGAACAAAGTCAATTAAAAATGTTTGGTTGTGCCTTTCCTACCATTCTAAGCTGGACTCAACCTACAAGGTTGTTTTAGTTGGTTGTTGCTGGAGATCAGCTGTACATGGAACACACTGCAAATTCTAGTTGCCTATTAATATTTTAATTACATTCTTAGACATTGACATATTGCTGTACAGAAATACAGGTCTGATTAATAAAGTTTAAGCTGTATTATATACAAAATTAAATGCAAAACATTTGCTGAATTATAAAATCCTTCCCCAACATTTGCATAAATAAATTATAAAAATGATTTATAGAAAAAGGTATCTGGTGGAGTCAAACAAAAAGTGCAAAACCGATTCCACTTTTATTTTTAGTTTTTTAGTTGTTTGTAGTTATATACGTAATGAAAAGTTGTAATTTAAGGCATGCACTTCATTTTCTAAGAATCGATTGCAAAAGTTTTGCAAGCAAATATTCTATATATTTAATTTTCATTGCTGTGAAAAATGTAAATCTAATTCACTGAAACCTAATACACATCTAATTCTGTGCAAGAGAAGTATATGGCTGAGGTATACTGCCATCTTATTTGGGGAGGTGACACAAAAATGTTGACCTTCTATACCTATATATCCCCCCCCAAACGATTATATATATATATATATATATATATATATATTATATATATATATATATATATATAATATATATATATATGTAGTGATACTAGATGTATCCCTTACACAAACAACTGGAAGTTGTGCATTATTATAGTTGCCATTTATAAATTAACATTAGTAAATGGCAGTCAGATATTCTGTTAAAACTTGAGTGACCCTGTTAAAGCACTTCACAACCAATTGTGCTGATGCAAATGGTCACATATACACTGCAATAGCATGATGCCAATGTTTCTAACATGAAAAACTGCAATATTGTATATTTCACGAGGGAGATGTTAATGGCAAGAAAAACAAAAATAAAGTACTGAAAACTTTTGCAACTGATTAGATTCAGTTTTTTTTAAATGGCTGTACTGTTATGTGGGAATGGGTGCTGGAACTCTACTTTTCTCTGGAGTCGCACAGGGATCGTTTTCCAGCTCGAAAGTGACATTAACAAATGAAGCAGAACCCTCTGGCTGTTCAGTGTGCGGTTCTGGACTTTCCTGGCTCTGCTGCTCCTGGAAATTACGCTCTGCCTCCTCAGACATGCGGTTCTCCTCCTCCTCCTCTTCATCCTGCAGGAAATATAGCATAATAAGTCAAAGTGAGGGAATACATGCACAACAGTTGTACAGATTGCCCTTAACTGGATGAGGACACCCAGACAGAAAATAATCTTCTCTACAGAGTTAAAAGACTGGCAGATCTAAATAATGTCAATCTTTAAACTAATTCTGATGTTGTTTACCCTTTGGGGTGATGTTACCTGATTGAGTGTGGCTCTGTTTAATCTGAGGTTTTAAAACTATTGCATCCATAAACACACACCTCCTTCTTCATCCTGTAGTACTCATCAATGGCATACTGGTATTTAGGTGTACTTATTCCAAACAGTGAGGCCATTTTTTCTCCAAGAAAGTCACACACTGAAATAAATAAAATAGATTTTACTGTTATTTGAAATATATCTTCCTACAATGATTTTGGCTCTGTCTCAACCTTCCTAGCAGACAGAAACAGTTTCCAGTCTCATTAATAGAATATTATGAAAGTACCTGATATTGTAGTAGTGGCTGCCCTCCACATGTAGAAAAAGAGGTATGGTCTCCAAGTCAGCTTTGACTGAAAAAAAAAAAAAAGTTAAAATTCTGCATTGTAGTTCACAATATTTATTTAAAAGATGTGATTTTATTTGAGAGCAAAACCAGTGGCTCTCAAAACTGTGGCCAACTGACTAGCAGGGGATATAAAGCCATCACAATTTACTACTATATACTCAGTTTTGCACTATTTGATCAATCAATTTATATTGTATTTTACATTTTGGAATAAGTAGTTAGGGTTAGGGTTAGTTAAAAGTCAAGATTGAAAATGATCATGCCCTCAATCTTAGGAGCCTAAAAACATAGTATGTGCAATTGGACAAAAAACAAACGATGACCACTTAAATTAATATCCAGTTTTGCCTAAAGCCGCACAATCAGTAAAGTTACACTTATCGTAGATATTGCTACTGAACTTATTCCCACCAGACAAGAAGAAACAATAATAATAACAATAATAATAATAATGATGCCTTTAGCAGCGTTGTGACTGAGTACTGAATCAATCATGCTTTCAGCAACCCACTTACTGGATCGACTGTAGGAAGCATTTCTTTTTTCTCCAGCTCCTGTTCTTCATCCGTGCTGTACTCTTCCATGGTGTCTCCGCTGGCGAAGTGAATAATCCGCCGTGGCACCTTCTTCTTCTGCTTCTCCTTTCCAATCTCCCCTAGTTCCACACTTTCAAAGTCTTTTCCTACATTCTGAGACATAAAATACAGTTCATGGTGTGCCTGAGCACAAAACACAAACAAACAGCCATTCAAGCCCAAGCTGAAGCCATACAGCCCGAGCCTGCATTTACCATACTGTACACTACACGTACGATATTTGTACAAAAAAAGGACTGCTCAGACATTTAAAACAATAAATAATAACTGTATTACGATCTATGGAAAGTGAAGCTGGCAAATGTTTTATCGTGATGTTTGACTTGTACTGAAATGTAGCCATACTCCATGTTCCTATACACCAGACCGTTTCCGTGTAGCTTTGCCTTGGTTCTTTTGACACTGTAGGATGTACTTCAAAATTATTTAACATATTCGTGTCTTCAATAAAATGGTGATAGGACTATACAATATGTCACTAAATGTTTAATGCAACGGCAAAAAAAAACAAAATAACTTGGGAGGAGTCTTAAACGGAGGGCCTCCCAATCGTAATTAGAAATGCGTAACGCATATAAACTCAAAATAAGTCTAACCTTTGAAACAAAAAATGTTTTAAATACATTTTTGTGAACACATAATTCATTACTTCTGTTGCAGGTACAACAGTTTCTGAAACGCAAACGAACAAAGAAGTTCCACTACGAGTTTTAGAATTGGTGATTAAATCATGTATTGTCAGCAAACAATTAAAATCATAACCACTACAGGCTAATTTACCTTACTGTCATCCATTTTTTGTCCCAATGAAACGTTGCTATTTGTTAGATAAAGCGATAGATCAGCCATCTCCAATTTCTCCTCCTACCGAGTAACTCGTTTGCTGTGCTTTCTTCGGGCGAGTATAACCAGGAAGTAAATGCTGGAGATTTAAAGAGACAGTTCTCGTTATAAGAAGTTGCGCTTTAAAAAAATGGAGGGATGGAGGACTTTGGAGATGAACAAACCGGCAGGGCAGAATATCACAAACGACTCAGTGGCTGAACACATCAAACTACTGGCAGCTGGGACAAATTGATTTTTTTTTTCATGACCTACATATTATTGTTCAAGTATAGTCTACAATAAACTTGTATCTTGCTAATGTTGTTTATCCCGTTCTACAGTCTTCTTTTGAGCATGCGAAGAAAACAGTATAACAGACCCCCCTCTACAGGAAGCAGGCAGGTATAGCAAAAATAACAGGTCGGACCATACCATAACTTTAAGCGTGTTTGTCAGCATTGTGTCACCTTCAAGCATGGGAGTAATATGGGTAATACGACGCACGTGACATAAGTTGTATTATAGAAGCTAAAATCAAGCATTTGTTTCAATACTATTATTATATTTGAATAACTAAAATAAATAAATAAAGTGTTGTTTCCCCCTGTGTTAGGTTTATGGTTCGCGCCAATGGTAGGGAAGGGGATGCTGCAGGGTGCTGTTTGTTTTCTCTAGTCAATCTCTGTTGAGTGGTCTGAGTGTTGTTTCTTGATTAGACTGTGTCTCAGAAAGACGGGTTCGTTAAATTACTTTATCAAGAGCAACAGTACATAGTGTACCGGCCATGGCTCTATGCGGGGGTGTTGGAGCCTCGGCCTTGCCCAGCGAGCTGATAGTCCACATCTTCTCCTTCTTGTCGGCCCGGGATAAGCTGTGGGCCTCGGCTGTGTGCTCCCGTTGGAGGGAGTGTCTCTTTTACCCAGCGCTGTGGCCCCAGCTCAAGCTGCGGCTCGGCAGAGGCACTGGCGGGGCAGGCTCCAGCTCTGACGAGACACCCAGGCTGGAGTTTCTCATGCGGAAGTTTGGCTCGTTTGTTCGTGAGCTGCAGCTGGAGTTTACCCCTGTCGAAGGCTACCCTGTCCGCTGGAGGGATTCCCTGAACAACTACCTGGATCAGGTGTTGTGCGTGCTGAGGAGTCTGAAAAATAACAGGTAATGAAAACCTGACAAGTGCTGCGTTATTAAATATATTGTTGGGTGGACTGTTTTATATTTTGATGGGTCGCCAGTCTATAGCTCAATGTAATGTACCATTCCATTATTAAATAAATAATTTTGTCATTAAAAATTACATGTTGAATGTTTTTAGGTGACATTTAAATATAGGCCTAATGTTTACCTTTGTTGTATTTATAAATACTTTACCGTGTTGGAAAGTACTGTCACTTTAAGTTAAATTATATAACTGCGTGGAATACACATTAAGTATTTATTATGTGTGCAAACCTGCCGCAGTTAAACCGTAGAGCTAATTTTAATGTGATGTCACTTCCATCTGACAAGCCATTTCTCCACTCCCAAAGTGATTTGAGGCTTGACCCTTTTCTAAGATTTTGTAGCAACACTGAATTTATTTTAAGTTGGATTGTGCAGTACAACAAAAGTACAGCAGTAAAAGAAAAAAAACAAACAAACGAAAGTACATTATAGAAGAATGTGATAGTCAAACAATTTACCAAACGTACGGTTCCTTTCTGTGCATTTTTTTTCCTGCTGGAACAATGGGGTTTGTACAATGGGGTTTACTCGTGTTTAAAAAATGATAGAACAGGCCAAGAGATTCGATTTCTATTAGAAGTAATGAATAAGAAAAGATGAAAATCCTTTTACGTGATATGCCCTTTTAATTTAGTTTTGAGCTTTACCAACAAGGCTATGTATAGTTCTGATAAATGGTTACAAAGCCATTGTTCAGTGTTTATTAAACCAGAAACCTTTCTTATGATAATTTTCAGAGACTACAGGCATTTGTCATCACAAAAAAAGTATTCATTTATTCAGCTTCATTACAAAGGATGTCATGGCTACCTTAGCTGAACCTTTCAACTTTCGTTTTTATCTTTCCCAGTTTCCCTAATGTGCGACTGTCATGGTGATTTGCTCCCAGCTAGTCATCCTCATAAGATTCTTGCTTGTGTTTTACAGGAATCTACAGAAGTTGAGCATGTATGGAGACACATGCATCCTCCAGGAGGAAGGGATTCTAGACAGCACCCATCTCACCCAGGTGGACCAGGGAAGCAAGAAAATTAAAGAGTGAGTTAACTTAGATGTGTTCCAGACCAAGGAAGGACAATTCCTAATCTGGAGCTTTGTGGGGCCTAGTTGCATTCCTTTTCCTGCTTTTAGTGTTTTGCTGTTTTGAGGGCACTCATAGTAACAACCAGTTTCCAAATAGTTTATCAGACGCTAATCAACAATAGTTGAAGCATTGAGAACACCCACATTTTAACAAATGCCTTTTAAAAGCAACGGAAAACATTTAATGTACTGGTAATATAATGTACATGAGGTGTGGGCACAGCATTTTTCATAATTTTTTTTTTTTTTTATTGTGGTTTAGTTTTAGGGTTTTTAGCTATGCTCTATGCTTGCAGGATAAAGCAGCTGTTTGAAGAGACCCTGGCCAGCAGCAGGCAGCTGAAATGGCTGTCTTCTGCATTCATGCTGGGTATGGTTACCCCTAACTCTCTGTCGACAATGTCCAACCTCAGTGCCAACTCCCTGGAGCATCTGAGTCTGCTGGACAACCAGGCCCCACCCCTTATTCCATCTATCGAGTTGGGGCGCCTGCTTAACCTGCACTCCCTAGCCTTGGACTTCTGTGACTTCACCTCTGAGATGTGCCAGGTACTCTCCAACAGTGACCACGTGCCTTTGCACCGACTCTCCCTCGTGCTGCACGGCACAGTGTTGCACAATAAACCACTGGACATCACGCCTGGCGAGGTGGATTGGCAGGCTCTAGTCCGCCACAGTGCCAATTTGCGGGTGTACATCATGGCACTGGATGTGCACAGCCAAGATCTGCTGAGTGTACTGAAGCCTAGCCTGCCCCTGGAGAGGATTCACTTTGACAGCTACTCCACCTGCGCCTCTGAGGCTGCCCTGGATCTCATTTCCAGGCAGTACTGCAAGACCCTCTCCCACTTCATCCTCGTGAGGGACCTGATGGAGAGGGATGACACCGGCTTCCCTGACCTCAGTGAGAACCGCAACGAGGACCCCTTGGTCCTCCTCGCCTGGAGGTGCACGCATCTCTCTCTCCTCATCATTCATGGTGAGTCTTGACATTTTAATTTGTATGGAAAATTTAATAAAAATCTGGACATTTTGGAAAGACCGTAATTTTTTAAAATGTAATTGTTAGTGCTAGATGGCAGAGACTGAAAAAATGCTACAATTACACCTATTGACAGAAATTCCAAGCCATAAGAAACTGAGTCATGTAACCTTTTAATTAAGACTGATATTGAGTAAAGTTTGTAGCATCATAACTTTAACAGTGTTTCTTTGGATTGTATTTATAGATTTCAACGCTTTCTTTTAAAAAGCTTTACATATACACACACACACACACACACACGCGTGTGTTTGTGGATCTGATCATGTTTAGATTTTCACTGCTTGTAATTTATATTCTGTGAATAAAGCATGTATGATAGTGGTGGTGTGTTCTGTAACTTCACCAGTATACCTAGGAAGGTGCATTATAAAATGATGATTTGCATCCCACTAAATTGCCGAACTACAAGTTTAGTTTGCAATTTTAGTGTGTCATTCAAAGCTGTCATGAGTAATGGTTATGTGTTTGTTTTTGTTTTTTTTAGTTTTTGGATTAATATTGTACTGTTCTGTAACACCAGGGATATTTTAATTGTTCATAGCAACATGTTTGTTTATATATATATATATATATATATATATATATATATATATATATATATATATATATATATATATATATATATATATATGTATATATTGTGCATTAGATTCATGGAAACACAACCCCAATCAAAAAAGGGAACATTTAAGGTATATTGTTTTGGGGTATAAGCAAAGTATGATTGTGTTGAAGTGTGTGTTGTATTTGGATGAAGACCTAGGCTTTTTCGGGGAATAATAATTATTCTTATTTGTGGTCTGTGAACCAGAGAGACTGTTCTCAGCTTTTAAAAAAAAAAAAAAAAAAAAAAATTGTGAAATAAGCCAAGTAAAAATAGTATCAATTTTGTTTAGGTGTTGCCATCTAGGCTAAAAAAAAAAAAAAGAGAAACATTTTTGTTTGTTATCCACAATTATCCATTTTCCGTTTTGTTCAATGTGTGTTTTTTTTTTTTTTTTTAAAACCCCAAACACTTTTTGAACATATCTGTTTGTACATTGTATTTAGGTTACACTGTGTGGGCTCACAATTTGATTGCGATATCTCGGCTCCGTGGCTCCAACTTGAAGGTGCTGGCAGTATCTGAGGAGAGCATCGACTTTGACCAGGATCAGCTGCTGTTCCAGGATGAGGACCCCATCCACAACCTGATCGAGGAGGTGTCCTTGGGCCTTAGTCGACCCTGGAACCCCATGATGGACACCAACATCGTCCTCAGTGAACCAACACAGCACTTCTTCCGGGAGATGCAGCGTTTTAGCGAGGGCATTTAGCTCGTTCTCCATGTGGCTCCTTTAGACAAATAAGGGCCACATCTTTTTCATTATTCTTAATTATTATTTTTGTTTTCCTGTAGTGTGAACTAACAATTTATGTGCTGTGTTTAATCAGTGTTAGCTCTATATTTATATCTATCTATATATCTTGCTTTTTAATCGGAGAGTATAGTCGGGTATTGGTTTAGCAGCTAATGAGTGAATGTGAGGGAAGGGGTTTCATGGCTAGCTAGCAAAATGTTTGGACGAGTGATTCTTCATAGGGTTTTTAGAGCAGTCATAAACTAGTAAGCGCCTAGTCTACCATTAGTATATCCGTCCCTGCAACTTAAATGATTGTGATCCTGTTCTGTGCTTGTCTTCCAGTGAAGGAAGGAAGACTGATGTAAACTGGTACTGTCCTGTCCTTCAGCCATCCTAAACATTTTCTAAGGTGTTGCTGAACTTAGGCAGAGGAACCTGATGACTCCATTCGATATTTACGAGTATGTGGTTATGTTTTTAACCTTCATTCCCAGGTCACTGTCAAGAGTTGCAGTCTACAAGAAGTGATGGGCAGAGCTGGGATCTAAACTTTCAACCTGCTCTGCCGCACTTGGGTCAGTAGTTTTTTAGACTCATTTTACCTCTCTTACAGATCAGATATTGTGGAAGCAGCCTATTTTCAATGCTGTCTCAGAAAGGCAGCACAGTGCTAGCTGTATGACGCAATTTATTTATTGGTCTTGAGTCACAGTTGCCTTGGATATCCAGTTGTTTCTATAAACTGCTGATCTTCTGCCTGTTACAGGTCCTGCCAGTAGTCTGCGAGTATGTTATCTGCCAGCATTCTTCAAAACAAGTTCAAAATATGACTAAAATTATTTAACATCATAAAATGTCAGGTAACAGCAAGAGTGAGCTATTTAATGTTTGTGTACGTGTGAGTTGGTTATCTGAGGTCAGTTGTCCTGCAATTGAAATTTAATTTATTAAACTACCTTTGTTCTAAACAACCAGTTAAATAGAACATATGCACTTCTTTGGTACCAGTACTGTTCACACTGACTTCATAGGCAAAGGCCTCTTACTGCAAAGAATGATGAATGCTTTAAGGAAACTTTATTTTTTTTTTTGCAGTTTTTAAAATCTTCTAAGGAATGAAATACGTGTATACTTTTGTTTGTTGCAGTTTAAACTTATACTAATTGATCATGCTGTGCCACATTCCAGAAAGTTTATTCATATAACCAATATTATCTGTTTTGTTTTCAATTGCATTTAGTTTTGTGAGTTAAATATAAGTGATGATAGTCTAAGAATATACAAACGCTTCAATGTGTTTTGCTAGGAGTAGAAATGCAAGAGTTAATGATAGAGGTTTGCCTGATGGAAATCTATCAAATCTTACCAGTGAACAATGAGCAACAATCTTTCTCAGGGTTACTGTTAGACTAAGGGGTGGGAGAGGAGTTTAAGTACTCAGGCCTGTGATTTGAAAGCTAGTCGTGAAAACCCCTTCTCAACAAGTTACTGGATTTTAATTCTGTCAGCGCCTGTGTTCGCTGCCAAAGATAATGGTAATAAAAACCTTATGAAGTGCCCACATACTGGCAGGGGCAGACCAAGGGCTGGTCAGCCAGGGTATACTGCTAGATTTACGTACTAAGAAGTCAAAGTTCGACCTGTGTGGGACACAGCTGTGCTGTGGCTTGGTCAACTACTTTAGAACTATTTAACCATGCACCTGTTTCACTGTGAAGAGTGAATGTAATTCATGAAAACAACTGAAACCGTTGGTTCTATCAAACCTGTAAGCTGCTATGAAATGTAAAGGAACATTCCACTGGGGAGTTGAAAGGCCAAATGTCTGCATGAAATCATTTTTATTTTTTTATTTGTTCTGTTAGAAAGGGGTCCAAAAGCATCCAGATAACTGGTCTATCACAAGTGACTACAATTTTTAAAATGCAGTCCTAAAAAGGGGGGGGGGGGGGGGGGGTAGTGTTACCATTAAGGTAGATGACCAGTTATTTCTTTTAAAACTTGGTGCCCCATTTCTCTTTTTTTTCTTTGTTTTTTTCTTTCTTTGCATGTTTTACCTTGTTTTTAAGGTAAGACATACCAGCCAGGTAATAAAATCCGTGTGTGGCCTTTTACAGGAGGAGATGACTGTAGATGCTTCCGATTTTCAGGTTGACTCCATTTCAGTTTAAAACCAGAGATGGCTGAACAAAATCAATCTTGCATAACAAGAAATAGCAAACTATGCAAGAGGAATGCATAAAAGTGATGTCTCAAGTTGTTGTTTTTTTATTATTTTTTTCTGTATGTATATCATTTAAAAAGGTAAAAACATATTTGCATTGATACTTGGCCTTATTGTTTTAAAATCTTGATGCTTCGGAAGCCAATTTAGTTTCAGGGGCAACCGCGGGTACAGACATGGTCTCTGTGAGACTTTCCACCTGACCCCAGTTTTAAGTGGTACGAATGTTGTGCATTTATTGTTTAAATAAATCAGGACAGTTTGCAATAATGAAGTCGTAAAGTGGCTACCGTGGGTTACTAGCAGTGCTAAGACCTGGCTGCTACCTTATAAACTTCTTTGAAAATAAATAAATAAACTGTGTGTATGTATGTATGTATGTGTGTGTCTGTATACATACAGTACATACATATATATGCATATGCAACAGATGTCCAGATTCTATTTATGAACAAAAAAAGTTTATAAGCGTATCGTTTTACAAAAAGTGGTTTTACCATCTTAATGTTTAATATTTTGACAGGTGTGCACTGTCTCTATTTTTGTCTCCAGTGAGCACATAGCGTTCGGATTTTATATGTACATCTGCAAACGTGAATCCACAGGCACCATTGTGAACAAGCCAGATGTGGTGAGATTTTATTGAATGAAAGTGATCAGATTTATCTAAAGGGGGAAAAAAAAAAAACCCTGACAGACATGGGTAAGGCAAACCAGACGAATGTTGTTGTTTTGATTTAATGTTGAATGCATTTTACTTTTAATTGGTGAATAAAGCATTTAAGAAAACACATTTTTTGTTTTGAATTTATTTCAATTTTGATTTCTCCTAACCAGCTAATGTAATGGAACTAGTAATTCTATCTTTTAGTAGTTATTTAATAACCACAGTGCTCTCGTTTGACGATTTGGTAATTCACAAATTGAGCTAATTAACTGTTGGACCACCTTGACAGTAAAATGCACTGTGTGCAACTACTGTGTAAGGTCCGTTCAGTTTTTTTTTTGTTTTGGTTTGTTTTGTTGGAGACACATGGCAGAATTTTGAGTTATTAAAAATATCCCACTATTCCCTGGATGCACATGAAATTTACACCCCCCTCCCACCCAAATATTCCTCAAGCACAATAAAAACGAACAGTCAATCTACCTTGTGAAGTAGAGGGTTAAGATTTGGATGGAGCACTGCAAATTGCCACACATTTTTTTGACGGTGAGGTAGGATCCAACATCATACAAGTTTTTAGAAAGCACTTTCACATTTCACTTCCTGAAACTGCATGTTTGTGGGGATTGAGATGAAGTAGGAAACTCTGGTTCTTTGGATGTGATGTACTTTTGCACAGATTAAGTTTACAGTAAAATGTAAAATAGAATAGAAATGCCTATGCAATAGAATATATTCATCAATGCAAATGTTTGCATTATTCAAGACCAAACCCACTGCCCCAGTTTTATGAACATACCTTTAAACACTACGGTCTATTCAACTGATCCATTACTGCGAAAGTAATCTTTCATAAAATAAAATGTGTCTAAGTTACCTTGAAAGGGTAAGGCCATGACTTTCAATAAAGAGTATCAACCTTGGAAGACGTTTCCAAGATTTTAAAAGCTGTATCTATCGGTTATCTTTTCTATGATGAAGTGAGTCACCAATATCAAGTACAATAATACATCCTAGCAATTGAACATGCATAAATTGATCCAAGTTAAAGTGCTTCCAGAGCTGTTCAGAAGATAATGTCCATCTAATGGTGACCTAGTTAAATCAACTGGCCAATCTGTTTATGATTCCCAAGATATAACTCAAACGAGATGTGAGATACAAATAAACTATTTATATTACTGGTATTGTAAATTACTTTGAAGATGTCAGCCATGTGTTTTTGGTTCAGTTGACATGTTCTCTATTTTTGTTAGGTTGATTTGCTTTTTTTACTTAACACTCCTATACTGTGGAAGTAATAATGAGGAAGTTAAAAAGAATATTTTATTATATATCACTAAAACTTGAACACATGAAAGATGTCTGTAATACATCTTTATTTTCACAATACACAATTATGTAATTTAAAAAAAGTATCCTCCCAGTCTCAACTGTACACATAATTACAATGCAGTGTGTAACATGGATGGTTTAAAGACTTGATTAAATAGATGTAAAAAATGAGAACACCTCAGTAACAGTTTATACATTTAAAAATCCTGAGTCCAAACAATTCAGAAAAATCTGAAATGATTTAAAAATTAGTTGAAACATTTCATGTGCAAAGCTGGCAAGATGCTCTGGGGTATATTTGCTCATTTTGTGGGTTGTCTAGTCGGCTAGCTGATTTTGGTACAGTTGCAGAGCAAGTCATGGGGAACAGTGACCAGAAAAAAAAAAAATATATACAAATGTTCAAATCAAACTGAAAATTAAGTACCAAATACAAAATTCAAATAAAAAAAATATGAAAATATCTGACTGTTGTTGCATCATTTTGTTTCACATTTCTTTTCTGTGCCAGCACCAATATTCAGAACTTGTCGGCTAGATAAGCCAAGGCTGTGTGGATAAACCTTCTACATGCTACTTTAGTTTAATTGTATGCAATGTTTACAGGAAGCCATACATGTGGTTCTGTTTCTTACAGCAAGGAAAGTCTGTATGAAATATTCCTGGGCTACAGTATAGAAGGTCCCAAGTCAGTTTTGAGTAATGAGCAAAGAATTTATTATGTGACTAAAATTTTCTTGAACACCAAATCACACCGGACCAACATGGTTATTTCTTGGTGCACATCAACTCACTCTTGTATGTCTATATAGGCTCACTACCACATTAAAACCAGTACTATGACATTACCACAATAAAAGAGATAGTGGCACATCTAGCACCCGACTGGACTACATCCACAGTTTAATGTAATACGTGAACAGTGTCTGGAAGCTAGTTCAAATAATATCCCGAGGTGGTGGTGGGGCTGCATGTCCTCCGGGCTGTGTGGGAGGAGACGGTCTGGGTGGAGGTTCACTTGCACTTTCTGTTGGGTACGTTGCAGGGGGGTATCCAGGATGCAGTTGAGGAGGAGGGAACCTAGGGAACATTCCTGGTGGAGGGGGGCCACGCACTAAATAACACAAAGGAAATAAAAAGAGGATTGTCAAGGGAGGAGATAATGAAAGATGAATTGCTTGAAGTAAATGATTGTATCTATTCTATTTTGGGTATGGACGAATATTAATAACTTCCAGTTGCCAGAACTGTAAGGAAAGCAAAAGACTCTTACTAACATAGTAGGGAACCACAAGGCCCTCTCGGGGGCAAAAACTCTGGAGGCCCATATGGGCCCCTATGAGAAAAGTGACCTCTCGGATCCATTGGCAGAAGAGGTCCTCGCATCACTGGAGGCCCGAAACCAGGGTCCACCCTTAACTCCGCATCAGAGGGAAGAGGCAGATCTCCAGACATAGACAAGAGACTCTATAAAATAACCCAACATCAGCATAAACAGTTACACTGATATATAACTTGCTTTCATACTATTCATATTCATGTTGCTACCCTTGCCAGCGATTTCACCATAAGACAAATCTAGAAACGAAAAACTTTCCAAAAATACCACCCCCCCATTTGGTGTTTGTGGAATTTTATTTGGGGGTGGTGGGGGGGAGGACAATTATAAAATACATACATTTACATCGAGTTGCTATATTGACTGCATTTTATATTGTATAAACAGAATAAAACGATCTGGTGAGTTGCTTTCACTCTCAAAAAAACAAAATCCCAGACAAATACATTTTAAATGTCTAAAATAAAAAATTACTTTAATTGTTCTACATTCTAATAACAAATTAACAACATTACTTACGTCCTTGTTTTCATTTCCAGCTGCCCCTGAATTGTCTAAACTGTTTAGAAGATACGATCCATCTAAAAAGAAATTGAAAAGTTATTTAAAATACTGTACTTATGTATATATTTATGTATGTAGTGTATAGATGCATCTGCTCCATTTACCTGTAAAATCTTTGCCAATGTTATTCCTTGCACTTATGATGTAACCCTATTTTAACAAATTGTTCTTAGACAACATTTTATGTTTGTTTCAATATTGAACTGTAACATACACCGCAAATTTAATAATGTGCATATATACCAATTTTTGGGGCACACTACAGTAAAATTATATATGTATGCATTTGTCAATTTAGTGATAATGATATTTCAGTACAACCATTATAAAAATAAAATACTGTATGAATTAATTTAGACTATTAATGTTCAAAATATGCTTGTACCAGTTGTTCTTAAAATTAAACATTCCTCAAGATAGGTCACCTGCTGAAAGAAAGCTGTAACCACGTATTTCAGCTGGTCCTGATAATCTTCCTGACGGCAGAGGCATGGGGTATCCCCTCTCTGGGGGAGGTCTTCGGTAAGGAAAGACAGGGTCTGGGTAGGGGTATCCTGTTACCACATCAAATAAAGAGAAGTCTTAACAGATTACATCTGTTTGAGCAAACTCATACAAAACTGAGAGGGACAAACAGTAGGTTGCAGGACTGTGAGAAAATGAGTCAAGTAACTTAGAAGTGCAATATACAGTGATGCTTACATGTATTAGCACCCTCATAATAATGAAAAACAATGTTTTTTATTCTACACAATTAATAACAACATTTAAGTATTGTAAGAGACACTCAATTTTGGGAAATATATATTATCTGAAGTATTTAGAATGCTATGTAACCATTAGTCAATTATTACTTGGCGTATGCCACAATTTAAGTAGTGTTTTCCTTGTTTTATAAATCTCCAGATTTATAACAACAACACACCAGTTGATCAGTTGGGTTCTGGGAGAATCTGTCTGCTAGGTCAGCTTTTCTACAGTAAGATTTGTTTTTTGTTTATTAGGATGCCAATACTTCTGAGCATCGCTGTACCTGGTGGGGGTACATGAACCCTCCGTTCTCTTTCCCATGTAGGAGACAATGATCCACTGTCAGAATGAGTGCTGTAGTTATCCAAATTCCTGTCACAGTTTGGGTCCAAACTTTCACTAAGAACTGGATGAGCTGCATGATTTGGCAGACCTCTTGATGCTAACACAAATATAAAAAATAGCCTTTTGTTAATCTTTAAACACTAAATGTATTCCATAAATACTGCATCAATCAAAAGCTGGGGATATTGAAATATACTGTATGCTATTGTATGGAGTTCCGTTTGCACAGGAGGTTGCTCAGATTGCAAGCTCCTAAATGGTGCTGTAGCTAGAATAATCCTAACTGCTTACTAGTACAATTTTCTCTAATAGCCTTCACATAACAGAGATCCTTGCTTCTGTGTTAAGACAATGTAACTGAGGATTAGTCACATAATAGCTCATTGTGTGGTATCCTTTAAAATGTGCAACATTTGTGTGTGTCAGCTAACAAGCATCAGTGAATAGCAGATATACATTATATGTTCATTTCATAGCGATGCCTCAGTTTTGTATTTAGGCATGATATGCTCTTTCATGAGAACTACTTCACAGTGTTATGCAGTAACAGGAAGGCAATTAAGTATTTTAATTCCTAGGGGTTACGTGGAGGCAGCAAGAAGCAAACAATAATACATGATCTATTCTTATACTATGTCTGGCTAATTTAAAGCAAAAACTATTTACACCAAAATACTATACCTCTACCGCCGGGCTCTCCAGGAAACGGTGGGGAGACCCTGGGCGGACCATCCATCAGCGTTGGTGGAGAAAGGAAGGCCCTTGTTTCAGATGCAGGTCTTCCCAAAGGTGAAGGTCCAAAAGGGGATCTTTCACCTACAAATTATTGGAGTAAGTTTTGTTTCTGCAGCTCTCAGTTTTAACCCCCCAGCAGGGTTGGGGAAGCTACTTTGAAAAAGTTTGAAAAAAGTTTAGCTAAAGCTAAAAGTTACTTCTAAAAAAAGTAGCTAGCTACACTTAATACACTTACTTACTTTATATATATATATATATATATATATATATATATAAACTGTGATTATTATTTCTAGAAAATAAAGATCGTCTCATGTAATCCTCAATTTCAAGTTTAACTCGATACTGTTCTCATTGCATTTGGCACATCATCAGATAAAGCAATAAGAATTGTACTCCAAGCCTTCTAGAAAATGTGCTCTTTCTCACCACTTCAGATAGCAGAAACACTGAGCATTGTTATTGATTCGAATAAATAACTACATATTTATACTAGCTCCATCTTCACACTGTGATGTCCTGTTTTTTTGGGGGGGTTTTTTGGAGAAGAAAAAAAAATTCGGAGTCAAACTAAGCTGTTCGATTAAATACTTCTTGAAAGTTATGTTTAAGTTAGTAATTCAGTGTTTGTGTGTGTGCTATACTAGCTGCCAGCATTCGCTGCGGGACATACAATGAAGAGTTTTCTCTTTTTAATTGAAACAATTGTTCCACTTGTTGTTAAATTGTTGTACGGTTGCACTTAATTTAACGTACATCTCTTGTCTGCCCACACCCTCTTTGTGTGATCCTCGTGTGTATTTCTCGCTCCCAGTGTGTTACGCTTGCCGTTTCTTACCCTTTCCCCTGTTTGTGACTTTATTCTCTGCTTAGTTCAGCACTTATAAATGCTACTGTTAGTTAGTAGTTAGTAGCAACAACTTGAAATTTCATTTGCTTGTCTCATCCTTCTTTGCTGAACCTGTGTACACCAACGCCGCAATATAGCCTACCAAACTATACAGAGAACACACAAACAAGGAAGTATGATAGTTGTCCACAGTGCTCAGTAATTAACACATTCGGGAGCAACTGAGTTATCGAAACATTTTATGTTTCTGCTGAAAAAGAAGAAGAAAAGTTGCGACTGAAGTAGCGGTAGCGGCAATACATTTTGCAGGAAAAAATAGCTTGCTACTGTAAAAGCTACGGTACAATAAAAGTAACTTGCTACAGCAAAGCTACACAAAAAAGTAGCGTTGGTACTATTAGCTGGCTACTCCCCAACACTGCCCCCCAGGCCAAAGTAATTAGTCTGTTCCTACACAATGACATTTTACTGGTTCTGAATAATTTCATTTAAAACAAAAGGATGGTACTAATTTCAGTTGGGTAATCCCTCTATTAAAATGTGCCTTTATACTTGCCTTTAGGCTTTAATGGTACAAAACAAGACAAAAGTAAGTATTACAAGTAGGGAAATATTTTTACCTCTGAACAGTGGTCTTCCTGGAACATCAAGAGCATATGGGTCCTTCTCTATCATCTCCAGCTTAAACTGTGAATCAGTTAGCCTGTGGGAAGAATAGCCATTTCAAGACTGAGTGTTTCTTGTGTAGTAGCTTCCAAGGTTAATAATGTACATGTAATTAGCAAGTATTCTTGTAAATAGAAAATGTTAGAAACTCCCTGTATGGCTTCAGTAATTACTTACCGCTGTCTGAGGTGCGAGTTCTCTCTCTTTATTTCATTAAGATCTCTATCAGCTGCCCGTGCCGCCAGCTATAAACAAAAATCAAATCTCAGAAATGTACGTTGTTTTTAAACAAAATATTGTATATATTTAACTACATCCACTTTCCAGTTAAAAAAAAGAAAAAAAAAAGTTTTTACAGCTAGTACTGTAATTACTTTTATTACAATGTAACAGGGTAATATGATCATTTCTGAGGTCTGTTGTTTTTCAGATAATTAAAACAATAGGTAGAACTTACCCAGTTATCATTTGCCTTCTTCTCATGAGAGGCAATCTATTGGAAATAAAAATAAATGAGCAAATAAAAAAATCCAGCCAGATATTTGCACATAAACAGTAATATTTACATCAAGGGGTAGGCATACACAAACCCTTAAAATAAAATTGGGATTAAAACCTGGTTTTTGTAGGCTTGGTTAGTCCTCTCTCGTTCTTCCTCAAGGTCTTTAGCTCTTTGTCTGCAAAAAGAAAAGAAACATGACAGAAGAGATAACATGTCGGTGAAGAGACAAAACCCACTGCAGTTTTACTTATTAGATATTTTCTTTCTCAAGGCTTTCTTTCTATTGCTTCATATGGCTGAAGTTAAAGGACACTATTTGTTTTTATTAAAGCTCTTGGTGGTATGAAGTGGTGTTACCTGTAAGTGCTAAGCTCTTCTGCTGCAAGGGTAATTTTCTCATCTGCTTTGGTGAGCTTCTCCTCTTTCTGCGTGCGTTCTTTTTCTTCCACAGTAAGCTTTCTATACAATGCAAATGAATCAAAGTCTGTCACTAGGAAATACAAGATCCAAACAACAGGTACACAAAAAACAGTTAAACCATTGCTGAAGAGTCTTGACTACCTACCTGTGTAATTTCAGTTCATTTTCCTGATACATCTCTGTCATAATCTTGAGTTTTTGCTGCAGTTTCTGAGCCTTGCCTGTGTACTTCGTACATTCAGACTGCAACGCGTCTTTATCATTCTTAAGCTTTTCAATATGCTCTGAGAAAACAAAGGGTCAATAATCTTTAAAAACTGCATTCTTTCCAAGGGACAGATTTTTCATGTACTGTATATTCAAACCATAGGACAGAAAGTGTGGAACATAATTTCACTTCAAGAATGTAGCAATATTTTCTAATAGTATAAAAATATACAATTTTAAAATACCTAATTTTCTGTAATCCACTGAAGATCAATAGACAGACTGTCTAGCCAATCACATTTTATCTCTGCAACCTACATTGTGGATGTTGTCAAGAATCCAGAAGGATAGAGTTCAGCTTGACCTGACTCCACCTGGTATTGTCTGATGCCTTTCTAGTGGGGCACTGTGACATGGTGAGGCAATCTATCATACGATTATCCCTCCCCATGGCAATTGTAGTGTTCTTTATCAGCCCCCAGCTAATACAGCCAGCTGAGGACCTCCTTTATCACCATTACCTCAGCAACATACCTTTGAGATCCTTCTTTGCTTTCTCTTCATCAGCTAGTTTGGTGAAAATCCTGTTTTTATCTTCTTCAATGGATTTCAACCCAGCATGCAGCTGAAAAGGTGTGACAGTCATTTAGTGAAACTTTTCTTTAAAAATCACCAGGTGTATTTTTTATTTGGTGGTGCTGGTTAAAAAAGTAAACGTACCTTCACTGCATAAATAAGATTCTGTATTTGTTCTTTCTGATGATCTGTTTTAAAGAGGAAAAAAAAAGCATATATAAATCTTTAACAGTAAATAGTACATCAGCTTAACTTAGTTTCTATGCATTTTCTACATGCATGTTCAGAGTATGACCTAAACGAAATTACTACTAAGAAAGCTTAAGTTAATTAGAAATCTTGGCTACTGATCAATGGGTTAAGTCTCATTTCTACAAGACCTAATTTAGAGCTAGAGGTATTCTCTAAACTAAAAGTATGATCAGATTTTAATTTCATCAAGATGGCAGGTTACATAAGTTGTACCTAAGTATTCTCCATTTTCGGTTTGAGTCGTTTGGTCATCTTCCAGCTCAGAATCCCAATCTTTCATCTTGAGCAGGCAGTCTGTAAGATTCTTTGATCATCAAGGGAAATAAGGGTTGTTAATACCATTACAAACTGGCGCAGAGCAGAGATACTTCTATTCGAGTCTTGAGCACTCACTCTATATCCACCCTTTTTTGATAATTCTAAGGAACATACTGAATTAGACTCAACACCGTCATTTTAGTATAAGCTCTGTATTGTTGAACTAATACAACTGAATCATTACAGGAACTATGGCTATACAGTAGCATGTTATATTCTACATACATAGAGTGATGATATTGTACAAAAATAGGTCCTTACCTTAATCTGCTCATCCTTATTTGAGCAATCCTCCTGCATGTCTTTCTGAGACTCCTCACACATCTTAATCTGTTCAGTGAGTTCATTTAGTCGTTCATCCCATCCTTCAGCTTCTTGCACAAGCTGCAAAAACAACAACTTTTTCGTCTCAATGCATACAAAAAATAAAAATAAATATATATATATATATATAAATAATGTCTAAAAAAACACTTGAACCTGGTAATGTACTGCAGCTCTAGAACCAAAGCAAGAATATTTAAAAAAAATAACAAAACACAACAAAGTACTGTAATAAAGACAAATGCCTGTAGGCTGGTTGAAAACTGAAAGCCAAAAATGTGTTCCAACACACCTGTGCTTTGCTTTCTTGAAGCTGGCAATTCTCTTCCTTTGCAGCTTGTAGATTTGTTTGCAGTCGTTCGTTGTTGATTTGGTAGATTTTTAATGTAGTTTGGGCCTAAAAATATTTTTTAAAATATCTGTATTATCTTTAGAAACAGGTTTGATATGATGACAGTGACAAAACAGCATTCACTAGCTCTTCAGTACTTTATTTTTGTGTTTATGAAATGTAACCCAAAGGTTCAAATTTTGCAAAAAGTATACATCCTGATCATCCCAAACCAAAACAACAAATAACCAACTCCTCACGAAAGCACAACAGAAACTGAAAAAAAAAAGTGCAAATGCTGGGTTTCAACTTATCTTGATCTGTTTTTTGTTTTTTTTAATAAATTATAAAAGGGGAGTTTCTGATCACTTTAATTATTAAAACAATGACGTAATATTTTATAAACCCTTACGAGGCAGTAAAAAAAACTATATGTTCATTTATACAATGTCTGGAGATTAGGGTGTGTTTATCTAGTTTGTAAAGGTAATAATAATCCCCAGTAGCCACATTAGATCAGAGATCAATGCCAAAAACACTTTTGCCTGTGTTGTTTATTAATCCTGCACATAAATAGAAAGTATTCCCATGGGGGTGTTTAAATATATTTCTTAATATTTTACACAAACAGTACATTAAGTTATGCAAAGCGGTTCAAATACCTGCTCCATTTGTGACTTCAGGCCTATTGCCTCTTCTTCTAAACTTTTCAAGGATCTCTGTATTTCTGCAAGCTGTGGAAATCAAATTAACACATCATATTTCTCTTTATATTACATGCAATTACAATCTGAACAAAGAACTGAATTTGCACCCACATTGTCTATCTCAGCTATATTTAAAAAACAAAGGGCTGTAATAGCTCATTAGAGATAATTAAAAAAAAAAAACCCATATATTCCAATGTACTTATTGGGTTTACAAATCTATAAAATGAATATAATAATTAAAATAAAACAAAATCATACCAGTTCATCTTGTTGTGATCTTGCAGTTCTCTGAGAATCCAGATCCTGCTTTAGTTGCTCAATTTCCTCTTTTAAGTCAGAGTTTGAGTGTTCCAATTTCATAGACATAACCTACAATACCAGATAATTAAAAGTATGAATTTTGTTTAATCTGGAACATATGATTTTTTTCTACAGATATAGTATGTTATGTTTGAATTCATAAATACAAAATCTGTCTTTTTTGTCTTCACACAATTTTGATGTATTCTTGGGAACTTTTAGCATTTTTGTACAGAATGATAAAAAAAAAAAAAGCTTCTAGGCAGACAACAATGACCATATGTTTGTTATTTAGGTGGATGTAATTTCAAAATAAGCACACAACCTACTCCTATAAATAGAGTGAAAACTCTCTAAAACCAATGATCACTCTCCTATCCCACAACAAAAGTTATACTACACTTTCTGGGTGCTACTATCTGTGACATATGTCCTCTGTAAAATGGTGCTATGCCTGAGCTTCAATACAATAACATCTAGAACTAACTTGGCCATCTTACCAACACCAAGTTCTGGTTGAGGAAATGGAAACAATGAAGCTTAAACTAAAAAGTATGCGGGAGACTTGTTGATGGTTTTTTTTTGTTTGTTCTGTTTTTCTTTAAAGTTAACCCCAGTACAAACCAGGAGCAGAGGTCACATTTGGAAGTTAAGTGAAGATGGATTCAGGGCAGAGGGTCCAATTGGAATGGGTTGTCAAGCAATGCTGTTGCAGCCAATTCACTATGATCCTTCTGAATTCAGTCTTGGAATAGCTAAAGGCCAAATGACCCCTTATTCATAACTTTATCGTGCAGAAAATGTGCAGTACAGTTTTACGGTGAGGCTTACCTGAAGATTTTCTCTTTCTGAAGCTTGTTCTGAATGGCCGCCATTTTTCAGGGTTGCATCAAGTTTTTCATACTGTGAAATATAAAATGCTCAGTATAAATAAAACAAAATATAAGGCAGCAAGTACAATAACCATTTAAAAAAGGAAGTACAGATGGATGTTGACCAACTTACTTGCTGTTTGCATTCACTAAGTGTTTCAAGAACTTGGCATTTTTCTTCAAGTAATTCAGCCACTTTGGTGGCAAGTTTTTTCTCCCTTCCTGAAAACAAAATTTAAAAAATTAATAAATAAAGCAGTGTCTTACCGTCGACAAAGAACAGACTGAAATAATGTTTTAAAATTGATTTTAAAAGAGGTTTAAAATAAGTGAAAGTTCAGTTTTAAAATACAAACACTCACCAACGTATAAGCTGCTTTTAATCTGCAAGATAAAGTAAAGAAAAATGAAGATCTATGACATTTCTTAATTTTAAATATCTCAGTTACTTCATGTATTTAGAACATAATTATTACCCATTTTCTCTCAATTAATAATGATGTTCAATATGTTTCAATGACTTTTGGCACC
Organism: Polyodon spathula; assembly: GCF_017654505.1. Classification (NCBI taxonomy): domain Eukaryota; kingdom Metazoa; phylum Chordata; class Actinopteri; order Acipenseriformes; family Polyodontidae; genus Polyodon; species Polyodon spathula. The sequence continues at coordinate 8,060,551 of NC_054545.1, forward strand.
CAGAATGGAGTGTCATTTTTTTTCTTCTAGAATTGTGATGTCATCATACCGCCATCATACTATACTTATCTAGATTGTGGATAAACAGATTCCAAGCACGGAACATCTGGAGGGGGCAGGCCAGTGCCAATTTGGTAAGATTAACAAATTCAAGGGTCAAATTTACGAATCATCATCTTACTAGACAGAAATACACTTCCTCATCACCTCTGTTTGAAAATGTAATTGATTTGGATAGACATTTATATTCACATTTAAATAGAGACTTTTTTTTTCAAAACAAAGTTATTCAAATTAAAAAAACAAAAAACATACAAACAAAATGATTAACTTACTGATTGACAGACTCTACAAAGAAAGAGAAGTGCAGACAATATTCCCACAAATGCTGTTACTATCACCACTTCCCATGGTAATCCATGCAGGTCTGGGCCAGGTCTCATGTCCTCTGGAAGCAATGACACAGCCTTGGGGGGGATAAAAGCAAATATAAGGAAAACTGACAGTTATCACAATGATTACCCTACATTTTGAAACAAAAAATCTAATAATGTCCTGATTTCTTCATTAGTCCTAATAGGTTACCATACATGAATTATTTACTAATAGTAAAATTAGTTGCCATAAAAATGTATTGGACGTACACTTCCACTGCATTATTCATACAATCATGGAAGACCCTGGTCAATTCCATAAAAATAACTGAATAGCACAGCTCCTACATGATTTTTAGGCTTTTGCATTCAAGACACGCAGACAAACACTTGTGCTTGTGCCTTCAACAGAAATGTTTTCAGCTTTGCCAATTTCCCCTTTTAAATTGAAGGTTTCAATGTGTCTACTGGAATACTCAGCTCAGAACCACACAAAAAGGCCCTGCTTCAATCACTTGAAGCCCCCAGTTTTGCTTACACAGTGTACACTTACCTGTGTGTGGGAATTGCCAGGTGCTGAACAATACCCAACCTGCACCACACACACTGCTGAAAATCTAACTGCCAACAGTAATGAAAATATTTCAAAGTATACTCTGAAGAGATCATGTTTTGCGTTTTTTCAGGTCTATATTATTAATTTCATAAGCAAAATTATATGAAATGTTACTATGTCCTTCAGTGAGGCGCACCAGCCTAGTCAGAATTCATTATTAAAAAGAAAAAACAACACTTAAATCTGTAAAAAAAAAAAAAAACTTATGAAAGAAGACAAAACTATACTCTTCCATGTATGTATGTATGTATGTATGGACAGAAGTCTGGATGCATTAAGAGACGAATTAAAATAAGCTATTACAGATCTAGAAGCAAACAATTATTCTATACGACAGTTATTAATAAAACATAACAATTATTACTTATGGAACACACAGCTCAACAAAGCCAGGCTAAACTGAATTACACCTCCTTTCTAAACTTAGGAAACGTTAACTGTTTTTATAGTCAAAAGTAGATCAATACATTAATTTCATATGTATACCGATATATAAAAGATACTACAGATAAATAGTAATTTTGAGAAAGCGTTATCATGACAACACATAACCATAAGCTTGCTAGTTATGGTCTTGTCTACACGACACTTCAATAACAAGCTCACAAATTAACTATTTTCCACATAGTTTCAGACTAAATACATATTTTGAAAAATAAAGAGTGATATGATATACAGTACTCTTAATATTAAAAAAAATTCTGAGGGTACCGCATTTACATCTTTCACTTTCTGTAAAGCCAATTTGGCTACCACGGCAAAACCGGGTTCCTCAGTGGGCGCTCCGACTAAATCGCGGGTTTCTTTATCTGTCATTGTTATTATTTGTTGTTAAATAAATATATTTTACAATACAGTGGATATAAATCATAATCCACTTCTGCAATCTGTCGTGCTATCATTCACCAGGACGGGCTTAGACTACAGCAGCGGAAATGGGAATGTCTTAATGCACATACTACGGGGAAGCGGGAAGTATTATAAAAACAAACAAACAAACAATCAAAAAAAACTTGTTTTCTTTCAGTCTTCAACAGTTACGCTATAATCTTTAGTTAAAATATACTGAATAATAAGATAATTACGGTAAATGCGTATATATCTCTTACATTCACTCTGGCCCACTTTCGAAGAGTTATTTAAGAATGACCCTCCTTTATTGTACACTGAATTTGAAGTTGGTTTGTTCCGAGGGTCACCAATGGATTGCCACTCTGCCTGACTCTGGTGGTGAAGATAGTGTGGACAGTTTGAAAAACAGCTTGCTTATTATTACAAACTTGCCTCGGTGTAATCCGCAAAAGGGTAACACTTACACAGATTGTCTTACTGTTTAACGTAATTCTTAAGGCCAGTCTATCATACTTAGACAGGATATGCAGAATGTCTTAAACAATAAAATACACCAGACAGTAATTCTACTAAATACTGTCAACTGCAAAAATAAATGATGAATGTTCTAATGTAATTATTATTATTATTTATTTATTTATTTACTACCGGTAGTACTATTTGACATAATATGTGCAATGCAAATTTTCTCAAATTAGTAGTTCGATTTTTGAGAATGCCATCATTGGGCTGATATTGCAAGCTTTTTACAACACGTTAATTTTGGATTTAAAAAATAAATAAATAAATAAAAACGTGGAAAAAAAAAAAAGTAAAAAGTTAGTGAAACTAGTAGCTCAAGGTGTTGGGCCAACAACCTGATTAGAATACATGTTTTTCACGCAGCCTACATCCAGTACAATTCAAATGGTTATATCAAATTTGTCCATGTATCAGCTACCTGCCTTTGGCTTCACAAATAAAGACATTACATGTAAAGTTTAAAAATACTTATCTCCGCGGTGACCTCAAGTGTCATTTTGATTATTCACATTAGCCATTTACATGCTTTCAAACGAGAGGAAAATGAAAGAAAAGACTCACAACCCCTGTGCTATCCACTTAAAAATAAATAAACGACGGACAGTGAGGACAACAATTCAGATGAAACTGATCCTGCCACCGACATCTGATTTGAAAGGGGTGGCGCTGGTAGATAAACGACAGCCAACAGGATTTTCCAAAAAAACATAAATCAAGATTTTTTTTTTTTTTCCAACATTTGATCAAAATAAATTGGGCAAAGTGAAAGTTATGACGTGAAACAACAAGCAAGAGACTGAAAACACTTTAAAAGAATTTAAATACTAACTGATACACCTAGAAATAGAGGGGAATTCCCTCTACTGGAAGTACTGCCAAGCAGCAGTGGTTCACTAGTGAACTATCTTATTGCAAGGGCAAACTGGGCCTTTTGTACAATACTCTACAGATGCAAATGATAAAGAGATTATTTCAATATTGGGATCAGTTTATGAGAAAACAAACATTGCACTATTTAACTCACAGTTTGGTGTAAATGCACCATTTCCTACTGATTCATTGTTATGAAACCCTTGACATATGTTCCTTTTAGTCCCAGTAGTCATGACAGCAGATTACTTTGTACTGTTACCGCATAAACAAAATCTCTAACTTTTTCTCGTCCAGGTGTCATTTCTATTATAGTGGATATCTCTATAGCAATTTTGTTTTCAGAAAGACAAGAACATGACCCACTGATTAAGCACTCGAAACACCTAACACACTTGTCATAGTAATTCAGTGTCATCTTGACTGCCTATGATAGCCCTACACTTTATTTACAGTAATATGGCATGTTTCAAATGTATGTCAGATTGCCAATAATGGGGCTGTAGATTGAATGTCAGTTTAATAAAACATTACTTACCGTTTTGGCAAAATGTTGAACACATGGCCAGAGAGGTCTAAGAAGGCTAGATGCTTCATACATGGCATGCAGTGCTTTCCTCACAACAGACACACCTTCTGTTTTGTCTGCAATATATACAGAGATATATATATATATATATATATATATATATATATATATATATATATATATATATATATATATATATATAAAAAAGGTTTACTGAATTTTCGTTTGTAAGGATAAAGCATAGCAAATAAATACATTTACCCAGCATTGCCAGAACAATATATTTCTTAGATAATATAATCACAACAATAGTTCACAATATTTAAGTTTTTTACATACCGTTTTGTGAAGACGCGTCCTCCTTTAACTGTAAAATAATTTGGGATGTTGTGTTCCTGCTTAAAGTCTTATCTTTTCCTTCTCGAACACTCTCTGAAGGCCATTCGGTTTCTGTTTGCAAGGTTATTGTAGTATCTTTAATACCTTTGTGAAGTCCACTTGTACTAATAGACTTTTCATCTCCCTTGTTGCTTCTTACCATTACAGAACTGAATGTACTGTCTTCTTTAGTCCCTTCAGTTGTTTTAGCTCCTTGATCACTATTCATCTCTTCTGCAGTTTTATCTGCCTGAAGGCAAGTGTTTGTGGTACATCCTGAGATGTATTTATCTGTAAAAGAAAACAGCTATTGATTGTCTTAATTTTAGTTATAAAAATATGCCTCATTAGCAAATGCATCAAGTAACCAGTACCTTGGTCTTCAATTCTAACAGATGTCTTTGCCATGTATTTACTTTTCAGGGTAGACAGAAGACCTTCTAGTTTTTGAAGTGCCATGTTATTGTCTTGAAGACCGTCTCCTTTTATGTTTTCTTGAACACTTGATTGTTTTGCAGCAGAAATTATTCCTTGATAATGTTTGAGACTGTGTTCAAAGTCAGAAATTAAAGTAAGAATGTCTTCGTCATTTTGGCTAGAAAGTTCTGCCTCTGTATTGTCAAGACAATAGCCGAGCCATACAAGCTTCCGATATCCAAATGCATGTATCAGATACTCGATAACTTCTGCAGTCATATATTTTCTCAACCTTGTAAGATCCTTAAAAGCCTTTGTAGCCTTGGGGACTGGTCTATGTATCTGATCCTGGCGTTTAGTTTCTTGGAGTGAATCTGCTGTCTGGGTTGAGGATAAGTTTGTTTCTTCTTCACCCTCTAACGAAAATGTAGATTTTGTACTATGATCGTGTGGTTGTAGACCTAAACTCCCTTCATCTCTCAAGCTATCGCTATACACTGTCTCATCACTATTTAATTCCACATGGTTAATACCTGAATCTTTCTTTCAACAACTGGGTTATCTTCTTCCCCACATTTGGCTTCCAAATTATGTTGTGTCTTATCTACCCACTCTTTAAATGTCAATGAATCTAATTTGTTTTTACCTTCTCTTTCAGCAGGTAGTTTGTTTTCTATTTTACCAATACTCGTTTCACTATGAACATTGTTAGTTTTAGTAGCTTGTGTAGATCATGGACCACATTTTCTTTTTTGATTAAGTCAGAATGAAACCCTGCAATCCCTGATTCAATGTTTGTTTTATCTGTTTGATGCTGTTCATCAACAGTTTTGCCACAGTATTCACTGTGAGTTTCAATAGATGTATCCAGAACTGCACCAAGGAGGCACTCACTACTGGAACTATTCTGTGCTAGAGGACCATCTGGAGCATGCTTCTCACTAGCCTGTTTGGCTTCAATCCTGAGGTTCTGCTCAAAATTTAAGGAACAAGGTTGTTCGTTTTTCATTTCTAAAAGTAGTTTCATTTCAACTCTATTTAACCCTTGTGGAGCATAAGGGCTTTCCTCAGAAACACGCAATACAGATGTTTCCTGATTTGGGGCAGAAACAGACTCCGATATTATAATCTTAGTTTGTTGCTGTGAGAATGGTTCAGATTCCTGTTTTTTTTGTATCAGTTTGTTCTGTTGACAAAGCTGCACTTTATCACTGGGTTGATCCCCCCTTTCAGTGATTCTGTTTTGTGCCAACAATACTGGTTCTTGGCTTGAATGACTGCTGTCTTCATAATCTGAATCTAGTTTTAATCATTTACTGTCTAAAGAATGCTTATCATTGTCACCATCACGATGATCATTACTGGTTTCATGCAAAAAAAACAGATCCGTATCTATGACAACTGTTTTTTCAGGTTTCAAAACTAGACTCTAACAGCATATCTTGAGTAACTGGTGTCCTCTGTGCATTGTCACTGTTGATAGATTCGTAATGATCTTTGATATCTAAAGATGACTTTTCTAAAGACTGAAGTTCTGTTAGATGTTTTGTTGTGCTTTCACAAATACCTTGGTCTTTATCGTTTACATTTTGTTTTTTCTCTTCATGTGGAACTACTACTTTACTGTCACGTGTTTGTGGTAAATACTCGTTTGACATATCTTTAATGCTTAAGTGATTCAACGACTTATCTGCATGAGCTAATGAGTCACGACAACTTAGCTTTTCTTCATTTAACATTTCGTGCTGAATCTTCATTATTTCTTCAGCATCTTCTGGCTTTCTGACCTTTCTGACCTTTGTTTTTGCCTGAGCTTCAATTGAAGGTTGATCCTGACTTTGAAAACCTTCCTTTATAGACAATTTCATTTTTACTAATCCTTCTTCCTGCACGAATATGGAAGTATCACTAGAACTAACAAGCTCCTTCAGTGTTAGTCATGGTGTTGTGTCAGTTGTTTCAATTATCCCTCCATCAATTTCTGTGCCACCCGGTTGATTTGCGTGATTGTTGTGTTCCTGTTTAGAAACTAAGTGCAGTTGATCTTGATTTTCGTCTTCATTTCGCAGTTGTTTAGTAAAGTCTGTAGCTGACTCTTTATTGAATAATGTGCTTTCAGAAGAATGTATAGTTTCTTTTGAATTATGGTTCACAGTAGTTTCTGCAGAGCATTATGTTTTTCAAAGTCACTTTTGAAAACATCCTTATTGAGTGCAGCATCATTTAAATGATCATGATGTGACTTGGTACTTGGTTTCCCCACAAAAGAGCCTTCACAAAGGTTTAGTATAGTGTTTTTAGTAGTATATTCTGTAATTGTTCTTTCAATCTGTTCATGCTCTGCTTCTTTTTCAATATCATTGTAACTGTCGTTTGGAAGATCAGATTCCTTGCTAAAATGGTTTCTGTTTCCAGTTAATTTTACTGGATCTTCTGAGTCTGAAATAAAAACATCTTGGCCTATATATATATATATGTGTGTGTGTGTGTGTGTGTATTACCTTTGCAGGAATCTGAACTTCATCTGATACATAAACCTCTTCAGTTTCCACTGCATTTCTTGGGAAATAGTCAAACTGTTTGTCAATCTACAACATTAGAAAAATAATAATAATTTGGAGAGCACTAATGTTTACATGCATATAGTTAAGTGGTAACTACAGGGTACATTGAACCTGGATAAAATATACGACAAGTGTTTGGTCTTTCCTTTTTTTAAGGTTATGGATTATAATAAAAAAAAAAAAAGTCAGATGAGAGGCAATTCCGCACTAAGTTTGACTTCAACTGAATCAGTCATTCGATTCAATGTCAGACTGCTGAAGCTCTACTGTAACAACTTTTTTGGTAACTTTTGTTTATGAAAAATGTTTTGGTCAGATACTGTAGTATATGCCCTTGACTTTTAATAGCCCAATAGATACTGTTTATTAGTTCAATCAAATACTTACACTGCCAGCCCACAGGTCATCTCTTTGTCCTGACAGTTTATAATATACAAATATCACAGCACCAGATTTAAAGTTTAGGAATCTACAGTCAGGCCCTTTGTGGTCTCTTATGGCTTGCACACCGCTTATTAAACCTGAAAGCAAAAAACATATGAACAAGTTTTAAGTTATTTAAAGACTTGAGCAAACAATTTGAAACTATACTATGAAGACTGAAAAATATTGACCATACTGTACTGTCATATACAAAAACGTTCCTTGGTGCAACATGAACTCCAAAGCACATAAATGTATAAATACTGATACTATGACATGCATTAAAAAGTAATAAATTTGACAAAGGTATGGATAACAAGTCTTTATCAACAGGTTAACTTAAATATGAGGCAAACAAGGTAACACTACACATTTTTCGTGTTCTTTTTCAAACTGAATTCAATAGCTATTTAGTATTTATACATCTCTGTTTTCTCGTTTCGACTATTGGCTCAGTTGGTTTTGTGAACTTTGTCCTGCTATTTGCAAAATCAGTGCCACACAATCGAGAGACAAACCGTGTAATATGCACCACTGGACCTGATAAAGAATGTTAATGATTTAACACGTACGAATATGCCAGTATTATATGTTTTTTTTTTTCAAATGAATTTCCAACAAAACATGTAGGCCTACTATATTAATTAATACATTTAAATTACTAATAAAATTAATACCATACAGCCAACACATCATATTATTTTTGGAATACAAATGACCACTGCAAGAATAGTTTAACCCTCTGCTGGAACTCTGTAAGGTACTGTACTGTATGTTATCACTTACTTTCACATTCGGCATCTCCGCATGTTTTGAAGTCCGACAGCAGCCGTTGACTTCTTGTCGAAATTAGCAAAACCAAGAGCTGAAAGCAACCCCCCCAAACTGCCATGTTTTCACATGCATGGGAACGTCGTGTTAAGTTACGATGTGGCAACACAAACTAAATAACACATGAACAAGAGTTTAACAAACGCTAATTGAGAAAGTTTCCAAAAGGAAGTTTGCCAAACGTTCGCAAAAACGTCGTGAATACTGAAGCAGGCTGCAGAGTGCTCTAGATATAAATCAATAATGTCTCTTGCTGAGTGCAAAGGTTTAATGATTAACTAATTTCTGGTCTTACACAAAGAGCAAAACAGAATGTATCGGTGATCATGTAAATTCCACACTAGGTGTGTGGAACTTTTTGGTCACACACACACACGAGGTTTACTAATTTTGTGGAACATTTTGGTCTCAATTTTAGACACACACAAGCGTGTGTGTCTATATATACACACACACACACACACACACACACACACACACACATATATATATATATATATATATATATATATATATATATATATATATATATATATATATTTTTTTTTTTTTTTTTTCAAATATCAATATCTTTTGATGCTCTGCCTTGGCATCTAATTTAGTCTGTCAGGATTCTAATACATTCTACTTGGTCATCAATCATGTACGTTTATTTTTAATTCTAAAATCAATATTATATGGCAATCCATATTAATGTAGAAAGTTCTTTGTTATCAGTGCTGCGCTCAGCATGACGGGGCAATTTCTGGCAACAACACAGTAACCATAGCAGCGGGCGCTTGATGTTAACGTCAGAGTTAAAATGGCAGCTGGCAGAACATAAAAACGTAGTAAGCAAAACTTCTTTGTAGCCAGAAATAAATTAAACATTTTGTATTTATTAAGTGAACTTTGCAAACGGTACATTTCTTGTTTACTCCAACTACCCATACAAAAGTATATTCGTATTAATACTAGCAAGGGCACTATGAAATCAGATGAGGAGGAGTTGATGCCCAGGCTCTTGCCTGTAGAAGAATATGACGTTGAAGATTTTGATCCCACAGTGCCCCCGAGGAACCCCCAGGAATATTTAAGACAGGTTCAGTAAGTCAGTTTTTATCATATTGTGGTTCTACTTAATGTATAAACAGGTTTGCGCCTATGATGGTTTTTGTTAGTGAAAGCGTTGAGATTTGGGCAGTGTTCTAGTATAAATGGATAAATTCGGTACGTGGTAATGCCCCAGTGGTGGGTTTCTCTGTCTGGATTATGTTTATTAAAGTATTTTAATCTTGTCTTTCAAGCATTAGAAGAAGCCATGTTTATTTTTAGAGTGATATTTATGAAACTACATCAGCACTAGAAAACAAACCGAAAACGCCACTGATAATATTATAAAAAATATAGACCTTGATTTTTAGTGTCACAATAATGTATGATCTTCATCTTGTAAAATACTGTCCATTTTCTTTAATAGGCTTGAGGCATCAATGTGCCCTGAAGTTATGGTTGCTCAGATTGACCCAAAGAAGCTTAAGAAGAACCAGACTGTAAACATTTCAGTAAGTATGACCAGGGGTTAATTTGTGCCGAATCCCACATCTGGAACTGTTTTGTCTGACAGGCGAGAATTATACAGTTTGACAGTGAACAGTATAGAAAAAAAAATGTAAACATTTTTCCAAAAAAATAAACCATGGACATTACATGAACAAGAACAATAATAAAAAAGCTTTCCTGTTCCAGGAATTGATTGACAAATTGATTGTAACAGTAAACTGCCAAACGCCAAAAAACAAGTGCTCTTACAACAACAATATAGTCGCTCCTACTCATCAGATTAGTAGGCCCACCCCTGGTATTGTTCAAAACTGAAGATCAGCTGCCGACACCAACAATAAGGCACGAAACCAACAAGCAGATGCGAACTTGAAGCTACTGTAAATCAAGGTCAGTTCATTAGGTCTAGATACTAATACAAATGCTCTCTCTCGCCTTCATTTTAAGATCCGGTACCAATTTTTTTTTTTTACATATTAAACATTGAGTATGGAATATGGAAACCTGAATTTGTGAAACTAGTGACACAATCCAAGGATGTTGTTTTTTAATCATATTTAAATAAACTTTGATTAGAGGTGATTAATTTGGTGATATAAAACAACAGTTTGAGATGATCAAATCTGTGACATGTATAAAAGAGCACTGGTTGTTTACAGACAGTACCAATGAGAGATTAGTTTCAAACTGTGTTTGACTCCACAAAACACACACATCTTGAAGGACAACCTTCATATGTAGAAAAAGACATGCCTTTGGGTTTAATAGGTTGGTTACATCCATTGCTTAGGTTTAGCGGGTGAAAAGAGGATTGACTTTCATGACATAGACCCAGTTGTTTGCAGGTTTGTATGGCCATTTCAAAATTAAGAGAAAAAAAGAACAAAAAAAAAAACATTCTGCATCTTTGTCTGATTTTTTTTTTTAAAGCTTTTGGGATGCCAGCCAGCCCCTGAAGGTTTTTCACCCAGTCTCAAGTGGCAGCAACTGCAAGTTGCTAATTTTTCAGATGTTAGACAGGTAAATATAACAAAAAGATTATGAAGGATTCCTACTGAATAGCTGGATTGGGTATAGGCTTATTTTATAATACTAATTAAACTCATACATGAATAATGCTAACTCATCAAGTGGTTTTATAGGTTAAATGCCTGAACATAGTAATTTCTGGTAACTTTTCCACTGGATTATTCTGAAAATATAGGAAGTATGAAAGTTTAAAAAAAAAAAAACTTTGTCTTTTAATATGCAATTTCTTGCATGGGAAAAGTATTATTGTATAAGAAGATATGCACTATGATTATTCAAGTAGTGTTAAAGTAAATATTTTTGTATAGCTGCAACTTTAAATGTAAATGTTTTTAATGGCTATCTATGTCAGTATTCCCCTAATGCTTGCTGTTACACTTTATAGAATGTTAACAAGCACAGAGAACATTGGAAGTTACAATCTTTGGACAATAATGTAGTGATGGTGAGTACAGAGTTATCATAAATCATAAATAACCTACCAAATACTTAACCTCTATTTACGTATATCATTAAATTAGTTTTGTTGTCTTTCTTTTAGCCAAATCCAGAAGATGAGGAAGGCTGGAAGAAATTTTGCCTGGGTGAAAAGGTGTACTTTGATAGGCTGCTTTCACAGGATGAGGATGAGAACGAGAATGAGAACCCAGGCATTGATTATGTAAAGGTAAAAACCGTACAGTGGTGTTTAAAATTAAATGTGTTTTCTGTCTGTCTGAGGGCTAAAAACTCTCAAGTGAACTTACACAGGAGGAGGTCTGGTACCCATCTAAATATGCTGTATGAATGTTCTTGTACTTTTTAAAAATAGCATTTAAAAATATTACAGCATGTTAAGAAATTAATGTGTGTATGCTGTTATGTCCTTTTGAAGACGGTATGTTTTTCAGGTAGGATTCCCGCCTCTGCTTAGCATTGTCAGCAGATTGAGTCAAGTAAGTGTCACATTATGATATAGAACTTCTGTTTTCATTTTCTTAACCTTTCTGTTGTGCTAAGATTAACAATAGAATGCAATTGACACCAACAATTTACCAGATTCTGTTCCCTGACCCCATAAACCTTAACTATAAAAACTGTGATATCTTTTTTTAAGTCTTCTTTATAAGCTACCAAAAATATGACTGTTCTTCTGATGTTTTGAAAAAGAGCATATGTAGCCAATGATGACCATGGTATTGCTGGTCTGTGAGATGCTTGTGTTTATCATGTTTTTCTCTTTGCTTTTAAAGGCGTCAGTAACTAGTGTTTTGGAGTATTTGATGAACTGGTTAGGAGAGAAAGACTTTACTTCTGAACTGGTGAGTCTTGATTAATATACAAGATGCTTTGTGGACCGGTTTACTTTATAGAGATGTTACTGTACATTGTAGACTCTAGTAGTGTGGAAAGATTATGGAAAGATTATAGATGAGGATGCAGAATGTGTAATTGGAAGAGCATTGCTCTGTATTGTGATGCCATTCTGCAGTTAATCCCAGTCATAAAGTTGGAGCCAATATTACGATAACAGCAGGCATTGTAGCTGCCTTGTTTGGAAACCAAGTCTACGGTACCTACCTAGAGTAGTTGGTATAAATGATTATAATAGTTTAATGCTAAAGTCTAAGAAGTATATAGTGCTGCCTCTGTATCATGTTTGTTTAATGGGGAGAAATTATGCTTTTTAATCAAATGTTGATTAAAATGTTCTCAAGCCATTAAAACATTGGCCAGTGTGAATTTTGCATTCTGTTGAAATTGTATTGTGATGATTTTGCATCTACAGGGAAGGTGGTTGTATGCATTGCTGGCTTGCCTTGAAAAACCTTTGCTACCAGAAGCCCATTCCCTTATCCGACAATTGGCAAGACGTTGCTCTGAAGTCCGTGCCAGTCTTGTACGTTTATTTTTTCTGGAAATAGTTTAGTATACCACAAATGTTAAGGCCTAAACTCAGGCACAGTGGCTCTCAAAAGTATTCACCCCCCTTGGACTTTTCAACATTCTATTGTGTTACAACATGGAATCAAAATGGATTTAATTAGGAGTTTTTGCCACTGATTAACACAAAAAAAGTCCATAATGTTAAAGTGAAAAATAAAATCTACAAGTTGTTCTAAATTAATTACAAATACAAAACAGAAAATAATTGATTGCATAAGTATTAACCCTCGAGTCAATATTTGGTAGAGGCTCCTTTGGCAGCAGTTACAGCCATGAGTCTATTTGGATAAGTCTCTACCAGCTTTGCACATCTGGACACTGCAATTTTTGCTCATTCTTCTTTGCAAAATTGCTCAAATTCCATCAAGTTGGATGGGGACCTTTGGTGAACAGCAATTTTCAACTCTTTCCACATATTCTCAATCATGAAACACCTTAATTGCACATAGGTGGACTCTATTCAACTAATTATGTGACTTCTAAAGACAATTGGTTGCACCAGAGCTTATTTAGGTGTGTCATAGCAAAGGGGGTGAATACTTATGCAGTCAATTATTTTCTGTTTTATATCTGTAATTTAGAACAATTTGTAGATTTTATTTTTCACTTTGACATTATGGACTTTTTTTGTGGTGATATGTGGTAAAAACTCCTAATTAAATCCATTTTGATTCCATGTTGTAACACAATAAAATGTGGAAAAGTCCAAGGGGGGTAAATACTTTTGAGAGCCACAGTATATTTGGGGTTTTGAACTTACTGATTAATTGTAATGCATTTCTGAATACTGATGTATATTACTTAGGAAGGATTCATCATTTTCTTAAGAATGTATTAGAGTGTCCTGCTCTAAAGGCTACCGTTCATAGAACCAATATTATGTTACAATTAGTACAGTAACTATGCATTATTACAAATCCGTGGTCCTAGTATTTTTATTACACAAACACAATTCCTAGATCAATGATAGAATTGTGACAGACTGGCTTATGGTTTTAGTATGGCTAACTTTTTTTTGTTTTATTTTAGGAGAGTAAAGAGGATAAGAGACTATCTGCGCTGAATTTATTGATTTGCCTGGTGGCCAGGTAGATACAGCAGACTTTATTTAATCTATATTTTTACAATAAAAAAGTAATAAACCCCTGTTTCAGACAGAGCAATGTGAAAATGAAATGTGTGTAGCTAAAAATGTACCAAAGCACAGCTATGCTTTTTAAAGCAGTTTGATTGTATATGATTTTACTTATAACTAGGGTTTCATCATCCTGTAGCCAAAGCTAGAGTTTACTGGAGCATTTTACAGCACCCTTGATTAAGCCAACCAGCTTTCTGTGGCCATCTTGGGATTGCCCCTAAAATAGATGGTTCATGAAATCCAGGGTGATTCCCCACTGCAGAAAAATGCTCCAATAAAATCTTTATATGGTGTAACCTAGCAGGGTATAGGTTGATAAAATCAACCCCCAAATTTCCCATTTAGAAATTACTAGTCTATTTATGTGTAAGTTAACAATATCCTTTATTCTTTTCAGGTATTTTGAGCAGAATGACTTGGCTGATAAGGAGTGATGCTTTGGCAGAATTGTGTTTGAGATTTTTCAGTACAGTAACCACAGTGGAATGTGAAGCTGGGCTACAGAACCCCTAGTGGTAACAAAACTGCAGTCTTATTGCAGTTTGCACAGCAAGGTCACTGATCCTTTTATATATATATATATATATATATATATATATATATATATATATATATATATATATATATATATATATATAATATATGTCTTCTATGAAGTACTTTCAAACAAATCCAGGTTGTTATATAAAACCTTGACAACTATGTATTGGAATTATTTGGTCCGTATATTTCACAACATACGAAGACAATGTGCTTCTGTTATTTTTTTTCTTATCTACATCGTAAGAATGAGAATGCAGCCAAACCTAGACCACCAAGTGTAAATATGGATATGGTGTATATCATATATATATATAATATATTATATAATATATTCCAGATAAATAATATATATATATATATATATATATATATTTTTCAAAATTAAATTATTTTGTACTAGTCATCCTCAGTTTTCTTGTACACTTTTTAATTAATGTTAGAGTCCATGGCAAATACCCCTAGATTACATTGTTCTCTTTCAGTGAGATTCTCTGCATAATTCAATATATAACATTTTTTTAAAGCATATATTTAAAAGGATAATATGGTTGTTTGTGCAAGGACATGCTACAGTTTTGTGGTGCTTAACAGCATCTTTGTTTACCCTTAGGACAAAGTCCAAGTCCATCTGTGATTTGGAAAGAAGAACATTTATTATCAAATGCAAAAGATTTAACTAACTATGTTTTAACTCTGATGATAAGTATTCAAGTCACTTCTAAAGGTTACATTGGAATCATAACACATCAAATTGACCAGTGGTGTCAAAGAGTAACCTGGTATGGGTATGACATATCAGGTTCACCTAAACTAATGTATTATTCTTGATGTTGCGGGTACTTCTGGAACACTGCCTGAAGTTGATGTAAGAAGCACCACATTTGTTCATTGTAGTATGTATGGCTACAGGCAGTGTGTCGTTTTTACTTTGCAGTTTGTGTAAATACATCAAAGGGTTAAACGCCCCTGCCCCGCCCCCGCAAACAAGTCGTTACGGTTACTAACTCACATAAACTACAATGAGGAAAACCCGCCCACTGAGGTGCCTCTTAATAGTTCCCCTCGGTTGGCTCTGCAGGAATCAACTTGTTTTTCTATTGGATTTCAGCTGTTGCCAATCAAGTATTAGTTGCACGAGTTACTGAGACAAAATGACCCAGAAGTGCTTTGCGGCGAAGGAGGCAGCATTGAGGCGAGAGATAAAATGGCGGTTGCTGTGAAGGCTTTTCAGGAACAGCTTGAAAAAGCAAAAGAAGGATTAAAAAATGTAGACGAAAATATTCGCAAATTGATTGGCAGGGACCCCAACGAACTTAGGTATGTGAACGTTTTGAAATAAAAACGTACAAAAAAGACAATGAGAAATATCGGAACCCATGCTATTTTGGAGCTAGGCGTGTTCGTGAGCCGCCTGTTCTGATGTGATTTTATTGTATAACCGGCAAGATATTTTAAATGTCAGTGTCGTATATTAATTGGATGATGAAAACGTCAATAATAATAATAATAATAATTACGACTGCCTTGAAGTGGTATAAAGCAATGTCTGTCTTGCTATACGTTTTTACAATGTGAAGATGCAGGCGAAATCAAACACAAAACAATTTCTGAATGGCCACATCGATTACAACACACATTAGTTTATTGTTTGTTTGTTTTTTTAACTTGTGTAATCTGAATACAACTATTATAGTAGGTCAATATCTTCTGAACTGTGATATCATACTAAATGTTAACTATAACGTTAGTTAATTTTGGTCGTTTATAACAATATGTAGGCCTCTTTGTTTTCTAACCAGATCTACTCAGTAAGTAGATGACCACGTTTTTGGCCAATTAGACTGTCAATTTTCCAGTATTTGTACCATAAATGTCGTTTGTTCGAGATTCTCTCCATCTCTCTCATATATATAAATAAACAAACAAACAAGGAACCATGGCGTTTACTAATCCGTTCCCGTACCTCCTTGAATGAAACCGGTAGTGTATTTTGTATTTTTGCTGGCGGGAAGCACCTTTTGTGACAAGTTTTGTGTTTTGCCAGTGTTATTCATTATCGCAGTAACGCCCTAAACACACACAGTTTTCTGAAAATGTGAAAATGAATTTGTCTGTTGCCATAACATTAATGGTAAGGAAAGGTGAGAACGTAGGTTTTAGCAATTAATTTATGAGTGGGCGTCTGTCTACCCGTCTGGAAGAAACCCAGTATTCATTGCCGCCACAAGGAACACGCAGTAAAGTGGTTTTCTTGAACATTATAACAAAGCACTTCCATTTTTAAATACCAAAAAATCATTAATCTAACACTTGTATTTTTTTAATTTATTTATTTTTTACTACATTGGGTCCATTTCTATCCCCAGTATCTTGTTCTTCTCAAGGCAAGATTGTAATATGTTTTTGTTTTTCAGGCCTGGCCAAGCAAGAAGGCTAACCATCCCAGGCCCAGGAGGAGGTAGGGGGCGAGGAATTAATTTACTGAGGTATGAAAAGTGGAGATTGATAACTTTATTATCCTTTGACATTATGCTTGGATTCAGGTGATACAAGGAAGTTCATCTTATGTTAAAAGGCTAAGGCAGACTGATCCTTTTTTTTTTTTTTTCTTCGTTCCATTGCCCTTTATGACTTTGCCTCGTTTAAGATGTGTGATAACCGGCACCTTAAGAAATCAAATGTATGTGGGTTTAAGTTCTAAACCTCGGTAACAATAGAAAAATAAATTAATAAATCAATGTATTGCACTTAATGATGGACTTGACAAACTTTGGTCAGCTTCAGAAATATATACATGTGTTTTCATTTTTTAGGCGTGGACTCTCGGACAGCGGAGGTGGACCCCCAGCTAAATATAGAGATATTGACGGGGCACTCTTGAGGTATGTTCATCAGGGTTCACGTGTGGGTCTACAGGTCAGACTGAACTTAAGTACAGCTCAGAATATTGGAGAGTCATTCACCCAAGTTGTTGGAACCAGTGCTTGTTTGGAAATCATGAAACTCTTATCTGATATGCAGTTTTACACAAAATAGTGTTAACCAGTGATTTTAAATGGAACCGGAACAATAAACTCATTTTTTATCTTTCCCTTTTCAGACTATTCTCTGTCTCTTTCCATTGTTTTCAAACATACAATAATTTGAGAAAAGCGCTCGTCCCATGCTACACCTTGGTGGTCAACGACAAAGCATTATATCACAGCCAGCTAATGAAATTCAGCATTATTTAGCTTGCTTTTTCAGAGCAACCAGCAAATCAGATGGCACTATTTGCCTTCCACTTTGCGGTTGGCTACATGCTGGATCCATGTTGCGCGACCAGTTTTGTATTCTCTCAAAATAAACAATTACTGTTAACTTAAGTTTTGTACACAGAAAACAAGCTGTAAAATGTGTGGCAAGTGAAGTAATCAGAGGTTTGCTAGTTGTCTTCCTGGATATTAAGAGTTGATGTTTTACTGTCTACTTAAGAAAACAATGTTTATTGTATAATGAATTTTTCATTGTTTTCTCAATCATTAATGATTTAATTGTTCAGTGTTA
This sequence comes from Polyodon spathula, assembly GCF_017654505.1. Lineage (NCBI taxonomy): Eukaryota > Metazoa > Chordata > Actinopteri > Acipenseriformes > Polyodontidae > Polyodon > Polyodon spathula. The sequence goes on from NC_054545.1 coordinate 8,078,651, forward strand.
TTTTCATTGTTATATCGAAATTTAGAGAAGGTGTGCATGTTACATTTGTTGTATGTCTTGCTGTGAAATGTGCATACCTTAGTGCTTAAGTGTACATACACAATTGATTACTTGGAGAGGATTTTTTTCTGTATCTTCTGTTTAAAACAGCAGCTATGCAATAAGAAATATGTGAATTATGGTAAATATATAATGCTTTGAAGAGATGTTTGTCACAATGGTTTTTTTGGTGTCACATTTCAACTCTACGGCAGATGTGTAGAGCCCTGGGAGTATAATTTAATTTTATTTTTATATCAAGTTAAAAACACCACAAGGTTGAAAGGTGGAACAGAATGGAGTGGCATGTTTAATGGAGCCATGATCTTGATTAGCTGCATAGTTTTTCAAACAAACTGCATTAAGTTACTACGTTGAATGTAAGGACGCTAACCTGCGGAGTGTTGGGAAATGTTGCTGTTTAATTGCTTTAAAAAAATAACTAAGGCAAAAGTTGCAACAGAGAGAAAAAAAAGCAGACTGCTGTCATTTTCTTAAGGATGCAACATAGGCATTGTTGTTTCTATAGACAGGAAGTGCATAACACCTTCTTGATACAGATGGATAACTTGTCACACCATTTTCTCTGAGTGGCGAGTTATATTTACTATTTCATGCTGTTTTTGTTTAATTTTAGATTACCTGTGAACACCAATACAATAGCCTAGTTGGTTAAATAAAAAAGTGAACCAATATTAACTGGTTTCAATTTCATTTTGTTTGAAGTGGAACAAAATCAGCTGTTCAGAACTGTAATTGGGATAAAATAATTGCGCACTCAATTAAAGTAGTGTTAATTTTTTGCATTTATTTAGGCTACTGTGGTGCTGTCTGGTGTAATTTGCGGTGGAGATGGAATACTGTTTGTACACCACCTTCTTCACTAAGCATGTTAAGGCCCTTTATGTTCCTGTTTTCCAGGCTGGCTGGAGATCGACGGGCAAGGAGAGATTCACGCCATGAAAGCGACGCAGAGGACGATGAAGATGATAAAAAGGTAAAAACCCCATAAAGGAACCTCTTGTCTGCTGATATTGACAAGAATTAGCAGTATTGATGGGGTGACTTGGTGATTTATCTAATGTCTCAGTTTAAATTTCTTATTTTTTATTTAAAAAATCCAGCCGGCGTTGCAGTCTTCAGTTGTTGCTACCTCCAAAGAACGAACACGTCGAGACCTTATTCAAGACCAAAGTACGGATGAGAAAGGCAAACAAAGGTATGACTTTTGTGCCTGGCAAATTAAGTGATGGTAGATTTTAAAAAGCTTTCTAATGTTGATAGTAGATCTGGTTAATTCATGACGCTGTGCTGTCTTCTGTTGTGTAATAGATGTTTTGGAATGGAAAACCAAACATTAGAAAGTTGAAATGTGTTATTTGAGTAAAATATGTTGGATTCAAGATTCTTGAATGACTTTTTGTGGTGGTGGTGCTTGCATTACAGTGTAGTTCATTAGCATCCTAAGGGGCTGTCTTTCTTTCCTCTCAAGGAATCGACGTATGTTTGGCCTGTTGATGGGTACTCTTCAGAAGTTCAAACAAGAATCTACAGTGGCGACAGAAAGGGTAATGCTCCAATTCAAGGCATCTAAGACATCAATTTTAACCAAACCATTTATTCACAATGAATTCACTTAAGCTTCAGCAACCACAATTCAGTAGAATAGCATAAGCTGTGTTTAGGATACTGTTGAATTTTTAATCTGTGATTTAGCTTTTTACAAATGTTGACCTGTTTCCATTTTTAGCAAAAAAGACGTCACGAGATAGAACACAAGCTAGAAATCCAAGCAGAAGCGGAACGCAAAAAGGTTGAAAATGAACGACGAGAACTCTTTGAAGAACGTCGTGCCAAACAATCAGAGCTGAGACTTTTGGAACAAAAAGTGGAACTGGCTCAGTTGGTAAGATGTGGTTCAGTTTATTGGGGAGGGGAAGAGGAGAGCTATGGGCTTGGTTTTAAGCATTAATGGAATGCTAAATCACAGAACACCTTATTAAAGTGGAACTGTTTTTAAACCTTATTTTCACAGCAAGAAGAATGGAATGATCACAACTCTAAAATAATAAAATATATAAGAACAAAGACAAAACCTCCAATCTTCTATATGCCTGGCAAAATGTGTTCAGCCACTCGTAAGCTCTTTGAGGAGTCTCAGAAAAAATTGAATGGTAAGTACTAAGTTACTTTTTTTTAAACAAACATGTAAGTGTCATGTCAGAAAATGTATGTATCATAAGCAAATTATGGTGGCTTGGAACATGCAATATATAACTATTCTTTGCATTGTAGACCAATGGTCAAAGAGCAAAAATAACACTTGCACTGGACAACTGAAAGTAATGGTGTTTTAAATGTAATTTAATTAATATAAAATAACATGCAGTGCAGAAACTAAGCTTTCTTTGAAGTATGTATACCTGTATGTTTCAGTGAAGATGGTTGTGGTAAAGTGAATCTGTGTTCGTGCACGAGGATGACATGTAGCTTCTATCTTCTGTGTGATGCCATGGGAAGAATGATAGCTATTCTACAAGGTGATTGTTTTTGATGTTGTAACAGCCATATTTGAGGAAAGGCGTGAAGAGTTTGCAGAACATCTCAACAAAATGGTGGTCCGTCCCAGACGCCAGTCAGTGAAGGAGAAACAGGAGGAATTACACAATGAAGATCTGCAGAATGAAGAGCAAGAGGAGGGTAAGCCGCCTCGGCAGGAGGCAAAGATGGAGGAGACAGGTAACCAGAAACATGATGTAGAGATGGAGGAAGCAGGAGAGGGGGAGGTGAGCATAGTTCATAGTGATTTGGAACCAGAACAGGAAGAAGTTACAAAACTGGAGGAGGAGCAGGGGCAGTCAGTGGAGCTTAGAGGAGCAGAAGAGGAAGTTGCTGATGCTAGGGAAGAAAGGCAGCCAGTGTGTAAGCCAGACAGCATTGCAGAGGCCAAGGAGGATGAAAGGGTTCAGCAGGGAGAGAGTGATCAGGAGATGGAGTTTAAAGAGAGCCCAGGGGTAGCAGAAATGGAGGTTAGCCAGGATAAAAAGGAAGAGGAGGAAGTAGTTAAGGATGAGGCAGATCAGAAACAGGAGTCCAGAACGGAACCTGAAAGGGAGAACGGCCTTGAAGCTGAATCCCCTGGTGAACAGGAGCCAGTGCCTGATCCTGAGCCAGTTCTAGAAATGGTAGTAGCGAAGGAGCCTGAAAGCCAGTCTCCCAGAGAGGAAGTTGGTGTCGTGGCCCCTGGACCAGAGGACGGTCATCAGCCGCAGCAACAGTTGCAGCAGGCGACAGAAAAGCAGCCTAAGGCAGTTCACAGCAAAAGCAGGACTAGGAGCCAGAGCAGGGGTAGGGTGGGGGAGAAGAAGAAAAGCAGGAGCAGCAGTAGCTCCTCCTCCAGCAGCACCTCGAGCTCCAGTAGCAGTGGCAGCAGCTCTAGCAGTAGCGGCAGCAGCCAGAGCAGCTCCAGCAGCAGTAGTAGCAGCAGCACCAGCAGTAGTAGCAGTAGCCGGAGCCGGAGCAGGGCAAGGGGACACAACCGGGACAGAAAGCGCAGGCAAAGGAGTACAGAGAAAGACAGGGAAAGGGAGAGGAAGAGAGGCAGTTCAGGAGTGGACAGGAACCACAAGTCCTCCAAAAACAGCAGCCGGGATGTGAAGGGGTCCAAAGCAAAGAGCTCCAGATCAGATGGGAAGAGGTCAGTGACAGAGGGCAGTCTGTCGGATAAAAAGCTGTCGCGCAGCGAGAGAGATCGCAAACCAGACAGAAAGGACAAGAGGCGCTAAAAGGGCTGACCTGGCTTTTCATGTGTGTTTAAAAAAAAAAAAAAAAAAAAAAAGTCATCCTCCACAGCCGAAGAGGATTGTTGTAGTTGGACGCCGAAGAGCAACAGTTCCTTTGTAAGGAACAGATCATTTTAAGTCCTAATTGTGTATCGACTTTGTAACACGTGCTGTGGGACTTTTTTAAAGTTTAAAAGATAAAATAAAAATTGAAGACTCCAGGAGGTACTCTAGTACTTTTTTTAGTAGTTTTTCATATGGTTTCTCAGACTGACACAATGCAATTCTCTATACAAAAGATTGATCCATACACTTTTCAGCAATTTGGTAAGATGTATAAATTTGAAATGAATACCTCTTGTGTATTTTAATAAAGTTGATAAACGTTATTCTGATTAAGTGCTGTCCCTCTGGGTTTTGAATATTGATATTTGGTCAAATTTTTTTTGCGATTCATACCTTGTGTTATTTTTTTTTGTCATTGTTGCATGTTAAATGATCATCGAAGACTTGTGCATGTTTCCTTGCACCTTTCAAGTCTGCTAATCCTACGTTTTTTTTATTTTGAATTTTTTTGACTATCTTATTGTGTGCTACTGAAGAGTCCTGGAGTGTTGAACTCTGCTCACTTGTCATTAGTGGTACAGTGGTGTTGAACCCACATGTCCTGGTATAACTTTTTTTTCCTTCCTACTACAATGCTTTTGTTGCTTCTCTCTCTCTCTCCCCATCCCCACTGTGGGTTATTTCCTTTTTTTTTTTTTTTCAATTTTGCTTTACACCCATGAGGGACAAAGAGACCCCTGAGAACATTTGATAGGTTTTTTTTTGTTGACCTGCTTTGGAAATGCTGTTCAAAAATGTATGCCTTGTATAATTTTGTACAAATTGAACATCTTCAAAAATAAAGAGCATTTGTGTTGGTACTATACCTGTGATCCTATTTATAATCCTGTTGTGACTCTTGCACACACATACACAATACCTGGTGACATTTATAATCCTGCTATGTGTACTCTCGTACACATGTTGTTAATACGATTGTCAATGGTTGGGTAATGTAAAAGGAATGGAAGTTGATAGAGGGTTTTTAAAGTGTAATATGGGGTTCATAAATGATGCCTGGATTTAAGTTGGTTCTGTTGTTTGTACTAACTTGGCCATGGCTGAAATACATATTACAGACTCCTGTGCATGTCAAAGCAGGGTGTTGCCAGGGTTTTTCCAGCTCTGCCAAGTGGCATCTGCTATGGTCCTGATTTAAAAAAAAAAAAAAAAAAAAAAAAAAAAATAATGTAATCGGTCACTCTTGAGCCAAGCGTTAGGTTACAACATGCCACAGAGTGATCATAAGATGCATTTGCCCAAGTTAAAGATTGAACCTCCCAGAATACACAAATACAGTAAAGTGACACTTCTGCGTTCTACACCTCTGCCTATTTGGTCATGAAACAGTTATGCCGACCTGGACTCTAAATGTAATTACAGATTTTTATCGCTGGTACACATTTCTGTTTTAAAAGCACTAATTTAAGAATGGTGTTGAAAGTGTCTTGTTTATAGTGTGAAGGAAGGTAAGGTCTCCCATCATACTTTGAAGGGTTCTTGACAAATAGGCCATGATCAGTACAGGGGGAGAATACTACCTGAAGGATTCTTTGGTGATTCATATGACAAATTGGCTAATTCTGATTTAAGTAGGATCTTTGTGTGAACAGAATGTCTTATTGTTTAAAGTGTGTCTGTTTTAAAAATACAGTAAAATATAGGCCAAAACAAGGCTTATTATAATTTAGGGGTGTAACTGGCCTAGTGTGGTGCTTCCCAACCCTGGTCCTGGAGGACCACCTACCCTGCTGGCTTTTGTTCCAATGAGCTCTGTTACTTAATTGAACCCTTAATTTAAGTAATAATTTGTTTAAATTGAACTTTTTAAATCATATAACTTATAAAAAGTTGGAGAATTCAATTTCCTTATACAATTTTCTAATTAACTTGGAATCCCAACTGTGTAAAATAATTAAAAGGCTCTTTAGGTAAATTATTAGTTCAATTAAGTAATTGCAAGCTCGGTTGTAACAAAAACCAGCAGGGTAGGGGGTCCTCCAGGACCAGGGTTGGGAACCACTGGCCTAGTGCATAAAGGAGTACTGCTTCTTAATTATGGGATTCAACTTGGAATAATTTCAAAGCTGGTCAATGTTTAAATCGAATATCTTTTATCTTATAAATAATATCTTACATAAATCTAGACCAGTGCTATACAGGTGCATGTATATATATGTGTGTGTGTGTGTATATACACACATACACAGGCACCTGTATAACACTGGTCTAGATTTAAAGTAGGTATATATATTGGTGAGAAATCCTAATCACAATGGTGTGTCTTTTGTGTGTGTGTGTTGCTTTAGGGCAGAGGTACTGAACTCTGGCCCTTGAGATCCAATACAGTCCAGACTTTTACTCGAAGCAGGTTCTAATGTAATTAATTGGTTAGAATACAGACCAGGACTGGAATAGATCTTGAGGGCCAGAACTGAGTACCGCTGCTTTTAGCGTTAAGTGGGGGAGGTAGTCATGAAAAACATTACGATTTATTAATTCTCTTGAGGGGGATTAACTGATAGAAATGCATTAGGTGTAATGCATTTCTGGGATTAAGTGATAGAAAATGCTTTAGGTGTAAACTTCTTGGATAGAATTATAGTCTACCTAGGGGGATTAATCTAACTTTTGGAGCTGGCAAACAAAGTACTGCATACATGAATAACAATTACAAACATTTGCATATTGATTTGTTACATCTTTCTGCACCTGTGGGTGAAAAAAACGGTCCTCGGAGCTCTGCTGGAATCATTAAAACCCAAGACACAGCAGCAGTGTCCAAATTCAATGTGGTATCACTGTTGATCGAAAGAAATTACCAATACATATGTTCAGAAGAAATTGATTTAGTGATACGATATGTGCTTTATAAAATTGCTGCATCATTAATTACTGCATTTTTTCCAAAGCTCTGCATTTCAGTTTCAACCTGAATAAATTAAAACTGAAGCACATGACCAAACAGATTTTTGTTCCTATTTTTGTGCTGTATGTTAATTATGACACCCTGTAGATCTGAGAATTGCATAGCAACACATTTTCTATTTATTTTATAAATGCCTAAACTGAATATTGTATAAATAGTGCTAAACAGTGGAAAATACCTGTCAAAGTTGTGTTTAGTTTTAACTATTTTTTCAATATATGATCATTTTATTTCTAGCCCCACTGCATTAAAAAAAAAAGAAAAAGAAAAACAGCAATCATGACTAAATGCAGCCAGAACAATTGGCTCTGTTCACAAAACTGCCCTTTTTGAAATGGACATGTAACCCTCTCTAAAACCATTGAATGAAGGTTCATTCGCTCTTACCATCCAGTCTTTTTAATTGTCTTCTGTGTCTGACTGCCTTAAAAAAAAAAAAAAAAAAAAAAAAATATATATATATATATATATATAGAGAGAGAGAGAGAGAGATTTAAGCTAGTAGTGTTTACTACAGAAGAGATGACTCATTTACAATGTCATTTTGCTATTTTAAGGATTATATTTTAGAAATCTGTGATATTTCTTTCTAATGAAAAACATCTTAATCAAAACTGTTTTAGAAAAGGTATTTTGTTTGGGGAAAAAAAAACAAAAAAAAACAACACAAACAAAACTTTAAAGCCAAAACTGAAAAATGAACTACAACTATGCTGATTTATTTGGATGTTTGAATCCCTCCTTGTTTCTGTCATAATCATTGTAATATTTTCATTAAGAAGGCATCAACATAATTGATTAAATATGCAAGTCACTTATTGACTTACTAACCTAAGAATTCATTAGCAAGTCATCATTTTAATCCCTGTGTAATGCCTTTTGACAGACAGTATCTGAATTGTTTTGGGAAGTAAACATTCATTGGGGCAGCAAGTGATCACAAAATTCAGTAATACATGATTAACAAATGTAATTAACTACAGACAAATGAAATAATATTCATTACCGCTCAATAAATCATTTTTACATATAGCAATTCATTAATGATTCATTTAGAGTCTTTAATGTGCACATGAAAATTATTTAAAAAGTACACACATCGTTCTTAATTAACTAGTGAAACCTGTGCTACATTATCAAAGATTATTTATTTATTTTTTTAGAGAAACTTAGAAGTTGATGAGATAAACCAGATTTGCAACTCAAAGCAGGTTTGCTGCAACTACTGAATGCAGTTGGTAATCCCAGGAACCAGGTTCTTCAAACCAAGGACGTGATTTCCCAGTGCTGTTAAATTCTCTAAAAACAGTCGAGCTGACTTATTCCCATAGTGTATTGGTTCCTTCATTAGTGTGAAATGTTTTTGTCTGCATCACATTTTTAATCTAGGATATTAGCATCAGTAGGGTTTTATACTATTATTTGGTCATTGTGAGTGAAGTAAGAAAATAAAACAGAGCAAAAATAGTTCCATTACTGTTTTACTATATAATAAAATATTGCTTTATTTCATGAAATCTGTCCTTGATCCAGGATACTTTATCCAATGTATAGCCTATATCAGTGAGCAGTGAATTTAAAGTAGGTTACACTACAATCCAATCAAAGTGCTTACAAAGGCTTGTTTAGTAAGTAATGTACTATTTCTTCCACTAGATGTCAGCAGCAACCCAATGATTAAACCCAAAGTTTACTTTCTTTTTCTACACAGCTGAAGGGCTTTTGTCAGAAAAATCCTTAAATATATATTTTTAATTATTTAAACCTTTTGTGTACATCCAAAAAACCCAAAAAACTTTAATTTGTTTTTCTCTTTTTTATTTCAGCAATATTTGTAATAAAAAATCAGCAAAATTGTAAACTTGGTTGCTTTTCTGGAAGGAGAATCCACCCCTAACAAATACGTCATCAGCAAGCGCATAAAAGCTCTTTGTGTTATTCTTTCTTGCCGCTTATTTTTGTTTCGGCTGCTCAGTCAAGCGCTGGGAATACGAAACGGAAGTTGGCCGCTTAGAGTCTGGAGGAAGGGCCACGGAGCCACGGATTTCCTGAGGTTTCCCCCTAAAAAATAAAAAAAATATGTGACACAGGTTTTTTTCCTTACCTGAGAGCTGAGCGGTTCATATTTAGTTCTGCAGGGGGAGTGGTCGGGTTGGAGAGGCTGGGCTCTGGGGGACGGGCCATGTCTCAACTGCTGATTTACATTAAATTCAGCATTTGGGGGATAGGTAGCAGCGTGCCACTGTGGAGTGCGTTAATTATTTAGTATTCATTCATGGTTTGACGGCCTTGTCTTTTCAGGGGGGAGGTGCCCACAGCCACATCCTATCTGCCGCACTGGGCTGGTGTTTCCAGCCGGCCTCGCGCAGGTAGCCATCAGGCACCCGCAGACGAGAATTTATCTTTCACTCGGGCTCTGAGTGCCCTCCACAGTCATCGGGCCCTGAGCGCCCTTCACAGTTCATAAATCATCTGCAATCGCAATCATCATCATTCATTCATTGCCATTCATTCATAGTGGATTCTGAATAGTCTGCTGAATAGATAAATTGATTTACTTTTTTCCACTTTGCTGTGTAGCCTGACTATTACTGTGTGAAACAATAGAAGGCAATACATAAATACTCATTATACTGTCAGCCATGTAAGGACCAGCATGAAGTCGGTGTCAGATCCTGTAGAACTGAACTTAGTGGTTTTCGAGAAGAGATGAAGGCCATTCCGTTAACACGTTCAGAAAACTGATCAGTCAGCTGCTCTGGGCTCATTAGTAGCTTGTTTCTTTGATGACTGCATGACAAAACAGTTCTATTGATCTCAGGAAATGTGCAGGATAAATAAGCCTGCTTAATGATAACAAGGAAAGCTTTTCAAAAGACACTGAAAAAAGCACATGAAAAGAATATTTCCATCTAACTGTTGAGAGAGACAGACGTGCTAGATAATACAGTCTGACTCAAGAGAGGCTTTCTGAGACAACAAGGAAAATAATACATCTCAGACTGCCTACTAGCCTTTAACAAAACCAGCAGGAGCTAATGCTTAGGAAGCACAGTGGGTCGCCCTTCATCCTTGGCATCGGGGTTCAAATCCAGCCAGAGCACTAACAAGTGATTCAGATTCTGGTAGTTTCTAAGAAGTTAGCGGTCCTTCACAGCTAGAAGTAAAATATAGGCTGTGGCTGTGTTTAGGACTATTGCTGAGTGAGAAATGATTGCTACTGCAGATGCAGTTCCTTGTACTGTCACTTGTTTTGCTTGGATATTCAGTAGTGCATGAAAAAGAGGTTTATATCCTTTTTCACCCACTGTTACAGTATACTGTAAAAAAATCAAATTGATTCAGGTTGTAACACAACAAACTGAAAACATCGAAGGGGGGTGAATACTTCCTACAGGCACTGTATGTACAAAATGGTGTTTTTTTTATTTTTACGGCTGTCAAAACATGTAACATTTGATCTTTACAAGATTACTTATATTTGTATTCATACCTTTTGTCCCATGAACTGACAACAATTTTATTGCAGTCACCCCACCTTTTCCAAATATGCTTGTTATTGTAATGTTAGATCACGTGTCAATCATTTAAGGAAAGTATGGTAAGTTAACTTGAAACTTTTATAATATATATATATATATATATATATATATATATATATATATATATATATATATAGTTACATTCTGTCAGCAGAACATTGGTAGAGGTAGCTTTGTTTTTGTCTGTATTTACTTTTCTACACAGACCACCTCATTTTGTTCTTTCTTGGCATGCAACAAATCCGATATTACATGGTGATTGTTGTTTATCTAACCATTCAAAAGAGGCATATTAAACTGTTTCCATTTTAGTCAATAATGTTAATAGAATTTAAGAACTGATCTCACCCCATGTGTACACTGACTTGTGAATGCTTTCCTTACTGAGAACCTCAGCAACTGCTGGTGAGCAAATATTCATTGGACTCTTACTGGGCACCCAGCAGGTAGATAAAACCCCAGACATGGTTCACATCAAATTGATAAATAAAGGAATATTGACAACAAACAGTGGACATGTACAGTAAATTGATTTTTAATGGATCTGCTTTTGTTTTGTTTTTTTTGTTTTTTTACTGGACAAGCGTAACCAGCTCCTCAACTAGAACTAAATCTCTTGTTTGATTTTATTACAGATTTACAGTTTATGTTCAAAAGAGATAGCACTTACACATGTTTCATATGTACCAGTGGTTAAGCTACTGGATATTATTTACAACTTACAAGTTGAGGCAATGCTGGGTACTTCCTGACATCAGCCTCCTTCAATCAAAGGAGAGCTAAATGAGCAACAGAGCATTTAAAAATCTAACTGCAAACACAGTGCGCTAAACTACAGCCACCTCTAGAGGGCACTGGTGTCCTATATAACCAGTGCTTTGGGCAGTGTGACTGCACCACTACCCTATGATGTTGCTTTCAACAATACCTAAAAGAAGCCTAGGGCACGGTCGCTGAGGACGACTGGGAAGCTTATTAACTATCCTATTTAAATGCAGTATGAGTATACCTTTCCTAACAGTGAATTGTATAATTAATTCATATTCACAGGCTGACATTTTTTCCAGGGTTCAAAACACAGTGATAATGCAGACTATGTGTCTACCAGGCTTTTTTCCATGATAGATAAGTAAAATGTGAGTGGGCAGCAGTGGATTGCTGATACAATATAACGTTTCCTCTCTGGTTCGTCAGTCCTCCAGTACATTTCCATGTGATGGCTGTTCAAGGAAAATATGTAAATCGGACATCTGACCTGATACCTGTTTTCTGATGCACCCACACCCCCTCAACTGGAATGCTGTGTTGGGGGTCATGTTGTTCTAAATTTGGCATGCTGGAGTCACCTGATTAAGATAGGCTCCACTTGATATCTGACAGGTATTGACTGATTAAAAAATTCTTATTCAACTACAAAGCTGTTCATGACCTTGGGTCTTCTTATCTGTAAGAGCTGATGCCAGTCTATACCCCTGGTTGCTCCCTGTGTGTGGTCTGCTGAGGCTGCTTTTAGCTACTATGAATAAGATTATAGGACTTGATTAAGAGAGACGTTAATGATGCAGCAGGTTAAACAGCATCTCAAAACACATGTGCTTAGCTGGCAGACAGTAGTAGTGCACCCCATCAGTGTTTTAGTCTTGAGATGCCTGCATTGAAGGTGCTATAAAAATTTACAATGTACTGTGTATTGTAAAGCAACCTTACCAATTCATCAGTTATGGATGCCACATGCCACATTTCTTGCTACACAGTGAAACCAGTGTGTAAAATTCCATCTCATCTTATTCCAATCCTCAATATACAATCAAATCTGGAACTGGACAAAATGCGTGGGTGGATCATCTTTCATTAAACAGTAAACCATGTAATTCGAATATTCTATCAAAGTAGAATTGCCTGATTTATTATAATAAATAATAAAGCAACAGGATGGGAGGCTCTGACGAGTGAACCTCTAACCTCTAGCTACTGTAAGCACCCACTGCTCTATACACCAATCCCTAACATGCTTAATCTGTAGAGACTTCTGTTTTGAGATGAAACAAATACACTACTTGTTATATGCTTGTATCAGCAAGGGCACCAATTCAATTGTTGTTCTTTCACTGACAACTAGTACTGAGTATAATTTGGTCCTTATGACACAAGAGCATAGATGCATAGGCTGCTTGTGATTTTTAAGGCCAATATTCCTCATTAGCTAAATTTAAGTATGCTATGTTTTGAGAAGACAGAATTGCAAAGCAATGTTTTAAGTTACTGAATTAATGACCCATTTGCTTTTTCCATAGAGTATTATAATATTATGCAATACACCAATGGTAATGGATCCAGGTGACTGTCATTGCATCATACTGTTGTCATTTGTGGGTTAAAAAAAAGCCCTATGTTTATGATTATGGTGATTTTTTTGGACTGTAAAACTTCAGGTGCTTATTGTGAGGGACCAACATTATTACAGCATTACCCAACCTAGCCTGGATCACACAGAGTGATACATATATTGTCATATATGGCAAAGGGGATAATGGTTTTAAAGTTACTGTTCTTGGGGGCAACGGAATATTTGATGGACAGTATTAAATAACGATTTTCATGTTACATCTTTTTTAAGATTTGCCAGTTTCCCATCACTGACATTCTGCACTATAATGAGGACAGAAATACATCCAAATTAGAGAATTCCATCAGATGTTCCAAGCTGTACTCAGAACTCACCTTTACTTGTCCTCTTTGATCTTGCAGCTGCCATTCCTGCTGTGCACAGACTGTTCTCATTATTAGCGCTTTCCACTCTGGAAATACTGCAACGTAAAGAGTCTTCTTCACAAGAATAACACTGCCAATATGTTATTACAGAGTAGCTATCTGGGGTTTAAGAAAAGCCACCATAACATGGAAACTAAATATTACACAAGAATGAAAAAGTGCGGGGAGTGGAAGTTTCAATATACTTTTGCCACATGAAACAGATTATTTATTTATTTATTTTATCTTGAATCAAGGGTTGTTTTTGACAAGAAATAATAAACAAGCCTTATTTAAGTGTTCCAGCAGGTTCTCTTAAACCACCGCTTGTGCAATTGTTCATGAAACTACAATGACTGACAGTTTTATTTAAGTTGTTCCTGTAAATCTACTGGCTGTGAGCTGAAAATGTTTTGTTATTGTGTGGTAGAAAGACAACAGTAATTTCACCCGTCCATGTGATATATTAACCATAATGTCCTCGCAGTCCAGATAAGCCATGCTGTCTGTAGGCTAGCTCTTGTTATTTGGCAGGGATCTTTTTTTTTTTCTTTAAGGCACACACAAATAATATAGCACCAGTTTATAGTTAAATGTATTACCCAATACAAATACATAATGAAAATAGTATTTCTTACCATTGAAAGTAGTGAAAAACTAAAAACTATTTATTCTGTTTATAAAAATGATACCACCAAACTAACTCTGCAATGCACAAAGAAATGCATAAGAAATACACATGGAGTATGCAATTTAATTTAATTTCCATAATTGAAATATATTTAAAAAACAAACAATATGAGCCTTGGTAGGAATTTATTCAATTAGGTGTAACATATTGGTGTCCAGGCTATAAATGTCATGTAATTGCATCTATAAACTTATTTTGCTATGATCATATACAGTATATTGCAAGATTGAGTTAATCGCTAGACATACAAACTGTAAATGAAGCAGCTACAATACAAGTACTGTACTGGTTTTATCCAATAAAAACAACACATTCATAATTGCAACATCTATAAACTATGAACTATGATGCTAAAGGTCAGATAATCTGGCAGTGTGCTCAGATTCCTGGAGTTTGTGCACTAATGAAGCGTTGTTCCAAGGCGTTATACTATTTAAACAAAACTAGAAAGTAATTTACAGTTGTACAATAATCAATAAAGGTTATGGACAATTTTGTATTATTAAAAAAAAAAAAAAAAAAAAAAAAAGCATGATCAAGTGAACCTAAAAATCTTTAAACAGCATCTCAACATTGTAATGGTGTATTTATTATAGTATCTTGATTCCATTTTTATATATAATCAACTGTTGAAACAGTACAGATTGTATTTTTTGTGTTAAAGTACATTTTATTTCACTTCTTTAATTAAACTAAATGTAATACATGTTATTCTAAGTTCAATGAGGCGTGTGAGAAATTGTGTGGAACTATAAAGATTGTGGGGAAAAAAGCTAATATATTTTACAGGAAGACACAAACTACTGTCACAAATTATATTTGTTTCTGTTACAAGCCTTATGTAAGGTAGTTTATGGGCTCTACAAAGAGAACAACATGTTTATTAAGTTATTATGATATGATAGTAAATGGTTTTATATTAGATATTGTATTAATATAAGATACTGCATAATTTCACGCTACCTTTTTTGTTATATACGTTTCTGTTTAGGCTATTAAGGCATTGGCCATCACTATAAAAAAATACAAACAAAATCACAGATGAATGTGATCTTATTCAAAGTGTGACACGCCACCATGCAAGGTCCTTGTACAACCACCATGACGTTCATTTAATGTAGATTTAATGTATAGTGTTTTAAACTAGCAACCTACCAACAGTTTTGGTAGTCCTGTTTTATTCAAAAGGAAGGACTATTTAGAAACATGTAATAGACATTGAAAAGTAACCTCTGCAGTTTGAAATACATATCTACCATGGAAAAGAAACTATTTGAATCAATTGGGAATCCAAACAATTACTGTATCTTTCAGGTAGTGAAAATACCATATGAGAAAATAAGACATGTGTTTAACAGACCTGTATCCTGCTCGGGACTAGGGTTGAAGTGTTTTTTCCATTAGTTGTCAGCACCTTGAAGTTGTGAATCCAGTTTGATTCTTGTTCCGATTAAGGAAGATAAACAGACTGGGATGTTTATGTGACCTTTATAGATCAATCCAGCTGCAGCTTTTGAACTTTGAAAAAATGATTTGGGCAACTGATAAGGGGCATCTGAGGAACGATCCTCAAAAGAGGTATTGCGCTATTGTCTTTAATCTTTTCACTGACGTCAAGCTAAGTGATTCAAGGGTTGTGGTATCTCAGTGTGAGTCTTAGCACTTTCATATAGCTTTAGGTCCTCGTAACATTTGAATGACTTGGTTACCTTTTACCGAAAAAAAATAAAAAAAAATAAAAAAAAAAAATAAAATATATATATATATATAAATATATATATATATATATATATATATATATATATATATATATATATATATATATATACATTCAGTGGGTAGTAATGGACGTGAACAGTACCTACTGTCAACAGATATGTTCCCAAATATAGATGTGATCCATATGAGCTCAGTAACTTAAAATTTCCTCTGAGGTTATACTTCACTGTGGTCCTCATGGTAATAAAAATGTAAGAATATGAGATTCTCAATGTGAAAGGTCCCAGCACAGGAGCTGACACAGTTAGCAGCCTGACAAGTTGTACCTCCTGGTTGAACATTGGTTGACATACAACTATTACTTTACACACTTAGACCACAGCACTCCTCTCATGGGGAGGGTCACAATTAGGCTTAAGTACGTTAGCAAATTAAACTGTGAATTACTAACCAAAATGTTACACTAGGTGGCGATGTTCATCTGGAGCTATGCAGAAGCTCAACTGCCTGTTCTTGGTTTGTGTCAATTTGGAAATGAAATGAATATTGAAAACCTTTGATATGTGAGTGCTGCTGAATACCTGTAAAAAACTACCTTTCTTATGTGACATCTAAAGCAAAGCATAAAAAACATGTTTAGAATCATATTTTTTATCTTTTTTACACAATCAGAAGAAGTACTTTGATTGTGTAAAAAAGATAAATGAAGTATGAACTTTTTCATTTATATGATTAGATAAGCATACTTTGCTTTATAATCAATTTTTTAAATTATTCAATTTGCATGAGTGACTATTTTTTGTATTGGAAGTTTATTGTTTTTTCTCATGGATGCATTGCTTTTAAGTTTGTGTAATTGAATCTACTAATTCAATTATCATTTAATTAAGAAAGATGATGCATATAAATAGGGGTTGTTCTTAAATAGCAAACACTATCCACCTGACGAAGACACGAGTGTGTCAAAATGCGTTGTGGTGTACAGTTACCTGTTTGTATTCATAAAGCAACACCAACAATACTGTGAGCATTGAATCCATGTCTGAGATTTTGCTACAGGAATAATTTCAATTTTTTATTTGTCAGGTATGAAACTCAGGGCTACAGAGGTGAAAGATTGGCCTTTGGATCACTCTCACTCACTCACCCAGGGCACAATGGGGGTTTCAAATGCTGGTTCATATCAGAGATGTTTTTATTCTTTCGAATCACTTATGTGTCAACACATGTATTATTATTAATATAAGCACACAATGCTTCTGTGCTGACACCTTTTTGACAGATTCTTTGTGCTTGCTTCTGTATGTGTGATATTGTCCCTTTGTGTAACAAGGAATAAGCTGCGAACAAACCAACAACCATGCACGCCCCAAGTCAGCATCTTAACCCCTTTGCAAACAAGCTTTATCTTACCAGTAGGGCAGAATCTATATAGGCAATATATCTGTAACGACATTGGCTTCTACATTCTTGCTTAAGTGCACCCTGGAATATAATGTTAATTAATATAAGCCTTTAGACAAAGATTTCAGGCTCTAAATGACCTGTGTGTTGAGTGGTATTAGTGACAGATGTTGTGGTTCTTGTCTGTTTTTGTTTACGCTGCTGTTGGTGTCAAGACCTGTAGAAGACATTGAGAAAAACTTGTAATCAAAATACATTAAGACTGGAGCTACTTTATATAGTACATGGCAGTTTTTGCTGAATTCTTACTGTGTTCAAGCAGCGAGAAGGTGAGACAAAGGTGAGAATGATTATCTATGTTGCATTATGGATTCCATCCATTTAGTTTGTACACAAAATTCAGGTAATGGCTTGGAGTACAAAAATGCACATATGGACAAAAAATGCATCTGTGCCCCTGTTATTCAGCTACACGCTATGATTGATTTGTACGTATCTGATAACTAGCCGTATTCACTTTGTAGCAATGGAGAACTCAAGGCTTCATTAGGGCTAATCGTTCTCTACTCTACAATTGCTCATCTCTCACCTGGCTCATATTCAACTCATTTCCAATCCTGTTATGCTCTCTACAACAGTTAAACCATTTGATCTGAGACGTTGCTGTTTCATATCAGTTGCAGTAATAATATGCAATGAGATTATAATGTTGAATGTTTAAAATTGTCCTCATTCACATCTATGGCTGGATTAGCTGAAGAACTGGCACACAAAGCACTGGCATTGTAACACATGCTAAACACCAAAGAATGTAAGTTGCAGAATCCACAATGAGACCTCTTGACATTCAGTTTTGTTCATGATAGTTTTCCATATGGACATAAGAGCCTATCAGGAATGCAGCAGTGAGATAATGCTAAGCCCCTTTGTAGAACTTCAAGACAGGTCCCTCAGCTGCAGGTTAGTTGGCAGCTTCCCAAAAAGTCCTAGCCATAACATTCTATTTGTCTTTCTCTTCCTGTAATACTTGTAAAGTACGAATAGCAAAGAAACCATCAACTTCATTCTTTTCTTTATCTATACCTCTTTAACAGTCATGCTGTGGAAAAATTCTGGACTGACTCATAGGCTCATGAAAGGCAAATCCTTGGTAAATGGTGCATTAACACATTAATAGCACTGTAATTACACTATAATAACACAGTAGTTACACTGATGGTTGTGTAGTTACAATATCACAACATGTTTAATTGCATAATTGAACCTGTTGGCAGTTCCTTGTGTCTTTTTTAATTAACTGCATGTTTACGTATGCTTGTACATGTATTATATAAATACAATGTAACCACACATGAACGCGAGAATTGCAGTGCAGTTATAATTTTTTTTATAGCAGAGTAAAACCCAACCCATTCAATGACAACATTCATATAGCATCATCACTATACACAAGAACATTGTAATATATATGTAATCATACACATGCTGTATAATCCCACGTGTGCACTTTAACATCACACAAGCACTTTTGAATCAGATATTCAGTGTTTGACATAACAAAACATTTTCTTTTCTCAGCTTTTTTAAAGCCCCCTCGTCTGCTTGAAATAGAAACAGCTGGCAACCTGAAACAGAACTGTGATAAGTATTGAAAGTTAAAAGGAAATTAAAGGAAACTATAAAAAAAAAAAAAAAAAAACTGTAAAAGATAGGCTTAGACTAATTTGCAAGCCAAATAATGCAATGCAAACATACCATAGTTAATGTTTGCCTGCATACCTTGCTATTTGTCTATGTGCAATAATTGCATTTATAATGCAACCTGTAATATAATTGAATAGCTGATGCTGTTTGACCAAGAGTGGTGGCAGATCTATAAAAAAAACAAAATGTGTATATCACTTTGAACATTAGATTGTGTAATTTTGTTTCTTTAGTTACACTCAGTCCTGTTTCTGCTTGGTTTTCACTGTTTTCTTTTATGTATGTTTAACTAAATCGTGTTTGGTCACTGCTATATTTTGGAATCATAGGTGAAAAAGCTTTCCAACGATACCACCCCTTTCAGTCTAGCTGCTAAAATGACAGAGCAATCGACTCAAAACGAACCCTAAGCTGAGAGTACCGCATACACACACTGAATACGTCATTGGAAAGCGCTGGGTCTGTACTTTTATGTCTTGAAGGTGATTTTACGGTGCCTGAGTAATATGCACGTGACCTTCGGTGAGCCGGTGCACCCGATTGAATGGGGCTGCGTTTAGAGAGTTAAGAATCATAAAGCAGGCTTGTAAATAAAAAAGTCACAAAACAGAAAAAGTTGGTAAATTAGCACGAAAGCTGAGAAGCAATTTAGCTAAAAAAATGGAAACTGAGAATAAACACAAGCCCTTCGGGAACCTCTTGCTGCAAGTATTTTTTATGATGGTACTTTCTCAGTCTGTACATTGCTTTGAGGAAAGATGATTACAGAAACTTTATTTTTTGTGAATCAAAGATGGTGTTGTTCTTTTTTTCTAAATGAAGATAATTTATTTTATTTTATTTTTTTAATTTGGAATCACCAATTGTTTTTTTTTTTTACCCCATTTTCTGCTCAATTTGAAATGCCCAATTTTTTTAAGCCTGGCTCAATCCCTGTGCTGACTCGGGAGGGACAAAGACAATTACACGGGTCCTCCAAAATGTGCCGTCAGCCGTCCACTTCTTTTCACTCTGCAGGCCCGCCATGCATCTACCTTCAGAGCTACAGCATCGGGGGACCATGCAGCTCTGGGCTGCTAGCAGGCAATAGGGTATTACTGCAGCCTGCAGCTGCTGTCTCATAACGGCTGTCTCATAGCGGAAGTTGAAGTTGTCACATGGTATGTAGTGGGTGGTATGGCAGTTGTATAAACAAGTAAGTTTGTTGTTGTTTTACAATAGTATATTTTAGTACTTTATAGTAATACTGTATGCATAGCATTTTGTAGTAGTACTTTAAGTACTACCTGTACTTTAATGCACTTCTTATTAAGTGTTTGTGGGTTACCTGCAAACACCTCTGCACCTTCTACCTCATATAAAAATCCATCACATAAACACCTCTGCACCTTCTATCTCATATAAAGATCCATCACATAAACACCTCTGCACCTTCTTCTACCTCATATAAAAATCCTTCACACAAACACCTCTGCACCTTCTTCAACCTCATATAAAGATCCATCACATAAACACCTCTGCACCTTCTTCAACCTCATATAAAAATCCTTCACACCCTATAGCAAGTTCATGATCAGACAAGGAGCCTGGCAGACCTAAGCTCTCCCCACCGCGGGTGGCGCTCTGCCAATTGTGAGCTGCCCCCCCTGGGAATTCCTGTCCACAGCCAGCAGTGGAATAGCCTGTATCCGAACCTGCGATCGTCAGGCTATAGGGTTCATCCTGCACTCCACGCAGAGTGCCTTTACTGGATACGTTACTTGGGAGCCCTTAAGAGAGAATTTCGAATGTATTTACAACAAAATTGTATTAGCAAAGGAAGAAAGAAACGGCAATTATTATTCTAAAACTAATAAGAAACAATTTAAGAATATTTGTAACTCCCTAAAATTTTTCTGGTTTGGTAATTTATAAGGGCGAGTTTTTGTTTTTTGGTAAAAATACTGCTTATAAAGAAATATTCCTACTCTAAGCACATTGCTGCTATACTAAGTATTTTCAGAAACTAGACATGAATGGCACTGTTTGCATGTTTGTTGTACTGTATTGCTCTATCTATACAAGCTGTCATAATAATAATATTAATCGACATATCATTTTTATTTTTACAGAAAAAAGTAAAGGACAGCTAGGTAATGGTTTGCAAGAACTCTTTCTTTCAAATGATTTTTTTTCCCTGAAAGCTTACTGTATTTTTGGACCTTCTTCTGATCGTTCGAGCTGAACGCACGGAAATGAATGCTACAGATCAAAATGTGGAAAAAGAAATGGAAAAAACTTAGCTTTCTTTTCTCGTCTCCTGTGTGTGAACTAAAATGAACATAAACATAAGGGTGACAACTTAATAACTGGAGAAACAACACACACCAATAAAGAGTACTATTCAAATGTTTTTGGTTAGTATTTTCCACGTAGGATCTCCTCCTGGCCCCACCCCCCATACAGACAAGCAGTACTTACCATAGCAAAGCCACCTTATTACCTCCCTGGCCAGTCCACATCATGGTTACTCATATAGCAAATAAATACTATCTATTTTGAGTCTTTGAAGCAAAGTGTTTTGAGTTAGGCGCTAAAAGGTTTTACTTGTACTTCTCTACTTTGAGTCACCACAGGCCTGTAACACCCACAGAATGACCTCACCTCAAGCATCTTTCCATGTTCCTGCCTGGCACTGAGTTGCCATGACATAGTAAATTTGAAAGAACTGTGAGTCTCAACATTACCCCCCGGGGACCATGTCTCCCCATGGTCTTGGGTCGAGACTCTCATTGAATTCATTATGTTTCTTTTAGTATTTCTACGCCTAGTGTTGATTCTTCTCAGTTGGCTTTAGGGCAATACAAATGTGAAAGCTCCTTACTCACTCTGAAGGAATGTAAAAGTGTTGTACTTATATGATTAATAGGTTATTACTAAATTTCAAAATATAGAAAAATGAAATATGAGTTGCATATGGATTAAATCTGAGAAATGTTAAAAAAACAAAACAAAACAAAACAAAAACCTCATAACACAAAGCTAGAATTAAAGCATTGCCTTCTCCTAGAAATGGAAAATGTCTTCTTGCTTATTATTTTTTCCATACTTTTAACCCCAACAAACCTGCAGGCGAATATTACCAACCTGTCTACTTGGAGAAACTGCAGACGGCTTAACTTGCCCTCACAAGCTTCCTTGCAGCACAGTTATGCAGGTTTCCATGGTCACTAAGTCAGAGTTAAGGTGACATGTCAAAATGGTTTAGCGAATTCTCGTTCACAAATATTAAGTTTGAAACAAGCAATTGTTTTTATTCTTTTTTGTAGAATCATAGGATTTAAGCAACTGGGAGTAAGCCATTTGTTTTGTTTTGTGTTTCATTTTTCTATAGATGAAAGCAATCACCTTAGCCAAACAGGAATACACAATCCCTTCACTTTCTCCCTTGAGACGAATCACTCAAATAATAAGGTATTGAAATGGCACATTTGTTCAGAATTGCACAAAAGAGTTTGTTTGTGTAAATGGTAACACTTTTCAATGCACACCAAATACAGTTCATTATATCCAATTGATTTCTTTAATAAACATCAAATTAAACTCATTTAATGATTTAATCCAAACTGGATCATTAGTTTGTTAGAAAACCTTGTTTTTTTATTGAATCATGTAGAAAATTCCAGCCAGAGTTGGAATGGGAACAAATATTTTCTGATTTCCTACTGTGTATACCCAGCTGGGATATTTGGAGCGCAGGTTTACAGCAATTTGCTACATTTAGAAGCACAGACAACTAATTGGCTTTAGAAATTTACAATAAAGTAATACATTTTTTAAATTTTTTTCTTGAACCATTATGAACAGCCAGCTATCAGCTGTCACCAAGATAGAACAGGCACAGCTGGTTATTGGTGGGATTTTAAACAGGGAGTAAAAGGGGGTTATATTGATTCAGGTTTTTCAAAGCCGACTGTATACAGCAAAATGCTGTATTCTTTTTTATGTGATGTGCTGAAAACATTTTGTCTGGCATTTATTTCCACAGAAGAAAACTTTAATTTGTGGCTTTATTTTGTGTTGAATGTACAGAATGTCTTTTTATAGTCCTGCAAAGGCAAAAAAAAAAAAGAAACCTCTTCAATATACCAACCCCACTACAAAGCATGTTGGACGAGCTTCCCTTTTGATGTTTTGAACACAAATGAGGTTCACCAAGTGGTAAAGGCACAATCATGTGGTGTGCAGGTTGAGTCATATATATTAAAAAAACAAGCAAAATAAAAAACAGAAATTAAATGACTCCCAGATCAGTGGACTATCATTTATCCCCAAACCATAGAACCCGTATTAACAAGTAAACCAGAGCACTCATGGTTAACACAAGTATTTTAATCAGCCTCAAATAATATTGCTTGAGCCTTTAAATTACTCTCCAGATGCAATCTTGTTTTCAAATATATATTAATGACAAAACAAATCAGAAGAAATTTTTTTGCTCTTCTTTGGCTAATTAAAAGACTGCATCCTGTGTCGCACGAGGCCTTAATATTTACGCACGATGACAGCTGATTTGCAGTTTTTAATAGATTTTTAATAAAATGTACATAACAACCTGTCAAGTTTGATTAATATTTAATACGCTTCATATATCAATGTCTTAGCCGTAACCAGCGCGAGCAGAATATGCTGCAGTCAGATTCTTTTCAGATTTGATTGAAAATAAAACGTCTTTCTGAGGTTCAACATTGTAGATTCCTAAAGCCATTGCATCAATGTTCATGTAATGAACCCTCACATTTTGGGGTCCACTCATAGTATATTGGAGAATTTGTAAAATACTGTGAACATTTAACTTTTGCACAGCAAAATAAGAAATCTTTCCTCAGCATCTTACTGTGAAATGCCTGTGCCTTTGTTACTAAACGCACTACGCACTACTGTGTTTACTGTTTAGAAGCTTGCAGTCTTTGTCTAAAACCTTTTGTATACTACATAGATGCCAAATCTTGGAAGAGTAGTATACACAATGTGTCTTACCCTAGGGCCAGGAAGTTACATTTTCAGGTCTAATAACTTGGCACTCGATTTCAATCAGTGGACCCCACAGCTTTCTCCCTTAAGGTATGGCGTCCTAGTCTTTGGCAGAATGATGACAAGTTAAGTTACATTACATACATGACTGCAGTGCTATATTGGAACTAAACAGGAAAGATCACATGACATTAGCTTCTGGAGAAGGAAAGAAACAAATACCTCATCTCCAATCAATGAAGATGGAGGTTCACTGGAATTAACATGCTTTTATGCTGCATTTGCATTGGTTTTGCAGGTTTTGCACCTATTTACAAAACTTGAAGAACTTTTTAAAGGAATGTTTTGTTAAGGGCTGTTTCAAAGACTGCTTTGATTAATTAAATTATAAACACCCTAAAACATTTTGAATAGGGCACTATATATATATATATATATATATATATATATATATATATATATATATATATATATATATATATATATACACATACAGTGGCCTCCCCCTTTATAAGGTGGCCCTTTATACTGCAGAACAGGTTATAAGGTGGTACGGTCATGGCTCCCATTTGCCCCATAATGCCATTACACTAACACTAGTAGTCTCGTTATAAGGCGAAACACAAACAGCATGGTCTCCTATCGTTCCCCACTACAGCATTATAATATATAATATATATATATTTACAAAATACGACAACACGAAAAAGTTTGTATAAAATAAAAAAACACATCCTTTATCCTTACTTTGGCAACCTCTCCTCACTGTTTGTTTAGTAAACTATGTCTTGAAGTCTTTGTGCAAGGTTCTTTTTAATCAAAAAACAATAATTCCATAGTAGGCTGAATCAAGCCACAGCATCCATGGGTCCACACCTATGTTATATGGAAGCACAGTGTGTTACTAGCAATAGTTATTTGCAAGTAACTGTGCTACTGGTTGCAGGGTTCTAGTTCAAGAGATCAGCCTCCCATTTTCCTTTTTGTGTGCTACCGTATTTCAGCTCTCTTTACACACTATTAGCTTGCAGATTTGTGTACAGTGTGGTTGCTAGCAACTTTTTGCTTAGGTGTGCAACATTAAAAAAAATGATGCATATTTGCTTCACATTAATATACTGGTATAACTGGTGATTTAATTTGTACCAAAGCTAAACGAACACATTGTGAGTTATGTACAGCTATTGAAATTCCCACTTTCATTTTATGAATACCATAAATTAGAGCATTAGGTGTTCTATACCACCTGCCCAAAGCTTCAGTGGTTAGCCAGAACAAGATTTATTTCATTTTAGCCCTTCCTGCATTTAAAAACCTTGTGTCATTTATATTTTAAAAATTGTGTTCCAGCTGTTGAAACAGACTACATTTTTCCTGCATATTTGCCTATAATATTAGACAACTTCTCCACCCAGTTCCCAGCCTACTGTTTAATTGTTATTTGTTTATATACACCTTTATCCAAGCCAGCTGACAGACACTAGGGTGTGTGAACTATGCATCAGCTACATAGAACATCTCTTACAACATCTCACCCGAAAGACAGAGCACAAAGAGGTTAAGTGACTTGCTCAGGTTCACACAGTGAGCAGTGAGATAGCTAGGATTTTAACCGGGGATCTCCTGGTTACAAGCCCCTTTACTTTAACCACTGGACACACAGCCTCCTTAATACATCAATGGTTACATCAGATACTGTTGCATTATTACAGCCTTTGGATTTAGAAAGATAGAAGGACTGTAGGACCTTTCTGTAAAGTGGTGTATAAACCAGTGGCAGGGTGAAAGCCCTGCCAGTGCGCAGGTGTGTGTGGGTTGGTGTGAGAATATTAGGTTGGCAGGGTGATCACAGGTGTTAGTTAGAATTAGTAGAGTTAATGTTGGTGTGGAGGTTTGTGTGGTATGTGTTTTTGTGTTCTGTGTGGTATGTGCTTTTGTGTTCTGTGTGGTATGTGTTTTTGTGTTCCATGTGGTATGTGTTTTTGTATTCTGTGAGGTATGTGCTTTCATGTTCTGTGTGGTATGTGTTTTTGTGTTCCATGTGGTATGTGTTTTCATATTCCGTGTGGTATGTGTTTTTGTGTTCTGTGTGTGTGGCAGGCTGGCGAGTGGATAGAGGCCCAGAGACAGACTGCAGTTCAAAAAAATAACTATTTTATTATAAATAAACAAAAATAAAGTGCACAAGGGCAAAATAACAGATACTCAAACACAAATAAAGCAAAAACAAAACTCACAAAAATAAAGTTTCCAGGCTGGGCAATGCCTTCACTGGATTTAGAAAATTCAAAAACCACAAAACAAACACCAACCTGCTTCCTCAGCTCCCTCTCTCCAAATGAGAAGCAGAGGCCTCCTTTTATATCAGGTGGCTGGGCGCTGATTGATCGTTAATCAACCTAATCAACTAATCAACCCCAGCCACCTGAACATAATAAACCCAGGCAGGTAGGGGAAGTTAACCCCATCCCTGCCAATTTAAAGGGCAGAGCTTTGCTCTGCCACAGTGTGGTATGTGTTTTTGTGTTCTGTGTGGTATGTGTTTTCGTGTTCCGTGTGGTATGTGTTTATGAGTTCTGTGTGGTGTGTGTTTTTTTTGTTCTGTGTGGTATGTGTTTTTGTCTTTTGCGTGGTATGTGTTTTTATGTTCCGTGTGGTATGCGTTTTTGTGTTCTGTGTGGTATGTGTTTTTGTGTTCCATGTGGTATGTGTTTTTGTGTTCCGTTTGGCATGTGTTTACGTGTTCTGTGTGGTATGCGTTTTTGTGTTCTGTGTGGTATGTGTTTTTGTGTTCCATGTGGTATGTGTTTTTGTGTTCCGTTTGGCATGTGTTTACGTGTTCTGTGTGGTTTGTGTTTTTATGTTCTGTGTGGTATGTGTTTTCGTATTCTGTGTGGTATGTGTTTTTGAGTTCTGTGTGGTATGTGTTTTTGTGTTCTGTGTGGTATGTGTTTTCGTGTTCCGTGTGGTATGTGTTTTTGTGTTCCGTGTGGTATGTGTTTTCATGTTCCGTGTGTTATGTGTTTTCGTATTCTGTGTGGTATGTGTTTTTGAGTTCTGTGTGGTATGTGTTTTTGTGTTCTGTGTGGTATGTGTTTTCGTGTTCCGTGTGGTATGTGTTTTTGTGTTCCGTGTGGTATGTGTTTTCATGTTCCGTGTGTTATGTGTTTTTGTGTTCTGTGTGGTATGTGTTTTTGTGTTCCGTGTGGTATGTGTTTTCATGTTCCGTGTGTTATGTGTTTTTGTGTTCTGTGTGGTATGTGTTTTTGTGTTCCGTGTGGTATGTGTTTTCATGTTCCGTGCAGTCCCGTCTTGTTTATATTTGTTTTTGTATAACCTTTTGTTTTGGCCTAATGTGCTGTTTGTTTTGTTGAATGTTTTCTGCCTAGTATTTGTCTGTGTCATTTTTGTTTGTGTTGTAAATAAACGTGCACATTAGCACTTAACCTGCAGCTTCTGTGTCTGTGTCTCACTTCCTGGTAGAAACAACTTGCCAATGACGCTGTCCTCTCATAATACCAGTCACCTTTTATACAACAAACAGAATGCATACAACACACACTAAGGGCTCAAAAAGCTTTAAAAGTCCCAAAGGCAGAAATGATGGATTCTCTACAATAAAGCAAGGGATTCAACCACTGCATTCACATAGACCTTGCATACTTGATTTGTGTATATCTTATTGCAGGGCTTACCATATTTATAAAAAATGTCACTGTCTGTTGGAGAGAATTTAAACTCAGGATGAAATATTTCTTATCGCACAAAAGGATCTCTTTTTTCTTGTATTGTGAATGAAACTCTGTGAGCTTGGAAATCAATGAAATGATCCAGTTTGAATATAAATGATGGCTAAGCCCAGAAAGCCTCTGATATTTAAACCCTGCTGTTCTTGAAAGGTGTTTTCTTTTTATACCTATCAAGTTAAAGGTCATCTAGTGTGGAAAGGATTGTGCAGATTATTTAAAAAATGGGCTATAATAAAGTATAATAGATAAAACATTTAAGAAAACTGTGTAGAAGCTATGAGGCGTAACATTGACTATAATGTACTGTGTAATAATTTGTTGGATGTATTATTTTCTAAAGTGTTTGAGATATAAGTCTTCTTTCTTTTGAAGAGGAAATTACAAATGCTCCATTACAACTTTCTTTTGCTTTTGTTTTAACTTGTTATGTTGAGTAAATATTGAGCAAATGTACTCACTTAATCAACTTCAAATGAATCTGCTTTTCTCTGTATTTGTCTTTAATTTCAGAGATTCAATATTAATATTTTCTCAACAAATTTACCAAGCTTATAAGGGAAATATTCACACTCTTAAACAAAGCGCTCTTGAAATGGTTCTGTAATTTTGTGTCTGTGTGCGTGTGCATATAGCATGAAAGAACCTTCCCAACTCCCTAAATACCATATCTTGCTCTTAGTTTGTTAAGGAGCTAGATGGAAACCAAATTTGATTATTTCAAATTAGAAACATTACTTTGAATTGGTTGATGATGACAAAGCAGGATTACACAGTTGCATCTTCTTCAGTTTGCTCATGGTCTGCGTCCTGAAATAGTTTGTTAGGTATGGGAGACCCATGCAGTCATAATCTGCCATTATTGGTCTTATACAATTTCCTCATCTTAGAAAGATAAAAGTAAGTGACATTTTGGCTGCAGGTTTGTCACAAAGTCAGGCATTTTACAGAGTGCAGATGTGTGTCTATGAAGCAGTTGGTATTGTCTGTACAAGGAGCACTTGTCAGTTTCCAGCTTTCCAAATGAGCCCATCAAGATTATGTGTGAAAATTTGTGATCACATGGAATCATAGTGCTTTGGACACATATTTTGTCTGTGAATGAGAGAAGAGTGGATTTTGTTGCAGTTGATTTACTGTATATAAGTAGTTAGTATTAAAGAATGGTAATTTGGAGATTTCAACACAAACTTAATTTACACTTTTACACAAAAAGAAATTGCTCAACTAGTACCATTGCAATGGGGTTATCTAACATCAATACAATTTGCTGAAAATAAACTTGAGATTAAAAAAGATTTGAGACGTTGTTGTGCAGGGTCTTGCATCATCTTGGTAATTTACTGTAACAATCTGAGTGAAGATGTCCTGTATAGTTTTGAACCAACCCTG
The DNA here is from genome assembly GCF_017654505.1 of Polyodon spathula. Taxonomy (NCBI): domain Eukaryota; kingdom Metazoa; phylum Chordata; class Actinopteri; order Acipenseriformes; family Polyodontidae; genus Polyodon; species Polyodon spathula. The sequence continues at coordinate 8,107,468 of NC_054545.1, forward strand.
GTGATTAAAACTGTTCAATCCAAAAACCCCAGTACAGATCACAAAGCTATATATAGATATATAGCACGGCCTGGAAAAATAACAACCTGATTGGTTAAACAGCATCACATGACCATGCACATATATAGTGTATAGCACGGCTTACATACTAATGATCTGCTTCACACTGAATGAATCACTACGCACCACAACAGTCTCATTTCCATGACAAACTGCCATTTTATTTGTTATTAATTACAAAACCACTGCCAAAAATGAGTGGTGTTTCACCCATTTCCTTTAATATATCTGGGGATGAAGCTCCACATAACTGGTACAACACCAACTTTCTGAGTGAAGACAGCAGTCCATCTGAAAAACCAAAAAAATAAATAAAATAAGTTCACCAGCAAGAGTAGACACATACCAGTAGATGAGGAACAGATGAATGAAATAGAAGAAAACAACGATTGAAAAAAACAAAAACAAATAAAAACATATGGACATTCATTTTATGGAAATAAGTCCAAAAAATGTCAACAACGTAAAGGAATTGTATGCCAGTGCAAGAAGTTCAACTGAGGACAAGTATTCAGTCTCCAGTTTTATAACACTGAGCTGGACTAAATACATATTTTACCAGTAGACGTTTTAACATTTCTGCTGACAGCGAGTTTAAAAGCAGCAAAAATGTATTCTTGTCAGTCAAGAAAACTTTTAGAAAAGCAAATAACGACAAGGCCAGACACCACCCCCAAATTACCGACCTGGATTTTAAGTGTCTGCGGGAAACTGAGGTACTGTTCCCTGTCACCGTGGTCGGATTGGTGCGTAAAGTCTGGTTCGATCGTCAATTTAAACTGGCATGACTTGGACGTGAGGGTGTCCGACAACTAACAAACATATTTTGAGATCCAAAATGATGAAAACGTACTAGAATATGTGTGCCTCGCATATAATGAGTTCACAAACTCACTTCAAGATCCGGCTTCAGTCTCCATCGTAGCTGCTCTCCTTACTTCCTTAGTGTCATTTGAAACTCCGTCCATTGTCACAGCTTGCATTCAGTTCTCCAGTTTCTAGTGAGATGGCACTTTCGATGCAGAAATTCACAATAAACTAACATGTGCAATTTGTTTTTAATAAGCGAACAATGAATTAAATTTAATTACATTTGGGACTATATTACACTGCAGATGTATACACAATAAAAGTTTCTGGTTTTGTCTTAATTTAAATGTGTTTTAATTATTTACATTTTTTTTCTTCCCACAAATGACAGGTAGCTGTGTTATAAGCGGTATAAGCCACTTTGGGCTGTGTGGTTTTGATGATATATACCACCCCAGGTGTGGTATATATCATGGGAACCGCACGGCCTGTCGTGGTTTATACCTTATATATATACACACTGCTCTACAATAAATAAAGGCTTTAGATGAAAGGAAAAAGATTATAGATAAAAGCAGTTTACAGCCACCAGCAGTCTTCTTTTTTCTGTCATAAATACAGCAATAGAAAAGCCATTTGGATGCAAGAATCTCTCTGTCAGGGACTGGTAACTAATGACAGGTCCTGGAGTGACAATGTGGAGAATAAATGGGTCGTGCTGTGACAAGAATGACAAGAGAGGCAGTTGAGAAGGATGTTTCCTGTGAATCCTCTAATCTCATCTTTATGCTAGTGTGGAAAGTGGAGATTTGTGGGCATCTGCAGTATTTTCCATATTTCCATGTTCTCCCTACAAAATAAAAAGGTTGTTTCTTAGCTTACTTCTTTTGATATACTGCTGTGCCTATTTAGCAAAAGAATATCTCTCTTGTTTAAGCACTTTAAACTATTGTCAGGAGACAGTTTCAGTTCAGAAAATCAAGCAATGGCTACTTCTTCCCTTTCTCAAACTGAATGTCTGCCTCCAATGAGTTATGCAATCAATTTAATCTTGGGTTTATAGGAGGCTGTGTGGTCCAACGGGTAAAGAAATGAGCTTCTAACTACGAGGGCCCCAGTTCAATTCCCAATTCACTGACTTGCTGTGTGACCCTGGACAAGTCACTTAACCTCCTTGTGCTCTGTCTTTCGGGTGAGACGATGTTGTAAGCAACTCTGCAGCTTATGCATAGTTCACACACCCTAGTCTTGTATCTTGTAAAGTACTTTGTGATGGTGGTCCTCTATGAAAGGTGCTATATAAAGATTATTATTATTATCCACGCACTGCAATTTATGATTATAAGGGCAGAATACTGTCACCTACTGGAGAAAAAGTGTTATGAACTCAGTAAAATGCAAATTCCCTTTACAGTCAGCACTCACATATCCGACCCTATAAAATTTTGACTTACCGCAGGAAAGAAGGTATAAATTAATTGTGCAAGTACTGTCAAGTTACTACTATACATATTTTGACAAAAACGCTATAGCATTTTGGAAAGTAACCGAAAACACTAATTTCATACAGTATGAAAAATGAAAGCCCCGAAAAAAACGATTTACATAAAACTCAAAAATAGCAAAAAATAACCACTGAAAAATACAATGAATAAATCCTGAAAAACAGAAGCCCTAGATATATTCATGTGTATTAACCATTTATATGATGAGCCATGAATCAAAAACAGATCTTTTACTTCGATCTCAAATTAATCACTGCTTTAAAATAACAAAATAGGGTATCTACTGTGTTGTTTAATATCAATGTATTTAGGTACTAAATAACATTCTTTTAAAGTTAATTTCAATTTTATAGATACATGAAACATTTATTATATTCCCAGAATCTGTTTTTTAAGAAGCTTTTGAAAATTTAGAAAAAATTAGACTCCTTTAATTACAAGATCACTAGGGGCTGATGGAAAAAAAGGAAATAAAACTAGTATGATTGCTCACTAGTATGATTTTCCAAGCACTAAATCATAATTTCAATTCTGAATCTGCTAAATTGAAAGACGGTCTCTCTCCTTTAGAGGTACAGCATCCAGGATGGGATGGATATTCTATTAAATTTGTTTAATAATTTAGCTATTTCTGCAGCTGGCATGCTTGATTTTTAAAGGTCAAGCATACTAAAATATTAATATAGAGAAAAATAATGTTGCACTGAAACCATTTGCTTGGCTGCCTCTATCTCTGTAATTATTTTCATTGAAATTCAATATAATTATCTCTAGTGGGCCATTACTCCTGTGGTTGTGAACAGAAAAAAAACACATGAACTTCACTGGAAGGCAAATACAAACAGAGGGGTTCATGTTCACATGTAGGTTACAGTATTTACATTCTGTTGCTTGATGTTGATAATGTACTGTGATCTATGGAGTTAATGACTATACATTATGCTGAAAGACAGTGGGTACCTGTAGGGACCTTGTGTGTTTATTCTGTGTTAAATCTATCAATTTTCAAAAGCAGTTTTTGTCATGATTTGTTTTCACTAATAATTTAAATTCAAAATAGTGGCATGTTTTGGTAGCAGTTTAAAAAAAAAAAATAAAATAAAAAATTAATTATAATATTCCCCCCAATTTTCTCCCAGTTTGCTTTTCTCCTCACTGCATCAATTCCCCACATGGTTCAGGAGACCTGAAGATTCAGTGGGCGGTCCTCCGACCCCATGACCAAGCGAGCTTCTTTTTTCACCCAGGAACTCGAGAGCGGATGTCAGCAAGCTACTGACCTCTGCAAAAGTCCCTGTCGGTTTTACCTCCCTAACCCATGGGAGTGTCTGAGCCAATGTACACTCACTTCGGAGTCCCCAACGAAGACCGGCCTACTTCGCACACCCTGGACGCAAACCTACACTGTTTGATCTACCCTGCGTACCACGCAGCTGTGCTTCTACCAGATGAGGGGACCCCCTTTTTTCTTTTCTGTTTTCTGTCTGCTTTTAAAGTCAAGGTTCCTTGGGGATAGATATTTGACAACAAAGGCATAGAACATGATTTTCAGCCCATTTGAAAAGCACACTGTAAGTGTCTTCAGAAAAAGTAAAGATCCAGTTACCATGTAGATATTTGTGGGGAGCTCTGCGACCTGTACAACAGCCTCTGTGATTTCTATCCTTTGGTGCAATGGAAAATGTTACAGGATGATAACAGATTGACTGCTAACTCTTTCTCTATTATTCTTAATAAAACTATATTGGATACCCTGCCCTTACATTGCCAAATTAATCTGTACTCTCCATGGTAGTTAATTGGTCAGCTTAGGGAACTAGTTATCGTCAAACCTCCCCTCCCCCTCCCCGTAAGGGGGAGGGGGTGTCTATGTCCTCTGTGTTCCAAGGGTATCAATTGCTATTGATAATACTTCATTTTTAAGATATTTCATTCTCCTGTTATGTCCGAGCCCCCAGATTTATTCTCTTTAGAAGACTGCAATAAGCTTCACTTTTTATTTTTATATTTAGCTTTTTTCACACCCAGAGCTCCATGTCATGCAGAAATCCAATTTAACCAGGCAATTTACATTCACTCTGCCTAGGGGAATTTGAAAACGTGCACATTCACATAAGTCACACTTTTCAAAATAAATTTTTCTTTCATAATTAAATTCATGTGAAATCTTTGTTACACTTGTTTTTCAGCATACAGTGCTCACAGAAGCCAATTGATTAAGCAGGGTTACTGAATAATTGAATGCTTCATATTAAAAATGAGATTAATGAAAGCAGTTGACATAATCATAATACTAAATAATTTGTGATTCCGGAACGTGCTATCAACACATGCACACACATGCACACATACCATTGCATCCCTCTGTAATACCTCTTGACATTGCAAGATAGAATTTATTATGTAGGACCGTTGCGCATGACGGACATTAACTAGTGCTAATTACTTTTTGCCCCGATAGCCCAGGATCCCTAGCAGTGTATTTTTAAGTGGCAAGCATTGACCTGAGATTGATAGCAAGCACACATTTGCATAATATACTGGACCTCTGTGAGTCTTTTGGGTTGGGAGTATTGTATTGAATCTGTTTACACGGTCAGGAGTCATGTTATATGTTTGATTTAGCACAGTGGCTTGACAGGCAATAATGAGGTTTCCTATACATTCTCCTATGTACTGTTGTACTGCATACACATTTTATTGCAGGTGCTGAGGTTAGAGAAACAGCTGCCGTGTTCCATCCTCATTGCAGCTAGGGGCTGCTTCTGTAAATCTGGAAGTAATTATTTATTTCTTAGCAATGTACAAAGAAATCTGTGGGCTGTTATTTGATTTATACACAAAGCCCAGAGTCATCTTATTTTACCCACTGTAGGCTATACTTTTATATAGTTCATGGAAAAATCTCCAGGGGAATAAGATGGCCAGCAGGCATGGGCAGCACTGATAATTACTAATTCAGATATAGCAGCAATTGGTTCCCTGCTACAACATTTTGAGGTCATTGCCGAGATTTTCAACAGCAGACACTGTAGCAAAGCCGAAGTCCCTAAGTACAGAATGAGTTGTACCAGGTCATTTAGAGTGTGCCTGTCAACAAGTTGGACTGTGAAAGTAACCGAAGACTAATGACATGCATTTTCAGTTATGTATTAGAAAAAATATGTCTGAAAATACAAGTTATTTAAACTAAAGCCAAGTTAGTAGTAATAAATTATGCATAACGTTCACAGGACCCTTAGGTGGCTAACTGATTTGTTTAAATGACACAGATATAAATACAATCAAAGGGTCCTTAAAGTTATTTATGAAAGTTAATGGATATCTGTTAAGATTCTATATCAAACACCTAATGACCTTTGAAAAAAAAAATCAATCCATCAATCAATCTCTCTCTCTCTCTCTCTCTCTCTCTCTCTCTCTCTCTCTCTCTCTCTCTCTCATTGTTTTCTGCCTTCAGTTTTTCTCTCCATAGTTCGACATCTTGTCAGTCTCACATCTCCATCATTTCAAGCTCCCTTTCATAAGAAAAGATGCAGCAAAGAAAAGGGGCAGTCAAGGTTAAACATGTTGTCCGTCAACCAGGGCTAAACAGACACGCATCTCCTTAAACAGGTGTCATGGTAAACACAAAAATATATGTGAATGTTGTCTTTCCGCTGCTTCAAAATAGGACCTGATGAATGAAGAGGTACAAAGCAATGAGGTATAATTCCTCATTATAAGTAGCCATGTTATTTGAAAAACAAATACATTTTATCATGATTCCAGGGCGGCAAAACCCTCACCTCAATGGACAAGATATTACAGTATTTACGGCCAGGGTTTAATGGAAGTTCAATGAAAGACTGTTATTCCAGCTATTAGAGATGCATTTTGTTACAATGCACATAAAATAAATGCTTGTATTAGTGTTTCTTTCACAGACTGGAAACTATTGTCTCTATTGTATAGAGACATACATATAGTAATACTGTATTGAGGGGGCTTATTACAATGCTTTAGTTCCATCCCTGTTCCTGTGATACATATCACTGATTTGTGGTGCTCTTGGCAGTTGTAAACAAAAAACATATTTTTTATACATCTGTGGTAGGCTGGCGAGTGGATAGAGGCCCAGAGACAGACTGCAGTTCAAAAAAATATACGTTTATTATAAATAGATACAAAAATAAAAAGGCACAAGGGCCAAAACAAAGGGATTGAAACACAAAAAGAAAGACAAAAAGCAAAATGTACAAAATAAAGGTTTCTAGGCCGGGCAATACCTTCACTGGATTTAGAAAATTGAAAAATCACAACCAACAAAACACCAACCTGCTTCCTCAGCTCCCTCCTCCCAAATAACAAGCAGAGGCCTCCTTTTATGTCAGTTTCTTTATCTGTTTTGATGGTCTTTTTTAAGTTTAATATCTCAAATTCTGACTAAAATTGACATTTTGATTGAGAGTGCTTATTGTTCATAAAAACTCAGAGGGAGTTGGGTGACTAAATTTAATACATTTATTTATTAAACTCTCCTCATGAAAGACAACTACTACTTTTTTAATGTAAACATTTTGAATAATTAATCCAGTATGATTAACAAGTTAATTCTAAATGTCCCAAATCATTTCCAAAATGCTCCCATCCAAATTGAAATGAAGCAGCTCTGCAAGCTGTATCAAAGATGCCAAGGGTGGTTCCGCCAAAGCAAACTGAGGCAGTATGGGAAAACTCAACTGCTACAGCTTGATATAATGTATATCAAACAATTAAAATCAGTAAGTGGCCAATAACAGAATATGAGGGTATATTTACAGGTAAACCTCTGTAGATGCAATAAGTAATGAAGACTAAGTCAGTACTCGGGCAGCAAAGGGGATACAGAAACTCCTAGAATAGTACAACTGCTGGGGGTAGTTCAGGATCTAAGCAGAGAAGGCAGCTATAGATAGATCAAGACTTTTGCATTTTAGGAATGGGGAAGGGAGAGGCAGATAAGTCAGCAAAGTGAGAAGTGAAATCTATGTGGAAAGTTTGAAGTGTGTATGCTTTGGATACAAAGAGGGCACAAATAGACAGAAAACAACACCAGCTCTTATGAAAACAAAACAGGAATTTTGCTCTGTGCTACTTTATGAAAGAGAACTATTGCAAAAAGTGAAAATGAAAGCGTTACCCAAGATGCACAATGTTAGACAATGTGAATACAAAGACCGTTTGAGGTAGAATTGCTGGATAATGGAGAAGAGTAGCAGTGTGCTACAAAAAATACATGCATTTACTGTAAAACAAAATGTAAGGCTGGCATAAAATTATATATCCAACATGGTGTGCTGTATTTTGGAACTAACACAGAACATGCCATTGGGAACACAATGACAAATAGAAAAATAGTTCCTATATGGTGATACAGTGCTGAATGAGTGAGCTGTTCAGAGTTAATTGTGAAATATTTCTATTTATATATGGGAAATATTTATATTGCATCATATTCTTCATGTTCACCAAAATGCTAAAGCCACCATTATTGAGTACTTGCAGAGCTTCATAATTAACGTGAAAATCAATATGTTTCTATCTCACCAGAACACTAATCTAAGAAAAAAGCATACTGATGAACAAGACAACTGACTCCAGGAAACAGACTTGCTAAACAGAACTCAAACCACAAAAGATAAACACAGAGAAATTACTAAAAAGAGTTCAATATGTTAGAATCAAATAATACAATATGATGGTATCAGGATGTTACACTATTGTGTACAATGCATTGTTGTAAATATCTAAATTAATAATAGTTGTTTCCTGTGCCACACCAGCATAATGTTAGATTGGAATATGCCATAGGGAGGCAATGAAGCTTGTTGCCATGGTTATAAAGAACAGTGTGACTCTGGCAGAACATGAAATAGGAATTGATAACAGATTTCAACACTACAGAGTCTTGCCAACTTTATTATTATTATGTATTATTATTACTTGTAATTATCCAAGGCATCTTTACTGTTAGCAAATTTAAGTTAAATATAGCTGGGAAAAATCAGCCGAGAATTATAGATAAAGTCGAATAAAGACAATGATAGCTCAGTGAGAAACAATGTTTAGACAACAAGCTTGTATTTCTGAAGTGGTGTAAGTAAGTGAGCTTTAGTCTAAAACATTAATCTCCTGATTGATCAGAACAACTGACAAACTGGATTGATAGACACTTTTCACCATCAGCCAAAAACTGACAGGACAGTCAAGATACATCTGGCAGCATGTTCAAGTTAAAGAAAATGATTGGCAATATACATGGCAAAAAACCCCAAAAAACAATTTAATTGTGTTATTGGGTTCAATATTCAATGGGATGTGTTGGGAGTAAACAATGTGATCATAACATGCATAGCAAGCAGAAATAAATCTTTGAGGAGAGAGAGAGAGAGAGAGAGAGAGAGAGAGAGAGAGAGAGAGAGAGAGAGAGAGAGAGAGAGAGAGAGAGAGAGAGAGAGAGAGAGAGAGAGAGAGAGAGAGAGAGAGGCTGGAATGAAAAAGGATATGCATCATGATTCTAGTTAGCAGTGGCTATGCCTTGTGAGCATATCTATTAAGAAGGGGATGGAACTGTAATTTTATCTGAGACTGGAAATATAAAATAAAAGGTAGCGGATATCATTCCACAGCACAGATACCAGCCAAGCAAGTCTTGATCTCTCTGGGGCTCATATCTGATCATATAACTTCCTCTTTTGATCCTTGACTTATTCCTTTATTGTAAAAAAGTCTCTTCCCTAATCAGAAAGTGAAAGGATTGGGATTACTTGAACATGCTGTGCATACAGTATATACCCATGTGGCCTGTGTGTGTGTGTTGTGCAGTTAGAAATGCCCACTCCAAATGAAAAAGTAAATTGAGGCCCCCTTGCTGTACGGGCATTCATTAATTTTGCCTTCGCTAAATTTGGCATTCGTGTCAATTGCTATATACTGTGGCATATCTTACCATTCCCTTCCCCAGCCAATTACATGTGTGTGACTATCAAGCTTGTGAAATCTCAGTTGTAATTAATCTCTTACTGTTTTACATACAGTATATATTGTTAGTGTCTAGGGAGGGGATTTCCTGAAGGCATTTACACCAATTTGGCTGTTCCTGTTGACGTGGGCTTGCGAATCAGTATTGGTCTGAGGATCTGATGTGATTCCGCAGGTCAGTGAAGGGGTATTTAAAAGAGCAAGCAGGTGCAGGGAGACCCCTCCTAGTAGCTTTCCTCCCAGGAAACACCTCTTACTCCTGCCTGTAGGATTGGTTCAGACTCCAGTCTGTTTTCTGCTTCTGTTGCTTCCCAGAATTCTTCAATGTGTAACTCTTCGTGTTATTGCTTAGGGCATATCCAAATGTGGGAAAACCTTTATAGAATAACAGGCATGTTTAGTGTTTTACATTTTGATGTACAAATTTGAGCGATTGATAATCCCTAAACTGCTACATGTAATTTTGAGCACAGACTAAAGAATGTTTTATTATGTTTTGCATAACTATGTAACATTGGAAAATGCTGCATTTATTCCATAAGACGAATTAATTTTCAGACACAGGGGTCATAATGAAAATGCATTCATTCGGGTTTAAAGTAATACATCCGTCTCTATCAAATTGGAATTTAAAAGTAGGAGTATTTCTCTTTAATGAAGTGCGATCTTGAATTAAACAGTGACAAAAAAGTAAACAAACAAATAAACAAGCAAACATAAAAAAACAGCAAAATCAGAAACAAAAGTAATACAATTAAAAATAATATCCAAACGGCTGCAACTGAGAGTAAGTCAGCGGAAAAAAGGCTAGTTTAACTTGTGTAGCTTATTTTGAGGGAAAATGTTGGTCAGCAAATTAAGTATGACAAATACTTTTTCACTTGCAGTAAATATGATCTGTTAGGAATAGGTTAACAGGCAAATGATTAACCTGATTGAAACAGGTAAGCTCTGGCCATTGTGAAAATGCTGACAAATAAGTAAGAACCCGAAGACGAGCAAGAGCAAGGCATTGGCTTTATTGATTGGTACAACTACTCCAAAAGCACTGCAATTTCCCATTAGATAGATGAGTAAAGGGCAGACCTCTTCTCCATGGCACAAGACTTGGAAACCGTTGCTACGACAAATGTGCATTGCCACCAGAAATACTCTGCAAAAATATAATAAAGGCCTTATATTTGGTGATTGGAGCTTCAATAAACTGTATAATACACAGAACCACTGCTGTAGTTGGTTGCTAGCCTCTTACCTAATTTACAAAAGGCACTTTTTGTTGTTTTTGACAGCAAATGGCAAGAGATGGTGCTGTTGCATTACAAATACAGTGCAGAGTGCACTGTGCTGCCATTCTTTCACATCTACATAAACTGACTGGATATTAACCGAAGGACCATGCTTCATCAGAACAGCTTCATTATGAGATGTAGCCCATAGAAAACCATATGGAATAGTAATCAAAGTCTACAGTGTTTATTCACAACACTTCAAAAAATCAAGCCATTGTTTAATGTATTTTTAAGGGTAATCATAGCTGTCTTCTTATACAAACAATCATGCTGGATAAAGGGTCAAACAGGACATGTTATACTACTTATTCTTTCGTACCATAATTAACGCCTCTCTGCTAATATTTGATTTAGTGAGTATATTGGCAAAATGATTTCAGAGAAAAGATGTGATTTAACTGCTTTACTGTAGCTGCTTACTGCTTTACTCTGTGTAAAATCCCCAGCACAGATTTTAAATTTAGAGCAATATTGACAACAATCACTTTACTACCACTAACGGGCCTATGTTACCAGCCATACCACATAAATGTTATAAATGTTATTTTTAAGCTATTTTTAAGATGATTGTGCATTATTTACAGTAGGTAGAGAATACAGTTCAAACATATAAGCAGGGTAAGCTTTCACATTTTCAAATGCACTGTCCTCTAACCTAAGGAACACCACTGAGGAGAATCCATGTTAAATGACTTGTATATTGTAAGACCATCATAACACGAGTGACCATGAGCCATGGTTTACAGAATGTGCAGACATGCAGAACTTAACTTCAATGTTGGACATTGTGTCAAATCACAAAGCCACTACACAATAAGAAGTGTGATTGCAGTAGGGTACAACAGAAGTATTGGCATAAGAAGCAATGCTGCAGCACCCAGTGCAGTTTACAGCTCAAGCCTTTGCTAGATAAATGGGCTTGTGAATATATCCTGAGGCTTCTAACCTCACATATCCTCAGCAAGAGCACAATTAGTTAGTGAGCCTCTCTCTCTGTAAGATAACCTCCCTTGAGACTGTTGAGACATATACAATGTACACAACAGCACACAATGTCTGACTTTCAGTGAGCAGGACAAAGCTTGAAGGAAAACTAGAATAGACCGGAGACGCTAAACCACCTCTTGCAGTGCCTTTTAATGTATTTGTTGTGAAGTCTTCTTTATGGTAGTGTGCAGGTTGACATAACAGAAAAAGGGCTATACTGTTAGTTAAACCTCTTTCCATATTGCTGAAAATATCATAGCCATTATAACATGTAGACCCTGACTTGTCCGTCATTTACAGTGGTTAACTGTTGCCAGGTCATATTTGGGAGATGGCACAACAGCCAAGCTATGTTAAACTCATAGAAATTCACTGTTACACCATGTTTGTACATCAGAACTAGTCATTGTTATACCATGAGTGCCCATTAAACAACATGGTCAACAATGGTACAACAGACACAAAATGTCTGGGAAATACTTTTTTTCTGGACACGTGGGGTTAATTGCAATGAACTGAAAGTAGCTTACTAACGACCAATGATGCTGTGGTTAGCATGGAGGAATAGAACAAGAACAAAAACATCTGCAGGGATTCCCCGTTGATTCCACATTGATAAGTGAGCCACTGCCTTGGAACAGCACATGTACTGAAACAGCTAGACTTGGTCTAAGTAGGAATATATTGACTTAAGCTTACATTGTTATTTCATTTATTGATCACATCCAATTACACCCTAATAGTCTTCTAATGACTACATTTTTAAGCCCTTGTTGGTAAGCTTTTTGAGCAGGATTGTGTAACATAATTGCCTGTTTGGCCCTGTTCCAGTTTGTAATGTTTATTTACATAATGGGAGAAATATGAGATGCTATAGATTTCATTTGAGAAAAGCTTAGAATATGTATTGTCTGGATGTGTGTTACACTATGGTAAGGGACATTGCAGTCAGAGGTTGTTATTTAAGGACTGACTAGATGACAACCTCTTAGTATTGTATAATTTCTCTCTTGCCTTAAAAATGCATTAGAAACTCACTCTTTCATATTTTTTGATTTGATTCTTAATTTAGCAAGATGATTGTTTTAGAGCACATGATAAATGATGGCATAAAATGGCCTGCAATTTTCTTGCCTATGATTTATTGTATAATGCATCATTTCTAGTCTGTGAAGGAAACACTAATACAAGCACTTATTTTATGTACATTGCATCCCTAATAGCTGGAATAATAGTCTTGAGAAACAACTGATCTTTCATTGACCTTCCATTAAACCCTGGCCGTAAATACTGTAATATCTTGTCCATTGAGGTGAGGGTTTTGCCGCCCTGGAATCATGATAAAATGTATTTGTTTTTCAAATAACATGGCTACTTATAATGAGGAATTATACCTCATTGCTTTGTACCTCTTCATTCATCAGGTCCTATTTTGAAGCAGCGGAAAGACAACATTCACATATATTTTTGTGTTTACCATGACACCTGTTTAAGGAGATGCGTGTCTGTTTAGCCCTGGTTGACGGACAACATGTTTAACCTTGACTGCCCCTTTTCTTTGCTGCATCTTTTCTTATGAAAGGGAGCTTGAATTGATGGAGATGTGAGACTGACAAGATGTCGAACTATGGAGAGAAAAACTGAAGGCAGAAAACAATGAGAGAGAGAGAGAGAGAGAGAGAGAGAGAGAGAGAGAGAGAGAGAGAGAGAGAGAGAGAGAGAGAGAGGGGAGGGAAGAGTAGAGATAAACACACTGAGTATAAAACTGGTTTTATCTGCTTGACCAGTGACCTTTTTCCATTAACCATAGAACATTCTTATACATGAATGCCTCCTTCCACACAGCATATGCAGTGTGTGCTGAGCATGTCAAAACTTTCAAGAATGTGTTTGTTAGCAGCAAAGAGGACAGGGGTTATCTTCACAATATTTTGTTTTTAAACCTGCTCTGTCCCACTGATTACAGTCATGTAGGTGAAAGAGATTTTTTTGTTTGTACAGGCCTCTGCTGTTCTTTTGAGTTAGACTGAAACCCCATGTTTTATTCCACTTCTTGCTGACTACATTTATCATGGACAAAAATAGCACTGGCAAAGCCTCTGATTCCAATTAAATGCCTCTTGCTGTTGAAAGGCAAAAGTCACACATGCAATATAGAGGCATTGTCAAGAAAAAAAAAAGAAGAAAAACAAGACCATATAAAAATACAGATGGCCCACATTTCACACCTTGTGATTAGAAAAGCACATATTCCCTAACTGTAGCCACTTAGAATATATTTAGAGACATGGACTGATTCATTACACGTATAATAGGCTCTCAGTGGGAGGTGAAACTCCTGGTTTTTGCCTAATTCAAGGCTGTTAATGAAGGAATTAAACTCATATGGCTAATTCTTTTCATGTGTGTTTCTGCACTGTTTTTCCATTATAACAAAAAAGGATACATCATTGTCAAACATTGTTTAACCTTCATAACCCTGCTTGTTTCTGAAGCTGGTTACATTTGATAAGAGTGTACTGGTGGGAAACAGCTTAAGGAATTATACATTTTAATACTATATCATTTAGAGAATTCCTCATACTATGAAGCCATGGTAAAGAAATTGATCATATAGGATTCAGCTCACACCTTAAGCACTAGATGCAGTAAGTGCATCTCTGCCAACATATTTATCAAGTCATACACCTACTAAGTAATTGAATATAGTACAGTTACAGTACATACACTATTGGTCGTAAGAGATCAGAAAGGCAAGTCCATTCGTTGCAAAAGGTTCTTGAATGGAGCAGTGCTCTCTTGTTAGTCGCTGCTGATCCACTTTCACCAATGGTTGAGGACATGCTGCAGAATGCCTGGTTGTAAGTTTAGCCCTTTCACCATTTATAGGTGAGTTGGCATATTTTCCCCACTTTATATAAGAGTATCTGTCACAAGTGACAAATGTAGAGTGAGTGGTGGTATATAATTTATAGTTGTTGTGTGCAGGTCTGTGTGACCTTTTATGTAAATGTCATGGGTGGGGTGACCAGAGGTAACCGTAGTAAACCTGCTTTTAGAATTTGTAACGACTACGACACTTGGGTTTGGCAAGGACAAGGACCTTGATGACCAAGTAGATAATTTCCCCTATGCAGGTTATTTTTATCCCCGGGTTCCAATATACACACACTGGGTGCTTGGATAGGTAAAAAACATTTTTATTGTTTCTCAACAGGGTTAAAATAGAATACTAAAAACCACACAGCAACAAGTTAAAAAAAAAAAAAAAAAAAAAAAGATAGGAAAAGCAACACAAAATAAAAACCACACCAGACAGTCCCCTCGTGTTGGTAGTTCTCTAAAAAAGGAATTAGCAATAAATATTTTAATATACTGTATTGTAGAATTCAGCTGTCAAACGTGCTGTAAGTAAACTTAAAAATAACCCCAAGAAAAGCCCAGTACTTATCTTTTATCTTTAAGGTGTCCTCTTTCAATTTAGTTTTTCAAACTCAGTATTACAGAGTCCAGGTACCTCAATATTGACATTTTTAAATTACTTTTACATCAAGATGCTTTACAATTTTTATATTCCAGTGTGCCTATTATGAATCACTGCAACATTTCTTGTTTATTATATTTATAATGTGTTTTCGGTAAAGTAAATTTACATTGGATCAAACTTTTACATGCACGTAAACATGATGATGCATACGTGTTTGTTGGTCAGATTTTCAGAACGGTGCTTTTTAGATTTGTGACAATATAGAACATACTTCTTGACACCTCATTGCTTGTGACTTGGAAGGTTTCTAAGCAAAATGTATTTCTTTTGGCATATAAAAAAACAAATCAATTTTTTAAAAAATTGCTTCAAACTATTCAAAGCTGCATGCCACATCTTCAATATGTCAAAATTGCACATGTATTGCACTGTTAAATCCACAGCTGTTATTATGTCATGTATAACAACCAATTTTGCTTAGCTGCCTACATTATGCATAATGGAATTCTGTTTTCAAATGATGTATTTTAGGGGAGAGTTTAAAAAACATAATTGGTATTTGGTAACCTTACAAAAATGTACTTCATGGTTCCTTATTTCAAACTTTGGTTTTATTTATACATCTATTATTTGATTATTATACCTGTTTATTGATTTGGGATACTGTACAGTGTAAATGGTTACCGATAGAATGGCTTATTTGACTTTATCCTAAATACAGCTCATCAAAGTATATAGTCAATTTCATTGTGGTTGATCACCCATATTTTAATGTCATGGGGACATATTTACAAAGAGTTCACTCTGGTCTTTACAACACCCTCTCTAGGTTTATCTCTCAGATCATATTCTTTGTTTCAATGTATTGAAAACTGGAGTAAACAATTAGAAAATATACCTCAATTTTTGTTAACTTCCTAAATGTGCCCTGTTAAATATATTAGCTAACATATCGTCGATGTTATTACCAAGCCATGTATGTAGAAATTAATTGTAACAGTGGTTCAACAAACCGTTGCTGCCCTGGGGCTAACTGCACACAAGCAAGGGGTGAGCATCTATGTGCCTCTTCTCATTGACACAATGTTCTAACCTCAGCAGATTTATGTATTGTTATATTGTGTCCTGAAAATGGGGTCACTGTAAGATAATTCACTGTCACTACAATGCGATACGTATGGTACTGTATCTATGCAAAAAAGTATTATGAATTTGTATGTGTGTATCATAGCACGTATTAAAAAAATAATTGTGAAACTAGATTGCATATCCTGCATAATGTCCTTCTTTGAATTTTAGGTGACACAATGTGTTCTTTCAAAACAGGAATTATTTCTGTTCCACAAGATTAGAAATGTTGCTAGGGTAACCATGATATTTAAAGTCACTGAAAAATGGTTATTAACTTTTGTAATATCATACATTTCAGTAACTCCACTGCTAACAGTAATGTTTCTTTGCTATCAACTAAATAATAATTTTTTAAAAAAATTAGTGAATTAGTGACACTCAATACATATATTTTCTCTGCCTGAAAGAGTGCATATTTCTGGATGGTATTTTAGTATAAAATTATGGGAAAGGACGTGTCGAAATGATGTATTCAAAGAGCCAAATAGTACATCTTTAAAACTCTCCCAGATTTTGCACACATGTCTTCCATAAATCATTTTAAATGTGTTATATTAGCACTTGATTGCAAAATGTTCTGAACTATTAATATTAACTTCCAGCTGAAGTATTAGATTTACTGTTGTCAATACGTCACTGGTTTTCACATTTTCACAAACAAGAAAATGTGCAAAAAGGATAATATTTCAAAAACAGTTTGTAAATGTCTACACATTCTTCTCAATTCATAAATCAGCATAGAGGTAGTATTTTTCAATGCAAGACAAAACACTAGGGATTTCTTGAAAACAGATCAGTTTGATAATATAACATAAACGGCTGGTCTCATAGACCCTGATTAGCAATATCAGCCTACTTTACGTAAAGTAACATCAGGATTAGTGTTAACCGGGGTCTGTGAAACCAGACGACAGAAGAATAAAGAAAACAAATGTATAAATAGGCTTAACGCAATGATGCTCTTTATTAGTTCTGTCTGTGCTATGGTGCCTGTGTTAAACCTTTCAAAAGGTTAGACAGATAGCTGCTGCAAGCAGCAAAGCTCTGATAAAGCTTACTAAATGACATTATTAATTCCAATTCAACTATATTAAGCCATATTATACTGTACTGTATACATATTATTACAGTTAAGCATGAAGCTTTTCACGTAATCTTTAAAGAAACAACAGCACTTAGAATTTACAATTATGTTACCTCGCAGCAACTCCCGACAACTGCTCAGGGGAATTGAAGGTCAGTGGGTGTCCACCGATCCGACCTCTTTATACTCAGGAGCTCAACAGCAGATGTCAGATACGAGTGCTGCAGTGGGCTCAGTGGGCATCTGGCCAGTAGGAGGTGTTTGAGGATAAAGTCACAGAGTAACAGAACCTACGAGATGCTCCCTTTGGCATCATCAGCGAAGATTGTCAACTTGGCACAGCCAGAACACAAACCTGAGCTCCACCAACTACATGACAGGGAGATATAAACGTTAAATATCATGTCAAATTTAGGACAGCCTAATCCCAGGAATAGGGCTTGCCTGTGTCTGTAATTGGGAAGTGCATCAGGTTGTCTGATCCTCCAGTGGACACAGTAGAGGCAATTTTGCACCCCTGGTGCCTGGTGAGCCTGCAGCTCAGGTGCAATGGTCCAGTCACAAGGAAGTGGTGACATTGTGTTGTGGATCAGGGGCATCTACTTTGGTGCCTTTCCTATAGCCCTTGTGTTTGCTGGTATTGTACCCATAAATGGGGGTCACTGAATTTTAAGTACCCAGGTGATTTGCAACATGTCCGTTCTGTTGTGTTTGAAAGAATAAGCTGTATTTAGTGCTCACAACACCAGTTTGTGCCTAAGGAATGACAATTTACAACATTAATGCAGTTTTCTTCTCTGAAAGAAATATCTGTTATCTTTAATGGAAGTATTTAGCACAATGCATTGTACATAAATAATTACAGTAGTAGAAAGTTATTTGCAAACAAACAAAAGTATGTTGAACTTTTCCAAAAAAGTCTCATTGTATGGTGAGATTTCCATTTTGTAGCTGTCATGCAAGCTTCACAGACACATCTAACCCAGACATCTCTTCAACTCAATAGAGCTTCAGGAGACACTAGTGAGTTTGGGAACACTGGATCACACTGGTACAATACTTTTGAGAATGTTTCTGGCAATCTGACATCCAAATAACTTCAAATATCCAATCATCCTTGGGAATGAGATTGCAGTAAGGCAGACAGGGATACATTTATAGTGTTCTATAGTACATGTTAGGGATGTTCCATATTTTATGTTACCTCTAAAAACCTCTTAATGTTCCCCCAAAAACAGCAGAGGCATTTGTTTCGGACCGTCATATCAAATAACAGTATGTACTTGACACCTATGTCTTAAAGTAATGGTTTAAAGATGAAGCAGAATGCAATCCATTCTGTTTCACTGAACAAGTAATATTGGGGTTCATATTGTCATGGGATGCAGTGCACATGATAAAATCTGAGAAATCATTTGCCACCATAATGGTAACTAACCTCTCATGCATACCTTGGCTTAATGCAAAGCCCACCTCAGACATCTCATACTGGGCAATGGATTAAATACTTAATACTTAATAAAAAGATAATGAAAAACCTTATAATATACTGCAGATGTGTGAAGCCTTATCTTTATTACATCCTAATCTCAGTAACTCCATGCTCATGACTAGCATCATTTTTTTCGCTGTCCACATCATTAAAACATGATGAGACATTATTTGTGACATCTGGCAGATTTTGGTTATGAAAGGGCAGCAGATGCTTCTTTGTGGTGGTGCTATCGCTGCCTGTATGATTTGCACATGTCAAAAGTCTCTTTCCCGTGATAGTGTTGATTGACATTCACATGCAGCAATCTATGATGACACTTGAGAACCTGTGCAAATCAATCCACAGTGAAGATTTCTGGAGGCTTTAGAACCCTAATGCATATAAACAAGTTCTAAAAATGGAATGAGAATTGAACACATACCAACAGCAGATGTCACTGTTGACCTTAATTCAGTACCGTCTGTCAGAAGAAAACAAAACATCTTTGACAGCGGTCAGAAAATACAAATATCTGTCTATCTATCTATCTATCTATCTATATATATATATATATATATATATATATATATATATATATATATATATATATATATATATATATATATATCTAACAATCTTGCTTGTTACTGGTTTACAATATGTCATAAATTCATACAGATTATTAAATTCCATGCTACAGCAAATAGCCTTTAGAAAAGCACCTGCAGGCAGACCTACAGAGTCCTCTGTGAACCATGTTACTGAAAAGCAGAAAAACTAAAGTGATGGTGTAATTTTTTGGGTCTACTGTACAACCTACTGGAACCTAAGTGGCTTGTTTACCAGGCCATGAAGTGGTAAGTCATACACTCAGGGGAGCACAGGTTGCCTCCTGGAACAGCCAGGCTGTTCTTGGCTGGGGATATTGGTAAAAAAAAAGGTTCTGAAATAAAACAATCACCTTCTTACTGTGGACTTTTACATCAGTGACTGACTGTATTGTAGCTAAATTTACTAAATCAGCCAAATCCCAATTAACTATAAAAACAGTAAATTAAACAAACACAGCACAGCAGAGACAGTGACTCACTTCTTTAAATGCATTGCAAACAAATATAATTTTCACACAAGATCAAAAAGGAAACTGTTAAGGAAATGTCAAATAAAGTGTTTATGTAAAACTTGTGCATACAGAACATACAAGACAATAACGTACTAATATTCTTAAGACAGTGTGAGAATTATAAACGTCTCTTCCAGTCTAAATGAATTGTCTACATGTCATGCCATTGAAAAGGGGCTTATCCATATAAGTACAATTCAGTGTTATACATTCTATTGTTTATTGCTATGGTGTGGCTATCCAGCACCTGTATTTGGATTTTTCTAACACACAATGCTATAAGCAGGAGGATTGTGTATTGTTAGTTTCCACTGCTTCTGGAGCTTAGGCTTGTTCTTGACAAGGATTAATCACTTTGCTTGGCACAGTTTTAAAATGTGTCACATATAAATACTTCACAAAATGTCCTCTGCAAAATTCTGCTGTTGCACTGTTCAGTTACATGGCAGCTCTTCAGCTATTTATTCTATGTCAAAACTAATCAGTAGGTGATTTTTCACTGTTTTAAAGTTTTGCAAATCAGTTTAGACTTGGATACATTGGGGGCAGTTGTTTCTCAAAGTCTCAGAGCTCTCCATTATTGACTCGATGTTGATCCTCCAGTCCAAATGTCAGGTAAAATTTAGGTCTGATGACTTTTCTATGTGAAACCTATTTAGTATTATACTCATCCAGTTTCATGGAAAGGAGTGTTCTCATCGTGGAAGAGACACTGAGTTCTGGGCTGCAGTAATTGCTTATGTGGAATGTAGAATACTTACAGTATCATAGTCCATTGCAGCTTTGAGTTCCATGAAAACAACAGGTTTGTTCTATAAACAATGAGCAGTGAATTAATTGTCATATAGTTTAAGATTCTGGATTATGTAACACTCCCTTGCAGTATGGCTCAGGAGTTAGATATCAAAGATACGTAAGTCAGTAAGAAAAGTCAAGTGTAATACCAAGCCAAGCAACCAAGTTAAATACTTGCATTGGTGTTGATTTAAATGAACTGATTTGAAACAATCTTATTAAGATTGCACTGCACAGAAGCTTTAATGCAGTAACATTCTTTATCTTGACTCCTCTCTGAGTAAACTGGGATGATGGGGAAACTGGGAGTCTGTTAAAACCTGCTGGGGTCCTGTGATGGGGTGCTCACCCCTTGTGTTATTATTTCTGTATGTATTTGTTTGTTGTTGTTATTGTGTTTTATGTGGGGACGGTGCTCGACTGCCCAATTTGTTTGTTTTGTGGTATTAATTTCACTTCAAGTTTTTTCTAGCATGTCAATGTACATTTTTGTACCTGTAAACAGAGCAAGTGCACGATAGTAAAGGATAAGAGAGACAGTGACGAAAGGCGAGAGTCGGATGGTTAAGACATCACATGATGTAAATACTGTCGAAAAATATTAAAATATCCAGTTAATAATTAATAGAGTCAGTTTCACAAAATGACGGCTGATATCAACTAAAAGAAGAAAAATAAAAATGAATATCTGACAAATGGATCTGACCGAAGTTACAGACAAATAAAACACTACAAATAAACTGCAAATAAAATACCAAAAAAAGCGTCTTATTTAAAACAGCAAACTGGTTTGTAGTGCAAATTAATATAAACTGGAAGATATGACAAGACACCTTGATGTCTTCAGTATCTTCCATGAAAGCAGACATTTTGACAGGTATTTTCTGTCAAAATGATATCGGTGGCGTAGTGATACGTGGTTAGCTCAAGTGCAGCGATTTGCATTTGTCCCTAAGTAGTTCCTAATCGTGACAATCAGCCTGCAGCATTCTAAGAATCCGTTTTATAATTCACTATTTCATTCATTGATGTTTAGTAGCAACACCATGTGATGTAATCATGCAAGGGTTTAATCAGATAACATTGGATGGATGTACATTTCTTATCTGTTTTCAGAATATAGGATATAGTACTTACTAGGTTTTACCCAATGTTCTTTTCTTCAAGCAATACATCTCTTGGATACCATGTTTCTTATTGTATGTAAATATTCCTAATCAATCTGGACAATTTGTTAAGCAGAATTAACACTGGGTGGGGATTCAATGCATGACCAAAAGGCGCAAATACATTTTGAGACTCAATAAATGTATCAATTGCAACACAACCTGACGAGTCATGTGAGGAGCAGCCTGATGTCCCATCCCCACCTGATGAAAGTATTTATAATAAAGTTGTATTACTTTATCCATACAAACACCTTGCATACATTAAGATTTTGTATGTCTTATTTTATTGCATGTAACCTCTGCCATCTTAGTCATGATTCCCTAGAATATACATCCATGAACCTAAATGGAGGCTGTGTGGTCCAGTGGTTAAAGAAATTGGCTTGCAACCAAGAGATCCCCAGTTTCAATTTTGGCTCACTCACTGAGTCACTGTGAGCAAGTCACTTAACCTCCCTGTGTGCTAACTTTTGGGTGAGACGTTATTTTAAGTGACTGCAGCTGATGTATAGTTCACACATCCTAGTCTCTGTAAGTTGCCTCGGATAAAGGCGTCTGCTAAAATAAGCAAATAATAAAAAAGGATTCATTTTATTAATATAATTTAAAAACAATACATGCAAATAATAAGAGTTGAATTTATACCCAGCTGCTGATTCCCACTGTACATACTTCAATAAGGGCCGTCATGCTAGAAAGCTGAAGTTCCAATTTACTCCCCATCACTTGTAAAGAAACCTTAAGCCGGAGCAGCTGAATTTCCCATCACAAATCCTATTTTCAACTTGAGACTTTAAAGGCACGGTAGTTAGAGTGTTACTGTAGAGAGTGAAGATTGAGCTATTGCCATGAAATGATCCAACTGGTTCATACAAGGTTTTTATGTGAGAGAAAAAAAAAAGCCATGTACTGTAGGACAAATTCCATGGATTGAGACAATGAACTCCAGTCAAAAATACTGAACTCGTATTACTGCATTAAAAAAAAAAAAAAATTCTTTAAGAAAATGAGTTGTTAAGGAAGCAATGGTCCAGAGCAGTTTTTTGGATGGGGTGTGTGATGTGGGGTGTGCAGTGGGTGATGTGGGGTGTTGTGACCATAGTGAGAGTGGAGTGGACCATAGTGAAAGTTTTTTTTTGTTACGCAGCTCTAAATTGAAACAATTTTGCTCTTAACATGTTGTTGGGATAACGTGAAGAAGTTTATGATTTTAAATGAACCAGCTTGACCTTTTTTTTGTTTTGTTGTTTAAATAAACCGTGCGGTCAAATGTTGACAGAATCATCAACAGATGATGGATTACTGGAGGGATTACAAAAATGGTTTAGAAATGTTTCACTTGATGTTTAGTTAGTGACCTGCAAACAGCCAGTCTTCTGGTATGTACATTGCTGGCTTACGGCATGCTCAAGAACTGGTCAACAGGCTAAATTCAGTATTGTCATGATGTATAAGCTAATACTAACCCATTCTTCTGCTGGGGATACCTTTCATGGTTGAGAGAAGCATAATAATATTTTGGGATACACAAAACACATTTCAATGTGCTTCATTTCTGAAGAGAAGAAACCTATTTATTTTAGTCATGCTCTGAAAGAGTTATGCTTTCTTTTCAGTTAACTAATGAAGATGACAGTTAACCAAGTAAAAAATATTTAATTTGATTATTCCATTGGATTAACTTTGCCTTAAATAATTTCCATGAGAACGTTGATTTGAATTATGTTAATTTATATAATTATAAAATATACATGTTTTCTACATCCGTATATCTCAGTCCAGGTTTGTTTGTCAGACATTGTTTAACTAGTGCAAGTCCACATGTACCAAGCTGCATTTTAGAAAATAACACATTGCATGTAGACAACATTGACACTGGTTCAAATAGTGATAAAAATTTGGTTCAATTAGACTACGGCTTGACACAAGAAAATCAAATTCTGCTGTCAGATATAACACCATCCTCTAAATGAGAGGATAATACTGAGATACCATAAAAATGCAGAATCATGGCATAATATGCAACAATAATCAGTAAACGCATAGGAGGCTTGTGAGAGTATTAATATGCTAATGAGAGGTGTGTTTTAAAACTATGTTTTATGTATAAAGTAAGGTCTCACAGTAGTTCCAAATATGTACAATATCATCTACTGCATGAATCAAAACACATACATGGAGATATTTTCATGAAGTTGTGATTCTTACTATTCTACTTGGAAATCTTTAACCAGGTTTTAATAACTTGTGTAATTAAAACAAAGCTGTCTCTAAAGGACCACAGCCGTGGTCCAATGGTTTCTAGCCTGCATTATTTTCCTCAATCAAGGCTGCTGATATTCTGCCATCCAAACATTGGCATGCCATTTGATAAATTATTTCTCAGTTGTTCCTGGGTACAAGGCCAACGTACAAGATCAATTTGGGAAATTCAGCAGCTGAGCCTTGGCTAACAAAACTGAAAGATCGTGCAGGCGCCTTCTGAAACTGAGGTGCAAACTGAATCACAACTACTCTATTGAATCTATCCAATTAATCTTATGGTGTTGATCTAAAAACTGCCTGGTCAGCATATTTTTTTTTACCGATGACAAACACTAAAGAACACATTTTATACCTAAACAGCGCAGTATTTAGATTCGCCAGCTGTTTGACCAATTTTACTTGCTATTTTTTCAACTCTTTCTACCAACATGTTAAAAAACCTTCAATCGTCATCAATATGTTTCCCACCAGTTAAACAGATGCATCCTTGTGTAACAGGCAGGCATGCTTCTTTTTCACGTCTGTTAAAATGACTTGTCCAAGGTCACACAGTAAGCTGGCAGCTGAGTTGGGATTTGAACTCTGCCTCCAATTAAGAAATATAGGCCATCCTTTCCTGGTTGCATTTTAACTGTAGAACAGTTGCTTCTTGCTGGTGCCTGGAATAGTACTTAAATCTTCAGCGCACCACTATATTCCCCAAGCTCCTGACTCGTAAAATAATAAGAAACATCTAGAAAACCAATTGGCACCATTGCAAGTCTATAATCATGCCATCAAAATTACAGACTTGTATAGTTATGCTCAAACACAAAGGTCATCAAAGGGTAACGGCATTTGGCACTGATAGCAAACCGTGTCAAGGGCTTACACTAAGAAGCCTGCCAAAGCGTCAGATGAACACTCTCTATGCCAATATGCCATATTCCTCTAAAAATTCAGAACGGCTCATCAATAAAATCCCACATGTACCTCTCTGTAAATTACCGTCCATCTGTCATCTGAACCTTTTACGTCTGGTAAGTTATTCCCATCTGTGTTTGTCTGAATGGGAGCTCCATTACCATTTATGATTGTACTGTAAAGGCAGGGATTCATTGAATACAATGTAACCTTTCTCAGGAGTAAAGTGACCTTGGGAGATTTCCCTTTGCCAATAAGCCATCCTTTCAATTGGAAAACCTCCAGTTTACAGATGCGTAAGTCTTAACAGGCATCATCAAATGGATGTAAGTTGTTCGCCAAGCTTAGGTATGATTGACTACTGTCTTTAAAAAAAACAGACATTATGGACCAAGCCTACTTTGATTTAAATCAGAGTAATGCGCCAGCCTAATACTGTAATAGATTAAACGGGAGGCACAGAGGACCCTAAGTTGTTTGCATTGTATTTAACAATTAACTTTAGCAATATAATGACGTGTTCTTTTAGTGCACTTTCCATTAAAAATAAAGAGCACAAAATGCTAGGGTTCAAGTGCATGCCTCCCGCTATTCCTGTAGCTGAGATTTACTGTTCATTCATGGAAGAAACTGCATCCATATATAAAACGAGTCCTTCTGTGTAGTGAGTAATCACAAACTTCTGTTTTCATGTTTTTTTTTCCTATAAGAATTGAGTCTGGCAGTATTAATCATCCATATTAAAGAGTCTGATGACGTAACTTTATTCATCAAGGACAGCAGCCGGACCTGTTAATATGCAGGAGAAAGTGGGTGAACGCTGGACCAAAACAAAACCAAATCAAAACTGCCCAGATAGGGCACTGTAACAATGTGAAACATCTTGTAAACTATATCACACGAATACAGTGTTTATGACTTGTGTGCACATATCATTTTGTAAATGCCTGCTAATTGGAATCAATAGACATATAGAAATCTCAATATTATTATTTAGTCATTTAGTAAACTATTTTAGACAGAGATACATGCCTCTGGTCCTCTCAGTAAGGGTGACAAGTTCTGTGATGGAAGAGAAAAATCCTATGGCTATTGACTCTTAATGTTATGTTGCCAATACTAAAAGGCATATACAATACGTCAGTGCTGGTAATGCTAATTATATCATCGATAACCCAAGCTTTATTAACAAGACAACTAGTGTTCAGCTGGGAGACAAGGGCTTTCATATTCAGAGTGTGCATGCTTATCTATTCAGGTGGTTAGTCTTGCATGGCATAGGGACAATAAGACAACTTGGTGTTTGACTTTCTCCATGGCAACCTGGACTCAAAGTCTGTGTGGAAGCCACAGTACTCAAGTAACACAGACTAATATCCTATTTACCCTACCTATATACTTTAACCTCTTATATTATTTTCTCCCCTGTTACGTTTTAGTTTCCTTAAAGATCTAAAAATGTTACACTTTTAGGTAAATGTTTTTATTAACTCAGCCATATAATGGATATAGCAGTATATACAGCTCTGGAAAAAATTAAGAGACCACTGCAAAATTATCAGTTTCTCTGGTTTGTGACCATCCATCTTCCCTCTTGATCACATACTATTTATAGGTATGTGTTTGGGTAAAATGAACATTTTTGTTTTATTCTATAAACTACTGACAACATTTCTCCCAAATTCCAAATAAAAATATTGTCATTTAGAGCATTTATTTGCAGAAAATGACAACCGGTCAAAATAACAAAAAAGATGCAGTGTTGTCAGACCTCGAATAATGCAAAGAAAATGAGTTCATATTCATTATTAAACAACACAATACTAATGTTTTAACTTAGGAAGAGTTCAGAAATCAATATTTGGTCGAATAACCCTGATTTTCAAGCACAGCTTTCATGCGTCTTGGCATGCTCTCCACCAGTCTTTCACATTGATGTTGGGTGACTTTATGCCACTCCTGGCACAAAAATTCAAGCAGCTCGGCTTTGTTTGATGGCTTGTGACCATCCATCTTCCTCTTGATCACATTCCAAAGGTATTCAATGGGGTTCAGGTCTGGAGATTGGGCTGGCCATGACAGGGTCTTGATCTGGTGGTCCTTCATCCACACCTTGATTGACCTGGCTGTGTGGCATGGAGCATTGTCCTGCTGGAAAATCCAATCCTCAGAGTTGGGGAACATTGTCAGAGCAGAAGGAAGCAAGTGTTCTTCCAGGACAACCTTGTACTTGGCTTGATTCATGTGCCCTTCACAAAGACAAATCTGCCCGATTCCAGCCTTACTGAAGCACCCCTGGATGAGTCCAATTTTCAGCTTTGCCCAACACCTCATTGTCTAATGGTTAGACGGAGACCTGGAGAGGCCTACAAGCCACAGTGTCTCGCACCCACTGTGAAATGTGGTGGAGGATCGGTGATGATCTGGGGGTGCTTCAGCAAGGCTGGAATCGGGCAGCTTTGGCATGAATCAAGCCAAGTACAAGGTTGTCCTGGAAGAACACTTGCTTCCTTCTGCTCTGACAATGTTCCCCAACTCTGAGGATTGGATTTTCCAGCAGGACAATGCTCCATGCCACACAGCCAGGTCAATCAAGGTGTGGATGGAGGACCACCAGATCAAGACCATGTCATGGCCAGCCCAATCTCCAGACCTGAACCCCATTGAATACCTCTGGAATGTGATCAAGAGGAAGATGGATGGTCACAAGCCATCAAACAAAGCCGAGCTGCTTGAATTTTTGCTCCAGGAGTAGCATAAAGTCACCCAACATCAATGTGAAAGACTGATGGAGAGCATGCCAAGACGCATGAAAGCTGTACTTGAAAATCAGGGTTATTCCACCAAATATTGATTTCTGAACTCTTCCTAAGTTAAAACATTAGTATTGTGTTGTTTAAAAATGAATATGAACTTATTTTCTTTGCATTATTCGAGGTCTGACAACACTGCATCTTTTTTGTTATTTTGACCAGTTGTCATTTTCTGCAAATAAATGCTCTAAATGACAATATTTTTATTTGGAATTTGGGAGAAATGTTGTCAGTAGTTTATAGAATAAAACAAAAATGTTCATTTTACCCAAACACATATCCATAAATAGTAAAACCAGAGAAACTGATAATTTTGCAGTGGTCTCTTAACTTTTTCCAGAGCTGTATATAGGACAGCTGGTTCTTTGAGCTAAATAAATATATATATATATATATATATATATATATATATATATATATATATATATATATATATATATATATATATATATATATATATATATATATATATATATATACATATATATATACACATTATATTTTGTAAGCAAGTAACTCAATTCCTGATCATTTTTCCTTGGCTAATCAGTTTTGTGGCTTTGATTGCAAGAATCATCTGTCGAGACTGTTAGGTGTTTGATTTTCATAAACCTTGACAATACGTTCCATTTTAACTGTTTAAACAGTGAAGGTACTTTGAGCTTACATTCTTTAGATTAATTGAATAGGTTTATACATCTAAAAATACATTGTACTTGGAATATTTTATAGTTGAGATCTAAGTCAAGTCACATCCAGGCTGCTTATCCCTGACATACAGTAATAGAAAAAATAAAAATAAAACAAGTGTAACTTCCAGAATATAAGAACCTATATATCACACACCACTGTCTTGGGCAGAACCTACAGTTGACTGCTATAGTATAGGCTGTGATTGTCTTTTACTTAACAAGTATGTAGCTTACTTTTGCAAGGTTTTAATTTAGCGAAACATCAAGCTGATTAATATCTTTATTAAAATGCTATATCACAGTGTCATCCATGTAAACCAGAATCAAGGTAAGAGGGAGTCGTTTATATACATTAAAAATAATAAGGAACCTGAATAGAAGCCCTCTGGGAGTCCTCTGTGCCTTGCCTTAGAACAAATTGGTTGGTAATTTTCTAAAATGACTACAGCAGTAAGTCACAGTGCAAAACTGTAGTTGTGTTAATACAAGATTGTGTTCTTCTGTATTAGGTTTTAACAATGTATGGTACACATTGTTACAGTAAATAATTGACAGTGAGGTGCTGATTTTTGATTCACCTGATACAATCCAAAATTATATTTTTAAAAAGTCAATCGAATTGGACCTATAGTCTTTGAAATGTACTAATGTGTGTAAATACTAATTGCAGGTAATGCTGTTAGGGGAACCAGCATACTCTTTAGTGCATTAATGCCTAGGAGTGTTACTGTAGAGCACGCAGTACATCTCTTGATAAATTAACAAAATGGTAACAAGCTTCTTTACACGTATCACGCACCCGTGAGAGAAACATAGATTGTCAGATGTGTTCTTTATAAATTGCAGATTGTAACCTGTTCCTTCATGCTTAAATGAAACAAATGAAAGGACACACTTAACCTGTCCAGTTACATATCCACCACTGCACACCATTTTAACAAGACAACATTCAGAAGAAGTCGTTTGCCGACAGTTTGAGGTGGAAATGAGTGTCTGACCGATAAATAAATGCCTGTAATAATGTCTTGAAATGCCAACAATACAATTTCATTTTGAGTTGCTTGTTACTGTATATTGATTGTTGTATTTGCATGTCTTGGCCAGGGGCTAAGGTTGCTTTAGCAGCTAAAAAAGGCCAGCTGTGGCAATCACCTCCTTCTAAGTTGCATTGTAAGGATCTCTGATCTGTTGTCATTGCGGAATCTCTAATCAAATGAGCCCTGAGACTTTATAGGGTTTTGAGGGGTGGATGAAATCAAACTGTCATTTCAATAGTCATTAATGGCAGGTTACAACAGCTGTGTCAACTACCTCTTATCATATACAGTCAACTCTCAATAATATGAATGTCATGGTACCAGCAACTTTTTTACTATTAATCTTAACAGTTATTCTTATTATCGGGAGTCTAAGCCAAATTAATATTTTTTATTTAAGTTGCAGTAATACTGAAATGAAATTTAAATGACAGTACAATGAAAAGTGTTATACATTTGAGTATTGTGCTTTTTATTGAAAATAGGTTTGTATATGGACTTTTAAAAACTATTCATTGCAGTTTTAATCTGCATGTCCTGTTCTGATCTTGGGCATTTTTAAACAGCATAAGAAAGGCGTTCTCAACATCAGGGTATTGAGCAAATAAAAAATGCTGATGACTTGCATCCATAGTTTGCTGTTCACAGGCCTGTGTTATTGTATCCCGTTTTCTTTCAGAATGGTTGACAAAGTGTTCACAGGAATTTTGAAATCTGCAGCAACATCTTTTTTTTTCCTTGTACGGTGGTGCATTATCCACCACTTTCTATACCTTCACTTTTGTCTGCATGGGTGATGCAAGTTTTATTGTGGTGCTCACTCTTTTCTATGCTTCATGGCAATGGCATTGAAATGTATCAGAGGATCAGTAGTCCCAAAACAGCACTAAAATACAGAGTACAGAGGCACTAATTTGGATGCAAGTTAATACATATCCTTTACACTCCAATACTTGAACAAGGGCAATTTATTTTATTGACATTTTTGTTCTCTTGGGGAGGGGGGCCACAAAATAATTAGCACAAACATGAAATATGTATGAAGTGAATTCGTATTCAAAGACGTAATTTACAATAACCTACTGTTACATTTGTCAGGGACCATGTACAAAATCTGTAGTACCAGGAAATGTGTTTATTCTGAGTGTCATGAGAATTGACTATACTGATTTTCTTTGGCTTGTCTAACAGGATTTATTAAAATGCCCATGTGCTTTACAACATAGGTCAAGACTATTACTTGGATTTTTAATTTTTACAGAATTTTTATAGAAAATCCTTATAGCTGTAGGCATACACAGTGGAGTATTAATTTATTTTTTTCAAAATTAGGCATTCATGAGGTCTGGTGTAGCAAACATTAAGACGGCAGACTTATTTAAATGCTGAGTAAAAAAAGTCATAATCACGTATTCAGGACGACCAAAAAAGCTGGTAGTGAAAGCATTATTCTTTTCATGCTTTAATGAGGCATTTTACATTTTACATTTTACATACATCATTTATTCACAGGAACTGTGAAGCAAACAACAGAATAGATTATCCGTCACTGGCTTAGCGAAATCGTGGCTTGGAATAATTGTATTTGTATAAATTTAAATTTGGTTATTTTACCACTACATATTCCACTCTGCAGCAAAGAAGGCACTTTTGTCTTGATTCTCTAGGCACAGTAAGTTTCTTGAGAGCTTTACACAATTCTAAGTGTTTTAAGTTCTGGAAGAACAATTTACAGGTGCCCAGTCCTAATATACACCAGCTAAATAAAATGATTACACCATATATATTTGAATACTATAGTTATTTACATGACTGAGGAGGACAGAGTAACACAAATCATCCGTATATACCACATTGTGGAATGTGTTTTCTTTAAGTTTAATTCTATAGAAACATATTTGATGAGAAAGCTAAGAGGGCAACGATGGCTATGATTACCAAACCATGATTCTTGAGAAAAGGAGCATTGAGTGTAATAATAATAATAATAATAATAATAATAAATAATAATAATAATAATAATAATAATAATAATAAAAAAGGTTTTCCATTGCAGGTTTCTGAGCCATATGTGTGGTATAAAATGGAGATACAACATCTGTGTAAAACATGAAGACTAATACAAGGACAGGAGGAGTTTGGGAATAGATTTTATGTCGAGAGAAAATGACAAAACTAGCCTTGACTAACCTTGAAAAGTTCATGGCAAAATGGCATGTTATAAGATGTCTTTGATTGCCTGTAAATGTACCTGTCAGTACCAATAACTTCAAAGGCCTTAGCATAATTTATCAATTTAAAGGGTCAAGCAGCATATTTAAAAGCTTAATGAATGAAATTTATCAAGCATAAAATGCACTCTGAATAAATCTCTACACAGTATTCTGATTGATTAAATAATTCTAAAGATTCTAAGTAAGTTAATTATAATACAAATGACTAAAGCTTCTTTTTTTTGCTCTTTACAAGATCAGGTCAAAAAATAGGGCAAACTCGAGACTGACTCACTACCATGAATGCATATAATGTGCTCTGAGTTACATGGAGTGTTTGCTAAATTTGAAATTGATTGAAATATATAAGTTTTAATATTCTTTCCAATAAACATCCCACACTCATTGCCTGTGTCTACCATAACTACAGTACTGCTGGCATGAGTCATTAAGGAGACATTCTCATTTTTTGTATACGCTGAATGTAGGCATGCCTCTAAATATCTAGAGGAGCAAAAAGATATATGTATTTCATATGAATTTGACACAGTTTCGACCACCCACGAATCAGGAGGCGAAGGCCAAGGTCTGTTGTACAAAACAAGTGCAAGGTGTGTTAGGCCCTGGGAGCTTTTATTGAACACAGATGGAAATCTCACTAGAGACCCACAGTTGTCTACGCCTTCAGACCTTCACTCTTTGAAAACTGGACAAAGATATAAAGAGAGGTCTCTATATCTTGCATAGACAATTAACCGTCTTTTTTTGAAGTGTAAACAACAGAATGGTGAAAATAACATACATCAGCTGTGAATAACTGGAAGCATCCATCATGCTTTTATGCAAATTATGAACTTGTCTGGTTTTCTTTATGAGAAAAGCTGAGTCTACATTATTAATAAGCTAGGAGCTTGTTCCCTGATGACATATTAATATGTAAATACAATATTCGGGTAGAGAAAACCAGTTGACTGACTATAATTTTTAATAGCAATCAGCAATTTCCCACACTGATATTATGTTTATACACTAATTGTTAATGCTAAGGTCTGTGTTACAGTTCAGGCTTGACAATCATTTTCATTAAATTCATTTAATAGTAGGGTAAGACTGACATTATCACATAAGCTGCTTACTGCTCACGTTTTAAAAAGAAGGGAAATGCCAATTGATAGAAAAAAGTAGCAGGCAGCGTAGCACTACTGTATAGCTAACCTTCTTTTTGCAACACAATAGGGGATTTGACCTTCAGGTAGTAAACAGTATAGTTACTTCAATGTGCTTTGGTGAATTTGGTAAGAGATTTATGGAACTCAGTTACAGTATGATCACATTTCAGGTAATGTTTTTCTTACCCGTCATCGGTAGCTTTCCTTTCTACATAATAAGAGCCAATTAGTCACAGACTAACAGTTATTAAAAAGAAAAACCTAAATACAAAATACACAATATAAATCTCAAATGCCTATCATTCAATAGTTATTATTACAATCAAATTAATAGCAGGTATAAAAATCTAGATTAAATAGTATGGGGCTTCAAACAATATAGGTAATGTATGATTTGCATTTTAGTATTAGTATGTTTTTATGCGTACTATATGAAATATTAGCATGGCCCCTCCTTAATTACCATAAAATGACACACGCTGGTGGGGCACTGAGAAATTTGTTGTAAACCCTTGTCAAAATAAAAAAGGACAGGGTCAAATTAATTTTTTCAGGAATAATAGCGCGACAATCATAGTATGGTAACTCTATTTCCAATGTAAATGTCGCCATAGATGGCACTATGTGTTAAGTAAAAAGTACATGAACATAACTTAAAAGGGAATACATATCAGACTTTTGTGTTGTACACCTCTATAGCACTTACTGTATATAGCTCTTATGACAACACTTATTTATCAGTTCTCTAGCCACATTATTCTGCACCTTAATGAGCACCTTGCACACAGTAATCAGCTCCACAGCACTGTCAACTAGCACTGTATTAAGATTCAATTCTACACAACTCAGCAGTATCATATTGCACCCTAATGAAGACCAAGACAAAGAATATCTGAAAACTGACTTGCAGTACATCTGGTACAAATCATACCAACCCAGTGTATCAGTATTTCTGTATATAACTGTAAGAATTTTGCAGAAAAAAAAATGCTCCATTTGAAGTTTTACCATAGTTATTATCATATTATGTGTCTGTTCTCTGGCATTCATTTTTTTTTTTTTATTATTATTTTACAAGCTTACAAACTATTCTGATGCTATCACGACAGACTATAATGTGAGAAAGGGGGTGAGGGTTGTAGTATGAAGAAGGGAGGCTATTCTATTACACAGTTGCCACAAGGGCAAATTATGTTGAAATTACAGTTACACAGCCCTAGTGATCATTTCTAGAACCTGTCACTTCAGTAATTCAGCTTTTAGAAGGGTTGAAAAAGGAGGTTAATGCTATAATCATGAGTAATGTAGGGGTCAGCAGTGCTGCAGGTAGAGCGGGCCAGTACCTAATGAATACCCTAGGCAAGATTCATGATACCAAATTAACTCTTGAACCCAATTTGACCTGCCCTTAACAGGACACGCCAGTAGCTGACTACACTACAGGGAGGGGCACAACCCAAAATATTGACATATTTTAAAAGAACACTAAAGAAAATAATATTACAGAAAAAAGAAAATAATATTACTCCATACTGCTGTTTTCATATCACACTACTAAAGACTTCTCTTGTTGATCAACCAATGAGCACTGACACTAAGCAAAATGATTTGTGATGCATACCAAATTAAATTTGATCAGAATGAAAGCTCGGCCAGTCAGCTTACTTGTTCCTGTATTATGGCGTGCGTGTTGCCAAAAAAACAAGAAAAGTCGTGCTTGTTAGGGGACACAAATTATTAATAACTACCTTAGTAAAGACACCAAACCAGTAAGATTAATCCAATTAATATCAGGCAACTAGCAAGACAAAATATTGAGCAAGGGCTCAACTGGTCAAGTCCACAAATCCATTCACACTGCAGAGATATTTCATTGACAAAAAGTGTCAAGTATGCACAATGCATAGAACAGAAGAAATCAATTTGTATCAAACAATAAAGAATCCAGATCAATTTCTATACACAAAATGAGCAGAACCAACTGAGTACCAGCATTAAAATAAGTCTCGGTACTGAGTACTGGTGAGTACCAGCAGAATTTCACCACTGCACACACAGACTATGCTCTCGGTTTGAACAGAGAAAAAAACACCTGCGTCAAATCCACAGTGCCAATAGCTGAAAGACGACTCCAAACCACACTACAAAGTCTGTCTGACATCCCTCTCTTGAGTGATTAGACCACCCAGTTTAAAAAAGATAACAATTAAGGCAGGCAGTCAAACAAATGAGTCAATTACGCATCATCAACAATGCAGTGCAGCCTTTTTACCCACCAAACAAAAGTGCAGTAATACATTATCAAGAAAAACAAACACTGGAATACAAATATGAACTTATAAACATTACCAAAATTAAATAATTAGAGAAATTAATTTCAAAACATAAAGTTTTTATAAATACCATATATATATATATATATATTATATATATATATATATATTTTATATAAACTATTTAACAAACACCAAATACCATAACCATGCCTGGCTACAGTAAGCCCTGAAATAATGCTTTCAGCAGAAACAATGATACAGAATGCCTAGAGAACACACACAAGATAATATTAAACAGGTAAGACATTTAACATTAAGAAAATGTAGCGGTGATACGAAGTATGATAGTAATATTAAAGCAGCAGTACTAACATATTGTAAATTAGTGCCCAAAAACGGTTTGGAAGTAGGAAACAGAAAAAAGTTTTATAATTATAATATTGTTCTCCACCTACTGCTGATTCATAATGTATTGAGGGATGATTATGTCCTTGGTGCTACATTACCTTGTTTATTAGGCTTCCATTCATGTAAGAAAGATCATAAAACTATGGTGGCTGATATCCTTCATTGCTCCCATTAATTTTTTTGTAGTTATGATGTCATTTATTCCTTACATTCATGTTTTTATAGTTACACTACTCTGCACTTATATGCTATGATGTTTTTGTATCATTGTAACTCTTGCCACAGCCTTACAATTGAATTAAGCATGTTAATCATTTTAAATGAAGAATCTGTTTCTTTATGCCAACACAAAGATATTGGTGCTCTTGAACCCATGATCTTCTTTGGTAAAATCACCAAGACTACTGTACTTTAAATGCAAATCAACAGCCTTGATATGCACAGCACATACATATCTAAGCCTGGAAATAAATGTAATACACTTTCGAGTAAGATATATTGATATGAAATACTCAGATATAATATAACAGTTTTTCAAGGCACAGTTTTAATGTACATAGTTTGAATATCAAAGGAGGGAGAAGCTAAATATCTGAAGCTACATCTTTCAATTTAAAACTGACAGCTATGATGCATGACATGCCTGTGAATGTTATCATTGTATAATTCAACCTCTGTATGAACAGCCGGATTCCAAGGAAACGGTGTCACTTCCATTTACCTACAGTTCATTATAAACAATGGACTTGAGGTATTGTAATTATTATTATTTTTTGTCGTATAAAGTTTAAAGGCCAGTTGAGGGAATGATAGATTAAATATCGAGCTGGGATAAAGTATCTTGTTTTTTTCTGATTTCCAGTTAGCCTGTTTTGAAATTCACGTTAAACTTCTTACTCTATGCCATCTATGGAATTTAAACAGTACCAGTCTATAAAAGATAACTCAGAAAGGTGAAAAGCTGTCTATGCTTACATTCCCATTAGTTAATTCCAGGCATGTACATTTGTCTTGTATTTATGCCAGCAGATTAATAAATGCATCTTTTTTGTTGTTGCTGTAAATCACAGTTGCTAATGACAGTGGATGTAAATTATGGCTGAAAATTGCACAATAATTACATGTAGGCTATTTTTATTACATGCATCATTGTTGTAATGATAACATGATGCTGCCTTGCCACTGCACCTGGAACTCTGACGTTTTAATATCTCCAGATGGTTGTATTCATTATAGAAGTATTAAATGAACTGCACCCCATCAACCACTACAATCCTGGCGTGGAAAGCATACCCACATATAAACTCAAACTTGTGTATGAACTTACCTGTGTGGGTAATGTTAATGCCAAATAGCTGATTGAACATTTTAAATTACCAAGCCTTCTCAACAAAACTGTACAAATTAATAGTAGGTTTTGCTGCAACAGATCGATAATATTGCAGTCAATCTGATGATTATTAATCCATTGGATGGAACTTTATCAAGGAATGGCTTTCTATTTGAAAAGTAAGATAGCTACTAGCATGTACAATGGGTCGTTATCAATGGCTATGTTTACAATTACTTTTTGGTACCCAGAATGGAATGTTCTTTTTCTAGAATGTTGATGTCATCATACGATCATTGTACTATATTTTTTCTAGATTTTGGAAATGCATTGGAGGGGGATAGGCCAATGTACATCATTCCATGGTCAAAATGAGTCAAATTGAAGGGACAAACTGAAGTATCATCATCTTACTGAGGCAAATACACTTCCTTTTCTCCCGTAGTCCTGTTGCAAGTCTTATGTTAAGAAATGCTTATACAACAACTTCAAAATAAATAATGCAAGGGCCAGTGAGAAAAAAAAAAGCCAACTAGGGAAAAGGTACTGAGAGTACATTCTTAGGAATTTTACAACAGTATTCTATGAATAATCTCAATACAGGTTAATCTCTTTATACTGTACACTTTATTATAAATACAAATTACAAATGCGGTATAGTTGATGTGCACAAGACTGATAAAACCACTGAAATGACAGCAGCAAATCAAGCTCTCACTGCAGCTCACTCAATGAAGCCTTATCTTGTGGTCCTTAAGATCATGATGCCGACTCCTGCTGTTGGAAAGAATTTTAATACAAAAATATCTATCATAATAATTATAGCAAGAATTCATTGATCGGGCACTTCTTCACAGAGAGTGGTGAGGATATAGAATGGGATACCTACTCATGTTGATACTTGGAACCACAGGAGCTAAAATGGGCTGAATGCCTTTCTGTTTTGTACATTTTCTTATGAAGCTCTTTTGATAGTCACATTGCTGACTACGTGTGGTATCTATAAAACTAAGCACATATTAATAATATGTAGTTAAAAAAAAAAGAACTTCAATGGAGTAAGTATTAGCATTAGCCTACTGGCACAACTTTAGCACAGCACATTAATAAATGTTGTTTGTGCTATGTGGTAATCTTAACTGCTGTAAACCCGGATAGCCACGATTAGGTAAGTAAAAATGGAATGTTTTCGTAATAACATTCTAAAATTGTACAAAGTCATTGTAAACACCCTTTTAAATGCAATGCATGTTTAATTAATGGTACAGTTCTTAAAATGTGTGTTAGCTGAAATATTAACATAGCTCCTTGTAATCTGTCTTTCTTGGCATTGTATGTAGCATGTAGTCAATTGTTCTGTTGTATTACCTTTTTAAAGTTATTATTAATGCAGTCTGTGTGCTGTTTTGCTGCCAGACAACATTTTCAATAATTGCTTATGGTTTCAAAATCGGACAATGTCTTTATTTAGCCTGACAGTCTGTTGCTATGATGAAACCAAGGACAGTAGTTCTGGTTACTTTTTTATGCCACGTTTTTTCATGAAATAACAAGATCTATTCAAGGTTTTTTTTTTTTTTTTTTTTTTTACAGTGTAATTTCTTGATCATGGTATACATGTGTGAAGTCTAGTTGAGTTTTGAACTTCCTTGATTGCTTCTAAGACTAAGCAGCATTGTAAATCAATTTATAAGAGCTCCTTGCTTGATTTTTGGCATTCAAGTTGTATAGTCGCCTTTGGTAATTCAGACATTTAAAATGCACGGTCATGATTAAAGGAAAATGCTTTTGCTAGGAGGTACTCTCAATTGCTCATCAGTAAAAGTCATCAATGACTGTGACTACACTGATCTTTAGGATAAAATAATGACCCCCCCCCCCATTACACTGGATAATTTTCCAGAGATTAACTCGAAGATTAACTGCAAAGAGTGACTGCAATTACTGGAACGGAAGAGACAAAGTCTGCATATTAAACTGTAATAAAAGAGTAAACAGAGATCATTAAGCACATTCCCTCTCAGAATGCTGCAAGACAAAAAGTGTTAATGACTAAGAAATGAAAAGAAAGAAATACAGTTACAGATAGAAAAGTGGCCTTCCAAAATCTCCCCAAAGTGGATCAGTGTCATTTTTTTGTTTTATATAACTATGTCCATTTCAGTTAAGAAAGTAGCTTCAAAGGACATTTTAACCTTTTTTTTTTACTTTCCCTTTTTGTGATACTTGCAATTGAGTTCTTACAAGTACTGTTAAACTGTTTTGATAAGCCCAGCAGCTTATCGATGTTACTGGAACGTGTAATTTCTATTTTGCGTCCTCATTCCAGGTCATGAATTGGCTTAACCCCTCAGTGATGTTGCTCAAAACAATTTGATTCTGTCACCCTGTATCTGATCCAACATGTACAATGTGGGCTGGATAGTAAATTAGATTTAAAAGATTTTAAAACATAGTGAATTGGATCATTTGTAAAAACACAAAATGAGTGGTATGTTTAGCAAACCAAATGTCAATGTGGTAAAACATGTTACAAGTACACAGTAACTTACCAACTAAACTAGTGTTAAAACCTGCTTAATCTCTTACCCATAGACACTTCTTCCTACTTTATGAGCAACACATAACAAGTTTGACCCTCGTGAACAACAGTTTGATGAACTGTCTTACTACATGTGAGTAATTACTCCCTGTGCTGGAGATGCTTTTACAGAGACACTTCTGGTGCTAGCCCTGTCACTTTTCCTTTAGTTCAGCCAGGCAATAACAGTTTCTTTGAATGTATTTTGCAGTAATCTGTCAGAAGAAGGTCTGCTAAATTTGACTGGCATTTTAGCTGAGTCTCAGATGAAGAGCTCAGGGTACTGTTGTTGTCTCCACAGGGCACTATTCTTCTATCTTGCTGTAAAGGCGGTTGCTTCCTGGGTGTCTGTCAAGTACGTTATAAATGCAAGCAACATGCTGACATCCTGGTTTGCAAAAATCAATTCTGTATGGCTGAAAGATCAAGTGCTGTTGAGCTCTGTCGGTTCTTATCACACATTTCACGACACCATGTAAAGCTTCCCCAACAGATGTGCCTTTGATGACTTTATATAAGATGTTCTGATGGATTTATTTCTCTTCAGGTACATCATAAAATGAGTAAGACCCTGATTATGCAATGTACGTTAATTTATGTGGTCATGTGACATGTGACATGATCCGCTTGACCTATATACACATAAGCTGTGTGAGAGTTATCTTTACCTATTCAGCAACCTTCATAGCAAGCAGTAGGATCTCAGTGACTTCATAAAGAAATTTATGATGGGTGCCAGCACAATTGACTTGTCCATAAATGAAGTGGCTACATTGACCAGTGTGTTCCTAGAATGAAAACATCTTCAACAATGGACACACCATACCTGTTTCCACATATTGTAACAGGGACTACTTGGTCCTACCCACTGTTAAGGCCAAAATACTGGTACCAGTTTTGCAGTTTTGTGGGGGGGGGGGGGGGGTTGGTTTTTTTTGATTTTTGTCTCTGAAAGACATTCAGTACTGTATTTAAGCCTACTTAAAAAAATAATTAAAAAAAAGAAAAAAACCTGTAACAACCACTATGAAAAGACAACATAGTCAAAATGTGTTTAATAAAACAGAGGAATGTAACAACTTTGGTCAGACTTCTTATGTTTCTGGAAATACATTTTCATCTACATTTTGTGTTTCAAGAAAATCATTCTTCTTTGAATTGACTACCATAGTGGCTTTCAGCAGTCCAGTTCTGATAGCCTCTTTGATTGCTTATTTTCTCAGCTGTTGGGCTTCGGCTAGAAAATTATGCTTCCTTTAAGACAAGACTGACTACCAACATGTTCCCATCAATAGTGATTAAAAAGAACCATCAATAAATGACTTGGTTTTTGAAAATGGTATCTTTCTTCCTAACTTACTAGTGTGCACCAAAATTAACTATTGAATTACCTCCACAGCAAACTGCTGAGCTAGAAACATCTGGAATTAAAAATAAAGATGTATAAGATAAAGCATTTAAATATATACAGTTCATTGACTTATATTGAATAATGAAAGAATTCTCTTGGGTTTGTGACTCCATAGATCAAGAAAAATAAGATATCACATTTAAATTTGACCTTGAAAAACCCGAAGAGCCAGCAAAAGAATACTTGCAATGATGTATTTATTGGTATAGGCTCCCAGCAGTCTACCATATCAAATTCATATTGTACTACAATCACTAGTAAGGCATGTCACATGTATGCATTTTCCAGTACACAAGACATATGTAACAGGTGTTGTTTTAACGTACTGTATGTGTTATTGTACTGTATAATGTGCCTTAAAGTAGGGGTATGCTGAGGACTGCACATTTTTGGCACACATTTGCTCCCTGTATCTGGATGGGCTTTACAAAGAAAATGATGACTTCTCACTGGAGCCTTGATACACTTATTTTTAGCTATAATTAGCTATGGCTTGAACCCATAGCCCTGAGCAGAAACAAAGAAGCAAACGCATAATTAAATAAATACAAACATAAACAATGATTATGGTGAAGAACACAAGGAAACATGCTTCACAAGCTCATTGAATAAGCACTGTGTCTGCACTGTGTCTCTTCCTGATTTTTGTTTCTACATATCGTCGTCCATGACGTTACTATATATATATATATATATATATATATATATATATATATATATATATATATATGTATACATATATATTATATGCCCATAAGCTAATATTAATTTGACCCAAAGATGATTTTTTTGGCTATTGAATTCAATTAGGAGCAATTAGCCTTTTAATATGACTTTATGCCAAAAGGTAATCTTAAGATTATTTTTT
Organism: Polyodon spathula; assembly: GCF_017654505.1. NCBI lineage: Eukaryota > Metazoa > Chordata > Actinopteri > Acipenseriformes > Polyodontidae > Polyodon > Polyodon spathula. The sequence continues at coordinate 8,149,350 of NC_054545.1, forward strand.
AAAATAATTCAAAATATTCTTTCACCTATGCAGTTCAGTATGTTCAGCCATGGTGAGACACAAATTCTGCATGGAGAAGCCACAAGGAAACAACATCTCAAGATTCAAGTGCCCAGTTGCCATATTGTATTCTTTCAAGATGAAAGACAGCCAAAAAAAACTTCAACCAGTGTGTCTTATGGAAAAAATACCGATAACTGACACCTCTCCCCCCTCTTTGGGCCAGTTGCATAATTTTATTCAGGAGGAAAGAAGCAAACTTCACAGTGGGCTTATGGAAAACAAAACAAAAACCTCTCCCCCTCTTTGGGAAGCCAGAATTGCCCACAGTACCGTCATGTCCCCAGGGTCCTCAAGCCAATAAGTTCCATCACAGGAGTCTAGATATGACTTGAGCCCTCAGTACTGCAGAGCTGAACTGAACTGTTATGTGACATCAGAGGACAACAGTTTTTCCACTATTGACCAACAGAGTGACTACTGACCGGTTTTATAGGCAACAGCTATTTTAGTCTCTATTAGCCAATAGGAATCTGAGTAGTAATATAATTTAGTAATAGTAGTTGTATACTTAAAAGTTTCCCAAGTGATGCCTGCATAGGTAAGGATATACAAACTTGTGTCCTGCATGCAAATCATATTGCATATTTTTTAAATCCAAAGGTTTTCCCTTTTGCCCTTCATGAAGTCTGTTTACTTAGAACCAACAAAGTATTAGTCTAGAAAATACATAATTTATGTATATAAAAATTATTATATATATATATATTATATATTATATAATATATATAGTATATATAATATATATATAATAAAATATAATAAAAATTACAGCCATCTCAGATTTTCTCTTTTTGTTAAAAACCTTATGAAATACTACACCGCACAATCATGATTGGAAGACATTTTGACATCTGTTGCCAGTCCTATCATATTACAGATGAGACTTGAAATAACCTGTTAGAACCTTTTTTGTATATCCACATATTAATTATCAGATGGATCGCAAAAGTACCAGCTGGATGCATATCAATAGCACCAAGATATTCGAAAACGGCCAAATGTAACAAATGTTTTTTTACATGCTTTTTAAACGCTTGGTACTAGGGAATGAAATATTTACCCTAAAATATAAAAACATTTATTTATATATAAGTTATTGCTATATAATAGATATATATATCAGTATATCTATATATCTATATAAGTATTATAATTTAAAGTTTAGGATTCACATTAGTTTTTTAAAATTCAGAAGTTATTTTTAAATCAGAAGTTTATTGTACCCCCGAGGCCTGTGGTTCAGCTGGTCCACCAGAGTATAACCATTAACAGTTCCCCCCTGAAACATTCTGCTCCTACAGGAGGTAAGAAAAAATGGTATTCGAAGCAGAACATAAAGAAAATATATTTGAGTGCCTTTGTTTGAGTTACACCCCCTTATTCGAAGTTATTCAAAGTTAAATTAGTGAAAGACACTGCAAGATAATTAATGGACATCTGTGGAGATTTTGCACCTGCTATCCAGTTTTTCTTGGAATGTGGAAGACAGTTTTTCTTGCCTTCTATGTAAATTTTCTTTTTCTCCTGGCAAACATATTAACAAACTTGGTCGATCTGTAAGATATGTTTTGACTGCCTGTCCCATCTTCTGTACATACCCATGAAGGCATTTGGTAGCCGTGAAACTACAATAGTTGGGCTCTCTTGTACAAATAATTTAGTTGTGTACTATAGCTTTCTTAAATAGATTTTCTGTCATGAAAAAAATAACAGAAAAAAATGCAGCTATCTGTCATTCCATGTGTCAAAACAAGTGGAAACCGTTGTCATTTAGATTTGAACATAACAATCAGAAATGCAATTTTAATTTAAAACTTTTCTTGCTTGTAAACTTTTTTACTGTTTTCCTTTAGAAAGTGTTATAAAAAATTAGATATTAACGTTAGAAATGTATTTGAAATGTAAATGTATTAGAAATGTAGAAATGTACGCATGCCATACCAAGCTTGAGCCACGTGTTTGGATCAGTAAAACAAACCTTAGATATAAATCATCTTTTCCAGGGTCCGCAGAACAAATGACTCACGAGCAGACTTGCTCTTGTGCTTCACTGTGTCAGAGTAAACAAAACTAAAGTACTTTCAAAAAAGTGCCTTAAACATAGTGATTGTGTTTATGATTCCACTGAAGAATATGGTGCTTTTACAATTCAAACAAAAGCAGGTTATTTGTGTGTACAGAGCAAGCATCCTACAGGTAATAGATCATCTTATATTAGTATTACCTAACCATAGGCCTAGGCCTCACCATAACATGCATTATTTTCACATCCCAAACAATGCTTTATGATAATATTATGATGATATTTAAAATAACTGTATTGTTAAAATTACATATAGTGTACAAGCCTGAAGTAATACATCAGAGTAATGGGAATATTAATCACAATTAAATCTGTTTGATTAGATTTCCATGCCTATAAACACTCACTTATGTCTAAGTATTGGAATTTATAAGCCCTTAGTAGCAGGTGCATAAAGCAGCAGCTTACTTTGTAAGCACGCTGTTGACTGTGCCCAATTCCTTCTCTTGTCACATGTACTCTAAACCAAATTATATAATTAGACTCTTTATAAACAGTTAATAAGCTTCAACAGTTAGTTATCACTATCTGCTTCATTTCCCCAGGAATCTTACCCATAGTTAATGTTATAGCCAACATTCAGGGATAATACAAACACCAGTAAATACATGATTCCCATTAACAGATTCAAGGACTGACCTTGCTTAGATTACTGGGTCTGTCAGGAACAAACATTGATATTTACTACTGCTATAAATCTAAACACTTTATTGAAAATAAAAAAGCACTGTTGATCTATTTTGGCACAATAGAAATGCCAGAGCTGATGTTTAAAGGAATTTGAAGGGAAAATGACAACCTTATGCATACACCATAAAATAATAGGATGTATCGTACATTGAAGTCTATTAGCTAGCGGTAGTAAAATGCCAGACTGTTGCGTAGAAAAAAAGAATGATATGCAGCTGGCTAGGGTTAAAAATGATTTTAAGTTTGTTAGATAATATCCTTTAAAAGAGACTGGATGGATTCGATACTGAACTTTGCAGTTTAAAAACTGCATCGTGTGATTTCCTCTACTGGAGTTGTTTGAGATTAAAGAGAGTTAAGTTATTTAGCTCATTGGAGATGGGGTTTTAAAGATGAAGTCTCAGAAATAAAAGTATTGAAGATAGCGTCACGGTCCAAGATGTTGCTGGCAGGAAGAAAGAATCACAACACAGAAGCTGCAAGTTTAAAGCTCTAATGCGCATGTTTAATAACACAAATACAAACACTAAACAAAACACATTAACAAACCAAAAAGGCACCAAAGGGCCAAAACAATTGTCTACACAAAAACCTCACGACCATACACCAACAGCACAATATGCTCCTTGACCTTTACTAACACCAACATTAATTCTCCACTAACACTCGTGATTACCCTTTTTATACAACTGTGACTGGAGCCTAATTAATCATCACTTATTCAATTTACGACTCCAGCCACATTCCCACGTATGTTTCGGCAATGAGGTATTTAGCCCCTTCCCTGCCAACCCAATATTCCCCACACACACCCGTGCAGCGTCAGGGCTTTCACCCTGCCACACTACCACAGTCCGCTACTCACTTTTGATGTTAACTGCACATTTCACAAAAGCAGTAAAAAGGTAAACAGTGGCTATTGTTAGGTTACCTAACGTACCCCTGGTTCCCTGAAAGAGAAGACGACCACCAAAACATTATATATGGGAAATGCCTGCCAATTGGTGGGCACCGGGACCGTCCTTGTGACAGTACGTGCCTGGGGGGCCTACCGATGGCTCCACTCCCCCACGGTGGAGCGCGGGGAGGGAGCAGCATGGCCACCTGCTGAGATGTCTCACGCTCTTGGAGTTAGCGCTGTAAGATTTTCTCCACAACTGGCCCAAAGGTAAGTCCCAGCGGCATGTCCAGCAACACTGCTTTATCTGCATCAATCATCCTTGCCTGTGACAGCCACAGCTGTTTGCGAGCCACCACAAGGCTTGCTGAGGAAAGAGGCTGACAAGGACTCATTGATTTCTTGAAAGTGGCAAGCCAGCTTTCAGCCTGTTCGGCAAGGGAACTGCAGTCGACTCAACACCTTTTTCAAAAAATGCTCAGACACCAACACAGAGGGCTTACCTTATTGTCTTGAGAGGCAAAAACAGACATGGCTTCCGTGGAATGATGGTTTTAACCCCTCGGTAGGCTGGACCGATGATGTCATCCAGGAAGAGGCCTATCGGCAGCTCTGGTATAGAGAGCTCAGTGAATACCTACCAATAGGCAGGCATTTACCATAAGGAATGTTTTGGTGGTCGTCTTCGAATTGAAAGGGAACTGCTTATTACAAGCATTGCTTTTAAATAAATCATGTAAAAGGGAACTCCATTTTAACCTGGTGTTTTTAACTTATTATAGCTCTGTAACGTAGCGCTTCATAAAATTGGCCACAATCCTTACTGTGTTTACGCTGAATGTTTCTGGGAGAGGTGCCAGAATCTGCAGGGGTTCTTCTGTTGAAATTAATCTCTTCTCAAACAAGAAAGACTCTGGTAGTGTTTTCCAATTGCCTGGTGTTGTCCTTGGTAAACCTACCACACAAAATAGATTAATCATATTTAGAAATAAATAAGAATATATATCAGGGCTGTCAATTAATCCCAGTTAACTTCTACAATTAATGCGTTTGTTGTTGGGGAGAGTAATGTTTTTAATGCACATTAATCACACTCCTCTGTCTTGTCCCTATTAGCATACCATATAAAAAAAATTCTGATGGTTCATTAGCTAGAAAGAGGGTTTCTTGTATCTACTATCAAAGTGAGTTCCAGTATCTCAGAAGTGCATCTAGTCTGCTGTACCACCTGCGTGCTAAACATGCTTTCATTTCTCAAAATACACTTTCTAGTCATTATTCTGCTTTAGACAGCAACAATACAGCAACAAATGTTTCGACAGAGTACTCTTTTAGAAATTCAGGATTGCTGCAAGCCCATGAATCAAGCTGCGTGCGATACTATAACCAATGCTGTTACAAAGTGTATAGCTATCGACTGCCCTGTTAACATTGTAGCTTTGTTTTATTTCAATAATCACATTTATTTTTAATCAATATCATTTACAATTATGGAGGCTATAACCATTACTCAGTGAACGATTCAAGTTATTAATAAAAGAGAATTTAAATATCAGTTTATGAGTAAAGGAAACTGATCATTGTAAATGCAGTAGAATGAGTAATAACTGACTCCATTGTGATTTAACAGTTGATTCAAACAATTTAAAAACAAATGCTGGATTATAAATAAATATACAACTATAAAGAGAATCCAGAAATAGGGAAACAGGGTTTTTATGCTGTTTTTTTTTTTTTTTTTAATGGATAATAATAATAATAATAATAATAATAATAATAAATAATAATAATAATAATAATAATAATAATAATAATAATAAAAAGTAAATGAGATGGATTGCAGTAATTTTATCAATAAAAAAAGTAATCTCAAGAGTTAATCGCTTCACAAGCCTTAAATGGTATATCTATATAATATTATATAAAGTTTACAATCGTTATATCCCATATTATAAAATATATATATATATATATATATATATATATTGTGAGCCAGCTCACAAGTTTACCACCAGGAGTCATTCATGGCAGGTTTGGTGTGAGCCCACAGAGGTTGCCAGAAATTATCAGATGGACCTGTGGGCAGCATACCTGCCTGCCATGATGTCAAGGAGTTAACGGACCGACAGGCTGCAGGTGTGGTTAGGTAGGCAATTAGGGTTTGACTATTGTTAGACTATCATTGGCCTTAATTGGCCCACACCTGTAGCCTGTAACGGCCAAATGCCTGGCTGGTAAAAGGGAGCATGTGCCGCTAGTCTGGTGGGTTGTTTGTTTTGTTTGCCTGCCTGAGAACTTCTGAGGATTATCTACAATAAGATCGGAACGGGATAACGTGGTGGTCCTTTGCATCTGCAATTCCCTGTTCTCTGCAGGGGCTATGAGGAACGGCCTGTCCGCTGCTGAGATTCGCAAAGGGACTGGACTGCGGAATAAGGGTAGGAGAAGGGTTCCTAAAGAAGAAACCTAAAACCCAGGTGGAATTACCTATTCACCAACTGGACGGGGTTATTGGTCCGGTTGGTTTACATCAGCAATTTTGCTTTGGTGATTTGGTTTTTTTGTTTGAAACCTTGTTTGAACTGTTTATTTTCTTTTGGACATTGCAATATAAGAGCCAGCTGTATAGAATACTGGAATAAAGACTTGCTTTGTTTTGCAAACTACTGCCTGTTTTCTTCGTGTGCACCTACCCGCCCACAATATATATATATATATATATTATATATATATATATATATATATATATATATATATATATATATATATATATATATATATAGTGCATAACTCGCTTCAGTGCATAAATATAAACATGGGTCCATATTGCAATAGTTGCAGCAGTTTTTAACATGCAGCTGGTCCAGTTTTTTAGTGCAGTTTTTAGTGCATCATTGTCTATGATTGTATGATATGGTTAAACGCATATCGGCTAAATGCATAATTCACTTAATTGCATGAAGCTGTTCGGTCCCAAAGCCCATTGTACATTGCAATTTAATTTGGATAATTGCATAATGCTAACAATGTTCGAATGTTTAAAAAAAAACTGAAAAAAAACTGAAAAAAAACTTTTGAGAAATAGCAATAACGTAGAGAGCATACCAACAGCATGACAGCGGGAAAAGCTGTCAAGGAAGACACAGAAAATGGCAAAGCGAATCTGTAAAATTTGAGCCTCAGCCCAGCCTTCATGGAGGCAAATGGTTGTCAATGACAGTTGTATACAGTTGATTATCAGGTCACAAGATAGTAAGGTACTGTACACACCTGTTTAACTTTTATATTTTATTTTATTGTACTGCATTACAATAATTTTGTTTATGTGGGTTGTTATATACTGTACATTATTTTACATATCATGCGTTGCCAGAGATTAGTGTTGTAAATATTAAGTACATAATACATTTCAAGTTGGTTTATTTTTCAGAACTTGTACAGTATTTTGCATTACATGTAATAAGTTATTTGTAATAAAATATATACAAATAAAATAAAATATGCCGGCTGTCATCTACAATATTTTACATTTGATATTGTGTGTTGCCAGAGAATAGTGTTGTCTGCATTGAGCGTATAACATATTTCAGGTTGGTTTATTTTTCTGAACTTGTTCAGTATTTTAAGCTACTTGTATTAAAATACAAAGGAAAAATTAAATTTAATCAAAACTAGTCATATATACATGCACACGTCATATAGACCTACTGTCATTGTATGCCATTGTATTTTCTCACTCTAGTTATGTGCATGACCTCACACCAGTCCTGAGCCCATGCAATAGTGTCTACTGTATGTACAATGGTTTAAGTATTCACCTCCCCCCCTGCAAAGTTTTCACATTTTGTTGGCACCTGAGCATACTCCATGATGCTTTCAATTTAGACTTTACATGTAGAATCTACACAAACTACTCCACACTGATACATTTTAAAAATGCATATAGAATATATATAAGTAAGATTTACAGAGAAAAACAGATTAATCTCAAAGTTGCATAAGCATTCAACCCCTTTGCTACTGCAGCCCTAAATTAGCTCAGGTGCAAATTATTTGTTTAATAGGTCACAAAATTAGTGGTTTCAGCCTGTGTGTACTCAAAGTGGTTTAACATGTAGACAGTTGCCTTCTAAGTATATAAAGACTTTCAAGCTGTAACTCACACAGTGATCCAACAAAGCAACCGTGAAGAGCAAGGAGCTTTCTAAACAAGTCAGGGATAAAGTGATAGAGAGGCACATAGCATAAGAACATAAAGTTTACAAACGAGAGAAGGCCATTCGGCCCATCTTGCTCGTTTGGTTGTTAGTAGCTTATTGATCCCAAAATCTCATCAAGCAGCTTCTTGAAGGATCCCAGGGTGTCAGCTTCAACAACATTACTGGGGAGTTGATTCCAGACCCTCACAATTCTCTGTGTAAAAAAGTGTCTCCTATTTTCTGTTCTGAATGCCCCTTTTTCTAAACTCCATTTGTGACCCCTGGTCCTTGTTTCTTTTTTCAGGCTGAAAAAGTCCCTTGGGTCGACACTGTCAATACCTTTTAGAATTTTGAATGCTTGAATTAGGTCGCCACGTAGTCTTCTTTGTTCAAGACTGAACAGATTCAATTCTTTTAGCCTGTTTGAGAAGGATACAAGAAAATTTCAAAAGCGTTGATTATCCCTCTCAGCACAGTGAAGTCCGTCATTAAGAAATGGAAGATGCATCATACCACCCAGACACTATCCTGATCAAGTTATCCTCCCAAACTGAACAGCTGGGCAAGCAGGAAAATGGTTCGGGATGTCACTCTGAAGCCAACAGTTTTGTGTCTGAGATGTGTTCACACATCAGTAATAAGCCGGTCCCTACACAAAGCTGGCCTATATGAATGGGTGACAAGAAAAAAGACATTACTTTAAAAGCCTCATCTTAAAGCATGTATGGAGTTTGCGAAAAAGTATGCAGTTGATACTACGGACATGTGGGAAAAGGTTTTATGGTCAGACGAGACAAAAATTGAACTTTTCGGTCTAAGTTCCAAGCGTTGCATCCGGCGCAAGCCCAACACTGCACATCGCCCAGTCAACACCATCCCAACTGTCAAGCATGGTGGTGGCAGCATCATGTTATGGGGATGCTTCACCTCAACAGGGACTGGGAGGCTTGTCAGGATAGAGAGGAGAATGGATGGTGCAAAGTACTGGCGAATCCTGGATAAAAACCTGTTTGAATCATCCAAGACTCTTAAACTGGGAAGGAAATTCACATTTCAGCAGGACAATGACCTGCAGCACAAAGCCAAAGCCACACTGGAGTGGTTGAACAAGAAGAGAATTAATGTTCTTAAGTGGCCCAGTCAAAGCCCTGACTTGAATCCAATCAAAAATTTATGGCGAGACTTGAAGATTACAGTCCATCAATTATTTGTAATTAGACTTGCCAAAATTAAAAATGGTATTATTTAATAGTGCCCATTGCTTATTCACAACTGGAACAAGATACATATTATACACTAACTCCCACTATATGGTATTACTTTTGTAGTTAGAAGAGTCATTGCATATGCAGTCATTTCATTTACAGGACAACATCAGTTCATTAATTTTTCAAAACTGGAACCAAACTTCTAAGTAATATAACTAATATAATTCAAAGTCCCTAAGCACTCTCAAGTTCTTTGTTGATGTCATCAAGTCAACCAAATGAGAAAATAAGTCATCAACGTTTGAAATGTTTAAACAACACTGTGCTGTATTAACAGAAACATAAAAACAGTGTCTTAAATCTTGAACCATGAGTAATGCACCACCCATGCTTAATGCTGATAGAACAATTCCTCAAGAGAAAGAGAGTTCAGTAATTATGTAGAATGTGTACAGTGGAGTATTTTACAGCAGCCAATTCCTTTTCAATACCAGCAGAACTGAGTATTCCAATTACATCCAGGTCACCAAGTGCAGGTTTTCTACTTCCTTGTCCACTGTTTTCAGTGCTGCTTGTTATCTCACCTTTCCAGTTGTTTTTGATCATGAATAATATATGTTAACTCCAGCATGAAATATTCATGCCACCAACACTGTGTATAAATTTACTCTGTTATACAAGCATGAACTGATCTGTTTGGGCAGCTATGGCAGCAGGCATGCATAATAATTTGAATCTCCTCAGGATTCTCTTTTCTTATACTATCCTGATCAGGAGGGCAATGCTTCAAGGTAGGCTTAGCATGATCCAGGCAACCACATATTAATACTTATGGTCTTGGCTTGCTTTGGTCCCAATTGGGTGTACTTATTGCCATTATTGTCTCTGAGCAGTTCAGAGGATTGCTACACAGGAGCATGGTAATATTTCTGCTCTTGATTACATGGCACCTCCTTAGTTTCTCTATAGTTTTACATATTTGTGTTGTTTCCTTGAGTTTTCCCTGTAATACCCTAATATAGCTTTGGCCTTATTTTCAATAGGACCACCATGATCCTTCATTTGTCTCTCTTGTTCTGCAGTGCTTGGGCCATTGATACCATTGTTAAGACTGTGGAATTAGGACAAGTGTCAATCAATAATTCTCCATTTTCCTCTTAAAAGCTTCACTATAAATTGAAAAATGTTTAAAAGATTAATTTATGGTTGTATTATTTCAATGGCAATCAAAGATAGGGAGAATCAATGTCTCTTGACAATGTACAGTAAACAAAAAAAAAAAAAACAATCTGACGGCATTAAAAGAGTAACACAAACAGAGCAATTTGACAATTATTTTTGTTTATATTCCCTTTTGCCCTGGCAATATCTAAGAGGAAATAAGAGAAAATGAATATTGCATGCATCCTCAAAGAACCTGAGGTAGCTGCAAACAATCTATACACAAGGAGTGTTTTTTGTTTTTATAACTATTATGTTTTTGGTAAGAGAATTGTGTAATGTGGTTAAACTCTTGTATAATTGTGATCTTTTGTCGCCCCTTCATTATTTCTTAAAAAAAATAATTATTTTAAACAATGGACGATGTTGAATCAAAAATAAGTGTGCCATCTGTGTTGTCCTGTTGATGGTAGCTGCAAAGTGGAGAATACCAGAATCTAAGAGCTGCTTTTGTATTCACAAAGGCCAAAGGGAATACTGTGTTAAGCCTACTTTCATTCCAACGCCCCCCCCCAAGACAAAACAGATTGTTCTCCTCAGAACTACAAGTGATGGACACTTTCTACTGAATTTAAAATCAGAGGGATGCTAATAACACAGAAAAAATACAATATTGTTGGTTTGGTGTAAAAAAAAAAAAAAAAAAAACAACAAAAAAAAAACAAAGCAATATAGCACATTTCTAGACTTCTGATTTAACTAGTGGATTTCACAACAATGCATTTCTTTTGAAAGGAGCCCAAGCCATTTGACAATGGTGACATTCTTAAAGTTACATATTTATTTATTTTTTTGCTGACAAATCTGTAGCCAACAAATTATATTAGGCATGTGTTGCATCTAATAAACCATGTCTAAATTCATTAATGATTTCAGATGTTTTAAAAAAAAAAAAAGTGTGAGTCCTTGTTTTTTGTTGGCAAAATTGTATACAGTGAAATTTGAATTAGCCTGTCACCAAAGAGACTTAATTAAACTGCAAACTAAAGTGAGACTGAGAACAAAAAGGAAACAAGACTAAATAAAACTTTTAATCAATATGCACCTCCTTGAAAGTCACTATAGTGTAGACAAGAAAAAGTAGATAAAAAGGGACATCAAGATAGGCATCAAGATTGATGTGTGTTAACATAGTAAAAGTTTAGACTGGAGTACAAAGGCATTTGACACTGAAACTGTAATCCTGTATTGCCATAGCCTACAGTGCAGCTACACTTCAGTGCGCACTGCACTATTATTTTATTTCAGTATTAATGTAATAGATGTTAATTTATATGGAAGCATCCAGTTTGCTGCTTTCCAGCACAGCTTCCCTGTATGTTAATACATTGGTAAAACATGCCATTCTCAGTTTAAAATGCCTTTGCACAGCACCTCAATGATCACCGAAGTAATGCAGTCATTCTTCGCCTTAGAAGGCTCTCTTTAAGAACAACAACAACAAAAAAACAAATACAAAACTAACCTTTCTATTGTATTGGTTACAATATTTGCACTATTCAAGTTATTATTGTTATTATTTGTTAGGACGAGACAGATGTACATTTACCGTTTGCACTTTGCACATTTGTAGTTTTGTTGGTTTGTGTATCCTTGATTAAAATGGTACTTTGTTTATTTGATATATTTTTAAGTTTTGAAGTATTATTATGATTTTGGTTTGTCTCCTCTTTTATATTTATTAGTATAGTAATATTGGGACTTTTGTCAGCTTGCTCATGTTTTCTGTACCTGTACTATCCAGTACAGCACACTACCACACTGCTGTATTTCTACAAGCTGCTGATGATTGTTTGTAGCTGATTTTATACAAACTTTACTATACTACTTTGTTTGACCCTCCGACAGGAATCACATGTGTGTCCTCAGCACTTATGGGGAAACATTGTCTACACAGTATACTTGAAAATGCACCTTGTAAGGAAATACTTTGCTGTAGCTGAGGTATTTAACTCTGAACGAGAAAAGGATTATACTGTTACAGTATGCGACTGATTGAATCTCAGTTTCAAGGTTAATCCATTAGTAACGCCTTTTAAGTTCCATGACATGCTTTTCTTAAAATCCCACAGACTGTTGTATTATATAATTCTACTTGAACCCCCAGGCAAAATGTGTTTGCCTGAGGTTACATTGTGTATTTAACAGTAAATGATAAAAAATAGTCTGTACTGTATTGTCAGCAGTGAAGGTTTCTGAGTGTCATAAGCTCATACAACATTCTAAGGGACCTGGCTGTTATCTTACTTTTTGCTGAATCTTTTGGATAACTGACAACCAAAGGTTATTGTTTTGCCTTCAAACATGTGCCGTTTAGCTTTTTTTCTTCAGGAACCCTTAACTGACACATTGTATATTGATACATTGCTTTTGACTTTAATAAAAAAAAGCACTGCGTCTCCTATTGACCGAGAAATCCACACTGTTCCACAATGCTCTAGACCAAGAGAGAACAGCAGCACAGCCAAATCTTCTTTTTATTTTTTTATTTTTTTTTATTGCTATTGCATCTATTGCATTTTACAATTAATTTAATTAAGAATGTCTTACCTCAGTATTATTTGAATGTCTGCATGCTACTTTGTTAAATGCTACTGTAGCTGTTTGGCCTATCAATCACTAAAATACACACTTAGATTGCACAGAGTGGGTTAACATCTGTTCCTTAGAAAGCCCAAGCACAGTGGAGCTTAATAGATGTCAATGAGAAATGTACTTAAAAGTAATTAATTCCAATCGCTTGCCAAGTGAAAGCGCATTCATCCATATTTCAGGTAAGCAAGACCCTTTTTGATAACAGCAATTATTCAACTACTTGCTATTGTGACTCTTACCAATATCATCATTAATCATATTCTGAAAAAAAAGGCAGTAACGCTACCTGCTGACCTCATCTAGGCTGTATATATAAATCTTGGAGAAGAGATAATTGTGTTTTTTTTTTTTTTGCTTTGTTTTTTACCAGCTCTGCCACAGAATCTTCAGGACTGTACATGCTTTATTTTCCTTTTGTTTGAGTCTATTGGCAAGGACACATTAAACTGCCTGGTATGAAAGGATCATATTGGTGATAAATAATAATAATAAATGTATCCAAATATTTAAGGACATGTTCATGTAAATAGAGCAGAAGCTCTTGAATTTAATCCAAGGTATTTGATTTATAGATAATTTGTACCAATAAAAGATATATTTAGCCATCTCTTTAAAGAATGCTTTTGGTTTCTGTTTGGCTGGGGACACCAAAGATGTGAAAGTATCTGCAGAAACAGTTTTTTTTATTGGCAGTATGTAACATCATGACACCACAGATTACAGCATTAATTATGTATGCTTATGTTTATGTTTAGCACCACCTTGCTGCATTTGAAGCCCTTCAGGTAGAAACAAGTGGCTTTACCAGGAAACTAATTTGGGAGAAATTAACCTTTAAGCGGCTAAGATTCCTATTTGGCAATTCAATTGTAGTGTTCCTCATTGGGAACGATACGAACTAAAGGTTAATTAAATCCATCAGGGCCATGTGGAGAAATGAAACCCATTCTGAGTCCCAACGCCAACGTCCAGTGATGGGAAAAACAGTTAGGTGTACACCCAACAGATTAAATGATTTCACATTTCCAGTTTTTTTTTTTTTAAATTGTGTGTCAATTAGATGAAGCCTTACCACTACTAAGAGGAAGGCTATAATTAGGGATAATATTTTTCAGTGCTTATCTTTAGCTATTTTAGAGTTTTATGTAAATTGTTTTTTTTTGTTGTTGTTTTTTTTTTTTTTTTTTTCAGGGCTTTCGCTGAATGAAATTATTTTTGATTACTTTCCAAAATGCTTGAGTGCCTTTTTCTTTCACAGTATGCATAGAAAAGCCACTGTACTTGCACACTTAAGTTGTACCTTATTTCCTTTGCTGTCTTCCACAGCAAAATCCTTTTCATATTCTTCTGGGATTTTTTGTGTGTCTAGGCATTTTTTTACATCTTGTCACAGTTTACAATTTACAACTCTACTTTAAATCCTGCGAACAAGCCTTCTAATTGTAATCTCTTTTTAAATCTCACAAGTGGAGTCTACAATAGGAATTTTCTGTCACTCAGTAGTTAGGGTAGGTTTAAAGTATTCAGAACGATTCAATTATATCAGGGGTGTTTATCATTTTTTAGCAGTTAAAACTGAAAATCAGAAGCCCTAAATATAATGAACTAATGAATTTACATACAGCACGAAAATAAATGTAATAATTTTCACAATTATGTGCTAGTACATGTAGTAAATATTAATAAATGCTAATTAATTGTACTGTATATCTATGGTCAAATATTTTGGATCACCATATAGAATTAACAAATCTTGCTTCATAAAGTCGAATGAAACTTGCTGAATAATGTTATGTCAACACATTGAATTATATACCGCTTTGTAGTTTTCCATATACTTAATGAAAAACTGACAAATTAAAAAATGTGACATTTCAAAATCTAACATGAAATACTGTACTGCTATTATGGCTTCCGTTAGACTTTTTCGATATAATTTTGTAGTTACATGATGTTAAATAAAAGATCTAAATTATGTTCATATAGTTTTTTTTTTTTTAAATGATGTCTGAATCATAAAATTTGAGGTGATGCAAAACTTTTGGCCATAGCTGTAAGTACATGTAATTAATGTGCCTGTATTTCATTTTGTTTTCCTTCTGGAACTTGTAGATTTTGTATACTTTTTGGAAATACATTCAAATGAATGCAAATAAAAAGGAGTTTATTTTTTCTTCTGAGATGTGTGGATTAGAGAACCACAAATGCCTAAAGAGAAAGTCTGCTTTGCAATTGCAGCTATGGATTACATATTCACAACTAAGTGACTTGGATTAATCTGTGCTCAGAGCTGGAACATGTTCATCATCAAGTCAGTCAATTCAATCCAAAATTATTCAAAAGCAGCTGACGACATGCACAGAAGCCATGGGATAGGATATTAAATTATTCCATTATTCGTTGAGCTTTATTCTTGTTTGGCTGACTGGCTGATTGCTCTGCAGGATGACTTATTCAGGATAAGCCACATTGTTCAGAATGCGGTGCTTCATAATATCATTATATTTTTATGGATTTAATCAGAAATTTGCTAAATGCTCCAGAGTGAAGAAAACAGCCTAGCTTTACTATAGCTACTTTATGAGTTCAATTCAATTTGAATTATTTCCTATTTCTCTCTTTCTTTTCCCACCTTGAGATATTCAAACCCTTACCTGCATGCACATATCCCAAACACAATGGGGTTGTACTCCCACAAACAGACTGGAATTCATTGATATTGATAGCACTGACTCAAATGCTATATTTAAATGTAGTTCCACTGAATAAACTGTATCAGAAAGATACATACATACAGATTCTGTAATCTGTATGTGTGACATTTCATTAATAAAGATGAAGTATTTGCTGGTGACATGCATGTAAGTGATAAACTGTATCGGTGTGCTGTATAACCGTATCTTTTTCATTGTCAGGAAGACAAACAACAGAATCAATTGAATAATGGGCTTCATTCTGTGCCAAAATGACACACGGTCCGAAAGCAGGTATAATATATAATATCTTCCTGCACTTACATTGGAAATAATTAAATTGGAGTATACAGAATATTGGGTCAAATGGTTAGCAGTTTGTTCTGTACTGTACTGTCTGTGAGGTCATCCACTACAGGGTCTAACCTGTCAACATGGATTGTGGCATTCCCAGGCTGGGTTAATATTTATCTGAATAGACAATTACAGATAATATTATTGTAAACAGAGTGGGATATAGGCTTTAATAGAAAACACGCTGCAGCAGATGTGGTTTCTGATAAAGCACTGCAGGGTTCACAGAAGGGTAAACTATGGAAGACACAATAACAGTTCCAGAAATAAAGAAATATTATAAAACCACATCCCTGCAGCATTAAAATAAACAGTGTTTATGGCCAAGACTAAGGGTTACATTAATGTAAACCAGGTTTCTGGTAATAGCGTGACTAATCTTATTGCATTCGAACCCAGGTGCTGGGTTCAGCAATCCTGACACTTAAAACATATCAAACATTGAG
Organism: Polyodon spathula; assembly: GCF_017654505.1. Lineage (NCBI taxonomy): Eukaryota > Metazoa > Chordata > Actinopteri > Acipenseriformes > Polyodontidae > Polyodon > Polyodon spathula. The sequence goes on from NC_054545.1 coordinate 8,165,800, forward strand.
ATCGCGGCTGGGTAATACGTGGATGGTTATAAATTTACACGTCCTGATGTTCAGCTTTGAACAAATTCAAGAACGTTTGTTGGTTGCCCTTTTGTTCTTTGTGTATGGCTAGAAGATAATTTTTAACCACTGTCTCCAAGGAGAATCCCTTATGGAAAAACTGCTGAGCATTGCATATATATATATATATATATATATATATATATATATATATATATATATATATATATATATATATATATTATATGGAGATGCAGGGCTTTGACCTCATTTCCCTTTAATACTTTACATGTGAGGCATTTATCAACGAGGGAGGACACACGTTCCCCAGGGGCGTCGGTGGCTTTGTTTGAAGCGATCAATTATAAATGAGTTATAAATGGTTGAATACTGTATATTGTTAATTCTCATATTGTTACATCTGAGAATAATTCAAACTCTGATGGTATTATGACCAAACTCTAAATATACTGCATCTCTTATAGGAAGCTATCCAGTGGTTAAAGAGAGGGGCTTGTAACCAAAAGGTCCCCGGTTCAAATCCCAGCTCATTGTACGACCCTGAGTAAGTCATTTAACCTCCTTGTTGTGTATCTTACAACTATACATTATGGTATCTTACAACTATACATCATGGTATCTTACAACTATACATTATGGTATCTTACAACTATACATCATGGTATCTTACAACTATACATTATGGTATCTTACAACTATACATTATGGTATCTTACAACTATACATCATGGTATCTTACAACTATACATCATGGTATCTTACAACCATACATCATGGGGTGTATTATTGTGCTTCTAAAATTACAGTCAATTTTTGAATATATTATTAAATATGTATTTTATCATTTTTTTTTATTGCATGCTTAAATCTAACTTTTCATAATGATTTCATGCAAATATGCAAATGTCGATGTGCAAGAGTAAATAACTGTTTGTATTTTAGAGCAATGCATGGGAACCTTACCATAGGACAGATTTATTGGATTTTGATGGAAGAAACATATAATGCATGACACATGTAGCAAAATAAAGATGAAATCTCATATTCTTGTAATAAATTCAAAATGTTCCTGCTGTATTTCAGATGTGCATTTATATGTGGTTTCTTTAAACCACCAAAATGCCGTTATTTTCTTCAACAGGACAAGTAAGGATTATGTGGTTATGGTCTAGGATTTATTTCAACCAAAGTAAAATATATCACCTTGCATCTGAAAACATATATCAGCTCTGGAATATTACCCTGGCAAAGGCACCACTTTGAAAATATGGTTGGTTGATTGGTAATTATTATCAAGCAGCTTAGTCTTTTAGCAGAGCTGGCATTAGCATTGTGTGAACATAGAGCTCATGGTCTTGAATAGATAATCACCAACTCAACCTCAATTGTATGGCCAATGTGCAACACATATTTTTAAATCATATAAGTCAATTCAAGGTATGTAAATCCTATTTATTTATTTATTTTTAACCGTGATACTATTGATCATAACTATAATATATAAGATTATACAGTGTGTGTGTGTGTGTGTGTGTGTGTGTGTGTGTGTGTGTATATATATATATATATATATATATATATATATATATATATATATATATATATATATATAGTATTAGTATTTTGGAAGGCTGAAATAGTTATTTCTGATCACAAGGCATGAAATAAATAAACCATACCTATGGGGGGGTGTCAATGATCTTTGCTGGGAGGTCAAAGTATTTATAGTAAAAGCTAAATATTGCAATCAATCTGTTACACTGTTGGAATCAACTGCAGCAAGACTGTTGCCAGAATATTTTGTTTTGAGTGTTTAGGGTATACAGACAGGTTACAATTAAGAACGTGAACGTCATTTAAAGAACCATTTAACTAAACATAGCTTAGCCTTTGAAGTCGTACAGTTTAGTTTTACTGTACTCACCCCAGACTTATAGTTTTGAGACTCACATCAACAGGGCAATAAGATTTTCTGACCTCGTATGACTGGGAACTTATTATTTTGTATTTTTCAGCTGCAGTTGTGTGGTTCCAATCAACTAGGGATTTATTCAAAAAAAAAAAAAAAAAGAAAAAAGAAAACTGTGATTTGAAAAACTGTTGTCTACACAAATTCTTGAAAAGCAATTTCTCTTGTGGTTGGTTTAGTATGTAGGAGGTCTCAGTAAAACTAAAAACAGTGCACATATCAGAAGGAGCCTTCTATTTTTGTTGTTTTGAGCACCTAAACATTGCATTGCAAGTCCTCCTCATGCAATCTTTGTGTTCAGGCCTTGTTTAGAGGTACAGCATGACTCTTGGACTGCGTTTGCTGCAGCAGTCATGACACAATCACAATAAGTCATCTTTCCATACATGTAAACATATAAGAGCAGGAAGAAAGACAACCTGTTCTGTACTCTTATGTTCCTTCTGTAATTATCAGTGCTGAAAGCATCAATCAAATCAACAGGCTTGATAGTTCAAGATAACAACATATGAGGGTGCATGTTAGTCGAAAATCTGAAAAGGTGTTATTTCTTTGACATAAACCATATCCATTTTTTTTTTTTAAAGATTAAATATATTGTGATATTTGAAAAGGATTTCAAGCCAACAATACATAAGTAGTTTTTGGCAGTTCTGTTACCGCCTATGTGAATGCTCCAAGAATGTTTTTTTTTTCAAATGTTGAATGTATTGTTGCAGGACATGAATCCATGCTAAAAATATAGCCTAGTGTGTTTAATTTATTTGACAGTTATGTTGGGTTTGGGAGCAAGATGTCTGTGCCAATGTATTCATTCACTTATATGTTAATTGGTTGTAGACTGTAGGTTTAAATGTCTCTTTATTCATTTTGATATTTTAATTGTTGTACCTAGTCACAATTGAATAGAGGTATCCAAGGAGGCAGGTGAAATATTAAAATTGTCAGAAGCAAATACATTTTGATGACATGTAGAATGTAGAAACAATGAAGATATGTGATTATTTGAGTGCTGTCTTGAAAAGCAATATTAGAAAAAAAAAATGTTTTTAGACAATGGAACCTTTTTGACATAAACCAGTGTTCAAAAAGCTAAGATGAATCCAAGTTCTAATTGAAAGATAATGAAAGCATGAAAATTCTAACCTTTGCTTCTTCTGTTACTAATGAATCACGTCTCAGCTTGAGGAGCAGTATGGAGCAAAACATATTAGTATCCTCTACACTGAATACTGTAAGCGGTTCTATTCTTCTTTCACAAATATAACTAATGAATGTTGCAATTAATAACATAAGCACCTATGAGAAATCTACTAGATTATATGTTATTTAGTATTGACATCCCCTTCGAACCAACATCTTCTCATGTCACTCTTACCTGAAGGAATTTTGTTCCCTATGTGAATATTGGTAAGAGAGTCATCATTTCCCATAGCAACCACTGTACTAAACTCTACAATTGTGATTGGCTAATGTTCTGTATATTATTGTACTGTACATTATTGATTTGTATTTTTTGAATGCCTATTACTTTCTTGAAAACAAGATAGTATTATCTTGGACATAAATGTTATTATCCTGAAGTTAATACACCCAAAATGTTTTATTTATCTAAAAGAAAAAAAAAAAAAAACTAAAAAAAAACTAAAAAACAGTCCTTTCAGATGTATTTGAAACTCATATTTCATTTTGGGTACATCTCTATGAGGAATGGTGCCAAAGATTAATAAGTTGCCATACATTAGATTATAACCTTATTATTGGGGAATCAGATGGTCAGGCTGCAGTACGGAACTCTATTAGCAAGTCAAATCCAAATTATTACTAAAAGTGAAAAATGAGTTAATAAATGAAAGCAGCTGCATCTGAACTGCCTCTTCTTTCACTTTTGCCCTCTAGTTAATGCAATGGAAAGCTTATCCTATCAAAAGACATGGCCCATTTTTATGAGAGCTCCTGTAATTTGGCTCAGTAGAATTGCATGTCATTTGTGTCATAAGCTAACATCAATCAGTTATCATGCCCTTGGATTTATAACAGCCACCAATTAGTTAATATCTCGATTTTCAAATGATTAAGGATTTTAAATATTTAAAGAAAAGTGAGAAATTACTAAAATACCCTCATTGTATTAATTGTTATCCACAATGTTTTGTCAGCTGACTGAATAAGATACAGCACCAAATCCATCTGAAATTGAAAACACTGTATTGAAAACCTTTTTGTTTTATTTTTTACTTTTATTCCAGCAGCCTTAACAAATGTCCAGCATTAAATGCATAAATAAACCATAAAACAGAGAGCACTGCAGTGGTACAGTATGTTGTGATCATGAGGGCTGCAGGAGTGACGTCAGACCAGGAAAATGTAAAAAATAACACATGTACCACAGAAGTATATATATTATATTATAAAACGAAACAGGTTAACAAAACACAAAATACTGACACCAAAATAGAGGGCGCATTCGCCAAAGCAAAATACTAACAAATCTTTTATATATAATGAGTACCCTGGTTTGCTTCCGGGTAGCATTTGCTCTCACTCATAACTCCTTTAAATAAATAAACAAATAAATAAATATCCACAAGGGGAGGGCACCCTGTCACACGTGTCTAAAAGATTGGTCTGTGACACACTGATGAAAGCCTGTGGCTGCAATGCGCTTGTTTTAACCTGGAAATCTTGTTTTTTGAATTCAGCTCTTGTTTTGAACTTTCTAATGCAATTCATTTATTTAAATAAAATATGAACTATGGTCGCTAGTGTTCTTTTTTTTTTTTTTTGGGTCAATATCTTTTTGCCTTTAGCACCTCACAATTTTTGCAGCAAGCTCTATTTCTTAACTGTATAAAACACAGAACAAGGGAGTATTTTTTGAATCTCTCTTTCCTGTGTCTATTATACAGCAATTGACATGTGGGCTGCAATGCCACTTTCAATGAGGACAATATTTTTTTGAATTACTTCATACAGAATGATATACCAGCATTTTTCAGCATGAGTGCATTTCATATGGCCTTGACAGATTTCATCCAGTGTAAATATCCCAGAGCAGAGGCTGCCGGGGTCATGTCCAGAATAAGAGCCTGTCTATTGTCTCTATAATGGAATCAGGGATGGCCTATTTTTGTTTTAATAGGAAACATTAAAATGCCACATGTGTCTCTCTCAGGTTCTTTGTTTTATGTCTCCCCACCATTGAGTTGCAGGTTCAATTGGTAAATTGTAATGAATACATGTAATTAAAAATTAAACAAAGCATAATTATTTAAATGTTAACTAAAATAGTAGTGCCTTCAGTTTATGACTCTGTAAATGTGAACATTACCTGAGGATATTTACCGTTCATAATGCTTTAGTCATTTTTTAAAGGTCTTTCTGCACACCATGTACTTATTACAGTTTTCTCTGCTGAATTTGCACAGAAATTATAATCCTTGTGAAGCAGATCATTACAACAGAAGGTTTACATGTGGTCAATAAAACTGACAGAAATATCTGTCTGGCAAGATTAATACAATAACTAAACAGAACAAAACAACATAACCATTTAAACGAACATTACAATGACCGTAAATCTCAGGAAGAGGCTTTTTGACATTGTCTTTGAGAATGCCTTTGGAAAGTAAGGAGTTATTATCACTCTTTGAAAGAGAACACAATTGACTAGATTTATAGATGGGCCAGTTTGGCTGAAGACTATTCAGATTGATTAGCTGTCAGACAATGTGCCAAAAAAAAAAGTGTGACTCTCAGGTAATAACGTGTTTCGTTTTCTCCACAGACATGATTACAATCCTGGGTTGAGAGCAAAGGAGATGGGAAGGCAGTTGGGAGACTTCAGATAGGTGACTGGATAGCTAACACAGAACACAAGTCCAAGAGTAAATAGTGCAGCGCTAAGCTTTTTATACACTGTGTTGCAAAACACAAAACATGTCAACATCATGTTGGTCAAGCTTTCAATATAAAATCATTAACAATCAAAAATCATTTTAATCAAAAAAACAAAGAAGCAAAAAACATGCAAAGCAATTAAGTAAGAAGTTCAGGTTCATTTACATTTGGTTCAAACCAAAAATGATTCAGCTGAAGTAAAGACATTATGTAATATTTTGTTTGAAACCTGTATCTCCCAGCAAAAAAAAAAAACAAACAACAAAAAACACATTTGACAAGACTAGTGTTACTTGGGTCTCCTCCTTAGTGATCATAAAAGAAACAGAGCACTGCAGACAGATTTCTATTTATTTGCTGGGAGAAACTCTCTCATTTGCATCATATCCTTTGTAGTTGTTTCCCGGTGATAGTATTTAAAGGGCTTCACACTAGCAAGTGAAGTGCAAACAGTAATATACAGTACACACACGACTCAGAAACAGACTAAAGTAGACCCAGTAACATGTAGAGATAATTTTGTTGGCCAACAAAAGATGGCATTTAAGTTGTTACTGAAGTTTTTAAGTTTGGTTATTTTTCAGACCAGTCTTTCTGATGGTACAGTGCAGCATTTTAATGCCCAATCTCATTCCAGAGATGAGTGTAACTTTCTTCAACATTTGTCTTTTTTTTTTTACTGTATCACATAGAAATGAAAGAAAACTGTGTTATTTTTAATAATTAAAACTGGATGAAATGTACTTTTTGAAATCTGAATAAAAAAATAAATAAATGTAATTTGCCATATTTAAAAGGTTGGACTGTTTATTGTTGCAGTAGTAGTTTAATTAACATATTATGTAACATGTTGCTGAAACAGTGCTCTGATGTGTATTTTTGGTTAATCTGTGTGATAGGCCAGGTTGGTTAGACCCCAAAGATTTAACAGAAACAAAAACAGTTCACACATGTAAAATTCACAACAGATTTCAAAGACTGTATTGAACTGTCATAACACTGTGTCACTAGATATATAATCATTTTAAAATTGAAAACAAACATAACATGCTCTTAAATATTTCTTTAATGACATATCACGACTACTTTGAATATTTTATGTCCATTTGTAAAGTATTCATGAAGGATAAGGAATGTGGATATAAAGTATTCTGACATTTTAATACAGCATGCTACACAGTGTCAACCAATTATCATACAGTATCTTCATTTCAAATTTTGTCTGAGAACTCCAGAACCACCTGGCTTTTAATGACTATATAGCATCACCTCTACAATATTGGCACTGCTGCCAAGTCTTTTAAAATGAGATAGTTAAACAGAGTTCAGACTAAATGCCACCAAATTGACATGCACTGTGCAGTAGCATGACCCTGGCATGCTACTTAAACTCAGGCAGGCTGTAGTGTGAAATACAGAATGATGATTTTTACTACCAAAAGAAAATACACTGACTAAATGTTTAATAGTAATATTTATATTGTGATTGGCTATTAACAGTTAGGGAAGAATCTGGTTTATAAATCACATTTTACTGTGTAGTCTTTTTTCTCTGCATACAAACTCCTGTTGTCAAGTCCCTGTTGGACGGAAGTCCGTTAACAGGACTGCTGGACAATTTACAAACGATCCCATGGGGAAAGTAGTTTAGATCTCAGAGAAAATTACGTATGAAGCATAAGTTCTTGGTAGAAGGAAAGAAAAAAAATATTGGAGATATCCTTCCTATACCAAACTCTAACCTTGAGAGTCCTTCGTTCTCAGAAAGCATTTCAGTAGAAACATCATGACAGTTCATGCAGTAACTATTATTTAAATTAAGTTATCATATTAAAGTTTTAATTATTAAAAAAAAAATAACATGACAGCTAATTAGAAAGCTGTTGCGTTATGACTTTCATGGTTCCTCTTTAGAGGCAAGCTGATTTTGCCCCTAAGATTTCTGTATTGGGAGAAGCAGCTTTTATAATAATATTGCTATTTTTATATAACACCTTTCATAGCAGGCCACTGTCAGAAAGCACTTTACAGAGGTAGGCTGTGAACTGTGCATTATATGCAGAGTCACTTACAATAGGCCATCTCATGTGCAGGAGGTTAAGTGATTTGCTCAGGGTCACACTGTCAATGGCAGAGGTGGGATTTGAACCAGTGACCTTCTGGTTATAAGCACCTGAACGTTAACCACTGGACCACACTGCCTCCTCCAATGCCCTCACTTTTCTACTAAATTATGCTTCCTTGTTTCTTTATAATGCATTAGGTTTTACTATACACAGCAATATTTCAATAAACAGGTTGTTAATAACCATCAAAACATTTGATAATGCATTTATTAGGTATAGATGCTTTATACATGGAGTGTGGCCAATATGTATGTAATGTAATGGTTAGGGATAGGGTTAGGGTTACATATTGAAAATCTCTTTATTTCTGGCAATTGATAATAGCATACATTTTAGGCAATGCACTGTAGGCACCCACGATAATGAATTTTGGAAATCCTAGATTATTGCATATAAGGGTTTCACTTCTCCTTTTGTACCATTTATCTGAATGGTAAGAAGCTCATTCAAAACATTTGTAAAACATTATAATTTTTGAATTTCAAGAGAAATTATTGCTGGTACTGTATCCGGATCCAACATAATTAAAGAAGTTAACTGGTGAGAAGAATACAACCCTAGCAGATGACTTCTGATACATACAAGAATACAACCCTAGCAGAAGACTTCTGATGCTATCAAGAATATAACCCTAATAGAAGCCTTCTGATGCATACAAGAATAAAACACTAGCAGAAGACTTCTGATGCATACAATAATAAAACACTAGCAGAAGACTGCTGATGCTTCACTTGACACACACTGATATTTTTTATGGATAGAAAAAAAATTGCTAGTTCCAAATGGACATTATGGAGATAGTCTTCAAAGACAGCTTCAGTGACTGGAAAAAAACTCTAGTGGATTAATGCTATAAGCAAGGTCAAATAATGGTGGGCAGTTGTTATGATTGACTAGTTATATCATTACATTTATGGAGCTCCCCGGTCACCAAGTGTTCCATCTCACCGATTGCAACAGAGTTTTTGAAGCCTTCAAGTATTGTTGTGGAAGAAAAAGTTTCAGATGATGTAATAGTAAAACATACATTTCAAGAACTTATCACTAATGTATACATGCATTTTAAAGAATGTTAAATTAAAACACTAATATATGGTAATTTACAAAACAGGGCATAACACTGCATTCAACTGCGCAACATTCAACTGAGTAATTTAAACAAATATTATCATTCTTCACATAAAATAAATCTAACAAATGCTTATAAATTAATTCTTAAACTAAAGTGGGACCCCCTGAAAGTGTTGTTTTTTTATTGTGAACTGTAGGGCAAAAAACAGACCTACAGTTTACATGTGTTGTACTAAGCATTACATGTTTAGTGTCCCTTTGAACTTATTCCAAGATGAAAGGAATCTGACAAGTAGAGGGCAAAGGCTATGGACACAACAGAAGTGACCTTCTGTTGGTTTACCTGGTTTCTACTTGTCCTGTCTACTCTACAGTGTGGCTTGTTTGTCCTGGCCTTTGGAATAAAGGCTGAAAAAAACCTAGATCATATATAGTCAGCGATAGCCTGGTTAATCTTTTTTTTCTCCTTAGTCCACTGACGGTTTTGATTAATGTCTTCCTTTAAGCTGAACAGCAACAATGATTCACCCCGCTGTCCTTCCTTACCACCCTGAATGGTTGGCCCTGCTCTCTATTATCTAGATTATATAATATAGAGTTACTATATTCTTGCTAAAAACACCACCAAACTTGAACAACACAGTATATTATACATAACCACACATGTACCTAGGAACTACAGTTATCAAATTAAGACTAGAATTGATCTGGATTGTTGCAATTGACCCATGATGGAAAACCCTTTAAAACTCCAACATACAACTGTTGTTATACACAAACATATTTTGAAAAGTGCAGGGCATTCAATAATTAAAGTACATAAACATATCTCAAAAGGTACGAGTCTCTTGTTCAGTGTCCTCGTTCAAAATGTGGACCCGTATGCATGGATTGTGTCTGCCTGTCTGTCACACTCTACATGTTGAACCTGATAACTGCCTTGAATTTGTATTATAGACTTCTAACCCAGTGGATAGACTTCTCGGATAGTATTTAGGGATGATGCAATAAACTGGAGATTTTCTTCACAAATTAATTTGTTTTCCATGTGTAATGGTGTGATTGTGAGGACCCTCTATATGTTTGTACAATGGCTTCTATCCTTAACTGTATTGTTTAAAACGTTGGATTAAAATGATATAACCAATTGTTCACTTGACTAAATATTTACATTAGATAAACACTAAACATTGTCTGCATTGGCTAAATGAATTCTGAGAAAAAAAAAATACAAATGCATGAATCTGCCACTCCAATCAACTCTGTCAAAGAAGACATAAACTGTAACTGGCTAATAAATGAACACATATGACATTAAACTGATCTTGTTTCTATGCCTGAGTAAACTGCATTGGTGACAGAAGCCCCAGACAAGAACCTGGTCAGCAGAATGGAGGGACGCGACTAGATAAGGGAAAATATGGGAGGTGACATTCTTAATATCTTGTGATCTGCTGAGCTGTTTCTTTTCATCTTTTCCATTTAGAACAGAGGAAATGCTGGGGTTGAGAAGAGGCCGATCAAGGATTACCTTTTTACTACCCAGTTCATCCAACATGGCACTGTAATGGTTAAATAACCGTGATGCTTTTGGTTATATGCTTCAATATCATTCTTAAAACCTTAACTATATTTTGCATGTATTGTTTAAATCCGGGGTTCCCAGACAGGGCTGTGGCGCATGCATGAATGTTCTCTCCCAAATGACCTGGGCAGAGCAATGTTCCACAGAGCAGGGGTTCAATGGATTTACACGAATGCTACTGTTAGCTGCTTGGGAGTTATTTCAATGACATCAGCTTGTACCTGCACTAACAGTATGTACAGTATCATCATACAACAAAATAGTTATTATAGAGCAGTTTCTCAAATGTCAGAGAAATGACACTGAATATAATGAGAGCTGTTGTTCTCAGCCAGGATGCCTGTCATGGAAGGCCCCTGGTTTAGATTGTATCGGTTATGCTTGAGACAATAAGAGATCCTTATATTCCAGGATCATCATAGTGTCTCAAGTGCAACAATGTATTGAAATACCACTGTTAAATGTTGAATAAATGTAGGTATCTAAATAAAAAAAGGGAAAATAGAAGTTATTTAATCTATTTTATGAATTATATGTTTTGGGGAGGAAAAACAACACAACAGGGTTCTGCTAAAGTCATGAAACCAAGTTCAAGTGCAGGGGTGTCCAGGAAAACAGGCAAACTAAAGACATGATTTCATGAGAACGAAAAGGACCTTGACAATCGGATTGCACCGTTCTTCCTTGGAACTCATTCAGCTTGTTCTTGAGAAGTTCGAAATACCTGTTTCTCTCAATTTCACCTTAATAGCCTTGCTTGGTTTTCTGTATTTCTCAAAAACCCACATGCTGTTTAAGCAAGTCTCTTCATTAGAATTGCTTCCAGCATCTGTGATTTAAATTCATTGGATACGGTTCCATGGTTTTCCACAATGCAGTAAGGTATATCTACTTGTCAGAATGTCAAATCTGGTTGACAAACCACATCTATTGTATTTCATATTTTTCCAAAAAGTGTTTCTTATGGCTTTTTTTGCTGTATATTTTCTAGTTTTCAATTGTCTTCTAATTATTGAAGGTGAAGTGAATGAATGCACTACTGAATACTGACGTAAAAACCAAGGAGATTTTTAAATTTTTTTTTTTTTAAACAAACTTGAAAACAAAGTAAAAAATAAAATTATACCAAAGGGAGTTATTTTTATGGTATGACATGAAAAGTCTGGATCTTTTTATTTTATTATGACATACTGTGAACATGGTTCACAAAACACCGATAATTCACAAAATTCTATATTTTAGGTTTTTTTTTTTTTTTTTTTTCTTGTACCAACCATGACAGAAATGTCATATGTCATGACATATCTTCTACTTATCCTCTCTATCAAATAGTTGAGATCTGTCACAGATTCTGGTTACTCTGTCTATCTTTGAAAATTAAATTAATAGGCTGGCTGGACATCATTACCCTTGTGTAGACTGAAAAACTGACATCTTATTTTATAAAGCAATCTTAAGTAAATTACCGCACCAACTGTATAGTTTGTTGAGGTCAGCAGTGTACACAAGCCAAGTAATTTATTTATGAAACTGTTTCTATAATATACTGCAAACTGAGTAAAATAGAAATCAATTTTTCATTTACTCCTTGGCACTGGAATAATGTCCAAAACCACACAAAGCTTGTTTTCTTTAAACATATTTCAGTTTGTAACTAATGGATACCCAACTAATGCATGCTCTTGTTTAAGTATCTGTCTAACACTCTACTGTTTGTTTTTTTTAAATACCTGCCTTGTTCTGCTGCTGTCGTTGCCAGGTCTGTCTTTTAAAAAGAGATTGTAATCTCAAAAGAACTTTCTGAATATATCAAGCGGACTCGACAAAAGGTAACTTTTTATCGGATACCAATAACCAAACTTGATTCTTTTGATTCATTTGTGTACCAAATATGAAGCCAATATTTTTAAGCATCTGGTCTTTATCATTTGGAAATAAAGTAAATTGGAGTACAATGTGGCAGCTTTACTAGGCCACAGGTCAAATGTTTCTTTTGCATAAGGATTTGCCATACAAATCTACAACATAAACTCCAAGATTCATGAGATTGGTCGTGGGATTGGAGGACACCCACTGAACCTTCATCTTTCCTGAGCTGTGTGGGGAACTGCTGAGGTGAGTTGACGAATGACTGGGCATTCCTAAAATCATGGGTAAAATAATTGGGCACACAAATGAATAAAAACAGCATAAACAAATCTTGAGTCTTCTGTAGTGAAGTTTCTTTCAAGTTAGAAAACAAATTGAGAGTGTGCACAGGCAGACCAAGCATTGACACAAACCGATGACAAAGTTTACCAGGTGAACTCACCTCTGATCACCAAGCCCCAGACCAGACCCAGCCAGGCATATCATGAAGTTAAATAAATAATGCTCACAATACTAAATAAAATCATAACAAGTGCTCTTAAATATATTTAGTGCATAAACAAGCATAGAAAAGCATGCATAAATAAGAAACAAGCTATTGAAACAATATTCAAAACACAAAAAAAAAAAAAAAAAAAAAAAAAAGCCAACCCACATGCATGGCTGGAGCTAGAATGAGTCCAGGGGAGCAGTGTGATGAAAAGAAAGGTGCATGCTGTCCCCAATGCAGCAGCCCAGCCTAATAAGCACCGCCTAAGAAACTAATCTAAAAAAACTCAGATAAAAGCAGTAGCCAAGAAGGCAGGGGCAGGCTGACGTTTGTTGAAGCTGACACCCTGGGATGCTTCAAGAAGCTGCTCGATGAGATTCTGGAATCAATAAGCTACTTGGCCTCCTCTTGTTTGTAAGCTTTCTTATGATGATAAGAACACAAAGTCAACACAACCAATGCTCTAAAAACAATTACAAGCCATTTGGTTACAAAATCAGTAAGAGGAAGGCATTAAAAACAATTACCTCTGGGAGTTCAGAGAAACTGCCGTCCTGTACACAAAATACGTTGGAAGGCTCCCTATAAAAATGCCCATATATATATATATATATATTTTTTTTTTAAAACAATTTAAATAGTGCCAATCACTACTAAGAAGATTAAGATAGCACAACTAGCTTATCTTGTAGCAAGTGGGGGAAAACTTGACAAACTCTGCAACCTAGGACCCAGCAAAAATAATAAACTGTTTTCCTGTCGGGGAACATCTTTTTGAACAAAGCTCCAGCATGGTTTGCTACAGCTAGTGGCAGGTTGTGCACCACAAGGAAAGATGTGAACAGTGTCTCTCTCCGGATGGTCCTAAGTGGTCCATGTGCTGGCAGGAACATGGTATTAATCTTAGGGACAGACGCTACAGCGCTTGCCAACTTCTTGTGTATGGCCCCTTCCACGTGACGTCTACAGTCTGAAAAAAAAATGACAATATTTTAACATAGATTATTTTATTAAGGTAAAGAAACATTTTATACACTGTGTGCATGTAAACATTTACACATATGTGACAGATAGGTCTGCTGATATCAACATACAGTAATAGGACATTAAACATACTTCACAATTTTGCTGAAAAATGAATTTACTTTACTCTTGTCATCAGAAGTATGAAATTACAATACTACCATACAGCTATTTTTTAAATAACTTTCATAATATTACATTGTTGTGGTGTTATGCTACCAAATGGACAGTAGAGGTCACTATTACTAGTAATAGGCTGAAAAGGAACTACTGCATTGAGGTAATGGAGCAGTTACTAGTGATTACTGTTGACTTGCCAACTAAATTCAATAAAGCGATTAAATGCTGTATACACTATTGCCTGCTTTTCACTTATGACTACACAATTGTTCATGAAAAAAATAGTTGTTTCATGTAAGGTTTGCATATTGTGGACACTTCAGTGATCACATCCAAAGCTAAAGTATTATAACTGGCATGATCTTAGTATTACAATAATTCAATATTTACTATGAGTATAACCACTATAATAACATCTAAAATGGGAAACACATTGCATGTCTTACCTGAAGCTCCTTGATGACTAATGCCAAAAGTAACTTTACACACTGTGCAAAAAGCATGGTGGTCTTGCTTGGACTGACGCAGGCAGGGCCACTTCTGGGGGAAGTTTCGAAGAGAATTCTGGAGAATTCTGTGTTCTGTTGTGGAGCACCACCACTTCTTTCTTCATCCACTATTCTCTCTTCAAGGAAAATGCAGCAGATGAGTTCAAGTTTATGTTTAAAAATCAAACGATACGCTGAAGTGAGTACATTGAGAAACTTTCAACCAGAGTTCTTTTTTGTTTTTTTTAATTGAGCGCGTGACATGTATACATCCTGCCAATGCGCGCATGTTTAGAAAACAATACAAATTATGATCAACATGCACATACAGTATTACAATTGACCATTATATATACATAAGGTGCATCGAAAAGCAAAAGAAAGGAGGTTGAATAAAGTGGCTCTGCAAATGTAAAATTAAGGCTAAACAGACAGGCATTGATTTTCAATTTTCTTCTTCTGTATGTGTTTAATTCATTGGATGCATACCCAGATTCACGAAAAAAAAATGTGATTACTTGCTTTATTTGTGCCGCGCGCTCACTTTGTTGTGTGCATTATTTCATATGAATCAATTGATATTTAATTACTTATTCATTCACAAATGAAAATAACAAACTAACAATCTACATCGTATTGAGAAACTATCTTTTGAAAGACAGGCACACAGAATCAGACCTTCATTTGCTCGCTCAATCATTCGTGTTAGGTGTGCATTTTACTCAGCACAGTGTAAGATCTGGTTCTCTATGCTGCCTTCCAAGAGATGAAAAATGTTGCTGAGCATCTAGGATTAAGTTGGACTATCTGGGCAACGCTATTCTATCACGCATGTGTGTGGTTTTGTAGTTCGACCATGAAATCACGGTTACCACAGCAATATGACCACTGATCTTTATATAGAGACTGGTGATGATGACGAGGGAAAGCCAGGGAGTGCCTGTAAAGTGACTGCCGGCATTCATAAGCAAATTTCAGAGATGGGATTGGTCAAAATAGGGAGTCTAACGAAATGAACCAATCACGTTAGATGCAACACTTTCATTAGTAACTATAGGCAACATCATAGACGATGAGTGAAATATATATATATATATATATATATATATATATATATATATATATATATATATATATATATATATATATATTGCATTATCACATATCATCACTGATGAAACCGTACCTGCGTATTACCAACTCAAAATACGTGGCGGATACGCAAAATGTGTACAGGTTGGCAGGTCTGCAATAAGAACAGAACTTTAAACAAACTATACTGTATGACATACAAGGCTTTGTGTATCATTTTTTATAACTGCTAAACATATTACACATGGCTCCCTGAAGAGAGCTAGTAGGATGCATAGCCTCTGTACCCTTGAACACTTGCAAAGATGCATTGCTGTCCTGTTTCACCATGTTATAAGATAAACACAGCATAAATCAAACACACAGTGGTTTGCTGTTAGATTGTATTTTCATGCACTGCAATTCACTATTGATGGACCATATATTATAATATGTACTGAAACCTTAACGCTGTATAAACTTTACACAAATGAATTCTTATATTGAGCTTTCTTCTGTTGTACCTCTTTAAAACCAATAGTTGCATTTACTGTGTAACAAAGTATTTTTGATATTCACAGAATCAGATTTACAGTATATAACAAATCTTGTAATTCCATTAAGGGAATCTAATGAGGATTGGTAAGAGTGGTATAGTTAACACCATTAATGCATATGTACAGTATATTATTAGTTTATTTACTTGTTAGTCATTAAAACAACTTTTCTGTAAGAAAGCCTCTGAAAGCCTTATAATTATATATATATATTCTATCGGATATATATTATATTATATATAGATATAATATATATATATATACATCTTCATAGTGGCAACAGATTGAGACAAGTTGCTTGTTTTTGGGGGCCTCTCTGCAACTGACAGTCCTTAGCTTTCTCAGCACTGCTTTGTGAAAAAGTAGATAGAAAAAACTGGGCCAACTGATGAGATTCATTTTTCAAGTATACTTGCTTCGCAGCTCAGAGAGCACAGCTTGCTCATCTAGAACAGACTATTCTGCAAAGCCTCGTCAGCAAGAATATGGCAGAGCTTTTACTGTAAGATGGAGCAATGTTTACTCTCTGGGGGCTGGAGGAGTCTGAGGCAAAATGACCATCTTTCAGAAAAAAGATACAGTTAGATTGTTTTAGGTGCATGGGTTTCTAAGGTTAAATCCCTGTTATCTGCTTACACCATTTTTTTATTTTATGCAACAATGAGGTCAACTTTGTTGCTGTAGATTTAAACCATAAAATACATATACCAGGGGTGGCCAAACTGCGGCTCTTCTACACTGTGCGGCTCGCGGTGAAAATCTAGGTAACACATTGTGGCTTGATAAAACTGGAGGAGGAGAATCTTCTCTTCCGCCTAACCAGTATGTTTGACGCAGTGGCGTCAAGCGTGATGACCTTACTACATTCACTTTCAATTGAAGTTCGTTGGGATGTTTATCTTGTTTTTCAAGGCCAGGGTCAATTTTTCTTTTTATATTTAATGTTTCATTTTGGTTCGTTTCACCAAAGACGATATGAGGATGAAAAACAAGGTTTCAAGGCAGAATGGGAAGAAGAATGTAAGTTTTCAGAAGAAAGCGATAAATCTCTGTGCCTTCTCTACAACAAAATGCTTGCACACTTCAAGGGAAGCAACCTGAAACGTCACTTTGAAAGTAATCACGCCAGTTTTTCATCTGAATATCCTTCTGGATCCGAATTGAGGAAGAAAAAGGTAACCTGTGTAAAATCATGTCTCAGCAGCCAGCAGATGCTTCTATCGACATTTAGTAAAGAAGATGATGTAACAACGGAAGTGAGTTTTGCTATTGCGTGGAATATTGCTTGTGCCGAACGTCCTTATTCTGAAGGCAAATGTATTAAAAAGAATATTGTAGAATTGGTGGTAATTTTGAATCCTGATAAAAAAAAAACTTCAAAAGCTAGTAAGCCAAATTCTATCTTCATGCCACACAACAGAAAGACGCATCTCCTTGATCAGTGCTAAAGTTAGCTAGCAATATCATGGGAAGTACTATACAACTCAAGGACACATACTATTCCAAATGTTCAACTGGGTGGATGTGTTCAGAAACTGTAAATGAAAGCATTGAGGCAAAGTTATGAGGGACAGAAGAAGAGACAGTCAAAAGACCTTGAGATTTTGTCTGTTCCACTGTTTGGGATATGATATTAATTCCTGCTAAAGCTCCCTTTGAAGCTGTGAGATTAAACCTCCAGTGTTTCAAGGTATCCGTCATCAAGAATCTATATGCTTGTTGATCTTGGGGGACTGTTAAAATGGCTTCCCCTGGCTGTATCATTTGCACTGTACCTGTAGATCTGCTGACCACTAACCAAAACACCTTGAGGCAGTGCATTTTGAAAGTGTCAAAATCACAGTGCTGCACACTATAAGAGTGCCATCTATCCTCTTCGGTCTCATTTTCCATGTTAATGTATACATAATCCTGAATAAAACAGGCAGTGCAAGTATGAAGAAGTGTCCCCTGAGCAAGTTTAAGTATTTTTGTATAATTGTTTGGAGCTACTAGCTTGACATAATTTTTACATATAATAAATGCTAGTGAACAAAGTTTCATCAGTCTGAAAAGCTTACCTGTCATGGGGAGAAGGCACTGAAGCCCATGTGCACATCCTGAAGACCTGACCTTCTATATACAAGTAGTCATGTGACTATGACCACGACATGGATCCCAGTCAAGGCATACAGATTTTTTTCTAAACAGTCCTATTTGACCATGTATCCCAACTCATCCTATTTTGCAGTATTTAAATTGGGTTTTATATTTAATAAATACGCAACAAGCCCTTTAAGCAGTTCATTTGAAATGCTGATGATACATCTTGCAAATTATGCATAAATATTTGAATTTCGCAAATGACCCTGCAGCCAATAAAAATTCATGACGGTGAGGAAGACGACGAATGGATCAGAATGCAGAGCATCGCACAAAGAGGACACTGATGTAGGTTAGACATGTGTTGTTTTATCCTGAAATGGTAATGTTCACTGAGATTAATTTAAAATGTTCCTCTCCTGAGAATATATCACACTAAAGTAAAAATGTGTTATATATCATTTCATTGTGATAGTCTAAAAAAAATATTGTGATCTGAAATTGAATTCCAAATTTAATTTGCCACGTTACTGTCTACTGAAAACCAATAGCTTAACATGCTACATGTGTTGGCATTACACTCTAATTATAGTGTTAAGACCAAAAGTGTGAAATGAAATGAAATTACTGCTGGGTATTTCCAGCGACATGTATTGCAAGAGAATGTACCTTACAATCAAATTGAAAGGACTAATTATCATACAGGTCAGTGTGATACATTGGTTTGCTTAACGGAGTGTTGAACAATGATAGGAGTTGTCTGACTTGAATAACTTGAAATGACTGTGAGCTCTATTTAATACTCCACAAAGGCATAAAACTAAGAACACTCTGAATAAATGTATTCCCATTTGAAAGAGTGATGAATAAACACGTTAGCAAATCACAAGCACATTTCTTTTCATGTCATTTTTTTTATATAATCCAATTCTACTTTTGCATTATGTATAACACCCCTTTATAGGCTAGTTAACAAAGTAGTAGCAAACAGACATTAGGCAAGGTTCTCAAAGCTTTACTTAAAATTGACATTAGCATGTTTTTTGCTTTTTTTTGCCTGTTACAGACCCTTTAACATTGAGTGAAGGTTAGCATGCCCATTGTCAGAAACTGATAAGGACCACTATTACAATATCTGTATACTATTGTGAATCGAGTCAAAAGGAAACGGAACTTATCACATCAAAAGTGTGCTAGGAAAAAAACATTTACGACATTTCAGAAAAAATGGTGCTCATGGCTTTTGTAAAATATAGGCGTTAATGCCATTTAAGCATTTTTTACAACTATAAAAAGTTAAAATATCCTTCATGAAGCTTAAAGACGGTGCTGTTGTTGCAGAATTGATTACACTAACAGCATTTTTCTCTGTCTATAGTTTTTCTACTGAAAAAAGGTTATTTCTCAGAAAATGACCTTTTGGTTCACCTTGTTACTGGAGGGTCGTCAAGAACTTAAATGGTGGAGGGTATGTGTTTACCCACTTGTCAATGGTACTTTA
Organism: Polyodon spathula; assembly: GCF_017654505.1. Taxonomy (NCBI): domain Eukaryota; kingdom Metazoa; phylum Chordata; class Actinopteri; order Acipenseriformes; family Polyodontidae; genus Polyodon; species Polyodon spathula. Next base: position 8,185,673 of record NC_054545.1, read on the forward strand.
TATTATGTGCACTGGCCTTGATTTCTTTTCTCTGCCCCTACTGTTTATGATACAGTGCTCAGCTCAATTTATACACTGAGCTTTGAATCAAGGAAACTATGCCAAAGTTGGTGTTTTTTTTAATTATCTACTGTACATGTAGGAGTAGGGGGAGGAATTAGGAGTGTGCAAGTCATTATCAGAGGTTATTCAGTGCAGTTACTGCATCTTCAAAAGACATATCTGGTGAAGTTTGGGACAGAGCTGTACAGTCTGTTGCATTTTGCTCTGTGGCGCACATTCGTCTACATTTAATGGTCTTTTCATGGTCTTTTCACAAAGCCATTACAAAGCCTTTCACTGTCACCCCATCCCCATTCATCATTATTTATTTCTATTAGGTTTCGGTTCAAATCAGCACAGTCCTTTCAAAAACCTTTAACTGTGCATGCTGTTACTTGGTTCAATTTTAAGCATTCAGGCTAAACTATTGTGACAAATTTGAAAAAGTGTTTGCATTTCAAGTTTGAAAACATTTTTTTTTTGCCCGTTTTCTACATTTTAAACATACAAAAGGTATCAGGACAATCTACATATGGGACTCCCTAAAAATGTTTTATAATAAAAAATTGATGGAGTTTTAACTGATATTGTTGGGAATATCGTATGGCAATTGCATTCAATACTAATATAATTTCCAAAGCAATACTAAAAGCATGAACAAACTTGCTAAGTAGTGTAAATGATTCCACTGGCACCTGACAGAGACATTCTCTTGTACCTGTAATGAAAACATTCCAGCTAATCTCATGGTGTCAGGGGACAGGCAAGTTGATTTGTACTGGGAAACAGACAGAAATGGAAGCTGTGAGTTTATTTACAGCTTGGAGATTTGGAGTTATAGATTAAGTTGAGTAAAGAGGACCTTTTCGTAGACCAGAAAATATTTTGACAAGCTCCTGCTAGCTTGCTTGTAAAAGGAAAGGAAATCTGTCATGAGGTGTCTAGTTGTTTTAAAACAGAAGTAATCCATTATATAAAAATTAAGCAATGCACTATTACAAATACAACTTGCAATAAAACTTTATTAAGGGGGATTGTTACAAACCAGGTTGAGCTTGCCACAAGACCATCTTCACTTGTCTTTTTGTGTAGAAGACCAGCACTTCAACAGCACAGGTAGGTTTTAAACAGGGCAGGCCTGTATCTTCATTTTAAACAAAATGAAATAAACAAAACAAAACCCTAACGTCCTCCAGGAGTGCTAACTAAACAATTCAGCTCTAAATAACACCAGACAGCTAAACTGTTTACTGGTCACAAAAAACCAACATTTTACAAATGAAACCAAACCCCCCCCCTCTCCTCTCCTCTCCTCTCCTCTCCTCTCCTCTCCTCTGCTCTCCTCTCCTCTCCTCTCCTCTCCTGTTCCAGCTCCACCAGTTATTCTATTTGGGAGCAGCCACATTCTCACCTGTTTTTTGGCAGGAACAGGAATTAACCCCATCAATGCCAACCACCACAAAAACATAAAAAAACAGTGGCACTATTTACAGGCAGAGGTCTTGCTCTGCCACAGGAATCCATTTGACCTGCTGTGGACAGTTCACTTATAACTCATTAACAATAATTTGCTCATAGGGAGTACAAAAATAGTATTGAGTACTGATAACACTATTATCAGTTGTTTATCAACAAGATTTAAGAGTTTCTAGGAGTTTTCTTAATTGAATAAACGTCTAACACTTCTAAGGAAATGCTGTTTGGCTTAGATTTGTAGGCATAGCATTTGTTTAAGCTCCCTCAGGACAGGCCACAGAGACGATAGCCATAACAAAGGATGAGGCAAGTGATGAGAAAATCAGAAGATGCTTGTAGCCATTCTAAACATGACAGAAGGCTGTCACAATGCTTGGGATCTTCTTAAATCTTTTCTAATAGGCTGACCAGAGACTGCTGCAGAACTAAAGGATATTAAACTCTTCTATATGTGACACCCATCCAAATCCTTCATTGCCCAGCTTAGTATGCACTGGACCCCAAGGGCATCATTCATTAAACATTCTCTATTCAGATCATTTTCATCCTTTGATGGTCCGATTAAGCATGGGGATCACAACAACTGAAAGCTTTCAAAATGTATTTCTATTGCGTTTCACTTCTAGGTGAAATCTGTACAATTAATCGTACTAAAGGTAAATCATGAATAATTAAATCGGAATTCCTTATTCATTACTGCTCTTTTTAGGAGAAAGCCAGAGGGAACTGGGTCGATTTATCCATACCTGCTTTGCTTTGGTCATGTGAATGCTAAGATAAACTATAGACTAGCCTATATATGAAATCCAGAGAGATTCCATGTGGTTTTAATTGCTCCAATAAAATCCAACATTCTGATCGGGTACAGGATGATCAAATTGACTCCTAAGTCTACAAGTATAGTAAAATACTGTACCAATAAAACATACTGTACTTTATACAAAAGCTATAGTAATTTTGAAGCTGCTGAAAGTTTAAATCCAACCTTCCATGAGCAATCCAATTTTGTGGACCACCACAGGTTAATGAAACATTAATGAAAGATATTGGGGCCACTTTTAATGTAAGCTAAAATACACCTGATTAAAAAAAAATAAAAAAAATAATAAAAATGCAGTATTATTTTGGCCTATATTAAGCTATTTACAGTACCTTCGTGTTCATGTGCATTCGTAGCAACTACATTTATAATTTTGCCGAGAGTAGATCTTGTACTCAGAATGAAAATGTTTGTGGTTACCTCTATTCATATGAGTGTGACACAATAAAGTGTGTGCAAGGCAAACGCTCTCAGCATGATGAAAGGTAGCCGCCGAACACTTATAACATACTGAGTAAGTCAACACATCAGATGCTCAAATATATCATTCTAAAATATTTTTAATGGGTCAAGTTAGAGGCTATATTCGTTTTAAAAGGGCCTGATACACCTTATTGTAAAACACATACCATGTAGGCACCTATGATGTTATTGTGATGCAAGTTTGAACCACATTATCCATGTTGCAATAAATCTGACTTAATGTCAATAGAGGAATTGGGCTGTCAGACATTTTATCACAAACAATTGTGCTTGAAGATAGTTAATAGACCTACAGCTTTGAGTAAATAAGGTACCATAGAAGTCTCAAGAAGATGAGATTGCAGCTGATATGGTACAGTACTGTGCTCAATCATTTCTATATGTTCAGGTAAAATTAATTGCTGAAAAGTCCATGTTTAATAACAAGAAAAAAAATGAAATAAAATAACAATACATGAAACTATAGGGAGTACAGTTTATATTACGTCCACATTAAAGAGAATATAAAAAGGAAATTAAAAGTAATCTTGAAATTGTGAGGTTTGTTGGCCTCCTCTGCCCTTTCAAAATAGTAGCAAGCTATAACCATTAGATTGTGAAATGTATTTATTCTTACAATACCAAGGCACAGGATTATTAGGTACGAGAAACATGTATTGCAGATTTTAATGAGTGTCTTTTTAATAAGACAGTATAGTAAATATAATGGTATGTGAATTCCCTCCAATTAGTCTAGCACAATTGTTGCCTCAGCACAGCAACAACTGACATTTATCCTGCTGAATGTATCACACATGCCCGAGAGAAGGAAGCACATACTGTGCAACCCTTGAGTACGCTTCTGTAATTCATGAGCTGCATTTTTACCGTAATTGTTCAAGCTTTTTAAAAGGTTATGTTGATTTACATATACCACAGCAAGCAAGTGTCCCTAAAAATTATGAGCTTCATAAAACCTGTTGTTTAATTTTACACTACAAGGTGGATTTCCCTGTGCCCATTTACAATATTGCATTAAATTAAAAAACATTAAGCAAACATTTGCAGACAATCTGGAGAGCCCATTGGCTCTATTTGGGTTCTATTTAAAGCTGAGTTGATGCATTGTATAGTTTGACAACTATTAATAGTCAAGCATGTGTGTCTTTTTTTGTGTAAAGGGTTTAAGCAAAGGAGAGTTTGCATTTTATTTATAAAATTTGGAATGGGCAATTATTTTTTGCATTAAGCACAGAGCTTATGTGCTCCCCTTAGGTCCGACCTCACCTTCTCCCCCCTGCCCTGCCCCTTGTTAATGTTTACTGATGGGATTGTATCTGTGCAAGACACTTCAAAGTAGCAAGTTAAGAGCGTTGTGCTAGAATTACAAATACAGTATCGATCGAGAGGCAGTGCCTGCCGATGTTTGCCAAATATTTTCTAAAGACGGCAACAAAGTAAAGAAATTAATGTTAAATTAATTTGCGTGACCATTACAAACGGCACCTTACAAAACTTCAAACAAAATCGGCATTTATTCATCTGAACTACCCCTGAGTAAAAATGAAGAAAAGCAACCAAGATCTTCCCAAAAATTGTATCTTTGGTCAGAAGTATTAAACATCCCTGCAACGTCAATCCCTATTGAGCAGATTGTAAGCAAGTGCCTGTCATCGCTTAAATTAAAACAAAATGTGGACACTATCGTGTTCCTTAACAGAATTAAAATATAAGCCATGGACAACACTCTTGTTACTAAACTGCTGTGGGCAGTGAAAACTCTTTTAAATTTTTTTTTTCTCTTGATTGGTTGTTACTCTGACTTGTTATGGATTTAAACAACTTTTTATTTTTATTTTGCCTTGATCCACAGCTGGTACCATTCAACACGAACAACGTAAACATGTATTTAATATATTATTGAATTATTACATGCATAAACTGATGTAATAAATTTAATATTCATAAGACTTTCCACACTTATTTTATTTTATTTTTTTACCGTCGATTAATCAATGCCTCAGCTTTTTTGGAGAATGCTATATCGATAATGAAAAATTAGGCATTGCCCCTGACTTACTAATTACCACAGTCCCACAAATCATAAACACACTTCAAAGGGATGTTATTAAATATCTAATGAAACCACAAGGCACACTGACCTTCCACCCCTGAATATAATGCATCAGTAGACCTCCAGTTCTGATCACTAACAAGACTTAAGGGAAAATACAATGAGAAACTTGACAGAAGGAAGGTATTTGATACACAAGTAACTGGAGGAATAAAGTGACTAGTCACAAATAAAATGTAGACTAGAATAGGTAAAGCACATGGGGAAAATGTTAAATACTGTCTTCATTATTGGATATGATTCTAACTTTAGATTATGAAGAGAGACACACTTTACTTGGCATTAGTACCATTTAATCCACATGTAACTTGGAGTATTGTAAAATGACAAATAAATGGTAAAGTAAGCTATAATAAAAAGGGAAAAACAAGGCTGCCTACATGGTTTACTGTAAACATTTCCCAAACCCAGCTATAAAGGGAAATTAATTGAGTAATGCTAACCTTATACACGGATGGGCAATCAAATACGAAAAACATTACGATAAGGTAAACCTAGCTGGTAATATTAGAATGTGTTGATGCATACTTTTCCATTATAAAGTGCAATAGATTTATGATTACTAGTGATTTGTTGGCGATACAAACAGAATTAGAAAACTCTCTTATTAGAGACCTTATGTTTGACCCTGTTCTGCCTCTGGGCCATTTGGAAGATTGAAGTGATCTAGTTACTGTAGCTGACACTGTGTTGTGGTCACTGCACAGGGTTGTCAATGAATGGTATCAATTGGTTCCTCTTGGAATGAAATCCATCACCCACAATGAAAGATTCATGAAATCCCCTCAGTCTTTTTCCCATCACTTATTCAACGGTATCTCATGCTCTTTCACTATTGAGGTGGTCAAGGCTATGACTTATGTCATTCCTATGTTTGTATGGCACAATTTGACCCAAAGGGTTTTCATTCTGAAGGATAAAAACATCTCCCAGGAGTGATGATCCAGGGGTGATATTAAAGTAAAACTTACATAATAGGAAGGGAGGAGTAACAGGTGACCTAACAACTGGAGGTCAGGCAAGAAGTACTGGAACAGTAAGAGTAGAGGAACAATGGTAATGGTAATATTAAGGTACTGCTTATTAACGTTTTATAAATATATAATAAATGCTTAATAACTACATTATAGAGTATTAAAAAACATTATTGATGGTTTATATCCATGCAATAGCCATAGACGGAATTACGTTTAAACATCCCAATGTACAATAGGTGGCTAAAAACTGCCCCCCCTTATAAAACTGTAATTGTAACTGTCTAATCAATTAATTGGTGGCTCCCATGTGTCACATAATACCATTCTGTTGGCAATTGTTCTAGTTATAGGAGGAACACAAATAGCACAGAGGCTCCTGAATATATTACGAAAGACTATTACAGTATATGTGATATCTACTGACGTGGTACTTTGTGGTGGTAGTCTGTAGGACCCACATATATCTTAAGACATGTGTATTATATTATATATATATATATTATATATATATATATATATATATATATATATATATATATGTATGTGTGTGTGTTAAAGAAAGGTATTACACATGAAACAATAAAAGAAACACTCGGTTCTTCTAATATAGAAAAGACAAGAATAATGACTAAGAACTTTTTGACCGGGACAACGGTTGACAGTGTAAACGGAAACGAGGACCCACTAGACGGTATATGCCAATGTGGAATAACTGAAAGTCTGTTCACATGTCTAGAATTATTATTGATCCATTTATCATCCATCAACAGCCATATATCCAGACCAATAGCTCTACATTCATTGATAAACACAATTACTGTAGCTGACTAGTAGGTACCTACTCTTATAGTAGCTGAATTATCAAAACATATGCGTGCAAAGAACTTCTATAAATATCCGAGGTGAAGCAAAAACCCCAAACTTATTTTACAAATTTTAACACACTGTTCAGGTTTTAAATTTACAAAGCATTGTCAAGCTAACAAATAAGATAGCAATAAATCTGCCACACATTAAGCCATACTTGTGCTGTTACTTGTGCTGCTACCATATAAATCAAATCTTATTCCTAATGAGCACGTGTTCTGTCAGTTGTGGGGTACAGTAAGATACAGACAGATAATAAAGGAGCTCAGGTTATATTTTTCTGAGGATGTAATCTTTGTTTATGTCACTGGGTGGCACAATGGGTAAGGCACTGTGGTTGGCATATAAAATGGAGGATCCACTGCTCTGTATCTTGTATTGTGAGGGGCAGAGAAAAGCTGAGCTCTTTTGCAAGCAGCTTTTAAATTCAGTTTTGTCTTCTGTTAGGTGTGGAAATGAAGAACTCCAGCCCTGCTGATCCAATATTGTGCTTGGTTTGTTTGTGATTCATGGCATGGAACAGCTAACATAGCGTAGTTTTACTGATATAGACAGTTCCCTCATTGTGAGAAAAAAAACCATGGGAATGTCTCTGCGTTAACAAAACCTTTTAAATATGTTCTTGTGTGTGTATTTGTGTGTGTATACGTGCGTGTGTGCGAGTGTGTGTGCATGTGTATGTGTGTGTATAACAGCTGGTTCTTTTTATAATGTTAACATGCATCCTAAAGCCAAGTGTGCCAAGAGACCCAATCTTCAGTGTCTAAATTACATTTAGAGATAGTTAAGACTGCCAAAGCAGACATGTTACGACAAGGGAATACGTGCTGCGATGCAACAAGAATATTAGAGACTACACTTTTCACAGCCCAGGCGACAGGACCCACAACGGTGAGGGTATGCAAAGTAAATAGGATTGAATCATATTTTATAGTGATGTTGCTGCATGACAGGCACTGAGCAATTCATAATTTTATTTCTAATTACTTTCAGCTATAAAGGAACATTACAATGTGAAGTATGTTTTGTTGAAATTCATGGCTTATTGAATTACCAAAGGATAAAGGTGAAGATTATGGTGCATACGTTAGGTAATATTTACCAAGGGTAGTGGCATGTTTTTGTACAAATAACTGTATAATAACTATGTAATAAATGTGTTACAGAGTGTTACTGAGGCATAATAAATAGTTTATAACCATGCAATAGCCATAGATAGAATTACATTTAAACATCCCAAAGTACAATAGGTGGATAAAAACTGTCCCCTTTATAAAACTGAAATTAAGCCTATGGCTATTGCATGGTTATAACCAACCATAATGATTTATTAACATTTTATAACAGTGTTATTAAGCATATATTATATAGTTATAAAGCATTTATAAAACATTAATAAGCAACACCTTAATATAAAGTGTTACCTTTTTTTCCTTTGAATTTCACCTTGCAGATTTACCATTGCAATCATTGAATGCTATTTATTTTTGGCTTCTGCCCTGGTCATGTCTCAATGTGACATGACAATAATACAATACTATCTTAATTATTAATGTCACTTATGGTCCTAATGTACATTATGATTGCAGGACGTACCCGAGAGTATTTGCAGCTTAACACACACACACACACACACACACACAAATGTAGGTGATGCAGATGATTTACATGTAGGTTACTCTAATGCATAATTACATGTCAGATGAAAACATATAATTCAAAGTAAAAAACATATAATTCAAAGTAAACTCAAGAAGCCAAAAATCGTCACTTTAGGCGAGCATTGGAACCAGTAATGTCTTGCACTCACACAGAACAACCTTTATTGGTAAGTCTCTGGAGACATATCAAAACAATACTTGGTATTTATAAACAATAAATGGTATTTCTGACTGGAATGTATTCAAATTAAAGGCAGTTAAAAATTGACAATAATTTTAAATTGCCGGTATTTATTTAATGCAAATGGCTAATACAGTAATACACCCAAAACAGATGCATAATTAATAAGCCCAGTTCATCTACGCCCCCCCACCCAAGACAAAATAAAACAAACAAACAATCCAGTAAACCCATCTCACTATATTTACAGAACATACTCTAACTGTGCCCTCTAATCTGAATCTGAAGGTTAAGGTTGTAGCACATACATTATTTATACATTATTGTTTTTACAATGTTCAGGCAATGTTTAACATTTGTATTTGCAGAGCAGTTGAAGAGTTGATGCCTCAGAGTTTCCATAGGAACAGAAGGGTGGCATATTCCACCACCATGACTAAGGATGATGTGGAGTACAATACCATTGTCATGAACAGCCATGGCTCAATTAAAATGCTTTGACCACATTCTCCTTCAAGATGCCATTAGTCAGTTATTAGCATTTTTAATGTAACAATACAACATGGAAAAAAAAGAAAAATCACGGGGGAACATTTTGTTAAGAAACAATTTTAATAAGTGATATGCAGCTAGAAGTTTAGCTTTAATTAAGAATTAGATCTGTAAATCGGAAATACTTTGATAGCTGTGCACAATATGTTCATTTTTGCTGCAGGCACATGACCTATTGAAACTCAATAGGTGACTGTGGCACACACAAGATAACACAATCAAACACACTGAACTGAAACATTTTACTTATTGGATGATTAAATCAACTCAGGTGTGAGCAAATACCAAACAATGCAAATGGCAAGTTTAATGTCAATGACATGCTGTCCAGGGAAAATAGAGTGACTTCTATTTAGAGGTCATTATTAACATATGGATGTATATAAATTTAAGCATGCAATTATAACATAGCAAATTTGCACAGAAGACATTTCCACTTTCAAATCTCAATGCTTCTTTTCAAGTCCAACAATGTCTTTAGAAAATGATGGCAAGACTGAACCACTCTCCATTTCAGAATATTAGATGACATTCTTAACCAAGGGCTGCATTGTAATAAGCAAGGACCTCTGCAGCCTGCTGATCACTGGAGATTCTAAATCAAGCCCTTTTGCATTGTGGTCAGTAGGGATCACATTTTTTTTAGAGCCACTATTTGTAATATGGTTGGACTATTTTGATGTACATTGCGGTCTATTCAGGCTTTTCTATTTCAGAAATATTCTCTACACTGTGGTGGAAGTATATATAAATTGGTTTGGTCCCTCTTGACTACTTTGCCACACACTTATAGCAATGTTTTATCTTAGTCAGCACAATGGTAAAATTGAAAGACAAGGACTATTGTTTAAGTTGTATACAAAGTACTGTGCTTTCAAGAAAACCTTCGATGCCCAAGCAAAAAAGGTGGATTTTTTTTTTTTATTGCTGAGATTTTTGTGAAGCTATCATATAATCTTCTTCAGTAAAACACATACTACAATATTAATCAATTTTATTTCAGTTACAGAACACAGTACCCAAGGCCCTTCTTTTTTCATTTTTATTTTATATAACATTTACCAGGAATGATTATTAGTTTAAAAAAAAAAAAAAATCCCTACAGAAAGTAAAGAAACAACCCATAGCTTTTTTCTTGTTCGGTAAAATGTGTAAATAATAGACTTGACTGTACAATTCAGTATTTCCCTTATACATCCATCACTACATTTTCTCACTGATTTTCACACTTTGCGTTCCATTCTCTGGGAAGTGTAGTCAACGCGGGGCAGGAATTTCAAGTTTAAAGTAAGGTTATACAGAAATATAATACTAAGACGCTTGAGTTTGTGCAAAAATATAATTGTAGAGTTGCATTTAATGACTGGAACTGGGATTCTAATTACAATAGCCTTCTTTGTCGAGACTCTCTTAAACCACTGAGTGATATACGTTCTAGCCCACTTCTACAAGGCTTGCATTGACTATGTTTTATCTGGGATGTGAGGTCTCCTCAGAACTGCTCTGACAATCCTTCCTTTGACCGTTTCAATATTCTTTGGGAGTTCTAGAATGCCCTTCTGGATTCTTCATTGTCAAGTCTCTCTGGGTTTTAATTTGCTATTCAGCCTCATCTGTGCTTGAGATAAACTTGTTTAACTTGTAATGAAACTTCTTCTTTTGCTTTGATTATTTATGGAATTATTTAATTGTTGTATTGTTATTATATTGTATTAAGTATGGACTGTTCTGGTCTCTCTTTGTATTAGTGCTTGCATTATTGAGATGTGCTTATTGCATGTGTTTATATATTATTTTGAGTTATCTGACCAACAAGCTGTGCTATGTTTTTTTCTTTGATTATATTTAAAAATACTGAGCATTTTTTTCACACACTCTCAACAGGGTCATATTAAACACATTGTTAGACATAAATACATATTTCTGTTACTGATTTTGCTTTATTGAATGATCAGCAGACGTCTTGGAAATATTTGGAAATACTGAAACCAGACAACTTGTTAAAGCCAATAACCTAATGTTGACTTAAAAGTCAAAGGTCAGTTATCTTGTAGCTGGAAATTATGCAATAGAACATATTTTAGAGAAATGTAAAAAGATAACAAATCACAGCATATATCAAATTGTAATTGTCCTGAAGATGATTTCGTGTAGATCGAAATGTTGATCTTGGGTATAATATGTATATATATATATATATATATATATATTATAGATATATATATATATATATTATATATATATATATATATATACACACACACACACACACACACACTTTGGAGCATAATATATAAGTGTGCGGCTACTATGTTTGTTTAAATTTAAAATACACAACAGAAAATACATTTTAAAGGTATTTTAAATGGTGGATCATTCTGGGACTGGATTTCAAAGCCTGGTAACTAGAATTAAAAAAATTCTAAATGTTTTCATATTTACTTTAACATGTTTATTTATTTACTGAGCAAAACAGAACATTATAAGTGGAAATGCAAAATTAAAGCAAATGTATTATTTTGAAACTGAACACATGTACTCAAAACCCACTTACCACATACAACCTCAGACCTGAAATGTTAAACTATACAAGCTCAGACCTGACATGTTAAACTATACCAGCTCAGACCTGACATGTTAGTGTAACAGTTTAAAAAAACTGGAAACCTTGTGATCCCTAAACACTGCTTATTAATGTACATATAGGTTGTTGGATGAAAGAAAGTTTTAGGTTCCTAAGATGTTGTTCAGAGTGCTGATGTGCTGTGATAAAATTGTTGATTCCTCTGCTCTTGTTTGTCATCTTACAGTACAACATGCAGCAGATGGGATATAAATGAAATATTAATTCTAGCCGCAACCCCCCATTAACACCACTGTAAACACAATAAACCAAAAGTGACTTTTGATTTATGGCTTTTTCACAGTCATTGGATAATGCTTTTTAAAAGGTAAACACTTAGATTTCTTCCATTCTCAGCAGACTTTAGCCCAGAAATCACATTTACGTACATACCAAAATACAAAAATCTAAAATGGCTGTGTAGGAATCATTTTTAAAACTGGTTAAGTTGATAGAGAATATCCCAAGTACAACAATAGATGTAAAAGAGTCATCATTGGTATAAAATATGGTCTGTTATTGTGGCTCTTGTAAATAGCCATTACATTCTGTGGCAGATCCTAGTTTGAAGTTACATATTCTAATATTCTACTATGCTTTGCTCACTGATGTGTAGAACTCTTGTTGGCCAGCATAATATAATTGTAAAAAGTCTGTTCAGTTCTCATTCTGTGTGCTCAAGAAGCCACAATTTATGTCCACATAGTCAATGATAATGATGGAAAGGTAATACATATACGTAGACAGATCTTTTAAGTGTTTCCAAACGTATACTGTCTGGGATTTCTCCACTGCAACTCTCCACTGGTAAGGGTTTAGAGGGAGTAGGAAGTTAAAGTTGCCCTAAGGCAAGGTTTCATAGCAAACGTAACTTAAAAAACATTTTAAAAAAATCATTGCACACTTAACGAGACAACAGGGAAATGTGATCAATAGATATTTAATTTGTGGCTTCAATTGATTGGGATTGATGCTATAAGTATATGTATGTTATACCATTTCTCTTGACTGTTCTTTGCAACACTGAATTTGTTATTTAAAAAAGTTACCACGCTTGAAATATGCCATTTTCGGTCTCCCAAACAATATTTAATTTGTACTGTTATGTCTAACCCTATTAAGATGTCCTCCATTCATCACTTATCCTTTCTTTCAAAAAAAGGAAGACCGCAACAATTTCCCTGTGCTGTTCCAGGTATAATTACGGCTCAGAATCCAACAATTCCGGAACACCAATCAGCTTGGCAATAATCAGCTTTATAATGTATCAAGAAGCTAAATTCATAAGACTGATCTAACTGCAGACAATCCTTGACAGTCTTAAAACGCCAATAGGACTGGATACTTTTTTGTAAGGAAGAACATCGTATTTTTTTCACAGCTGTTGACAACATCTTTTGAACAGGAACCGGGCCCAAGGATGCTATGCAGTGTTAAAAAGAGTCAGCACCACATTTCGAGGCTACTGCCATTGCCGTACAGACGGGTGCTAAGAAGATTGTTGCGTTTTGTTTCACGTTGTGTTGCAGACTCATTTCAACCCGGGAGCTGAAGCTATGGAGCCAGCACTAACCCCAGGAGCATCTACCTCTGCACAGTAGTAATAATAATAATATATAATAATACAAAACATATATACAAGCAGGGCTTTGCCTTGCCCCCTCTAATAGTGTAATACAACCACAGTAGTTGTTTCATTCTATACGATACAGACATGTTACATACTTTCTAACAACACGGAAAAACTTGGTGCCAAAAGTTACATACTGCCGACCACTGGTTGCAGTCTAGAGATGGAAAGTAAATAAGGTGAAAATTGTTTGTTTGATGTCTGTTTCAGTCTCTGCTCTGAGATGAGTGTAATGGCCCATTTAAAAGCATTGGATCCCCACATAATATCTGTTTTAAATATCTGACCCATATATTTAACCCACTGGTTGGTCAACTTGCTTAATTATTCACAACTCTTCCTCCAGAGCAAAGGAAAAAAAACACTGTTAAGCTGCAATATTTATGAATATTGAATATATATGAAATATTTCTATACATTGTTTTTGTATTAGTGTGTTCTTTTTTGTAAAAAGGTTGATATGTTCTGGTTGTTTGGATAAAATAGGTCAAATAGGTAAAAATGCCTGGTGTTTGTATTATTATATTTTGATTTAGACCTCTGACTGCAACATGTCACATGGAATGAAATATCTGTTTTTGGCAGCCCAGAGGATGTAATATAAAAGTGCTCCTGCATTGTTTTCAATTCTGTTGTATTTCTATGGATTGATTTTGGGCCTGATTTTTGTAGATTTGCAGATTTGCATGTAAAAAATAAAGAAAAATACTTTTGCAACAACACCGTGACCTCTTAAGTGTGACTGAAGAAAGCCTGCAGTTGGAGTTATAAAGGGTCAGGGTTACATATGCAAGAATAAACAAAGTCAATTCATGTATCATAAACAAATGTCACATTACATAATGCCCAGTTCAATAAAAACAAAAATATTAATAATACAGTAAAGCTGTTCTGTCTGCAATGCATTTCAGGCAACAATTCAAGAATTTTTAATCCAGTTGAGTTCACAGTAATTTGTATTGATTCTGATATTTCACTAGGCAATGCATACAACAGCATTAAATCAAATATAAATTGAACAGGCCATGCAGGGGTTTATAATCTAATTAGTAAAGCAAACAATGAAAAACAAATAATGGCCATCTTAATAAAGCATGTTAATTGTGTATTAATATTTACAACACAGTGAACATGGAATTAGAAGAGGGTGGACCGTAACAACCAATTAGCATGTAAATGTACATCATTCAGGCAGAAATTCAACTTAGAACAGAGGTTGATTTTATACAGCTGGTGAGCTTGCTTAAGCAGTGGCAGCATGGTAACACAGATATCATTTATATCCTTATTAATTATCATATAATTAAATATGGTATATGAGTGACCTCAGGATTTTAACATTTAAATGTACATCTTGTGTCAAACAAAGAGAGCAGTCCTCTTTCTGTCTTTTTTCATGTTTTTGATGTAGCTTTCTCCTTTTATAAATGGTTGTGCTGTTGGTATTATTGTGCTCACCTCACATCCTTAGTGGGATCAGATTTTTCTTATTTATGTTTTAAATTTTGGTAGCATTTGATTTTTATATAAATCAAAATATCTGAGAGTCATAAATGAGATACATGCAATACTGTAAAATTCCTATTGTAATCATCATTTACATCATTATCAGAAGTGAAGCAAAGCTTTTTTTTCCTTGTAGGGGTGCCAATTTTGGCTCACAATATGTGATGTAGCATTATGGGTTGCACCAATACCAACATCTTTAAATAACATACACGGAAACATATGTAAAAACGCTGTCTTTAATGTTAGGACTAAGTTAAAAGTTTGGGGTAAAATGTATGTGTAGATTGTCCTGGAAATGTGAATGTTCTTAGAGCAAGCTATTAGGGTCAAATTTGTACTAGCATTTATACATTGAATACATGCAGTGCTTGATAGTTTTTAAAAGAGAAACATTAGAAATTCAAGGCAACAAGCACCAGCAAAGAAAATACCAAATGTGTTATGCCTCTCCAAAAAATGACATTCAGACTGATACTTCAACATGCTGGCATGATATGTGTGAAGCAGGATGGAAAATGCACGGGCAGTTTGTGAAATTAAGTCATCTGTATATTTGGGCTCTGTGTTGCACAATAAGTATTAGTAAGATAAAAAAAAACAAAAAAAACAAACAAAACAAAACAAAAAAAAAACACTTGTGTTCACAGAAGTTGTCCGGTCTACTAACTATAATGTAATATATTGTGACCCCCCTTTTTGGGGTTTTTTTAATAGAAAAGAACAAATACATGTCATTTTTAGTTTTATTTAAATGTTTAAAAACCTGTAAATTGAGAGACAGAAGCTATTTCACAGATATGGGTTTAGTATAATTGTCTTTAAATCATTAGTGTTCTCATTAATGTTACCAACATAAGATCAACTATGGGAGTCTCCGTTCTGTTTACAATATTGGAAACCCCCAGTAAAAGCAAATGCTCCTCAAATGATATAGGAATGTAGAGTACTGTGTTTTAGATTTTCTTGATTTTCAAAGTCAACTTATTGCAATGTGACTATCTCTAGCACCTTTATTGAGGGTCTTGGAAAGGCTGAGAATTGAATGGGCATGGACACTAACCTATACTGTCATCTCTTAGACGGCTGTCCCTCCCAGCCAGTGTTAAACCATATTGGTGGAATGGGTATGGTGACAGGAAGCTCCAATTTTGTCAATGTGTTGTGACCCTAGTGTACAGGACTTCAGCATCCAGTGCTGTAAATCTTTCACCTTTAAGGAGCAAGACAATTAAAGTGCAAAACTTGAATAAATTAAATGTGACAGGATTATTGCTCTAACTGTTTCAAATGAACATAATCAGGCACGGTAGCCAATAAAAACTTAAATATCATCTACAATTTTAAACTGACAAATACTCAATGTTTTAATACAGGGATAAACTTTGGGGGTATTTATTTAAATTGACCTTATAATTGAAACTACATTATTTCATTATTGCTTTGACAGACCAATTTCCTATTTAATCCATAAGTAAAATATTACTGCAGATTATTTTGGCAAATGAGAAAAACACAAAGAATTATGCATTAGTATTGTACTAAACTGGAAACATATGAGCAGGGTATTGTGGCAGCAAAACCAGTCACTACCAAAAGATTGTGGCCACAAAAAATATTATGTACTTTATCTCTTGATAAGAAATTGTAAGATAAAGTAGTTACAAAAGATGGTTAACACCTTACAGCCTCTTCTTAATTGAAGTTGCACAATGATTGTAAATGCAAACAGTATTAGCCACACAATTTAATGGTGTAATAAACATAATAACTCCAAGGATATTTATGTTTAACTTTTAACATAAACAATGCATTGTATGTGAACATGAATTTTCAAGGTGTAAATGTATTGTACTTATGACTTGTTTGCAATTGTAAATGTGTGCTACTGTAGACAGGTTATCCCAGCGAACAATATGTTGTTTAATGGGAGTTATACAAATAAACCCTCCCTTCTTTATATGTTGCCACTTTAAACAGCCGTAATCTAGTCTCCACTGGTGACTTCAATGAAAAGGGAGCATTATAAACCAATTCCAAATCAGTGTCTAATTTCCTCCATGCCTTTTCATCATTCATTATTTACTACCTAATTTCCTTTATCCTAATAGTCTTAACTCGACCTCTGGGTTAGCTGTTGCCACACCCATGGACCTGCCAACAATGCACACTGCATCGCATCACTTGATTGAGAGAGGGAGAGAAAATAACAACATTACTTGATGAGCTGCCCATGGGAGGTCAGTATTGCTTAAGGAAGAAACCAACCACTTATGGAAAAAGAATACGCTGTTATGGTGCAAAACCTGTAGCAACTGTGCTTGGGTATCATATTTTAGTTTATAATTAACTTGACTCTCAGTCATTGCACAGATACTTATATACTATATATATAAGCGTTTATATATAAAATTTTTATATCTTCTAAATATATGACAACAGACCCCATACATTTAGAATTAATTAATCACTATAAATACAAGAAGGAAGTGGGTGTAAAAATCACTTTTAAACACATTTTCATTTTTTTATTTGAACATATTCTGGTTTAGGCAGGGTCTTGGATTATGCCCATCCCATTAAAACAACAATGCAATTAATTTCAATCATTTTTCTATTTCTCTCTTGTAAAAGCTAATATGGCACACACTTGATTCAGTCTCAATTATTCCATGTGTTGCTTAACATGTTCCATCAGAATGACCACTTACACAAATGGATTGCCTGCTACAGCTTCATGACTGGTCAACAATTTACCAACTTCAGACCAATTTATATGTTTCCAAGGCTATTGCAATTGAAAATAAGTCAAGTGTGAAATGGGACAGTATTGCATTGTTCCACTAAATAATGTACAACAGGTAATCCCATCAGATGATTTGACAGCAGATTAGATCTTAGATGCAGAGAACATAAAACTTTAGCACAGAATGATACATTGGGCAAATTACATGCCTTCTTTTCTTTAGAATATACCTTGTTCAGCAGGTAAACTTGTATGTTTTACATTGGATATATTACTTCAGAAATGTCTTCTGCTTAACCCTAGTCTAAAACAGAACACTCTTTTACTGACTGTAAGATACTGATCCTTCCCTTTGATGGGTGAATATATCTATAGAGGTCATGCCATTTTCAAAACTCATGTTTGATCATTCAGCTCCTTTGAGAACTGGTGCTAAATGTGAAAAATATGTTAATATCATGTGGAATTAAAAAATCACTTTGTTTATGACTCATGTCCTCAAGAGCCTGCAGCAAAGCCCAAACAAGATGCTATTTTAAGGCTGGTCAGAACATACATGTGTTCAGGTATTTTTGGGAGCAGTAATATGTGTACAATTCATACATTTTGATTATGCTTTTTTCCACTAGTATTCAGTATTATGGTGAATATGCCACCATTTAATTAGATTCTTATTTTTGGGTAATTTCTTTTAGGACCCAAGAAAGCTGGGTAGTTGGTAAAACTGCCATAAACTAAATGAAAACTTTTAAAGAATGGGAAGGGCCGTCCCATGAAAATACCTGAAACACTTCCAGTAAGGAAGAAAAAATAATTCAGATATGTAAGAAAAAGTTATCTGCACACAGGTGGTAGAGTACAGAGGATTTGGAAAAACACATGCCGAATTTGCATAGAACACGGTGTAGCACTGCAAGCTTTTACTGCCATCTGGCATTCTGTAATCTACAATAAAAAACAGCCGCAAACAATACTTTGGCAAAAAAGTACAAAACATGTTTAAATCTTTGTGTTAAACAAGGCTAAGTGGGTTGATAATGGATATTTAAAGGTGGTTGCCTTAGTAGCCGGGATCAAATTATTGCAATGCGGATCCTAATGTCAATTTTAAAATAGCCTGAACCAAATTGAATCCAATTGTTTATTTCCTTGATAATCCCTGCTTACCTGTTCATACAATGCTTGGGTCTGTTTGCTGCAAAATAAAAGCGTATTGTGATGACAGATAGAAGACTGTGTATGTCTCCAGAGCTCCTGTTATTGGTTGTAAATTGAAGAAACCATAACGTCCATCAAATACGGTTTTGAACAGGTGTTTGGGTATGTCAAATCTACTCCATATTTCAGGATAAAACCTATTGATTATATCTATTAAGTGCCTTTCTTTTCAGCCATGCCTTAGATTATGCAACCATAAATTGTACAAAGCCTTTTGTTCAGATAGTGTGCCTTAACACCTAGAGACACCCTATGGAACCTGTTTCCTTTTTAGTTACTCTGAGAAACATGGATTTCTTGAACTCCAAAAGCCTGGTTACAATTGTTTGGACTGCAACAGGATTTTAATGAAAGACAGACAAAACAATGATTTATAAGGCTATGTCAATAATGGAGGAGCTATTAAAAATAAAATAGTAAAAGTGATAAGAGCTATAACAGTGGTGTGTGATTTACTGTTTGTTAATCTTGAATCAAAACATGTAGAATTATGGAGTGCTAATTAAATTAAAGTCATTACACATATCTTCATACTCGATCTAAAGTGGACAGGGCAAAAAACATGCTTGCCAGTGTTTTACTAGTGAGCTTTTATAAGGGTTACCATAACTTAGTACAGGAATTTATACTAAGGAATATTACAAAATCCCTATAAACTAGAATATTAACGGATTACTGCAGACATTACATTTGAATGTCTACTCATTTTCATATTTTGTTATGATTGAGTGTTTAAAGTTATGGACAGTCTCCACTATTAAGAGAATATTATAAAAATCCTCAGACAACTCTCTAAAAGGTGTAACCTTATAAAACCATTTTCAGACCCTGCAAACACAAGCAGTGGTTTTGCAAAGTTTACAACTTTATTGTTGCATTTGAGGGAAAACAATGCAGACTTAAAAGAAAAGAAAGCTCTTCAATAAGGAAATCAGCGATAATGTATATAATGCTATAAACAAAATAGATTTTAAAGTTTTGGTTATGACTCCTTTAAAGCTTTAACTATTTTGTCATATTTATATGTAATGCAAACCTCTCTTGTGATATGTCCACTTTGAAATGTCATATACTAAAGTGAAGTAAAAAAAAAAAAAAAAAAAAAAAAAAAAAAAAAAGCAAAACTAAACATTACAGACCTGGTTTATAAATAAATACATGCCCTCAAGGGCATCAACGCCAAGGGGGCATGCCTCCTCACTTTTTGATGAAAAAAAAAGACATGGTGCTTGTATAGCACACAATGTTTAGTTGTGGTTATCCTCCCCTCCTCCTACACATTTGCCCCAGACTGTGCCTCCCTCCACTTTTAGAAAGGCTCTGGCGCGGTTGCATGCCCTTATTACATTTTCCAGAGCTTCTTAATTTCCTACAGAAAAAAATGTGTTCAAGCAACATGACATTAAATTCTTACACCCTGCATTAAATTGAATCTAACAGAACTGTAGTGATTTTACATCTTTCTCCCACATGATTTCAAACTTATTAAAAAAAAAAAAAAAAAAAAAAAGGTTCTTCTTTTAAGTGTTTATAAATTATCACATTAATAATTGTATGTTTCCATTGAGGGTTACTTGGTGGCAATACATTTTAATGATCTAATGATCTAGTATTACATACATTTTATTACAATCTTGTGTAGTAAGTATTATAGTTTAAAACAAACAACACAGTTACTGGCCCTGTCATTGCCTTTGTTGCCTACTGTATACAATGTCCTGTAACATATACTGCAGTGTAACCTGGATGTTTTAGGTTTCTTCAATACATCATTTCTGTTTTGATGTAATTATTTATGGCTTTCTTTTCTTCTTCTATTCAATATGCTGAGCTATTTGAGTTTCTTGGCAAACTCAAACATGAATTAGAAATAATAAATGTTATGACTGTTGGCCCGATTAATATTACCAATGGTCAGTATGAAATTAAATGAAATTTTAAATTAAATGTGCAATTTTGTTATAGCAGGGGTATATAGCTTCTCTAGTTTAAAAAGTAATCATTCATTGCCAGACTGATCCAAAGTGTCCCCCCTACTCATGCAGTGAGATAAATTATGGCACTTGAAAAGCCTCTTTCAATAATATCAATTTTAAACTACTATTGTACAATCATAGTCTCTAGCAGGATATACTCTACAATTTATGAGCTGTTCCTCTGAACAGTGTTTTGTAGCTAATACTATTATCCACGGTAAGACTTGTAGAAAATTACTTAACCCAAACATTCTGACTGGTTACAAGACTGAAAAATCTATCCCTAACCATATTAGTGAAACACCTCACCTCTTTTCTCAGAGAACATCTGTTAATTCCAAACATATTGATCTCCAAGCGTCTAACAAACAGCCTTGGGCAGCTTTTGAAACACCACAAAATTAAACAAAACTTTCTCTACCTTGGTAATTTATGGCTACAAGTTGAAAAAAAAGGAAAAAGAATCCCACTCTGTATATAGCATATTGATTATAACTTTCTACCTTTCTACCGTAATGGGTGTTTTTGTAAGTGGTCTGCCCGTAGAGCTAACTGTTTTTTAGTTGTGTTAGTTGTGTATTCTACATACGATGTCTGTACATTTGCATTTCTAAGCCTGGATTAATTTTCCTGTTTCCTGCATGTTTTAAAAGCTAAGATTATACATTAATTGCATTGGTCTGCTGTACCTGTTATTTTCATGGTATCATATTGTTAAAGGCAGTATTTTAACGGTTCAGTATATTTCAGGATATTTTGTTAGGCCACCTGTTACATGTGTGGGTCGTCACTGGATAATAATGAGCCAGACACAGAACATTAGTGTTTTCATGTCGCATAGGTGCACAGATTTATTTTCAATACACTTGCTGACACTAGGGTACAAGCAATGGTAGCCCTAGTGTCACATAAGAAAACAAAGCTAAAAATAAAAGCTTGCCATACTAAATGGTGAGTGCTAGTCTCACTATACGAGATGTCCCGCTCCAGGAACCCACTACTCTATGACAACCCTCTCTACTGTTTGGGGATCACCATCCCCTAAACTGATCATTACTGTTGCTTCTGAAGTCCTAGTCTCCCAGCGACTCTGGGCCATTCCGATGGTCCTGGCTGGGCAAGCGCCTTCACCGGCACCGTCTTGAAGGGTTCCAGAGTAGTTCTTGCAGAGCATACGCTCTCCTCCTTGACATAAACAAGCACACACTTCAGCTCAGTACCCATCTGTGTAGCAATGGCCTTGCAGTAGCCTCGAAGTGTGGTGTTAACTCCACTCAGCATCCCTGGGCATGCCTCTCAGCCAATCCGGACCACCATAGACAACAATTATAACACATGAACTATAAACTTTGAATAACTGCTTCATGTAGATACATTTCTGAATTATGTTGTAGTGTAATGTGCCTTGAAATGGAGTATTGTGAAGGAGTATTGTCATCCTAAACTACATCTGTCTTTCCATCAGTTAGATAATTACTAGGATCTGTTGTTCACCAATATTTTTAGCAGGAACGTTTCTGAAAAACATCTCAAACAAGTTCTAATATGAATGACCTTGGCTTGTTTTCCCTTATTTTCCTAAACTACTGCACTGCAATATTGAATTCGGTATGCCTTTTTATTATGTTTTCTTTCAACAATTTCCAAAATTTCTAATTACAGTACATATAATTGCTTTAAATAGTAATATGATACTTTGTCTTTAGTAGGATCATTTAAAATGGCAGAAGAGAACATCCTACAGGCTCTGCACAGGACAATTAATAAGGTTCTTTACCCAGATTAGGAAACTTTGTAAAGGTTACCCAGGTTTAACAGTGCTGGATTTATAAACTAAATTAATTATTTAAACAGACTGTACTTTCCAGAAGACAGTGATATCGACTACATAAATTAAGTCATGAATAAATATAACTTAGAACCTAATCAATTGTACTAGTTAGGAAATTAGAGTTTTGTAATACACCTCTAGTGAATGCATGCACAGCACTTTATAATGAGAGCAGTAAAAACAGCGGAACAGGGCCTCCTTGTATTGCTTATTTGCACTGTTTTATTGTGTTGTTTTTCCTGCTTCACTGGTTCAACACTAAAATGTAAGTCATTGAGTTAACTTCAGGTACCTTAATTTTCATTTTATAATGCACCCGTAAATCCCACAAATGGCTTATTCTGCGTTTGATTTCTTTCCTCTAAAGGAAGTTATATTCTATTACAGCTATAAAATATTGAATGAGTGTCGTGGAAGCTAGATGGCATAGCAGCCCTATCCTATCTACTGAGAATTATTATTTATTCGTGGATTACCTCTCCTTTTCCCAATGGACCCCTTTTTATTTTATTGACACTGATCAACACAGAAGAGAGCACATGTGTTTATATTACACACATTCAAATGAATGAAATAGCGACTCTTAATGATTGTTTACTCTTCTTTGTACATTACCACTCATACACTGTTCCTATATGTGCCATTTTTAACTATACCATATTTGCTCTTCAATGTCTACATAATACTGTATTTACTAATGCTATAGTTCACTTAGAACACAGAGAAAAGTATGTGAAATATTGTGGATAACACCTGTGAATCATGGCTGACTTCTGTCATTAGGGGAGTTTGGGTGCTAATATGGTGTCCTGTGTTTGTGAACCTGAGCCTTAACATCATGCATTTTTATTGTGACAATGACTGTGAACATGCTGAGGTGTCTCTGAGTGTCTATATCAAGGAACCTGTCACAGGGTGGACTTTGTAGCCGTGAATCCTTCCGGCAGCTTTGTTCTGGATTTGGAACAGTTACATTTACTTTTGAAAACAGTTGCAGAGGAGCGATTGCTGTATGGTTTCTTATTGATTTTGGATGATACAGCTAATGTGGAAAATCATAAGAATTAATGCAGCAACTCCTGCACAATGTTAACGTTAGAGTAACATGTCACATTCCATTGACAGACCATGTGACAGTGCATTCTTTTTCATTAGCAAAAGAGCGTATTGCAATATCTCTTTTTGAGGACAATGAAATCTGGAAATATACTACTTACAACCAAAAGTTCTCTATTTTGGACAAAACCAGAGACAAATGTGTCAAACAAGGCCTAAACAACATAAAATGAAAAGAGAGTTCTTATAACAGCCTATAATACAATACATTTTACAGTGGAAGGTGCTGGCATTACAGCAGTGTTTTGAAACTCAATGCTTGCACTGCTGAAAGCTGATAACATGATTCACTGTCAATATATGTATTACAATTACTTGTACTTACAAGCCGTTAGTAGTCTTGGTCAGTCTGAAGGAACAGTTACAGATATTGTAGGGCAACGACTTTCCAAAACCTGATACTATGCTTTAGATTTAATTTAGGAATTACCAAGGGAATGAAGTTATCTAAAAAATACATTTTCCTCAGAAGAAGAATGAATGAAAGCAAATGCTGTGTACATCATTGTGACCCAGGTGACTTGTGGGTGATGTCAGACCGGAAGAGGAAAACAACAATACTGCGAGTGAAGCGCTGCTGCACAAGTTCACTGTTAAATGAAAAGGTTGAACAAACAAAACACTTCTCACAAAAATAAATGGCATGGTGGCCAAAACAGAGAAACAATAGAAACACGGAACAAACAAGTACCTGGTGTATAACCAGCACGCGTACCAATTGTTATTTTTCTATTTCAGTTCTCTTTACTCACCTTCCGACCTCTGAACAACGAACCAAAACTGCAAGTTTTTATACACGTGACCGTCTCCAGATTAGCAATACATTAATCAACCTGGAGACGGTCACATTCTACACCAGTTTAGCACAGTTCGGGAAGTTTAACCCCATCCATGCTGTAAAATAGTGAACACTAAAACATTGTGTTTTTTAAACACTAAACAATACACTGAAATCATTTTACAACAAATACAATACAAAATAACACAAAATAAACAAAATACACACAGGGGCAGCATGTACCCCATCACAATCATAATTAAAACAAGTTTTTGGTTTGCATTTTAAGTGCACATTATGTGCCAGAAGAAGACTCAGTTGTGAGTCCCTTTATGAGCTCCAGAAATTTGGATCCTGGACATGCTGTGGATTTGGATCTGGCTCTTTACCAAGTGGTCAAAAGATTTCTCATCATCTTAAGTTATGCACATAAGCACTGAGAGCATCAAATGCAATTCAAAATAGTTTGATTGTTTGAGTGTTGTTTCCATCATGTAAAACCAAAACAACAGCATTCATATCATATCATTGTTGGTTGCAATGTTATCAGCATTTGTTTTTTTTGGTTTACAAAAAATCGGTGATAACTTTGCATGCTTTGTTAATAAGGCAAAAGGACTTTGTTCCAAAGATGCCCTTAATTATTAGTTTGAACCTATTAAACCTGTAGTCAAATGGTTCACTAGGACTGGGGTTGTGTACACCAGTTTTACAGTAACAAGACCAAATAAGAACAAAAATGAATTAATTTCTTTGCAACACTGATTTGATTGGAAAGCCAATTGTATAACTCATTTTACATTCTCTAGAAAATTAGACCAGGTAGCACATGATTCATTGCATAAAAAATGATTGATTAACACTCGACTTGTACATGAATTATAATTAGGGGTGATCTGGATTCAGCTAAAGTAAATAGTTTTAGGTGAACAATGAGTTCATTTGGTTGAAAAACAAAATAATGTTCAGTAAAGATAAAACAAGTTTACTGTATGTAAGTCTGGTGTCTGTATGAACAAGGAATGACTCAGACAATGTGTTTGCCCTTCATTACAGATACCATCTTTCACATAGACTAATTTTGTTTCAAGAAGTCTATATTTAGATTATGTGTATTGCACACCAGTGCAGAACTCTTGTTGCTGTTTGTATTGACTGATAAGAAGCCCCTTACAGATTCCCTGACTTTATTTTCACTTTGACTTCAGTAAAGCACCATTGACTGGCCATGCAATAAATTCCCTTCCAGTGCTACAGTTATTAGTTCAGCTTTGATTGACAGCGTTGGAGTTTGTTGATGATCAGTATGTCTACATGGCACAGGAAATTGTGTTCAAATCTTTTTTCTAAACAATCAGTTCTAAGAGTCAGTGTGAGAATGAAGCTGCAACATAAACTATGTTATATATGTGTATAACCCTTAAAGCCTCTTCCTTTTAAAAAATGTGGATGGAGCACATCAATGAGCATGTACAATTGGGAATGTGACATATGCTGCATTCAGATTTCCAGGTGAAATTGCTTGTAAAAGTACTGAATTGATAGAATTATCATGTTTGAGCAGCAGCTGTGGGAATTGCTTACACTAATCAGTTATCCACTTTGTAATACATACATTATACAGTGGTTCTGTGGTGTAAAAAATATTGCATATCATTGAAGAGGAATTCATTAAAAAAAAAAAAAAAAAAAAAAAAAAAAAAACAACAAAATCTCCATGTTTGTGCATGATGAGTTTAGGGCAGAATTGTTGTCACCATAAAATAAAACTCAAAACTCAAAAAAAGGTCAATTCTAAACATATATCTACTATCATATAGTCTGAACCCCACCAATGCACAATGATGCAGCCAGTGTGTTTTAAATGTGAAACAAGGCTCTTGGCAAATTATTCCTTAATCTAATGCTATGCTAATTCCAGGGTTTTGCATATCATTTCACAGTGGGTGAATGATATTTAAGAGGGATGGGGAAATGTAACCAAGAACCCTTGGGAAATAAAGTGAATCATTATCATGTTGGTACAGGCTTATTGTGACAGCAATTTGATTCATATAAGAGATATTTTCTTATCATATACACATGGGAATATAGGAAGGTTGGAATATTCTAATGATATAAAACCATTGAGGGGATTGTGGGAAAAAAAGAAAGTTATCAGTTCCATGAATAAGTAGTCATACTTTACACTTGGGTTTGGGTGCTATCTGTCGGCTGAATATAAGTAAGTCCAATTCTGGTAGTGTTGTAAGTTTTATGTTTCACTTGTAATGTTTATGAGGTTTAGAAGACCGCGCAATGGCTGTCCCCTTATTACCTCTTCTCCCTTGATGTGCAGAGCCCTCATAATTCTGGTGTGTTTTACAGATTTCCTGATGCAAAAAAAAAAAAAAAAAAAAAATCTCCGAAGTACATTTTTGTCTTGTCTTACTAGACTACTGATAATATTTCAACCCATTGTATTATTTTTTCTGCAGATACTAGAGGATTGATTCAGTTTATGTAAATAGTGTATTTTTTTTCATAGGACATGATTGAAAAATCTTCAGCTATAATCTCAGTGTAGCTGTTTTTTCAGGAAGAGATTTAATTGTTTGTGTTATTAATATGGCTGAGTGATCAAGTAATTACTTTTTTCCACATCGTTATTTAATTGGGTAGTCTCAAATAAGTCTTGCATGATGAAATCCATTTTCTCTCATTTTTTTGCGCAATGATTAAGGGACATACTTGCACTAATGAATTTAATTTTACAAAACAAAAACCAAAAACACTCAACTCTTATTTGTTCAATTACAGCAAGAGACTGAGAAACAAAAACCTATCAGACACCTTGAAAATAACGTATTCCTTACAGTGGTCTATTCTAGATTGAAAAAATGTGATACATAAAATGAATCTTTTGTATAGCAGACACTTTGGAATGAAACTCTTACTAAAGTTGTTTTTTGTTGCCTGCTGCCCAAACTCTAAAACATTCTATACATTTTGGAAGAGGGGAATTACCAGCAATTATTGCTTTTAACATTACCTGTCTTGTAAAACGAATCATTAACTGCAGATTGCCATGTTTAGTGTGTTACACTCATAGATCTGAAAGAGACCTCAGGCAAACAATTTAAAACAATTTGAATGACATATTACTGCTTTGCAAAGCTGTGCAGTCTGGGAACTTGTTTTGGCTCAGTAGGTCTTGGAATAATTCAAATTAATTCTTGTGTAAAATTAATTTAAATGATATTTAATGTCACTACTAAGTATTGCTGATTTGTTTGGAGCTGCCAGGGGATTGTAGCGCAGATAAATCCAGAAGGGTACATTCCCACATTTTCGTTTAGGTAAATGTATGTCAAATAGCAACTATATCAAAGTTGTATTTATTTTTGTTAAGAATTATAACCATCTGAATGCAAGGAAGACTTTGTTCTTGGTCTGAGACTAGAAGGTGCAGCAACAAGTATGACATATATTTTTAATTTAAACAATGAGCTTTTTATGCATACCGTTTAACCTGCATTTAATGACCTCCCTCCTGCGGTTGCATAAAATAGACTTTTTATATGCAGAATATGTCAAATAAGAGTGAACATTATAGACATACTGTATTGTCATATGGCAGATTCATGTATGCCACAATTCTGTAAATAATTTCAGACAAAACTATATATTTTTTATTATTTCCCCATTGCATACCCTCAGCTTTTTGCCCACATCTTAAAATATACAAAGTAGGATCTATTCATTTGATAAAAATGTGTGCAGATCCTAATTCTAAAACATTGTACATCTGGCTTTTCCTGGAGGCTGTGGGAAGTAATGCCATAATGTCTCATCCCACTGTATTGTGGATAGATATGGTTCAGAAATTCATTATATGCCACAATTCTGTAAATAATTTCAGACAAAACTATATATTTTTTATTATTTCCCCATTGCATACCCTCAGCTTTTTGCCCACATCTTAAAATATACAAAGTAGGATCTATTCATTTGATAAAAATGTGTGCAGATCCTAATTCTAAAACATTGTACATCTGGCTTTTCCTGGAGGCTGTGGGAAGTAATGCCATAATGTCTCATCCCACTTTATCGGCCAACTCCCCCCTTCCCCCCACCCTCCCCACCCCCCGAGGGGGGTTCTAAGGTTAATCAGGGCACCCCCGACAATACCACCCAGTGCGGACTATCGAGCACTTCCACTGCGTATCCAGCAAGTTTATTTTGTTGGAGGGTGACTTCCATGGCCACCAAAAATGTACGCTCTGTCTTCTTGTATTGGGTTCACTGTCTAGCTCTTATATTTCAATACAACTCGTGTTAACCTGAGGTTCATATTGAACCTCATATCCACATATAGTCATATTGTAGCTGCTTAAACTGTAAAGCGCTTGTCTACCCCAGCTTTCATGTTTGAGATTATCAATGTCCTTCTTTCTTTGAGCAAATTATATATTCATTAAGAGGAACATTCATTCAGTTGAAATTTGATTCATAATAAAATATCACTGGAGTCATTAAAACCACTGTCTAATTTCAAATATGACCCTGCTGTTCTAAAAAAATATATGACCTTTCTAATCCTTCAAGGGTAAGACAAAATCTGATTACCAGGAAAATACATGAATTGACAAGCATGGATGAATGCAGTGTCACTTAATATAATGACCACTTTAAAAATTGAATCTTTAAATGCTAAAGGGCAGGCTTTTGCAATTGAAATATTGAGAGGTGGCATGTGTATTGATATACCACCACAGCACACATTTTCAGGTCTTTCATTGATCAATAAATACAACATGATACATCTTTTAAATTGGTAAAGGCATTCAAATGTAAAGGATACAGTAGTACTTTATAATGTATATAGTTATTATATTTGGTAAGATACTGTTGCTGGTTAGTATACAGTATGACAATTAGTATTAGTTAAATGCAATAATAATACTTACTTTAGCATATCTCATATGTGTGTATGTATGTGAAAAACAATTTATGGTGTAGCTGTTATTCTGTTAATAAGACAAATGATAACTGAAAACAAATGCCAAGTTTTATGACATCCGTCCCATTTGTTTCTATCAGCAGCAGAGTGAGATCAAACACCTGCACCGGGGATTCACAGAACTTCACAGGTCTCTCTAAGACGCTCTTGGTGATGTGGAGGTTGTTTTCCTCTAAGAAGTCACTTCGAAGCAAAATACCAAGTAACTTGATCTGTGCAGTTCTGTGCCTACCAGTAACTTGATCTGTGCAGTTCTGTGCCTACCAGTAACTTGATCTGTGCTGTTCTTATTGTACCATCATTCCTGCCATTTGCCCATTGCTAATGCAGTGTAATATGTCATAATAAGTCATCATGACTTTAGTCATTATATATTGTAATAAAAATGATATTAAAACATTTTTAAAAGATCTGCATCCTATCTATTGGATCAATAGTAATTATATTAAGTGACATTGTATTTGCTTCCTAATATTATATTGCATAATATGTACATGTAGGCAGTAACACACACCAGGATGTGCAGTAAGACATATTAGAAGAACTGATTCAATCAACCAGAAAAAAAAAAAAGTAATTTAGGTGGCTCCCTGCTAAAGCGAGTGCTTGAATTGACACCTTAATTCCCTGGTCAACGGTTCTCCTGCATGAAGTTAAAGACTTTTCAGTGCTGGATGGTTGTCTCTCAAGTGAAAGCCTGGGCATAGTGATAATTGACAGCATGGGCTGTTCAAGATAGCAAGCACTTGCAATTCTGTTTAATTAATGTTTGAATAATAATAAAAAATAATACAATTCTAAAAACAAGTGTGAATAGCTTTATGTAAGACAAATCATACATTATCACTTTCAACCAATCAGAAAGCTTGATTTGTCCAAACCATTTTATAATTTATATACAATATTGCCTCCTTATTCATTAACGGTATATTATAGTGTTATATTGTAATTCTCTCCTTAACCAGCTCAGCAACAGTGTGTGATGATTTAGTCTAGATATGTAGACGTGGGTACCTTCACAGGAAGAAATGTCATCAAGTAACAGCATAGAAAACAGAATCCTGTAAAATTTAGCAACAAGAAACTGGGCATTGTGTTGGCCTACGTTATGCCATATGAAGAATATATTGTTGAAAAGAGGCATGAGGCATTTGTAGATATGTTCTGAGACATCTTCATTGACAAGTGTATTACATCAGAGTACGAGAAACAAATCCTGGTCACGACGCCCTGCAGGACAGTAAAGGTAATGTCAGCTGTTAAACATATACAGTACTAGGAAGCTTATGATAGATTCCACAAGGAAGATACTGTGGACTGTTCAAGCCAAGTCTGTTGATGGTAGAATATTGTAGCATGGTCAGAAACAAAAAAGTGGTGTAGTTAGCTAGCCTGAAAGTAGGGTTGCCACAAATGTGTTATTGCTTGTTAAAAACACAGAAGGTTGGGGTTTTATCTCTATGCCCCTATGAAACTTCCTTGGACCTTGACTAGAGAGAGGAAAAATGCCAGCGTGTGAAACAAGAGATGTCCATGCAGAGTATGCCTGCAAGATCTGATGTTGGTGTAAATGTGGATGACATTTTCATGTCTGTAACAGTCAGCCATGGCTTGGCTTTGTTTCTTCTTATATTCTGCATCCTACATAAAAGTGAGTCGCTAATTATATCATATAAGAACCTACTTTACTATCCCTATGTCTAATGCTACTGCTGAGCGCAACATTTTGTGCCTTCGACGTGCCTATGATCATCCACGACTAAGGCTGTATTTTCTTCACGGTTATCACAGATTTCACAATTTCTAAGAGTTTGTTTATTTTATAGGGAATTTTTTTCCACAGCAAGTTGATATTTAATTTATTAACCACATAATATCTTATTACATACATTCTGTCTGCACGCTCTCCCCCAGAACACCTTAGAATTAATGTGGGTTATCATGGTGTGTGAAAAGAATTGAAATATAGCTTCCTGTCGCGTATAAAACAAATAACAGCTGCTCATCAAGTCATTCCTATTTTTAAGCATGCACTCAGAACTGCATCTGAGGAAAAATACTGTATACTGTCTCGTCAGCAGAAATCTTCACCTATATGTTTGTTTGAATTTTTATAGAGCTTTTTATACTGTAGTATCTCAAAGCACTGTACAGTACACAGTAGAAAAATCAAACCGCAATACATTTGTAAAACAACTACCACAATTTAATTAACATATTCAAACAGTATAATACAAAAACATATACATATACACACATGCGTACATAGATAAATATACTTACATACACACATCCATACAGAATAATAATAATAATAATAATAATAATAATAATAATAATAATAATGTAGCAATATAAAAGTTACATTAAAACCCACTAAGGCAGGAAAAATTCCCATATCGGATCAATGTTCTGGATTTTGTTGGCTGTGTTGGCTAAACAGGTTTACATGATTATGATCATAATACAAACACATCCAATTACAGTATTGTGGCTCATCATTAATCAGCATTTAGTGTGTTTGTCAAAACAAACACAACACCATGATAACTGCTCCACAGGGCAAACTGTGTTTACAAGGCATAACGAGATGTTTTGAACATATTATTATAGATGTATGTAGCCAAAACAGTCTTTTACTATAGAAACCTATTTCAAATAAGTTGTTTATTGTTTATGGTTTACACTGTATTTGCTGGTTACAAGGAACATGCATAAAAGCTAACCCTGTAGTCATTTGATGCTCTATATATTCCACGCATAAGTAAATATTGAAAAATATTAAATTACCCCCAAAAAGCCAAGCACACTAACACACTAAATTACATTTGTATTTCTAGAAGCTGTATTATGAAAATAGATCTTTCTTTTCAACAGTGGTGTCACTTGCAAACATAAGTAAATAAATAAATACCTACTCACTCCAAACTTTAGAGATATCTTCTAAAACAGCAGTGGTTTGACCAAAAATATATATTTTTTATATATGGTAATTTATAGGTTCAGATTCAGGTCACTAAAATGGTTTTCAAAAGTGCTTTTCAATTGATATAACTGAGACCAAAGGTGCAGCTGACCTATATAATGAGGTTGTAGTGCATACATTTTAAATGTAGTTCAATTTCCCCCTGAAACCTGCTACCATGGCTATAGTTTGAACTCTACAGCAATTAAAATGGGGGAGAAACCTTGTTCACTCATCAAAGAACAACTATCAGATTTAAATTACTTCTGTTCACTCGTATTTGACCAGATCGAAATCCCATGTTCTCAACACTGAAAGCATGCAATTTCACAGGGATGAAATTGAGTCACATGTAACCACTACAAACATATTACCTATTACCAAATCCACATCTGACTACAAAACAATTAATCAAACCTTAGAAAATGTGAGCTTTAAACAATTTCAAATAAGCAATAATTTACTGTGACATTAATTTAAGCCTCATTATCATGTTTTATAAACTCCTACCAATGTTGTATACCATATTTGTCATTACTGTGACAAAGGCATTTGAATATGAAAATTGGATTCCTAAAATAACATCTTAATGATACAAGAGCAGATTATTATATAACTTATTCCAGAAGGCATCTAATTAAGGAATTCACATGTAAATGAACTTTCTTCCCAAATAGAAATTAGTGTAGAAATATTACTGTAAAGAAAAAAAAGTAACAGTACACGTCTAAGATACAGCATTTTGAGTATTTGTACCTGACATAATAATTACACTTGTGAATCAAGACAGACATTATACAGAGCAGTACTGTATGTGGTACAAGAGATTCCGATTTCACTGAAGTCAATATACAGTACTGCTCCTGCTCTTGTTTCCTTCGCTATCAGGCTGTTTATTCTTAATGACAATGTCAACACTTCCTCTGCATGCACACTGTACAATGGCTGGTGGAGTTGCCACTGTGTTTTCCTGCAATTATCAATGTGTTGTATTGTTTCTGGTCAGTGAATCATCACCAAAACAAACACAAGCTTTGAAAATATCACAACCATAAACCTCTATGCAATTTTTCCTACTTTAAAGAGTA
This sequence comes from Polyodon spathula, assembly GCF_017654505.1. NCBI lineage: Eukaryota > Metazoa > Chordata > Actinopteri > Acipenseriformes > Polyodontidae > Polyodon > Polyodon spathula. The sequence continues at coordinate 8,219,324 of NC_054545.1, forward strand.
AGTAGCTTAAAATTATAATTTTATTTAAGTCTTTGTACTGTTCACTTGCCTTATGTGGTAAAATTTTTGATAGAACTATTCAGATAAAAATAATCTTTTCAAGCTGTTTGCATGATAGCCAGATTTATACTGGGACTGCATCTTGGCTTGTTTTAAACTCAAAGGATCGTGCTGGTTCATAGGAGCAGTGTACTATCTCCCACATCTGTGTCTCCTTAGAAAACAATTAGTGCTTATCAGTCCAGCATTTACTGCTCAAGTCTGGTTTGCAGTGTGCAGGTGCAGGAGTGATGCAGTGATCAGTAACAGCCAGACAACGATGGTGAAATGGTGTTTTATTTTATAATCCAAAGTCACTTGACAACGGTAAATAATACAGAATGGTACTACGCAAGTCTGTGTACTACACAGTTTAACCCAGGGGTTCCCGAAACAATAAACGCGGTATTAAATTAATTCATTTAAAACATGTTAAAGAAAGTATATCAGATTTTTGAGTGTGCACATTGCAATTGAAATAAAAATACACCAGGGGGCAGAGCTGAGAGTTACTTTTTTCTTCCTGTGAGTGCAGACACACTGAGCAGAACAGACGAATAAATAAATTCAACGACGTCTCGGATTTCAGTCATTTGTTCCGGATCTGTGTCAGAGAGGGGTGGATAATTTGCACAAGTGTCTTTTTTGTGTTTTTCTTTAGCGTTTACAGACCTCTAAAAATACATCATTTGAAATGACAAAGTCAGTGTGAGTGAGCATAAAGACAGAGATTTTTTTTTTTTTGGGGGGGGGGCAGTGTTGTTTTGCTGTATTCCAATTCATCGGATTGCTCTTCATCCAGATCACCATGTCCACTTACTACTTTGGAATTTTTTGCTGGTAATTGGTCACTCAGTTTCATAGTTACAGCTGTACATCTGTAAGTGAGCGCAGTGCTTTAGAATATGTGACAAGACTCCAACTGTCCATATCCATCCAATATAGGGACAATTGGAACATTGCTCAGCCAATCACATTGCTTGTTTCACGTTCCATTACAAACTCTGGATTATATAATTTTATATATGCCATGTAAACTACTTACTCTTAATACTTCTGAAATATGTTACAGTGTACTGTGATGCATGTTAAGTAAAAATGAATGCAGGATTTTTTATCATGTATAATTGGTTTCCTTGTCTTTTGCCTTATCTTACAGTACATTGCTCCTGCAATCAGCTATGTTTTTTTTTTTTTTTTTTTTGCACTCAAAGAAATCTATTCCACTTTCTCATAAATGCTGACACGAATGAATGTCTTCTGTTAGAGGGACTATTACATTTGAGATCCAAACGACCACTTTTCAATCCTGATGGGTGTACAGATAAACTCTTTTCAGAGCCTTGCAACCAATAGCTGTAGCTTTTGTCCTCTTAAACATCGAGTAAACAGGTTACTATAGTGATTATCAGTCACTCAGAATGTTGATAGATTCGTTATTCTGGTGTCATTCATTAAACGTATTCTGAAGGTATATTAAAAGCTGTGGTGAGATAAAAAATATCTATAAAATGAATACTACACCAAGGACCGATCCATTAAGGAATGTACCAAATGAGTGCACTTACTCGTCACACGCAATTTCCGTCTCTGACACCAGTTTTCTGAGTTTTTTGAATACTTATGCAAGCAAGATATTTAATTTTTTTTATTTTTCTTAAAAATATTTCCCAACATAAAACCAGTGCCACCTTAAAATAATTGATTCAGAGTTTCAGTGTTTTAAAAAAAAATATCGAACAGAACGAAATTTCAATGTACCATTTGTAATTCGGTAATATGAGAGAATTGGTCAGGGGTCTGAATACTTTTGCAAGGCACTGTATATATATATATATATATATATATATATATATATATATATATATATATATATATATATATAATCATGCATGCCAAAAAAATGGGAATACAACTATAGTGCTATTTCAAGTAAAATATATGGTTTGCAAGTATGCGAGTGCTTCATAAAAAAAGAGGTGGAAGGTGACACTTGGGGAAGAAAAGAGCACCACTATCTACCTTTGTTATAATCACATTCCAGAAGGCAGAGCTACCAGCAATCTGCACGTCTAAAAAAACTAGCTCTTGCAGCTTGTAAACATTGCTAATATATATATATATAAACATTCATAAAAATGATTAGAGAACACCACAAAACATATTGTACAAGTCACCTAGAAAAACATTACTTTTGAATAGTGCAATAATAATCATAGGCTTCTGTTTTTATTATTTTGCCATCATGTCAAATGATGTCATATATTGTCAGGCTGATTTCAAAATATGTTTTATCGTGTATACAGAAATCTAATGTGTTACATATATGTTACAAGAAAAACACCATATAATTATGTACAAAAGACACACATGCATTGTAAAATGATGTCTCCTTAGGGACGGTTAAAAAGCATTTTCTTAATGATATGTCTCTTGAGTGTTGCATGTCATGTTATTTATAAATCACTGGATCAAAAGGAATACATGGGTCACAGCAAAAACACTGCAGAACTTAATACTGTAATTTGGCTATAGGGCTGAAGCATTAATATTTGGTTGAGGGGTTAATTAGACTGCATGAGAGATAATGTATGTTTGACAGGAACAAGAAAAGACAAAAAGCCCTGAAGCATAAGAGCACTGAACATTTTATAAGGAATAAGTACCTATCTGCACCACATGCTGTAATCCTTGTTCAGATGTACAGTGATATACTTTATATGTATTAGTTATTACCTAATAAGAGAGATTTGAACTTTAAAATGCTTCATGCTTCAAGTTCCTTAATTACCTGACCAGCAAGTCTTAAATATTCAGTTGGGCAGTCTCTTGCGTGATAATATGTAAGATTAATTATTGCTTGTACAGCTTTGTGTGACAGCATAAAGGCACAACACACTTAAATTATATTTGTAATGTCTATGAGCAAATATATATATATATATATATATATATATATATATATATATATATATATATATATATATATATCTATATATATAACCGCTCGGTCGTCCAGCCACTCGGTGGAGAGACCAGCTCCGACAAGAAATGGGACGGAATTGGATGTGCCTGGCATGAGACTGAAAGGCTTGGGTACTCCGCTGTGGTCTGCGTCGACCAGACTAATAGCTGGCGACGATTAACAGACCGATTGACGATTGACGATATATATAATTAACTTGTCATGTTTTGATTTATTCTGCAATGAAAATGTGAAAATATAATATAATGTGTTTATCCATACATACTAAATTAGAACAAAATGATTCACAGTGATCAATCCAGCAAGTACACCATTAGTATAATATGGATACCACAATAATAAGACAGTGAATAATCCAAGAATACCTGTGTTTGAAACGTGGGACATGACATGCACAAACAAAATATGAACCACTTCAGTGAAATAATGAGCAGAAGCAATTCCACTACGATGGATGGGATATTTCATGTACAATCAAGATAGTTTCTTCAACTTCTGTAGTTACTTTAGAGTAGTAAATCTGCCCTTTGTCATTCCACCAGTTCCCATTTATCATCTGTCACTTCACTGGATATGAGGTTCACTTATGACATAAATGCCAAAGTCTATGAGCCAGAAATATGTTTCCTTTTTGTTTCAAAGAGGCTTATCAAATTACTATCATTATAGCATAGCATTGTATAGCATTATAGCATAGCATTGTATATCATTATAGCATGGCACTGTATACATTATAACATAGCATTGTATATCATTATAGCATGGCATTGTAAATCATTATAGCATAGCATTGTATAGCATTACAGCATAGCATTGTATAGCATTATGGAAGGTTCACACAACAAAACAACTACAAAAAAACTAAACAAACAAAAAAAAGTCTCAATTTGAGGCAGTGAATAAAAAACTTTCACTGAACAACAAAATTTCTAACTGAGATTGGTTCTGAGCTTGTGTAATGAAAATAGTGGTCCATGACAACTTTGTTGGTGTGGGTTTCATTTCTTGTTTGATCAAATTAAAATGTGTAGTAGTTTGATTGAGAATGCATTCTAAATATATTTAAAACGCGTACCAAATAAATAGTTTTTAACCTCAAAGGCTGATCACAGTAGCTTGAGCTTGAACGTGTGACACCTGCTGGCAATAAAGACCTGTTAGAATCTTTAATAGGTTACACTGAAACGAACCCAAACCTGGCTGAAATCCATACTTCTGACAGTCAACACCATTTTAATCTTTAGGCATTTCCTCCTACAGTTTCTTGTAGTTTGTGTATGCTACAGCTCAACAGATATGCTTATTGGCCCTTTTTTCCTTCTGGGCACATTACATACAAATATATTGTATGCAGTTTTATTCAACCTCTTTTAAAATGTACTAAGCCTCAGTGACATGTCATTTCCAATCCTATAAAACTAAACACAAGAAACACTAATGGGGGATGATGTGTTCACTATGGCTTCTTCTGAACACAACAACTCTTAACTCTGTCTGTTATTTTTTAAGGTCCTTACTTTCCTCAGATGTTATGGGAAAAGCATTTTATTTATGTGCTGCAACAGTGTAAATCAAATTATGATTCGATAAATATATTTCTTTGTTGGGGAGGGTGTTGATTGACCATTACAGTACATACACAAGGTAAATTCTGAAGATATAACAAATGCTGTCAAAGCAAAAGAAACAGATTTACCTTTATGTCTTTTGCAATTGCTATTCCTAATCTAATAACATTATCCTTCTTGTGCAACATCCCCTACTATAATTCTATGATTAATAAGACTGTACTTACAAGAGGACATCTCTTCCAATTCCAGGCATGTTCTGTAAAAGGTAGTTTATTTTGTTTCTATTTGAGTCATATGTTATTGTAACAGGGGGAGGAGTTACAATGGCTCCTGAGCCTTTCTAAAAATGTGGGGGTCAAGGATCCAATAGTGATAGTGTAGATTTTCTAGCATTTGCAAATAGAAGATACCATCAACTGCAATTACATTACCGCTTGGGCAACACACACTGAAATAGAAACTTGTTTTTTTTTCTAGACCTGTTTTAAATAAGAACTTTTATAACAATAAACAACATTTGTTTTTATTCATTATTTACAATATGTACATAAAAAGGGAAATATTCTACAGTTTACTATTTTTCAGGTAAGCATTTAAATATTTAGGAACAATTGTAAAATATCTTGAAATACCTATTTTTAGACCATCAAATGCTGTGAAATAAGTAGTTTTACCATGACAAAAATACAGCTCTAAAACACACACACACAATGGTGGCCCTCGTGTCAGATTTAATAAAGAAAACAAAACAAAGCTAAAAATAAAAGTTTGCCAGACAAGGCGAGCCCTAGCCTCATTAAAGGAGGCATCTCACTCCAGGAACCCACTATACCATGTAACCCTCTCTATACTGGTTGGGATCAACAGCCCCTAGATCCCCCAACCCCCCCCCAACATCCCCTCCCAGAGACTCTGAGTCTTTATGACAGGCCTGGCTGAGCAGAGCCTTCACAGGCACTGCCTTGCAGTTGAAGGGTTCCGTAGTAGTTATCCTGCAGAGCGGACACTCTCCTCCATGATGGAAGCAAAGCGCCCGTCTGTGTAGCATTGCAGTGCAGTTGAGAGATATGGTGCAGACGCCTTTTGAGCTAATCACAGCCTAACCGGACATGCCCCCCAGCCAATCCGGACCTTGGGATCAGCTCAGTTAATTCCAAATCGTGCATACATATCGCCATTTGACATTACTACCAATATGACTGGCTGGTATTGACCTTGTTACCATCGCATCTCCTGCAAAACAGGACACTGTCCTAAACTAGACAGCATGTTGACCACTATTGACACACAAGGCCACAAATGTTGACTGTTTAGTGGAAATAAGCACCAGTCCTTGATACGTCAGCATCTCTAGTCTCAGTACAATGCTGCTGAGGAATATGTATACATTTATATATATTTCAATATATATTTTTATAGTGAATAATAGTTATTAATTCATGGAAAAAAAAAAAAAAAAATCCAGAATGGGTGTTTTATCTGGCATTTTTAATAATATTGTCTCTAATTCATTCATAATTTCAAAATAAGTGTATATGTATTAATTTATTCATCTATGGAATGCCTTCACATGTATTATAAGGATTTTGTGTGATTTATTTAAAGCAGATAAAATCAAATGGTTATTCAAATTCATCAACTGATGATTTGAATTAACTCAGCCATAGTTCAAAACATAATGGCATTATTCTGACATTTTAGTTTAATTCCATTATTCACTTTTTAAAAAGCATAATGATTAATTTTGGATCTATCTGCTAAGCGTATTATTCTATCTCTAGTATTGTGAGAAAGTTAACATCAAATGTATTAACACATGAAGAGGTTTTTTTTTTTTTTTTTAATTAACTCTGGTTTCTAATCAACAGTAGTTTGAATGCATTAACCTGGAAAAAGCTAAATGATTATAACAGTTAACTGGGGTTAATACAGTTACTATGATCAGCTGCAATGTCATAGTTTGGCTGTAAAAAGCAATTAGCAACAGTTGAATCTCCATGTTATAATAGTTTTGTGGTTATTAAGGTATTAGGTTATGACTATATAATGTTTTTCACACGAGCTACTGTACTAAAAATGTAAAGTATCCTTTAGTTTATTCAGCTCCTATAGTTAAATATTTCTACCTGTTTTAAAGTGACTCTTTGTTCTCTTTATTCCTGTAGTAGCACATTCTGTAAAAGGACAATTGCAAAGGTCATTTCTCTCTAATGTTAATAGTCCTATGCAAGGCTTCACTTTTAAAAGTTTCTCTGGGAGGTTTAGAAAGGGGGCTTTAATAAGCCAGTCATGACATAGATATACCATGACGCTTGGAAAATAGTTTTAAAATGTGTCACAAGCTTATTCTTTGTGGAGTTCCTGGGTGCAAGGTAATGTCAGGAGAGAAGGGACTTTAATTGAATCACATTCAACTCATATGTCGAGCATTCACAGAAAACCTAAAGATGAAAGGCAGCTTTGAATAGGATATATTTAATAATCTTACCTGCGAAGAATAGAGAATATAACTCTTTCTACAGGGGTCAAAACGTCAGCTCTGTAGGAAAACGGCTGCAGGAATAAAAGGTGCCACTTTTTAGATCCACAATGATATCAACACCCCCAAGTGACCTGTTTTGACCAATCAGGATATAGTATTTAAAATCCTTATTTTAGAAGTTCTGGACTCGTTATTCTGCCAGGTGTGCATCTCAGGCTATCGCTGACACTTAAAAGCAAACAACTGAACAATGTCAGGGGAGAAAAACAGCTGCCTTTGTAGGTAAATTTTGTTTAACAATCACTAGTCGAGTGGTTGGAAGAACAGTCTGGACAGAATAAACAGGTATATGAATGGGACAAATGAAAATCACTGTATCTTAATGAATGGGTTTAAGGTCCATTGCTCCAAACATATCAAGGCTGAAAGCTGTCTGGATACAACATGCTGTAGTCTGAAGTTAAACAATGTAAAATATGTATACCACAATTAATTACAAAGATGAAACACTTCCACACACAAGTAATAAGTGCTACGACGACACAAAGCAGCTGTTTTTATTTGAAGACAGCTCTGGTGACAGTTATAATGAGTAGAAGTGTGGGAGAGATGAGTCAGCCATCCTTAAAGAATGATGACAAGGAGCAGGGCAACTTCTGAGAATAACAAGTTAAACACGGTCTAAAAATGTTACATCATTAAAGATAGTCATCTGCGAGGCAAGGAACTAAAACTATTTGGGTCACAACAACAGCAAAGCTTTTCAAGGAAAGATTATTAAAGTATAGTCTATATAAGTGTGTGTCTATATATGAAAATTTAAGACTCAAGTTGCATCCAACGCTGTACCCTTGTGTATTTTGGATTTTTAAATTAAGTTGTGTGAATTTTCAAGGCATTATATTATCACTGGTGTGGAAGCAGGACAGTGTTCACTTAGGTTCAGTCAGAATTGATGTGTTAAGATTTTTTGGCTTGTAACAAATGGAACACTTAATACCCTCAGAAAACAATGTCAGGCTTGCCAAATTATACACCTTTTTTAAAGCCAAAATCTTAGTTATAATATTTTAGGGTTTAAAAGGCAAATCACTCTTTATCAAAATCCACCCCCCCCCCCCCCCCCCCCCCCCCCCCCAAAAAAAAAAACCAATACAAACAAACAAACAAACAAAAAAAACATTCAATGGAAGCCAGGGCAATGGTGTTGGCAGAAGTGTTCCTATGTTACTGTCTTATCGGGTGCAGAAGTAGAAAGGAAACTGAAGAACATACACTTAGACATAAAGGAAATGCAAGATAATAAGATATAAGATAATTATGATTTATTTAGCAATATGGATATGGATTTTAATATGGGGTATGATGGGCAGATCATAAAGTTGTATTGGTTATTTTGTGATTAAAAGACAGCAGTGTCATGCATTGCTCTTAACAGTGTAATTAGATTTTTTTTCTAGGACTATTTTACCTTCATGGTTTGCAGATTAATATTATTCCTAGATTATAGGAATTATTCTGGCACTGAATTAATGCATACTGCACATAACTTTCACTGCTTAAAGGGACTCCTGATTTAAACGACGACTTTGCATGTCTTTAGATCCTATCCACAAAACTCAGTTTTTAAAATGTGTTAATTGTACCTAATTATTTAGGTAGTGCAAATAGCATAATGATAGTAGTGATCATTATCTAAACCTCTATGACAAGAGTCTATTCTGAGGTAGGGTTGAAAGGAAACCCTTCATCTTGTCTCATTTTATTTAGCAACAAAGACATTGTTTTATAAAATACAGTCCTCAAGGGCTGTCATACTATGAAAACCCATCTATGAAGGAGTCACGTGGTTAATCATATCAGCAGTTAAACAATTTGGGGACATTATAACTGATTTCCTACCAAGCAAAGCATCTGCTTCAGTGCTTTAGTGTCATGGAAATTCGTAAACATGATAATTATCTTTGGCTTAATTACAAGTAGAACTGTCATATCCCACATGCTATGGCCAACAAAAACTAAAAGAAAGGGAGAAAAAATGTCAGCTGAACTAATTAAACACTGTAGACAACCCCGAGGCACTTCTGATATACTAAATCATATTTGTAAAACTGATTTAAACTTGTTTTTCCTTATGCAAAAGGAAAAGGTCCCAGCCCTAGGCATCAAGAGGCTAAAATGGCCAGTGTTAAGCTTAAAGCATCTGCCACAAATATATAGCAAGCCAAATTATTATTTTGAGATATTGTCAATTCATTTGCAGATATCATAAAACAATTCAAATGTTTTATAACTTAATACATTTTTAAATAACATCTGCAATGCATATTTAGATGTCTTTAAATACAATTGAGATGTCTTAAATACCTATTTTCATACATCTTGAAATGAATTACAGTTTTCTGATTATTCTGAGATGCCTCTAATTCATTTGACAATATCTCAAATTACAGACTACTCAGGTTCTTTCAGCCAATCATAGACACGTTTTCCCTTCTGTATTCCATGACACATCATGGAGAAACCCTATTTAAGACGTCAACCATGACACATTTTGTCATATTAGTAGTCTGAAAGAATGTATTTCCCCCACAAATGATGCTCCAGTTATGCTGTTTTCTTCAAGATATATTAAAACATGTCTCACTGATCTACTAGAAAACAGCATAAAAAATAACTAATTTCAACACACTATAAATTGTGTCTATTATGCAAATAATAATCTGAATGTGAAATTAGTTTTATGTTAAAGCTCTGGCAATATTTTATTGATTACTTTTCCTTTCCATTAATAATCACTTGAGAGAGTGATGTGTCAGGGAGGACATAAAAAATATATAATGTACAGCACTCATATTGAAAACACAGAATGGGTGTCTTGTAAAATTAACAACATATTCTGTACTAATTAGGAATGGAGCACATTTCGTTCACATTTACAATTTCGTTCACATTTACAAAGGCACTGCGGACTGTGGATGCTGAGGGGTACCGAAGTACCACGGTCACTGCAAGCACTGTGCACTAGGGCTCTGAAGCACTGCTCAGAATGCGTACATGGGAACATCATGTGCACTGAGGTACATGAGTACCGAGGGCACTAGGAGCTCTGCGTGCACCTTATCCAAAGTGAGAGGTAAAAAGAGATTGAGCATTCTGTGCAGTGACTATTTGATCACTCGGGAGGAGGGACCCAGGAAGTCATTCAGCAGAAGGGCCTTTCTTTGACATAAAATGCTAAGGAATACCTACCAAAGGCAGGAAATATCCCCAAAGTATCATTTGGTGGTCGTCTTCGACTTGAAAGGGAACAAACCTTAATATCTGCCATTCTCAGTCACCATGGAAACAGCTATCCAGCAGAAGTACAGTAAATGGGCTTCTTCAATTTATGACAAAAAAAAAAACAATATTAGACCTCTCTAACACATACCTGAAAACACTATAAAAATGAATTTATTTACTACTTCTAATGCTGTTTTTATTATTTGAGCGATTTATAGTTTTAAATCTACTTCTCAAAAGAAACTTAACTAATTTCACATCATATTTTTTTGTGCTATATTAAAACTTGGTGCCAATCTTGGTTAAACCAAACTTGGCAAATATCAATAATGGTACTAACTTTATCTACAAATTAATATTTTTAAATCTGCACATGAATTTAATAATACTAGTGAAGACAATGATGAATTGTAATTTATGTGCTTGTGAGCAACAAGACACTAGACTGATTATTAAACTTGATTTTAAACTCACTTTAGGGTAATACTGCTAAGAAGTATATATTTAAGAAATCGTGCTAAATCTAGTTTCTCTTTTTCATTATCACAGCTTGGAAACCTCCGGATTGCTAATTGAATGACTCCGATGGTATGGGATCAGAGCACAGGTATACACTATAATGAGTTTGATATTGAAGTTGTGGAAGAAAAGGCACATCATTGTTTTATGTTTGATTGTGGTTTCATTTAACCTTATTTTTTTAAATAAAAACTGAATATACTAGAATCTCATTGTTATGAGCCAATACACACTAGCAATGCATCGAAGTACCTCAGTGGTAGCACATGTGCCAGTATACAACTGTACGAGAACCAAACAATATTTGTTACACATTTGCTGGTTATGCAGTGGTCAGCTAAGATTTACTGAAGTAATACACCTATCATATTCCACCAAACATATTATCATTATTATTATTTGTATTATTATTATTATTATTCTTTCTTTCTTTCTTAGCAGACACCCTTACCCAGGGCAATTTACAGTTGTATACACAAAATACATATCAAGAATTACAGTACAATTAGAGCAAGATACAAAATACAATGACTTCAGTCTTTATAAAAGCAAATACAAAACTGGAGCAGATGGGTGGTGGACGCAGGGCGGCCGGCCAGGAGGGAGTTGCAGTAGTCTAGGCGGGAGAGTACCAGGGCCTGGATGAGGAGTTGCATGTAATAGTTGATGAGGAAGGATACATTTCTTTGTATGTTGTTCAGGAGGAATCGGCAGGTGTGTGCTAGAATGGAGATGTGCTGGGAGTAGGAGAGGCAGGGGTCCAGGGATAATCCGAGGTTCTTGGCTGAGGAGGAGGGAGAGAGCGTGGGGGATCCAGAGGAATGGAGACAGAGAGGTCAGATTTCGAGAGGTTGAGTTTGAGGTGATGCGAGTGTATCCAGGAGGAGATAGCAGACAGACAGGTAGAGATACGGGAGGGTATGGTGATGCAGGCGGGGGGAGAGGAGAGTAAGATCTGAGCATCATCAGCATAGAAATGGTATGGGAAACCATAGGATGCGATGAGGGGGGCCCAGGGAGAGAATGTAAGGAGAGAACAGGGGAGGACCCAAGACTGATCCCTGGGGGGGGGCTCCTTTTGAGAGAGGGTGAGGCGTGGAGGTCGAGCCACGCCAGGTTACCTGGTAGGTGCGGTCAGAGAGGAAGGAGGAGAAAAAGGCCAGAGCAGTGCCAGAGATTCCCAGGTCAGCGAGAGAGGAGATTGATCGGCAGTGTCAAAGGCAGCAGAGAGATCGAAGGGAATTAGGACAAAATAGAGAGAGGCAACACGGGCAGAGTTTAACGAGTTAGTGACAGACAGGAGAGCAGTTTCAGTGGAGTGAGCAGAGCAGATTTGATTTGAAGATTGATGTGTTGTGATATTCTATTTTACAGTCACCAAGGTTAGGTGCAGAACTTTTCATTGACATGAAGCCCAAACAGAATGTTAAATCATTCTAAGATGACACTCCTCCTCTTGATTAGATTGATGTGAATCTTATTGTAAGAGGGTTCAAAGAAAACTGACCAGGCAGTGGTGAAATGCAATCAGGCCACTTCACAAGAACATGACAAGTTTATTCTGACAAAAAAATAGAATGGACCCATGTGCAGCTAATTCCTAACCAGACGAAACCAGACTCCCTCAAACTCCGTTTCTCTCTCTCTCTCTCTCTCTCTCTCTCTCTCTCTCTCTCTCTCTCTCTCTCTCTCTCTGACATCACAGATCAAAATCTCACTTTTCCTTCTGCACAGAAGATTCCCCCAGCTCAAACAAATAACACTAGCCAAATTAAATAATGAAAAATAAATCTCACATTTCTCCCTCTCTTTCTGAGAAATGTCCTCATTTCGTAAATTAACAGGAATAAATCTATACAGTAAACCTACATAAGGCATTATTTAAATGTTACAACTGAATAATAAAAAATAAATCTCACAATATCAATGCCATGCATGTGAATCATGTCACTGCCCCCCCCCACCCCTCAACCCAACCCCATAGTCTTCAGTCACAAATGCTTCATCTTTCTTTCCTACTTGCTTAGAGACTGATTGTTCCTCGATACCAACAACCCCCACTGCTCGAGGGATTGATGGCTAGAAGATTATCCATTGTGATGAGAAACACATTATTTTATTCTGTGGATAAGTGCAAGCAAAGTCATCTCTGATTTCTAGCGACAATCAATCTGCTGCACTTAGTGCTGTGCCTCTAGGAACAGCCTTTTCCATTCATTACTACACTCATGCTGTGCTTGAAAATGTTATCGGCGTGGTAAACACAGTTGAAATGTTATTTCCCAGCTCCCCATCCAACTGTAATTTCTTCTTTTCTTCTGTGTGATTGCCATTGTATTTTTGTCATACAATGCAAATACTCAAAATTATATGTAATTAAACTTAGCAACAAAAAAGGATGATTTTAACAATAAGATACATTCTAAGTACTTCTCGATCATTATGTCAGAGCTCTTGCAACATCTTTACCGTAGCTATGTAATATAATGAACATTTAATCTCTTCTGTATTTCTACAACACCCCTTTTTGTATTGTCACCTACTATTCAAGGACTGGTCTCAATCTTATATTGCTTTGGACAGAACAAATTAGTCACAATGTTATATACGTTATTACTGTACATATTTTAATCAAACCCATGATCATGTGTAAAGTCTGTTTGCTTCTCTTTTCCTTTTTTATTCTTTGACATGAGATTGTTTGCTGAATATTATTGTAGAGTTATTCATTATGTTGATCAGTCCATTGTCTACATGGTATTGAATAAATGTAATTGCACTGTGTATAAGGAGGCTTACTATTAAATTCAAATGTAGAAAAAAAGGAATCCATACGTAATCTAACATTAAACGTATTAACCATTTATCACCAGTATGAGCTGAACTGATGCATACTCCATATGAATTCTGCATGTAACCAAATAATGATTTGCAGCAAGTTACTTTCATTTCATAATTCTGGTTTTAGGTCTGAGCAATAAACAGCAACTAACTAGTGCCATCTGTGAAAACTTCAACAGATGTTGTCAAAATGACAACCACTATGTATACAATATCTGGCAATTTAGCTGCAATGGTTGCAGACCATCACTGTGCTGTTTGTCATTCCAGTGCTGGTGTACAGTTAGATAACTAAGATGGATTTTCTGTCAAGAAGACAAGAGAAGTTCCTTTAGCTTGTCTTTCAGTTGTTAATGCACATTTAAATAACTGTGATTCTCCTGTACATTTCAACCTTATAAAACATCTCTTGCCTACTTCTTAAAAAAAAAAAAAAAAAAAAAAAAAAAATCTCGATGTGTTTATAAACTGTGGTGATTTTTTTTTGAGAATAAACGACTGAAAAACACTGAAAATGCTTCTCAGATTGACATTTTTTTGGGACGCTCTCCTACTAAAAGAAAAAAAAAAAAGTACAGCTGCTGTTTGTTGAGAAATAGCCTGCGTTTGATCATTTTGTATGATAGAAATGCTAAAATCAAGATGTTGTGTTTTATAGTTAGTACAACTTATATAGTAATATCAGCCAGCTACATAAACAGAACCATGCATAAACAATGATACATCTCTCTTACCAAGTAACACAGAGGCTGAAGGATTGTGTTATTATGGACATTTTGTATTTTATTTCTGCTTTCTATGCAGATTGTATTTGCTGCAATGCAGTGGCTGAAGCTCAGCTGGATTACATGGCTAATGGACTGAGTTACAGCAGAGTGGTGAATGTGTGCTGTTGAGGAAATTCACTTTGTTCTCTGATTTCCCCTGTGTTGACCACTGAGGCACACAGATATTTCTCATGGAATTTAATTGTCTTCACCAGGAATTCAATGTAAATAAACGTGCCCCCTGTCTTTTTTAAAGCTTTGCCCTGAACTGCTTTATAAATCACACATATCCATGAATTTTTTTTTTTTTTGCTAGAATTGTGGCAGCCGCAGAAGCATTTCCTACCAATGTATGGTCAAGCAAAAATGGTGTTTGTATGATTGCATGTGTTAAATACAGTTTCCTCAAAAATGTTATTTTGTTTAAAGGTACTGCATAGTCCCTTATGAAGACACATTGTACTATGGCAAGTTTCAGTCAGTTTGTGTGTGTTAAGTAAATGTATTAATGTACCTACACTTAATTCTCCATGTCAAAAACGTTCCTGTGTGCTTTGGAACAAGGTTTTGTTTACACAGGCTTTTTTGTTAACCAAAAGGATCACTCTTATCTTCCTATTCTACAGTAAGATTTGTGTGACGCATTTCCCTTCTAACTTATAAAAAATGATAATGCATTTGTTATGCACTTGTTATGAACTTGTTACCAGCTTGACACAGGATAGTAGGGTTTTAGATTATATAAATGGATAAATCTTGGATCCCCCCTAGTCTGCTAGTTGATAAGTTACTCATAGCTTATTAAATATGCTCATTGACATATCCAGCGAGGCACTCATTTTAACCAGTGAGACTGTGACAACAACTATACTGTCAACACTTATTACACTACTTGCAATATTTGTTTTTTGGCTCAAATGATTTATTTATGATTATTTTTCACCAATATTGTTGGAGCAAAGTACAGGCAATATTGACGCCATCTTTTGTTTGATGATTATATGTGCGCTTTATTTGTTCCACTTCAAACTGTGCTCCATGATCCAACACTTATTGTAAGTCTGGGATACATGGTCATTGTACAGAATGGTAATATCACCCATTTGTAAATACAATCCATGGTTACAAGTAATTGAGTAAATCCCTTCAAGCTTAAGGAAATAGTTCAATTAAATCAACATTCAATTGATATAATACTTCAACCGATGTCTTGCAAGCACTTAATACTCTTGTCTGAATGAGTAAAAGTCACCATAGTCCCCTACATACTTTTCCACACCATTTTCTAATATATAATATAAAATAGATCTTCAGTAATCTTCATTAGAAACTTCCCATTGAAAACTTGTTAGCAGTGGGCCTTTCAGTTGATAGTAATGCCTGACAGTATGTCGATTATTAACTTAGCACAAGTCATATAAACTTGGTTTCAAGGGATCTAAATGCCCAAATCTTTCTTTCTTCAAAACTCTCTAGGTCCATGAAATACAAGTCCAAATACCTAATGATATGGAACTACAATATGGACTACATCCAACTATGTACCAGGTGTTTTCATATGCCACCTTTTTACTGAATATAGCCGCTTAATATCCCTCAGCACCAGCAGTTACCAAACAGGCTGTATGCAGCGAGAATTTAAAATTAGAAAAATCCACAGGGGATTTAATTGTACATCAAATTAGCTGTTCGGCAGGTCATCTCAGCTGGCACATTCTGTATTTTTCTAAATTGATCAATGGTGGAAATACACATAATGATTCCAACATGAAAAAGCTAACATATCCACCTCATATTGTTATCTCAACCTCAAGGGCTCTCTAATGTGAAAAATATTAATGTTGATTTAGTATAGATATTTTTGGACGGTTACCCAGGGAATCCTCAATCTGTTTTTTTTTTTTTTTCGATCTTAGAGCAGATGATTATTTCTAGAGAATATACAGTATGAATATCAGCTCAAGTAAAATCAATTACAAATCCTTTGGGGGATAATTCTGGTTAAAAATACTACTACTACTACTACTACTAACTAATAATAATAATAATAATAATAATAATAATAATAATAATAATAATAATAATAATATTATTATTATTATTCTAATAATATATTAGATTTCTCGTAAGTGTTGTGTGTGTGTGTGTGTGTGTGTGTGTGTATATATATATATATATATATATATATATATATATATATATATACAGTATATATACAGTATATATATATTCTGAAGTGTTAAATGTTGAATAATACTACACGGAGGTCATAGCAAATTACTGGTTTCAATGGGTTGCATAACTTCTGCGGGGAGATCTGGTATTATTTCAAAACAATTATCAATTATAAAAAGAACGAGCTTCATAAATGTAAAAGTTTATTAGATTGAGGCTAAGGCTCTATATACCCTTACAACAATGTACCATTCAGTACCATAGGCGTTTACCATTCAATATTACCATTTGTATACCATTGGATTTCAAATGATCATTTAAATGGTGTATGGTAGCAAATGGTAATATAAATGGTAATTTTCAATGGTAATTTTCAATTTTCAGTTCCTCCTCTTCCTTATTTAGTTTGGTTTTGCTGTAAATTAAGGTAAAAATTGTCTTGTAAAAACCTAAGCATTTCAGATTATGATATCTAGCACTTGAAAATAAATAAGTGTGTCATTATTTATTTATTTGTTATTTTATTGAGCCCCATTATTATACCTCCATTTGTCTCCCAGTTTGGGATGCACAGAAGACAGGTCTGCTCACTCTCTATGCACACAGCTAACTCCATACTTGCTTTGCAGTATTACAGAATAGGGTTGGCCGTGTTCCAGCTATGGAGCCCTGGAGCCTTAACGGAGCTTGACAGTTTTCCATGCCTTGCTGTGGAGCTGGTGCTGGGGATGAGCACTCCAGAGCTTGGAGCAGAGCTGAGGTTCTGGAGCAGCTCCAGTCTTTCCTGTATTTCACATTTCTATAGGAAGAACATTTACTGATTTATTCAGTTTGAACAGTTGAATAAACAAAATAAATAAGTATATAAGTCTATGGACAAAACATTCAAATATGCAAATGAATACCAGGTGGTACACTGAAGTATGGTCCGCTTTCTTAATTTGATTTGCTCGCTGTAATAAACACAATAAAACGAGTTATAATAAAGCTGCTGGCACGGGCATTTAAACGTATATAGTGAGCGCTCATGAATATTAGCACTTTCACATAACCAAACAGCTTCTAATCGCTCCACACACACCCCCACCCCACACAGCACACTTTTAGCAGTATGTGTAATAAAACAAGCTTAATAGCAAAAAAAGATGCAAAATAATATGTATTTATTTACATATGTTTGAGCCTCTTCGTTATCTGAATCATCCATATTTTGTTTTGTAGGCTTTCTCCTTTTCCCTTTGCCAAGTTGTGGCAGTGTGGCAGCATGAAAGCCCTGTCGGTGCACAGGTGTGTGGGGAATATTGGGTTGCAGGGAGGGGTTAAAGTCCTTCCTGCAAGAACATGTGGGAATGTGGCTGGAGCTGTGAGCCACAGGTGTATGAAAAGGGTGAACACGGTGTTCGTTTAGAATTACAAAGGTGAAGGTGAAGGTAGCCAGCTTATTTAAATTGTTTTTTGAATAGAATGAACTTACATGTGAGTCATGTCCCACACTATTCAAGGGAGCATACATGCTTATTCATGATGCAGTATTTTTTATATGGTTATAAAAAGCCACATTTTATTTGGTTAATTGCATCACGTCGAACCAGGAGCATATCCTGGTAGTAGAACGAAGACATCACAGAATGATTAGTCTTGAGAGGGCCCTGAGAGGAATACAAGTGTCTTATTACAGTTGTGGGCTTGCAGAAATAAACTTTGATCACCCTAAGACTTTGCAAGCCGCTAGTTTATCTTATCACTGCAGTAGTTATAAATGTTAGGAACCCTATCACCAACCAGTTCCTTATCTTGCCTAAGCAATGCAGCAAATTCAAAGCGATGGTCCTTCACTAAATCAAAGTGAGTACATTTTACTAGCTCCTCAGATTTCTTTGCTTGTGGAAAGCCCCCACTTTGTCTTCTAAAAAGCAAAATTCACAAGGAATGATTCTTAAGAGGATCTTCCTGTAGTGAACATGCTTTACTTGTCAATTTAACTTGGATATTTTAAATAGACATTTAGCCATGCATTACCACAACTACACAAGTCGTTCCTGGATGGAACAGCTTTAATGCCAAAATATCCATTGTGAAGTCTTCCATAACCGGTTACTGCCCCATGTTTTCTGCATCTCCAACTGAATACAGTATACACTGTTATAACAAACACTCAGATGATAACAAAGCAATTGGGCCAAAAGAATGCAGTCAACACTTTTGATGAGGCAATCTACTATAAAGCAAAGGAAACTCAAATGGCATCGCCCCAAAGAGTTTGCAGATTTAGTATTGCGGCTATGAGGAATCCACACTGTCATGACATTCCTTGCCTGTATCCAAACTGACGGCAAAGTCTGTGTTATGAGACAGGGTTAAGAAGTTACAGCAGTTCATTCTACACATGAGGAAGCAGATACACTCCTCTTCTTACGTGAGGGTCATGCAGTACTCAGCTGCCCACGATTAGTCACGTGGTCACCAGATTCAGATGTAGGGATTCTTTGTGTGGATTTTGCATTACAGCTGGCTAGCCAGGAACTTTGACTAAGGACTGGAAGAAAGGTCAGTCAGCGCTTGATTCCCACACATACCATTGTAAAAACATGTGGCTCAGACCTGTGTGATATGCTCCCTGCACTGCATGCTATCAAATTAGAATAAGAATTGAGAGTAAGAATAAGAATCAAATGAATTTACCTTCTTGTTTCATTGTTTAGGTATTGTACTAAAAATTAAAATCTTTTTTTTAATTATACTGTGACTTTGAATGAAAATGATTTCACTAAATTCCCCGAAAGCACTCGTTATTGACTAACATTTTATTTTTAGAGATGATTCCTGATGCAGGGGGTAGTCAGAATCACTTTGGGAAATCATTGTGAAAACCTCCTACACTGACGAGGTGTTTAGAGCAGGGAGGTTTATTTTGAATAAATATTTATCCCACAACTTACTGCTATCCAATGTAAGGAAATGAGCAGCACCACACCATGATTCAGGATTTGACATCATTAACACTGATGATAAAGCATAAATCACCAAGTAAAATGGCATGGTTCCAGTCATCCACAGACCGAGAAGCTTGCTTTTTTTTAGATCTTACACACTTTTTTTTCTCCTGTGGGTTTTTTGTTTGTAATGACTAGCCTTTGGTCTGGCATGGGAAATTCTGAATCAATTCTGCCATCATAAGTAGTTTCTGTTTATTGTAAAATGTATTTCTTTATATCTTATAACATCTTACAGTAATGTCCATGTTTGTTTTCATAGCCCCCCAGTCTGAAACCACTTTCCCCTAATCCAATTTTTCAATCTTTTTTTGCAAGGCCTGTTCATCGTGGATTGGTCACATTTAACATTTTAGTGCCTTTGCGGAATCAGTTTAGCTGTTTAGCACACTTCTCAGCCCTTTGGCTGCTGAAGGTAAATTGACAGTTGAATTAAGGATAAATTCAAACACTTTTTATGATTTTATATACTGACTTCAATTACCAGCTTCTATGCAACAAGGCACCTTGCCACATGGAAACTGAATAAGAAAGTAGGCAAAAGAGTAATCTAAAAAACTTCAAAATCAAAATCCAACCCACTTCAAAACAGTTCATCTAAAGAACTGGTTATTTATTTTTACTCAAATGGTATACGCCTGGGGACAGACAGGGGCCTAAAATCATGGTTTTTACTTTAGGTTTTCATTACAGTCAGTCCCTTCAAGGAACAACTACAACAGCAGTCTAGACATAAGCACACATGTTCAGCTTGGGTGACATTTTTCAAAAACTCATACATAAATAATACTGTTATGAAACAATGTTGTTTTATAATTCAATGGAGAATAATCTCTCTGTGTGGCAAGAAAACTCCTTGTGGTCAGGAAGCTAATGATTGGAACTCTCCTTTGCCTCTGAAGTACTGACATTGGCATAAGACATGTACTT
The DNA here is from genome assembly GCF_017654505.1 of Polyodon spathula. NCBI lineage: Eukaryota > Metazoa > Chordata > Actinopteri > Acipenseriformes > Polyodontidae > Polyodon > Polyodon spathula. The sequence continues at coordinate 8,239,912 of NC_054545.1, forward strand.
AACTACTTGACTGCAGCGCTGGCTCTTCAGTTAACTGGTAAAACTTTCATCTCTGAGCCATGTGATTTGCAGTTTCATGCCTAACCCCTGATGTCCATTTAATTCAACAACAGGCTAGATGCCAATCCATGACACTAACACATGGCATACAGCATTATTCTATAGAAATGCAAAAGTATAAGGTAAAGGAAGAACGTTATTATGTGTTAATAGTAGCCGCTTGTACCTATGTACAGTATAAACTCTGTATTTTTCATTGAAGTGCCCAGAAAGTTACATTGAGGCCCAGTGTCTGATTTGGCAGATAGTGGTCTGGATGGATGCAGCTAAGTCTACATTAAATAATGCTTCACCTTAGGTCTGTTTTTCATTTGATGTGCTAGTGGGAGTTCACAGTAGTTCTCAGTTCCTTTACCTCTCTTATACAGACTGTAAACTGCAGGGAAAGAAGGGTGTCATGTGTATTTGGGTGTTTTGGCAAAAAGAAGAAAGCATGTTATAAGTAATAATATAGTGATTTTCAACTAGGGGAAGATTGGATTATTGCTACAGTAACATCTAATAGGATTTGTGTGGATATTACGGTATCTGTTGTCTGTAGTTTTGTTACCTTGCTGTGTACCAACCATCACATGCCCTTTCAGAGCCATTCCTGTAATAAGGCTGTTGGGGGATACGTTGAGAGATACTATAAATACCACTGGCAATTTGAAACATTTAATGATTAAATATTTACTCGTGCCTCCCACTTCCCATTAAAGGAACTCCTAAACACCACTAATAAAACATCATATCAGCTCAATATCAACTATTATCTCTTTGTAACCCCCCCCCCCCACCTGACCAATTTAGTTATTCACGTGTTCAAAATGTTAATTCAAGATCCACTTTTTTCAATATAGCACTAACCTGATGCATCCTGGAACCTTGGCTGTTGGTCTGACTGCAGCTAATCGGTTTGAACTACAACACATGAGGTGATTAGATACCGGTGAATTTTGCGTACTCCAAATTAGTTAATAAGCATCTGATTTAAAGGGGGTCAGTATTAATGTTGCTAGTGTTACTAAGAAATAAAAATGTGGATTGTAATCCTTGCTTATAAGCAGATCTATTTGAAATCCCTTATATCAGTCCTGAATTGAACTACTCTGCTGAGGTTCCACCTCTCACCTCTATATTTTAATGAGACTTTGGTGAGTTATTCCTGCCACTTTAGCAGCAGTGCTGTGGTTGAGGTGTGCTTCAGGGGGCACAATTCAACTTTTAGAAAGGCTAGCTGGGGTCTATAGGTTAGGAAATCTGGCACTGATGTGTTTATTAGAGCTACATATCTTTACTAATGAAGCTGGATAAGTGAGGGTGGCCTTAAGTAATTATTGCATACTAGGTTGCTGTCATTCTGCATTGGTAGTAAATTGACACAATTTTGTTACAACACTGCACTGAGATGGTTGCTCATTTAAACCCCTTGCCTATTTTTTTTCAGAGCCTACTATTGTCTATTGAGATATTACAACATTTTTACGAGCAGTATTGGAGTGTTTGATTGGGGATATATGAGCAAAACCTTCAGGCACCACAAACCATTACAGATATGAATATATAATAAAATACAGATTCATAAGTACAAATCTTGGGTAAAATACTTTAAGTGTATTTCTTGCTGGCACACATGTGTCTCATTTGGTCCCAGTGAGTCATCAAGTTAGCTTTATTATATGGAATAATATAATTTTTGTAAAAATATCAGAGTGCACCTAAACTGTATTGGGGGAATTAGATACACTGTACAACATGCACTGTACAAGTTGTAGCATTATTTGCTGTTTGCACTCATCTTGAATTCTGAAATAGGCTCTACCTCCTTGATTGTGTACTGTTTAACACTAGAACCTCCAGATTTTCGAACTACCTAGAACCACCAGGTGGATCACTTTGACCTTCATTATGAAAATGAAAGACCTACTATTGGATACAACTCAAAAGTTTAATTCATGACCATCATATTGAAGATTTGCATCGCAGAAACACCGTAGTTAAATGGAAAATTAAACATAAAAGGCTTTATTTTCAAAATGAGCGCACCTAAAACAGGAAAAAAATATAATAATATATACATTTCAAAAGAAACGGCTGTGTACATATACCCATGTACAGATGTAAATGGGTATATGTACATTCAAAACTGTAAAACTGAAATCCTTGTTTCTAATACTACATAAAAATAAAATATCACACTACTCCAGGTATGAGGGCTGCATTGGACTCTATGGAGGAGCGTACGCATTTGAGTGCTTGCTCTGTGCCTGCATCCAGGCGCTGTGTTATAAACAGAGACGCAGTTCCATTGAACATTATTCTGTAAACCGGTACATACAAACCTGTAAAACTGAAATATTTTTTATCTAAAATGAATATAACAAAAATATATAACATACATTGTTTCAGTTTGCTGTAGTGCAGCTTGCCATATTCCAATCAAAATACTTTCAAAATTAAATATTTCCTTCTGATATATTCTTCATGCTGACATTGGACTCAGCTCTTGTCAAGATAACTCAGCTCTTGTCAAGATAAGCACCAACTAAGACATAGCTTCTTTTATTGTAAACTAATGTGATCCATCTGATGATGTACATATCCTTCTGCCTGGTGTTGATGGCTGAAGTGTAATACTGGCTCCAGGGATCAGCCTAATTTGCCTCCCTGTGCATCAGCACACACAGTGGCTGCAATGCTGGCTCCAGGGATCAACCACAGTGCGGCCTACCTAGTGCATCAGCATGAAAACCGTCTGGGCTGAGCTGAGTAGGGTACTTCTCTGGGGTCTTCAAGTGGGCACCTTCCATCCTTGGTGTTTCATCGACTAGCCCACGACACCATAAGAGGGCTTGACAGTGATTCTGGCATCCCAGCATCACCCCCCTCCATCCCCCACTCAGCTAAGCCCAGCTTACTTACCTTCCTTTACATCGACGTTACTTTCATTTTACTATACTTTAGGTCCCAACCCAGTATCTTTTCGTCTCAGCCAGAGCCAGTTACTGCTTCTCTCTCCTGCTTCAGATAAGTTCTTCACTATGCGTCACAACTCTTGATCACTGAATCCGATGTCTTTGAGTAACTGAGTTGTAGTGTGCCACAAATCTTTAATAACCCACCTCCATTTGGTAAACCTAGACTCTCCATCCTTGCTGTTCCACTTCAGCAGCTAGTTGAGGGTACCAAAGTTTCTTCCTTTCATATGCCTTCCAGAGTGCCAGAGTACTGAAACTGAAGGGGAACCATTCCATTGTGTCTATAATAATGAGCGATTAAAAGCCACCCATTGCAAAAAAGTTTGGAATACATTTAATCTTATGCAGCTCTTTCCACACCTTAGTGAAAATAAAATCGTATTTACCTTGCCTCATAATCTGCGATTGTTCGGTGTTGAATTTAACTCAAATTCACTCAACATCTCAGTTAAGTGGTCCCACTCTTGGGTATGCCCTTGCACCATTTATATATTACTTACAGTGGCTTGCGAAAGTATTGACCCCCCCCTTGGCATTTTTCCTATTTTGTTGCCTTACAACCTGGAATTAAAATTTATTTTTTGGGGGTTTGTATCATTTGATTTACACAACATGCCTACCACTTTGAAGATGCAAAATATTTTTTATTGTGAAACAAACAAGAAATAAGACAAAAAAACAGAAAACTTGAGCGTGCATAAGTATTCACCCCCCCAAAACTCAATACTTTGTAGAGCCACCTTTTGCAGCAATTACAGCTGCAAGTCTCTTGGGGTATGTATGTATAAGCTTGGCACATCTAGCCACTGGGATTTTTGCCCATTCTTCAAGGCAAAACTGCTCCAGCTCCTTCAAGTTGGATGGGTTCCGCTGGTGTACAGCAATCCTTCAGTCATACCACAGATTCTCAATTGGGTTGAGGTCTGGGCTTTGACTAGGCCATTCCAAGACATTTAAATGTTTCCCCTTAAACCACTCGAGTGTTGCTTTAGCAGTATGCTTAGGGTCATTGTCCTGCTGGAAGGTGAACCTCCATCCCAGTCTCAAATCTCTGGAAGACTGAAACAGGTTTCCCTCAAGAATTTCCCTGTATTTAGCGCCATCCATCATTCCTTCAATTCTGACTAGTTTCCCAGTCCCTGCTGATGAAAAACATCCCCACAGCATGATGCTGCCACCACCATGCTTCACTGTGGGGATGGTGTTCTCGGGGTGATGAGAGGTGTTGGGTTTGCGCCAGACATATCGTTTTCCCTGATGGCCAAAAAGCTCAATTTTAGTCTCATCTGACCAGAGTACTTTCTTCCATATGTTTGGGGAGTCTCCCACATGCCTTTTGGCGAACACCAAATGTGTCTGCTTATTTTTTTCTTTAAGCAATGGCTTTTTTCTGGCCACTCTTCCATAAAGCCCAGCTCTGTGGAGTGTACGGCTTAAAGTGGTCCTATGGAGAGATACTCCAATCTCCGCTGTGGAGCTTTTCAGCTCCTTCAGGGTTATCTTTGGTCTCTTTGTTGCCTCTCTGATTAATGCCCTCCTTGCCTGGTCCATGAGTTTTGGTGGGCGGCCCTCTCTTGCCAGGTTTGTTGTGGTGCCATATTCTTTCCATTTTTTAATAATGGCTTTAATGGTGCTCTGTGGGATGTTCAAAGTTTTTAATATTTTTTAATAACCCAACCCTGATCTGTACTTCTCCACAACTTTGTCCCTGACCTGTTTGGAGAGCTCCTTGGTCTTCATGGTGCCGCTTGCTTGGTGGTGCCCCTTGCTTAGTGGTGTTGCTGACTCTGGGGCCTTTCAGAACAGGTGTATATATCCTGAGATCATGTGACACTTAGATTGCACACAGGTGGACTTTATTTAACTAATTATGTGACTTCTGAAGGTATTTGGTTGCACCAGATCTTATTTAGAGGCTTAATAGCAAAGGGGGTGAAGACATATGCACGCACCACTTTTCCATTATTTATTTTTTAGAATTTTTTGAAACAAGTTATTTTTTTCATTTCACTTCACCAATTTAGACTATTTTGTGTATGTCCATTACATGAAATCCAAATAAAAATCCATTTTAATTCCAGGTTATAAGGCAACAAAATAGGAAAAATGCCAAGGGGGGTCAATACTTTCGCAAGCCACTGTATTTCCATTTAAAACATTTCTATGACATCATTCTTTTAGTGGATTACTTTTACAAAATTTTGTATTTATGAGATAGAACACAGGGAACTGTGGATTAGACAGAAAACCAGAGTTGCCAAATTTACATTAGTCGTTTTTCAAAAAGTCAATTGGTAATGCTTTATTTGAATTAGACACAAGGTAGCATTCGTAACACCAAAGAACCTTATCACTTTGAAAGTGGACATAGTATTCATAACATGTATGCATAACATTTCCGAGAAATTGTAAGTGTAATTCTTACAAACCAAAAAGACAAATAAAAAAACATTGCTTTAGGGGGGACAAATTATCTATCCAACATATTATTTCAGCTATTAGAGTACAAAACTGTTCCAGGCCTCTGCCAGTGACAATCCTGTACACCAGAAGCAGTTCCATGTAAATCCCCAAACCCAGGGTAGTCAGAAATTTAGCAATACACTATGACTGGAATTTTATACACAAGTGACTCAAATTCAGTCTTGGAGTATGCATGTGAATGTATGGTGGCTTGCAATGCATTAAAGGATTTACAATGGCAAAGAAAATGTAAGAAAATTAATTTTAAAACCTTGATTAACACTTTTAGAATGGTTTTTAGATGGGTCTGATGTGTCATCTAACAAAGGAATGATTGGCATGATTGAAACACAGTAATCACACTTAATTAAGTTTAATTCAAACAGAACAGGTAGATGAGGTGTCTGGTAAGAGAAGCTGTTAATACTAGACCTGTGACCTCTGATAAATTGCAAGAATGGTAGAACGGAATTACAATTTAGACAACCTTGCAGAACCACGATTAATGTGTGATCTGCTGTGTTTACTTGGAAGACATATTTGTTCCATCTATCACCGGTCAACAGCTTCCTTAAAGCATTCTCAGGTAATTTGTTCCACAGATTGTCTCGTGTTTTCTTGTCTCTCTAATGAAGTGCAATCTTAGGCAGTAGAAATGGCTAGGGGTAACTTGGGAATTGCAGCAGAGAATGCATTTAAAGGGATCTATTTAAATATCACACACAAATTCTTCTGAATCTGTAGAAGGTTTCACGTTTAAAGTTTACCGACAATGCAAGCAGAGAATTAGCCATTTCAATTTAATATCAGTTCAATTATTTACCTAATTATACATTTTTTAAATCACTGAGTTTCTCATTCTCCAGTTCCTCGTTCCCCAAGAAAAGTATTCAAGTGTCTTTAATTAACCTGATACTTGGAACTAATATCTTTTACACCAACCATGTGATATGTTCAAAAACCAAACTGGGGCATAGAAGGGTCTGAATGTACATCAATTCAAACCTAATTATTTCTCCATTGAAATGCAGCAAATATTCCAGAATATTAGGCCCATGTCTAATATGGAGCTATTCATTTAATTAATAAAGAAGTCGTGTAATAGGGAAACAAGGTAATTGCGAAGGTAATCTTCAGATTGAAGTACTCTAAGAAACAGCTTTCTGAAAGCTCAATATCAATTCACAAAAGAGTAACAATTAATGTCTACTTTAAAGTGTGATTTAATTCTTGTGGTAATAATATGTTTAATCCAAGTGAGAAGTACTAAGATTAATACACTCACACTAGAGTGTTCATTAAGCAGTTTTTTTTTTAATGAAGAAATACATTCCTTGTTTATGTACTTCCTCTTGGTAAGAAACGATTTTGATGTGCTTGAGCTGACGTCATGATTGAAGGTCTGTGCCTTTCATTAATAATTTTACACAAATGCGGTCTTTTGGTTAAGCCCAGACATCTTGTATTCGGGATGCTGGGTTTTTGTTGTGCTACCAATACGGTAACTACTCAGTTATTCTGTTTGGCTACTATTTTGTTTGGCCAATCAGATCTTTTAGATCAGCAATGCACTGAATACACTTTCAAGGATTTGGTATTGGAATCAGATGTATGCATTGTTTCCTTCGGCAGTAAAATGATATCAGTGTATTGAATTTGGACTTACTGGGAGAATTTGCTCTGACCTAGTCACTCTGATCGGTAACACATTATAAGGTGCTGCTTATTAACGTTTTATAAATATATAATAGATGCTGAATACATACGTTATAAAGTGTTAATAAAGCATCATAGATGTTTACTAACCATGAAATAGCCATAGACTGAATTACAGTTTTGTAAAGGGACTATTTTTAGCCACTTGTGCTACTTTGGGATGTTTAACCATGCAATAGCTATAGATAGAATTATGTTTTTATAAAGGGGAGAGTTTTTAACTACCTATTGTACTTTAGGATGATTGAACGTAATTCAGTTTATGGCTATTGCATGGTTATAAACCATCTATAATGCTTTATTAACACTATATAACATAGTAATTAAGTATCTATTATATATTTATAAAACATTAATGAACAGCACCTTAATATAAAGTGTTACCATCTGATCCAGGAAGTCACACAATGTGTGTCTAAATGCAAATAATCAGAGTTCCAAATAATACAAAAAATATGTATTAGAAAATAAGAAAGTAGCAGTGCAGGAAATATTGTTTGTGAAAAAAAAAATCCCATTATGGCACTTTGAAGTATCTGGGGTGAAGAAAATATTCACACAATCCTTAATAGTTCCTTCATAATGTTGAGAGATCTACCATTGAAAAATACTGCTGCATGAATATATGAGGATAGCTATAAACAACCAATTTGATCCGTTTGTGTTAACAGCTGGGTGCATGTGTGTGTATCTGTAGCATTTCCATCCAGCATCTGTTTGGATCAAGGTTAGACTTATTTGGACCTGAAGAGTTACAGGTTGGATAGCCTTGATGTAGTGCTCGCCCTATTCACCCCCAGGGGGGACCCTGAAGACGTACTGTATGTGGACAGGATCTGGGGGACTATTAAGGGTTACATTCAGAAACATTGCACTGATGTAGAATGTTATCTTCTTTGGCAGGTGTTTTATTGGGTTTGTAAAAAAAAAAAATGCTGTCGTAAAAAACAAAAGAAATGATATGCTGTAGAAATGATGTGACTGGCACACAACATGTTTCTTCCTCAATTATTGTAGGCAAAGGTATGTGTCAATCTGTGTTTATTTGCTACGTACATAGTTAGAGAAGGGATTCTTTTCATTAAACATCCCATCAGGACAAACAACATTTGCAGATGTCTTTTGTTGTTGCAGATAAGCTACAACATACTAATACAGTATTTACTTAGAGGTTGCATTGTGCTGGCTTTTGATCCCTTATAAGGCTTAAACCAAAATAAAAGCTCATAGGAAAAAAAACTTGTATTGTGAGCATTTAAAGTTGTACATTCTTGCAAATTTTTTTTTTTTATCAAGTCATTATTTTTTGCCAGCTCATGAATACCTATGAGTATAAATACCCTCCATTTATTCTTTAATCTTAGCCTCAAAAGAAGTTCACTGCTCCAGACTTTCATTAGATTAAAACATAGCCCTGGTGCAAAAGATTAAATTCTTCACCCTTTTTTTGTAGGCTGATTTGCGCTGGCAGAATTACAAGGGTTTATCATATTGTTTAAAGCAGGAGGTGTTAAAACTATACATATTTGAAGCAGAAAGGCCAGGTCATTAGACCTGGTGTATTATTTTTAAGTTAGTTTCTTGATGTGACCCTTCTTGCGTAACTATTAAATGAAAAATCTAGTGAAAAAAAAAACACTCCAGCAGTTCCAGCACTGCAATTATTCCAGAGAAAATGCTAAATGTGTAAGATGATGCAGATGACATTTCAGTTCATCCTACTTATGCTAGATCAGTTGCAGACCAAGGGAATGTGCTCATAACTGAATGTGTGCAAAAGTCTGCAAAGTTTGATTTCATCCTACAGCTGGCTTAAGCACATGGGCATCTTCCTGAATTGCACCAATAACCTATTGATGTTCATCTTTGATTCCAGCTAAAAATAAGTGGTAAATGCCATCTATAGAAAGTTGATTCCCTGGTCCAGTATAATGGTCCATCCAAAAAAATATTCTGTGGCTTATGTATGATTACACTTTGATTGCTGTATGCATCCAAGCACTTGCATACCAATGGGATTGTGCCACCCCTGCATGCCATACAAATCGACAACAACACCTGCAAAACTTGCAGATAGTTGCCTCATATCACTCACAAATTTGGTCTCTTCTGCATGATAAAACCTTGTGGTTAACTGCCATGGCTCTGCATATTCTCTTCTAATGGTTAGTCCCTCACTGCAAACCTGCGGAAAGGTCCTGACTAGATGAAAGAGCTTGCCTTACACCATTAATAAATGCATGCCTCTCAAAGCTACTTTATCATTAGATTGCAATATCTGGCTTGTTGTTTCAGTGCTGCAAGCTTAAATCTATTCCCCAGCGTGGCTTAAAAGAGGTGCACTTTTCTAACATTACTAAATGCAAAGTCATATTGTAATGAATCAGGAGGAAGACTTCTGGTCCTGCCCTAAAGTCAATGGGCTAAACTCAACAAACAGATGATATGTCACATGGGTCAATAATTATGGTAAAGGTTCAATTTAAATCCAAGAAATCACAGCAAAACTGATTTCAGGAATCTTGGCCAGGACAAATATTATATATATGTTTTTCTCCACTAAATAAACACATGCATTGTAATTGAATTAAACATATTAATTATTTTTGTTGAGACAAATTCAATTGAGTTAGAGGTATCATTACATTCTATTACCATATGAATATGAATCTTACTCGATTTCATGTAAATCTTAGTAAAACCATTCAAATCAGTGTATCACATCACTGCTGTTACATTCCTACGTAGAAAAGAAAGGTATTGTACAATCTAAATGTAATAAAGCAGAAAGGCATAGTGAATGGGATATAAAACCACACTTTTTATGCTCATATAGCAACTGTGAAGCTAGAAAAATACAATATATTAAATCCTCCTACGCATTGAAAATAGAAATCAGACAGGATGTCTGCAGTTTATATCCATTGTGTTTCACAGCTGATTGTTCCCTTGTACTAGAATAATCACTTTAATCTGTGTTGTTTAAAACATTTTGAGCTAGGATCATTTGTCAAAATGTGAGGAATTGCAAAAGAGACTGAATAAACATGCATAATAGTGATACAGAGTCAAATCCAAGACTTAACCATTATTCAATTGCAGAACCATACACATTTTTTATCAGACTGACACTGAACAGTGCATGAATGCCCAGTCACTCATGCAACTTTCTTCAGTGATACCGTGAAAAAAAAAAAAAAAAAAATCACACAGTATTCAATCATCCAGCACTTATGAGGGATTACCAGCACAGGAAATCCATAAGTTTTGGGTATGTTAAAGATCACATTTGTATTCTAAATTAAAGGAGTTGAAGCACTTTATTTTACTAAAAACGTCGTCTTTGTCAAGTTTTAATATTTCCAAAACATTCCATAACAACATATTGCCAGACTATTGTACAGAGCAGTGATACAACCACTGAACTGCAAGATAATCTTATAATTTTAGTTCAATTGGAGATATAAATGCTAAACAAGCCTAGAGCAGTTTAACTTCAATTAGAAATCATCTTCTGCATCATAATCAAACCTGAAATACAGTATATATATATTAAAAAAACTGCCTAACAGGACACTATCTATACTAAATCAAAATGAAGTGTGTTTTGGTTGGTCACACCTGCTTTAATAGCTTCTTCCAGCACACTGCAGTGTGGGGTCTCTCCCTGGAGCCACCTATAATACTTTTTTTAGAAGAGTAGTGAAAAAAACATAAATCTTTCCCATTTTTTCCCCCTGTATTAAAATATTATTTTTATCACAAAAATTGCATTAGTTTGAATAAAAAAAAAATACTTGTTGCCATTTGGTCACAGAGAGTGAACTTCCAAAATAGCAATGAATCCTTCAAACTGTTTAACTGTAAAACTTTATTGAACTAATTAGCGTTTGAACATTAAGCCCAATATTACTTGTTGTATATCCTCTTTTGCCTCATTATTCAATGCATTTTTTTTTTATTGTGCTAGACTCTACGATGTCCATCCCTTTCATTTCAGATTTGACACCCCTGAGTAATTTGCTAAGATGCTGTGCATGTTAATTGTGTCTTCATGTGCATGCTAATTATGACTTTTAAATAACTATATCTGTGTAGTAGATCAGTATGTTCTTTATAACAACTATACTGATCAGCTATAATATTCATGTGACCATTTTAGCTGTCATTTTTAAGTTTACTATTATATTCTCATACACTGCTCAATTTTTATTTTGTTTAAAGGAGCAACATTTTAGACATGAATCTTTTCAAACTGCAACAATATTTTAAGGGAGCACTCTTATGCATATTGAAATTAACACATACATTCATTTTATTATGACTCGTAACATCAAAGACATCTGAACACGAGACCTGGCCTCTGGAGATCAATTGTTCATACAGTTTGAAAGTGGTTCATACGAATGTCGAGTGTGGGCTCCTCTTGGGTTGATACGATCTCTAGATCAATAGGTATAATGCTACGCAGTCTTGAAGGATCTTATCCCATTGTCGAGTCAGTGCAACACCAAGCTCTCTGATATGCCATGGTTGGTTACAACACTGACAGACCAGACATCCTAGAAAGTTCCTAATAAGTTAAAGGTACAGATATTGAGTTTGTGTCTAATACTATTTAACTTGTTAGCAGGGGGTAATGGAGTTAGCCATGCCTCCAAAATGTGGGCCTAACTGAAATGACCTGGACTTGAAAATTCTATTTAGAGTCCAAGGTCTTTCTTGCCATATTATTGTATCTATAATTACAGGATTATATAATACTAAAATAATCTCTGTAACGCAACTGCATGAGGTACCCTTCCTCTTACATAAATGCCGGCCAGTAATAGTTCTTCTGCAAACCAATATTAACATTACAATGAAATACTATGTAAATCCAGGCACATGTTATTCACATCTAAGCAAAAGCATATGCTTAAGCAATAGAACCCTGAAGACAAGGCATTAACATGCAAAGGTTACGAGGGTGCTATCATAGAGACAAGCTCATCGACCAAGGTTAGTTCCTGAAATAACAGTGCCTTTGTTATCTTAAAGAGTTTTGTAATCTTACTAGTCTAATTTTGCTGTCCTTTCTGAAGTTCATATCTTTTATTGGACCTACACAGAAGTTGAAAATATACAGGTACAAGTGGATTCAAGACATTGGGGTAAAGTTTTCATTTGAAAAAGGAAAAATAAAAGGACATTGGAACACAGTTCAACAGATACTGTTTTGTCCAATACTTCTAGTGCAACAGGCTGTTCATATAGTAACTGGGTCTAGAGGGAAAACAAGGTTAAAACTACACAAACAGAGCAAGCTGTGCAATGTAAATGAACATAAGAAATTATTTTAAAAGGCAGCTGGCACTTTTTTCCCCCAGCATTTCAACATGCATTATTTAAAATCTAATTATGTGTACATTCTAATCACAAAATAAATCTGAGCCAAACTCTATTAAATGAATACTTCTTTTTAAATTGTATGCTCAATTATTAATGTACACAAACTGTACAAATTGCTTATAATAATTTTAACAAGCTAAAATACAGACCAATAAGCCCTGTAGGGGATTGCCACCATGGCACATGAACCTCAGTTGCTACATTTAAACAATTTTGATGAGGGTTAAATTCTATTTAATGTTAATCTAAAAGTACAGCAATGATAAATGCAGCAGTGGTGTTATTATAAAGCATACATTGTACAGTAAAGGACCCGAGCCTATTACAAAATCTTAGGAGGCTGTGTGGTCCAGTGGTTAAAGAAACAGATTTCTTTAACCACTGGACCACAAATCCCTGATTCAAATCCCAGCTCAGCCACTGACTGATGCAGCTGATGCATAGTTCACACACCCTAGTCTCGTATCTTATAAAGCACTTTGTGATGGTGGCCCCCTATGAAAGGCGCTATATAAAAATTATTATTATATTCCTTTAAAGTAGTGTAAATGGAGAGATTTGTGCTGGCTATCGGGTGCATGCGGGATCCTGCCCTCTTTGTCAACACCATGATTTACAGACGGATCCAAATAGGTCTTCCGACCCCCAATATTTTCCCAAGAGTTATTTCCGAAATTTTTTGATGATCATTTGATTCCACGCAAAACCTTGTCAGGCTTATGTAATAGGAATGAAGGCTGGGGGCACAGTGTTGTCTGTTCATACTATAGCATATGCAGCTATTGTACAGTACTAGTTAGTAGTAGTGGGAAAGCTGTCACTTTTTTTTTTGACAGCATCATTAGTAATCCCAGTGTTGCTCCTATATGGCCACACACTCTGCTGTTTATTGGCAACTATAACACTAAGCTGCCCAAGCACTAGCTCTGCCATCACTGTCTTGTACGTCAGTTCATACAGACGGGTTGGAAATAGTGTTTTACATGTTAAATGCAGGTTTCAGTTTGTGGCTGCTCTAGGAATAACTTGATTTATAAGCAATGCTACAATGATTGTTTTCGCTGTTGTAAAAGTTATCAGGCTCCTTTTTGGGAGACACATTGTACTTTTTTTATTCTATATAAGTCACACTGTCAAAGCACTGTTTCTGACAATCTGCAGTTTTTCTGTCATGTGTGGGTCATAATTAAACCAAATCACAGTATCGTTTAAAAGATTGCACAAGAGAATTACTGCCAAGTGGAACATGAAAATATGAATATTATGAATATTATGTGCTTACAGAAATGTCAGTATCACATAACAAATTGCATAGATTATTAATTTACAAAAGGTGAGGTGGTTACACAGAGCCTTTTCACAAGCATCAATTTGCTCAAAGTGCTCTCCTACCTTGCTAATGGGCTGTCAGCTTTGATTTTCCTTCCAATTTGTAACAAAAATGCTTACATACTGTAGAGTACATTTGTCACGCATGAGTTAATTTGTCTTCAGGTAATCCAAAGATTGTTTGCTTTATTTGGTAGTTCTTAAACATGCTGTGAGACAAAATATTACCTATTAACAATACATATACAGTAGAGTTCACAGTATCATCTTTCTGATTATGTAATTCCTATAGCAACCTGAAAAGTGCTTATATGGAATGATGTAACTAAGTAAAAAATAAATCTGCATATTTGTTTAGATATTTTCTGTGGCTTTGTTTATACAGTACCATATAGTGTTTTACCTCCAGTAGATCAAAGAGCCAATACTACAGCCTAGCCAATTCAAGTACAAACACTATTATTTATCTGTTCATGATGCAAGAGATATAATGAACACAGATTAGCAGGAGCTGCTTCCAAACATCAACAGATATGTTCTGTGTTAAGGCGTTGGAATAGACTTCTTGGAAATTGCCAAATCCCTACAGAAAAATTAACATAATGTAATGAAAACAAATGAAAAAGTTTATTCAAGGAAGGATTTATAATTTAAATTAAGATTTAAATTAAAAAAAAAAAAAAATAATAATCAGAAGATAAAAAAAGTATCCAAAATTCTCTTCTTTAGTACTAAGTATAACACACACCTCATTATACCATTGTACAATATCCTTGGCAAAAGGAAAGCATGCTAGTAGCATACTAAAGCTGGAGTATAAGATGTGTAACAAACCAGGCGCTCCACTGGTTACAGAGCAAATTGATAACTTGCATGCTAGGGTATGCTAGTCTATAAAAGTGGCTGACATTTTTTTTTCTTAAACAAAATGACTTTTCTGCCAACCTGTCTGTCAGCTGATGAAATTCCATTAATATGGAAATGTGCAAGGAAAATTCCTTTGCATAGTATACAATATAAAACCAATTTAAACGATATAGACCATCTGTGGCAGGCTGGCGAGTGGATAGAGGCCCAGAGACAGTCTGTAGTTCAAAAAAATATATAATTTTATTATAAATACACAAAAAAAAGGGCACAAGGGCCAAAACAAAGCAATTTAAACACAAAAAGAAAGACTAAAAGCAAAACTAACAAAAATAATAATGTCCAGGCTGGGCAATGCCTTCACTGGATTTATCATAGTTCAAAAAAATCACACACCAAAAACCCACCAACCTGCTTCCTCAGCTCCCTCTTCCCAAATGAAAAGCAGAGGCCTCCTTTTATGTCAGGTGGCTGGGAGCTGATTGATTGTTAATTAAACTAATCATCTAATCAACCCCAGCCACCTGAACACAATGAACCAAGGCAGGTAGGGGAATTTAACCCCATCCCTGCCAATTTCTAAAGAGCAGAGCTGTGCTCTGCCACACCATCTTTCAAATTGTAGTGTTACATATATTGTTGGAATATTGTATTCAGATTTACATACATTGCAAAAGCAGCTTTCTACTAAAATGAACAAATTATATTATGAATGTAATGGATCAGGGCCAGTAATCTTTATATAACTGTCTATCTACCTAGTAAATGTACTTAAGTAAATTAAGAACATTTGATTTTTGGGTAAATTGTTTGCAGGCTTATTTAAATGGTTACTATTAATAATAGAAAAACAATTTTATGACATTAACCATACCATCAATTAATCAATTAATGATAAATCCATTTTAATTTCACCTTTGGACTTTGATCGATTAAAAAAAAAAAAAAATAATTCATCGATTAGTCTTGTCTATGAGTGCGGTTCCAAAAATGGTGCGTGAAAAATAAATCTTGAAAAATGGCTGATTGTCATAAATAAAGCATCCCATGTGATTTCCAAACCCAGCCTATTATAGTCAGCTCTTTTATGTCACACAAGAACTGATACAACTTCAGCAGGACAAGCAAAAGGTCCTCAGTTCTAGAGTACATACCATGCTACATTAAATACATAACTTAGCCACACAGAGTAACGTAGCTGAACAAGATCAATAAGCCCAAAGTACGAAGTATGTTTAAAATACAATAGTTTGGATCACCAAAAGGTCAAAGCCTTTCATGAATGGGTTAAAAAAAAAAAAAAAAAAAAAGTACATAATGTTGCTTCAATATTTCCCCTACATATATGGTGAGATGCAGCTGTATCTCTGGCAGTTAAGAGCATGTTTGATCTAGTTACACCTGCTCTGGCTGTGTAAAATGATAATACTTACAGAGACTTGACATTAATCCAGAACACAAACAACATGTGGCTTCAACAGCGCCCTTGGCACATCCTAGTCCAGTTCTGGCCAGCAGAGCAGATGATTTCACAGCAGTCAGTATCAGAAAAGTCTTACGTCGATCAGCCAAGCTAAGGGTATTTCACAAGCACAATTTGAATCAGATCATCATTTTACTTGAGAGCATCTTACAGCATAAAATAAATCCTCTCATTTGATTCCCATACACATATTGGTATAGGTATTAAATAGACAACGAAGTATTAACACTAGCCGTCAGTACTGTGTTCAAGAACTATTTTCCATATTTGGTCAAAGTTTTGTTGAAAACATCTATTTTGTTAAAGGCTGGTAGCAGGATGCAGTATGTCATTTTAGCATTGCTGCACAAGTGTTGCACAAGGCAGGACACAAAGGAATAAGTACCCCTGTTAGCTGCCATATATTAGTTAAAGAAAAGAATGTTTCGACTCTGTCTTTGTAGTTTATATTTATCTACTAAACCCCCTACTATACAGTAATTTGGTAACAAAAGAAAGACATGCCTGTGTTTTATCTTCTTTAAGTGCTGCGAGCCAACAGCTGAGTCGGCTACGGGATCGTAAAGTAAATGTGCACGTTGTTTATAGAATCTTTTTTGTTCACTTTTATATTTTTGAGTTGTAGTATACACAATCACATTGTAGGATTTATTTCACGATGGATTGATTTGTTATTGAGAATTTAATATTTGTTTTATTTTTTTTCACATCGCTGTTGTAGCTGTGATGCTGAAGGTACAGTGAAGTTGTTAACCTACGACTAATAACTTAAATGTATTGCAGTTTAGCGTAGGGCAATTAACCTCTTTGTTTAAGCGACGGTTTATTGGGTTGGAAGCAGAAAAAGGAAGGACCATGTACTATAAAAGGCAAGTGTATCCGGAGATCGGTAGCGCAGCTCAGTTTTGCTTGGGATAGCTGAAACAGGGATGTTTGGTAAACGCGGGGTTGGACGTTTTACCTCGATATTTTGTTGCGAAGCTGACGGTGTTTACTGGGGTTGGTTTCACTTTCAGCCGCTCTTGCTCTTGCTCTTCAATTGGTTTCAGGTATAGTGGCAAGGAGTTTTGCTTGTTTTGTTAGTAGGCTGTGCTATAAACGCATTGTGACATTATAGGAGCCTGCCTGAAACTTGTGAGGCAGTGACTGGTGGGGAAGAAAGAGAAAAGGAAATGCTGTGCTGTAGTGATATAGCTGCTGTTTGTTTTACTTTATTATTGCTGCTGGATTGTGGTTAGAGTTCTCTGTTTTTTCTGTAGGTGTGCTACAGGTTATTCTACAGCGAATAACCCAGTATTTTATTTTGTTTTAGTTATTGTATATTAGTTACCGTGAAGAAGGCAAGGTTCTTATGTTTGGGGTTTTGCTGCTGTTTTTCTTTTTGCTTTTATATTTATTTAGAATCCCTGCCCTACTTGCGTGGTGACTGGGTTGCTGCTATTGACCATCGTGTGCTTCTCCTCCGCCCTTCCTTCCCTCCCCTTGAAGAGGTTGTTGGTGCTGGCAACATTTGCAGGGGAATCTTTTTTTTTCCTTTTTCCTTTTTTTTTTTTTTTTTTGATACTTTACACCCTAGCTAATTAGTGGGTGCCTATCGTGTTGATACTTTCACACCCTAGCCATCCAGTGGGTGTTTGCTTTTTCTTGTTTAATTAAACTTTTTATGCAACATTTTTTAAAATATTTAATAAATATTGTTTTAAGCCTGAGTTAAGCCTTGTCTGTCTCTCTGTGGTGTTGCTACTGGTCCATATCCCAACTATCACTAACGAACTTGTATTTATATTGTGTGTTATTGATTTTGTTAACTATAGTGGTAAATAATTTATTTTTAGTTAGTCCTGGCACTTACCACCATGTGGCGTAGCTGGCGACTATATATTTTGGGGATCCTGAGTGTCCTAAGTAAGTAGTGTGACACAACAATGTCTTAGAAGAATGTTGTGGGGCCCATTCCCTGAAAGTGAATGCTGCTTAAAATTGTCCAGAAATGAGACACCGGGGGTGGAGTCTGTAATGTACATGTAAGCAGGGACATAGGCATTTAGACACCCCTACAAGGTTAAACTGGCCTCCTTTTTGTAGTGCTGTCTATAAATGGAGATCTTTATAGACAGATCTATGGCTTTAGTTACTGACCACAGATGTAACACTTATGAAAAATAAAAAATACAAAAAATAAAAAAAAAAACCTCCAAAACAGAACAGGTTCTACAATCCTTAAAATATTCTCAGGAGGGAGATTCAACTAATGTTTACAAAATTACATCCTATGTTGATTGTAATAGTACAGGATACAACACCATATTCTTTACAACATTACTGAATGCATGCTTGCTATCCCAAGGCTATACTTTCCCCTGCTTTACGTTCAGAGAGAAAGTTTCCATATCGAGTGGCAAAAATGCATCAGCAATTCCTTTGTAGTCTGTCTGGCTATTCCCACACCAGCATAAAGGCTAAGCAACCATTTACTTGTTGATATTTTTTATAGAATTCTACACGTTTCCTCTCCAGCCGAATCTATGCTAGAAGGCATGCTTTCCCCATGGCATTTTCCATGATTCCGGTAGTACTTCTGTATATTGTGAGCAAACTGTGACCTCCTGTAACAAAGTGCCCTCCCCTGTGTGTATTTTTCTGTTTTATGCTGTGTGTGGTGTGTTAAATGTTGGTGTATAGGCATTGGTACACTGGATATAAACAGGTCTGTGTTTCACGTGTGTTTAGAAATGTATTATTGTATTTAGGCACGAGTATTGCGTGCAAGTAAAAAGTAATAATATGTTAGCAATCGAGTCTTGGCACAACTGCATAAAAGCAGCATGTTTTCACCCACTCGGGGTTGGGTGTTTGGTAAGTGGAGAACGGGAGAGAGAGGAGGAGAAATTGTTTACAACCATTGCTATTGCGTGCTGGTGGGACCAGCACGATAATTGTATATTTAAAACTCACCGTGTTTGTCAATGTGTCTTTCTGTGCACCGTTTTGTTAAGTACAGTCCTTTTTTGTTTGTCTCTTTTATTTTGGCGTAGAGTGCCGTGTTTCTGTTTCTGTTTGTTCAACCCTTTTATTTTGCAATAAACCGGCGCAAGCAGGCGCCATCATTGTTTCATTTCATCCGTCCTGTCTGTGTGTATTCCTTTCCTGGTTCTGACGCCGCCCACTTCGGCAGTCTTTGTGACACCTCCCTTTTCAAATGTCTTGCTGGTTGGTTCATTTGAAGCAGGAGTTTGTAAAAGATGCAGTTTTACTCAACGGTGTTACTGAATAATAATAAACCAGACAAAAGATTACTTTATTGAACATAGAAAACAACATTTCTTCAAGATCATCCAGCTTGGATTTTTTTGCCTTTAAGTGTTAAAACATAGCTTTTATCTGTATTATGAATGCATGTTCTTTCCATGCAAGTTTTATTAATTTAACTAACATTTAAAAAATGTGTAGTAAAAGTAATTCCACTCCTATTATGAATATTTTATTATTGCATTGAGGTTATGACAAAAAAATATAGTATGATTTAATATTGTCGAAGTGCCTTGCATAATGTGTCTCTTTCTAGCTAAATAGTACTGCACACTATTACCTAGCTGCGGAACTGATTAATTGACTAGTAGTGAGCTCCATGACAGTG
This sequence comes from Polyodon spathula, assembly GCF_017654505.1. Classification (NCBI taxonomy): domain Eukaryota; kingdom Metazoa; phylum Chordata; class Actinopteri; order Acipenseriformes; family Polyodontidae; genus Polyodon; species Polyodon spathula. The sequence goes on from NC_054545.1 coordinate 8,259,818, forward strand.
AACCTCATGCTTGATGGACTTTATAATATATATGGATGTTTCCTGTTCAGTCTAACTTCTAAGAGTATTAATTTACCTTAAAAGTCAATGACAGAATGCATGGTCACAGAAAATGATGGTAGGCTATAGTAAGGTGTTGATTTAATCAGCTAGAATTTTGTAATCACCACGGGGGTACCGTAAAATGCTCTGAAACAACAGTGGATTATACTGGGCCCTACCGTCTAATACCCCTAATTTTCAAATTTGTGATTTTGAATTGCATATACAGTACAAACACAGACTTTGTTGGCTGTTTTTGGCCTTTAATAATAAGTAAGAATATGACTAGTAAACAGAAAAAAGGCTTTACCAGACAATCATAGGGGCATGGTCAGAATAGTAAATGCTTTTGCACATTAAAACAACGTTTGGAGTTTTATATTAATCCTTTAAATCTTAAAACAGAGATTTATGCTAACTGAAAGGACATTAACTACTGTACGATAGTACATTCAATGCTCCAAGTTTTAGTATTACTTTACCACAAAGAGCACACTCGTGGTTATTGTATTAGGCTACTGGGTTCTTCTTTGTGCCCTAATTTTAAAGTGCGGATAAAATCTCAGGAACAAAATAATAGGAACAAACTACTAATTACTACAAAATACAACCCTGTGTGTCTCATAAATCTAGATCATTTTAAATCTAGATATTGGCCTTATTGAGATGTTCACCCAGATCAACAAGCAATGGCAATTAAATTAGAGCCCTCACAAAGTTAAATTATGGACAGCAAATGAAGCCAGTTATTATGTTCACCGTGCAGAGTGTGACAGGCAGAGATGGATGGATGGGCAGACGTGATTAGACAAGATTGTGAAAGAGAAAGGCTGATGTGACATTGCCAGTACATTTATGTTTCAGTCAAAAAGCAACATTACAGTTACCGCTAAGTTCAAGTTGCTCTTTCTGTTGGCATAACTGTTTTTTAGGCATAACCGTTCTCATTGTAAGATACAGTAGGTGAATATACATACAAATTGCAACGTTAAACAAATGTTTCACCACTTTTAGCTGCTGGTGGCCCACATGAATCAAGCTTGACACAGAAGTCTCTTGTTGATTGCCAGTGTGTAAAACCATCATGTAAAATAACCTATATAGGTAAAGACAGTGCCAAGCCTGCAAAAAAGCTTGTGTGTGGTGCTTCAGGCTCAAAACAAAAGGTTGAATTTATCTTCAAAAAATGTTATGCAAAACTAATAAACACTTAAACTATTGTGGCTTGAATCAGCCCACTAAACTAAACGAGCCTTGTAGCTGCCAGAAAGCCTCTTCCTTCTGTTTAACAGATGCCAGTCAAATCAATTACCTTAAAGAATGCCAGCTGGGATTGACCAATCAGCACTATTTCTGGCAGACATTCTGCACATGGAACTTTGCAGGTAATTAAATACCCAAGTCACTGCACACTGTTAACCCTTTCTTGGTTCAACATCACATAACTTTTAAGCACGTGGCTGGTGCAAAGGCATACAGCCTGTATCTGTATTGGAGTGAAATGAAGGCACTAGTAGGGTTTATGTTGTTGGTAATGCTAAAATGCTTAAAGAATTAGGACTTTTTTATAATTATGTCAAATAAAGTCCCAGGGTCATTTCTACTGAAGCAGTTTGTGTGAGGATAATATAGATATTATAATATTCATTATTTTGTAACACAGACAAGTCATCACAATGAAATTTAATTCAGAAATGGAAATAAGATAATTCTTAAAGCATTTGGTAAGGTTATTTAGTGAAATGTACCTGATGTATAATGTAAGCACAGGCTGATTGAATACTGAAATTAGATTACAAGGATTCCGGATGATGATATACAATTGTAACAGCAAGTTAATCAATCTAAAGGTACTTGCCATTTATAAAATGTTCATAATTTCATCATTCAATCATTAACTATAAAAAACAATCTTTGTGACTCATTATTTCATCAGTCTTGGAATTTGTTCAGATTACTTAGTTTATTATAGTTTCACCTCATCTATAAAATTAACAAACAAACAAGATCATGCATACATTTGGGTAATGCATTTACACATTTCAATATAAAAGTACATTTGACTACATCAATAAGTAGCAGTTATCAGTAACTCAGGCCATTATCGTCCAGGTTGCAATGATGAACAGTAACGTTTTGCTTGTTGGTTGCCCCTGTTGCTATACTTATCATTCAACAGGTTAATAGTTGACAATCCAGTGTTGAAAGGACACAATCTCACATGATTCCTCGTAAATTTCGAAGAATACTGTCTCTGCTAATTGATTTTAGTTATTGGGTTATTGGGACCTATTTACAAAGCTTTTAAAGGACTGTTTAAACTGTTTTACCATAGTCTGTTTTTATGATTAACATACAGGTTGATATTCAAGAAAAATATCTAGACTGTTGTTAAACATCAGCCTAGAACAGTTTTGTGAATATAATATTAAAAATATTGGAATTAGTTCTCATAGTTAATGAGCGCTATTTGCTCTCTGTACCACCTCTGGAATCTGCAACTTGAAAGGTTAGACCATTTCCAGTAAAACTGTATAAAGAGGCCTTTGGGGAACTGTGTACTATTACGGCAATTGCTTTGCATTTTATAATCAGCGCTACATGGATCATAACAGGCAGTGAAAATACATAAAGGATGTAATTTCATCCAGACTCCATGACAATCAATAATTGAAGATGTTCTGTCAATATGCGGAACTGTGATAGCATCACATAGTTGAAATGACCCAGAACTAGCATTGTATAGCCTACCTTATGCTTTACATATATTTACAGAATTTAGAGAACAAAACTAGAAGTTTTTCACATCCAGTATAAATGTGCTGTGAAAAAAAAATGTATGTGTGACTGTGGTTCCTTATTAGATGTCAAATAACAACAAATAAAAGCAACAGTGACATGAATAAGTGTGTGGAGAAAACAATGGGTTGTTGATTGTCATGTTTTATTCATCTGTGCCACTGATATTGTGCTCTTGAATGTACAGCGGTATTGTGACAAGAGCAGATGTGTGGTGAGTGGAGCCAGCAATGTGAGTGATTTCCCTTCACACAAGGCTTCACACACATCTGCTGTGAAGAGGACTCAACGTAGCCTTAATATAACACAACTGATTAGAATTTCACAAAACTGAGTATGAAAACCTATGGCCAAATATAACGGGTAGTGTTGTGTGGTGTAACGGTGTTATGGATTCTGACCACTGTCAGGGAGCCACAACTGTAGACAAGCCTGGCCCAGCTTGCAGTGTGCGTGGTCACCGGTTCACGGCTAGCCTCTAACAAACCTACAACAGCTATGGTCATGAATTACATTTTTGCAATTTTAGGATTGAGGCATCATTTAAAAAAAAAAAAAAAACTATATGAACTTTAGACATATTATTTAGAATCATGTAGCTAATGCTAGCTACACAATTATATTGCAAAAGTGTACAGGAAGCCATTGTGTAGTAAAATATTTCATGTTAGATTTAAAAATTTCACACTTTTCAATTTTTGTCAGTTTTTCATTAAGTATCTGGAAAATTACAAAGCGCTATGTAATTCAATATGTTAACATAACGTTATTCAGCAGGTTTCATTTGACTTTATCAAGAAGCATTAATTAATTCTGTAGGGTGATGCAAAATTGTTGGCCATAGTTGTACAGTACAACATATCTAACTTCACTGAAGTCAATTTGTATTTGTTAGCTTTCAGGGGTTTTTAAGACTGCATTTACTTTGTGTCTGATGACATACTCCTTTTTGTTCTGTTTCTTGTACAGTTTGATAGAATAGCTTTTGTAGAAACTGTTAAATGAGATTTTCCTTATCTTTTTGAATGACATTTTACTGTCTGCCATGTTTTTAGTCATTGACAAGCTGATTCAGTTTTTAGCCAGGCTTATGCTGTATGTTTAGTTCTGGCTTCATTCATTTCAAGTGCACCAGCCAAGTTTGAATGAGGCAGACAATGCAAGTGGCAATGGAGCTGTTACACACCTCTAGGTGCCAGGACTGGTTTGATACCAAAACAGATTGGCTGCTTCAACAGATAACAAAAAGTAAATCAACATTTACCATTGCTAATGGATTACTGAAGCAATCATCAGTCTGCTACAGTCAAGCCACTACAATTGATGTGCTGCTGCCAGCTTCACTGATAGGTCTTGAAAGTACGTGGTCTGACTGAAAATGTTTTTGGGGCATCAGTCTATTTAAAATGTTGTTGGTAAATGGACCTATTTAAATCCAAGGTTAGGGTTAGGGTAACTTTTTAACTCTCAGCATATCTGTAAATTCATATACTGTAAGTACAAAAACACATTTTTCATTGTTAGGATGTGTGGAGCACATTGATTTGATTCATATCAGTTCATTTCTTATTTAACGTTGTGTTAAATACAACAGTTCAAGATACAGGTAACTACACCACAGCCAAACAATAGTTCCATTCTCACAATCACAGAATTGTGTTTTAGGTAGTAAATATTAGTAAATGCTAACTACAGTGTATATAGTCAATTTATCTGTATTTATGAATTATTTATGAATTGATTTATTTCAAAGATTGGAGGTTTGCTGGTGATTCATTATTATTATAATTAAAATTTTGATTTTGGAAATATTTGATGTAACACCATGTTCCTAGGTTAAAAACACAGACATCAATATTCTAGAGGTACAAGGTTCATGTACACAATAAAGTGTTACAAATATAACCTGATATAGTTTAAAATATTTTGGCAATTAGCATTTTTAACAACAGCACCATCAAAAACTATTTTTATAAGCATGATCACATATCTCCGATGATTCTGGAAAGATTGGCTATTTGTTTCAGCACAAACTTGAAATATCCGACAGCAGGACACACACAGGGATTACAATTTGTCTTTGCAGAGCCGATAACAGTTGGAATAACAAATCTGAGGACGTGTTCCAGGTGCATTGTCTTGGCGAGCATGCTGTCATGACAGCAGCTTCACAATCTGTTAGTTTGAAGACCTGACAAGCATGCAGTGTTCATTAAAGCCCTGGTGTAGAGATTGACAGGTGACTTTGGCTTCGACGATCTTGTCACCAAAACTATTCATTAGCAGACTTTATTTCAATCCACCGGGGTGAACTCAATGTCACACAACCCACGTCCTGCTCTGCTGTTCATAAATGCCTTGTTTACTCAGGACACAAATAGCCTATCAATTGATCACTGCGTGTTTAAGTGGCAATAGGTGCTTTTTTATTAAGTGCCCAGCAGTGTCTCTTCCATTACGCTGAGCAAACAATATTTTTCTTACCAGAATATTAATATTGTAAGGTGTAGAAAGTTGTGAATATTTTAATGAAAACTGTTTTTTTTTTAAATTGGACTTAGATTACATCTTGTTTTCTCCATAAAGACACTTTGTATGATTTCTTCTTGTTCTTGCAACAGCAGTCAGCAGTCTATTTCTAGGTCCTGTAGTTAACTCATTGTAACACCTGCTCGCTCACAGGGGTACAGACAGAGGGGTTATTTTTAATATGTAGTCCGACTATGCCAGCTCAGTGCGATAAGCACAGAATAATATTAGATAGTCATTGATCAGGTTCTTTTTATTCAGATACAGCGCTAAAATACGGGGGACAGTGTCACCAAAAAAACACAGACAATAGATACATATAAAATCAATGAGTAACTGTTTAATTGAGAGCAAGGTTAAAACAAGCAACAACACATTGTTCAATATCCAAGTGATCAATTACAGATTTTCCATTAACAGATCCTCATAATTGAGACTGATCAAAATAGCCATTTAAAATCACCATAGTGCAAACTGCAATACTGCACTTTAGAACATGCTTAGTGCATGTAGTAAGGGTATGGTTCTTTAACCAGTAGTAAATAGAGGATACTAAAACAAACACTGACCATAAAAACACAAAACATATGACACATTGTCTATGCAGGGGAGGGAACATCAGAGCGAGATAAAAATCTGAAAAACAATCTCTTACTTTACATTCCATAGCATAGGTTCCAATTAACTCATTGTTCAAACTGACATACTGTACGTCAGCCGAATACTTATTGTCAGGAAAGTCCATACACAGGCTTGTTTACCTTCCCCCTGTTACTCACTGTTCCAAACACTATAATTGTGTTGCTGCTCCTGCACAAACAAAACCACAACAAAGGATGAATGGACAGACAGACAAAACACCCCAGGATAGCAGTCCAGTTTGCAAGAAATGTGTGATGTTTATATTCAGTTGCGTAAAACTATAATAAGGCATTACAAGTGAACTGAGTGTAGAAGGTACTAGAAAGTATTACATCTATTACAAAGTGTTAGTCAATGATATATAACATGTATAATATAATATATAAAATAAAAAAATACAAGTAACAAATAAATATGTGAAAGATAATTGACCCTGTTACACCATCAAAGCCCCTGATTCTCTCAATCATTCACAGTCGGAGAAAGACAGTATATTCCATTCAAAGACCTCTATATTAAAAACAAGGGGTATAGGCAAATACAAGATTACATTACAAAGCTACTGTATGGCATTTCTTATTATTTTGTTGTAAACTGCACTATAAAAAGTGTATTACTGCTGAACGAATAACAATTCATTCATTAACAATACATTATTTCAGCCGACTTTTACAATAGTGACAGGATACACTCAGTACAATAATAATTGTTTAAAATGTATTTTTTTTTAAACAATATGCATCATGTCTTACAACGCACATGCACACACACACATACACACGCGCACACACATTGAAGTACTTAAAAAATAGATGGTGAGTAAGTAGATTCAAGAAAATGCACAGAGTCCTTTTCTTCAATCAGTTGCCAGGTTTATTGAAATATGCAGGGAGTCTGGTCCCAGGTACAGGACATACAGAACTCAAAATTACAATGTTTGCGTGACATTAAATACCCTTCTGTATAGATGGTCCACCTCCCCTTTCTCTGACATTAACCAATGGTCAAGGTAATTTAATTTATTGTGTGAGTGTTAATGTGTGTGTGTGTCTGTGTGTGTGGTCTAGTGTGACAACCTCTGAACTCAGTGCATTCTTCACACTCCTGGAGACAAAAGGTCCATACATCTGCCTTTTGTTATCTCCTTGCGACCCCCTTTGATGCCAGTGGGATTATCTCTTTTGATCTCTCTGAAGTCTAGAGCCTGTTCCCTTCTACTCCACAGCATTGTTATCTTATTAGCTTGCAGTCATTGTTGGGCAGTTTGTAGACGCATCGTCTCTATCAGTGGTTAGCAGTACATGCAATTTGAGCCAAACAGTCTGCTATCTGCAATATTAGTCTCCTTTCAGAAAAGAACACCAGTATAGCTCTGCTAGTCCACATGCGTAGCAAACCCCTAATCAATTCTCAATCCATGTTTTCCAACACACATACACACACATGCGCATACACACACATATACACACACACACATACACATACACACACGCACACACACATACACACACGCACATGCACACAAACACATACAAATACACATACACACACATACACACACACACACAAGAGCCCATTTTTGCCATGGCTCTATGCTACATTACAATACATATTTATTTTGTATGTATAGTCCAGCAGCTAAATTCTGCCTTCAATATCCACTGGTAGAAATCTAACAAGAAACTGAAGACCACTAGTACTGTTGGGCAAGAAAATAAAGCAAGCTATAACTGACTAAACAAACTGTGGCCTCAAAAAAAACCCTCCAAGTCTTCTCTCTAAGTACAGCTGGTACACCAAAGTGTAACACTAACCTGCCCCCCTTCAACACTCTGCCCCTAGTGGATGAAAGAAATACCACACACTGTATAACACATTTTTTGTTTCAAACATTCACTGGCAGCAGAGTGTTTGAGGGGTACTCGTTAATGCTTTTACTTTTGTGTATCAGGTGTACTTAGAGAAAATATATTCTGAGGGCTTTATGGATGTGCTCACTGAAACAAAAAAATTATATGCAAACTGATTCTAAACATGAAGTTAACTGTGATATTTCAGACCTTTCCAAGTTGCTGTTTTTACATAAACGAAATGGTGTGGATGGTTTGAGAAAAAATATAAAATGTTAACTGCGCTAGCACTGTGAAATCCTCAAAAATAAACATTTCATCCAATTATGGAAGATCCTGAAAGAGATGGAAGATTCTTTCAAATATATATGTTTAAAACTATGTTACAGGAGGTTACAAAATCCATTCCCCAATTCGTTTCACTGACGTTCATGATGGATAGGAAGCTACCGGAAAAGAAAAGAAATCAACAAAGAAGAAGTGGTCTGAAATAAAGTAATGGGATGTTGGTGCTTCACGAATCAGTCAAGGTTTGAAGTTTCCTTTTTTATAACAAATCAATGCTAGGTCAGCACAACAACAGCACAATGATGCTCAGTGGGAAATCTTTGCAAGTCTGGGGCTGTATCTAGTCATTTGATGGAAATTGTTAATCTAACTGCTTTCACCACTGTGCTTTAACCTTAATCATGATTTATCATTTAATTTACTAATGGCAAAAATGGACACTAATTGTGTGTGCTGTAATTAATCCTGTTCAGGGATAGAAGACAATTGGAATGGAAAAAAAAAACGTTAGGTTACATATGTAACCCTGGTTCCCTGAAAGAGATGATGACCACCAATGAGACTTTTGGGATGTTGCCTCCCTGAAATAAGTATTTCTGAGCATTTTATATCAAAGCTGCTAAAAGGAGTGACCTCTTCGGAGTGACGTCCCAGGTCCCGACTCCCAAGAGATCAATTAGTCAGTGCACAGAATGTTCGATCTCTTTTTTCCTGGAAGCCGTGTAAGCGACTGAAGCAACCTCGCTGGTCAGTGGTCATCTTCTCTTTCAGGAAACCAGGGTTACATCCGTAACCTAACGTTCCCTTTCAATTTGAAGACGACCACCAACGATACTTTTGGGAAAGTATACCAAAGCCGTTGCAAGGGAGATGAGCGGACAGCTAATGAGGGAGACCTCAACCACACATAACTGATAAGGTCAGTGATAGGAGTGTGCAACCTCAAGGACCCTTGTGCCCAATGAAGACACTGAGGGATCTATTACATTAACGTGGTAGAACCTGTTAAAGGTAAGCGGTGTAGTCCAGCTAGGCACAGTACAAATCTCGAACAGTGAGGCTCCTCTAAAGAGGGCCCAAGAAGTGGGGGTAAGCTGGCATTATCATATGCAGTCGAGACTGTGTCTGCAACCCAGTGCGACAGTCGCTGCTTGGAGAGGGCCTGCCCCAGGGTCTATATACCGTGATAGACGAAATGCTGGTCAGAACTATGCTAAGCTCTTGTCTTTTCAACGTAACATCTCAATGCCCGGGGGCAGAGGGAATTTAAATGCCTATATGGATGGAACGACTCCAGTTCCACAGATCGGTTCATGTGGAATGCCATTATCACCTTGAGAAGGAATGCAATTACGTATGCAGGAGCTGTGCACAGACTGCATCTGCAGCTCACTAAGGGTGCACTCACTAAGTGCAGCTGCAGGGGAGCCAGGATGACATCTACGCACTTTGAAGAGGTGTGGGGGGCTAGGGAGATGCCGAATGGCAGCACTGAAGACTCATACACGCTAGGCCTGGAGAGGGTCTGTCACAGATGTATTTGTGGCTCCTCGAAAAGGAGAAGGTCCCATGCAAAACTGTAGAGCATAATTGGTTTGTACTGTGATGAGCACCCAGATGTCCAAGGTGCAAGTACTCCAGCATTGCAGCGGGTGTGGAGAGAAGCAAAGGGTCTGAGGCCACAAGCCTTCAGGGGCCCTGCTGGGGCTGCTGAGGCTGAGACAGAGCACCCTGCTGTGGTGGCCTATGGTGGGCTTGGAACTGCCTCCTGGAACGCTGCTGCGTTTTGGTATAATGCAAATCATGTATCGTGTGATTAACATGGAAGACACTAAAGCATGTCTGTGACCTGTGTTCTCTTCCCGCCTGACAAATTTAAATGACTGTGTGAAGTTATCTATCCCTGCCTATCACTGAGCAACACATTGCAAAGTGGCTGGCTCATCATTGCAGCAAGCTGACAAGCTCTATGACTTGAATTTAAAGAGCATCATCCCTATAGCAATATAATGTATTCATCCAGGAATGTAATCCATAAAGGCAAAAGCCTAATTTAAAAGATAGCACAAACATAATCAATCAAGAAACAACTCAACACAATACGAACACAAACACATATACAACTAGTTCATATAAAAATAATAACACAGGCAAAAAGTAAAGATATACAGTAGTATCCAGGAACCTTTTTTTGTGTTTACATAAATCAGTGCCGCTGCCATATTAGAAAGATTTTCTTGTCATTCAGAGGTGAAGGCCAGGGAATAAATCAACTGCTATGTCAAACCAAATAGAAAAGTAGCAGTAATTTCTTTGAGCAGCTTTGAAAAAAAAAAAAAAAAGCCATCTCGATGATGAATGTGTGAATCATATTTTAAGAGCATGTATCTTTGTAGAAGCTTTATTAACCATACCTTTAAATTGTTAAAATTTACTTATGGTGGTCGTTACAGTGTGTGACATGTCAGGTGCCTAAATTGCATAACTCTTTGAGACTGCCCATCCCTCCACTTCTCATATGCTATTATCCCTCTCTAGCAAGGGCCATTTATAATCCCACTGTATTGTTGGATGAAGAGCGCATATTGCTGTTTGCAATTGATCTGTGATGCACAAATGACTGGAATAATGAACTTATATGTACAATACAAATGGTATATGTTATATGGGGTGGGGGGGGGAAATCAAAGTAATAGTGATTTAACATATGTTTTCTTTATAGTATTTCAAATTAATTGTAAGTAGATATTTATAAATGTAAGCAATATGAGTTTATTAATGAGTCTGACTATCTAGTAAAGCTTCATGGTAAACATGGTTCATTTGCCGTTTCTGGTTGCCACAGCAACAACTACAGACATTGAGATGAGAATGACAGCAAACACAAATTCATCTAGTATTCTTTACAGATTATGATCTTATGACAGTGATCATTTCCAGTACTTAAAAGCATACAATACAGACCTGTAGTGTCATACATTAAAATTGCAGGACACCTGGAGTACTCTTTTCATAGAATATGAGTGTTGATTTTTTGGATGCAATTTGACAGTAAAGTATGTTTTAATCAGAATGTTCAAGGTATTAGTGAGCTGGAACAAACTGCTTTCCCTTTGCACAGTAAAATAAACACACACTTCTCTGCTGATTGTTTAATGCCTGGTGGAAGGTATTGATTTAAAAAAGTTTTCATTTTTTATCTACAGCGGTTAGTGCACCATCAGCTATGTATATCTGGTTTCTCAAGCGAGAATGAATATGGGTGTTCTATCAAAAGTCAATTAATAAAGTTCACATCATAAAAAAAAAAAGTCAGATTACAAAAATGCAGCATTTATCATTGAAAGAGTTCCATTACAGGAAACAACAAAAGGAAACACACAACTAACCAATAAACAAAATGACAGAGACAGCCACAGTTCATTACTGACCACATCAGGAACTTCAATCAATAATACCTTTATATGAACATTGCACAGACGTAGACATACCTGAATCAATCTGTCTTGTCAATGGTGTACTTTTGTTTATAACAATCATGATAAACCAGTTATGAAAACTAGTTAAAATGTAGTTTGTATGCATTTCCAAAATGTAATACTTAACAAATAAAGACACTGTTGAACAAAACTAACTGTAATTTACAGCTGAAAGTGAAAGTGCAGAGGAAAAAGTGAAAGATCTCTTTGGGATTATAATTCTAATGTCACTGTACCGTGATGTCCCTTAATTAAACATTTTGCACATTTGTTGTATCTGTGTGAGTTGAACTTGTGTCCAGAGTTGGGCCACAAACACCACTGCAGCACCTGCTTTTCCCTGGACATATACTATAAGTACTCTTTGGCTTTTAGTGGTTTGCAAGAAGCAGGGCGTACAGTATAAGAAGAAGGCTGAAACACTTCATACAGATGTTGAGGTGTTATGCATACTGTGTACATGATCATTAGCAGGACTCTTTCTGTCATTTGTCAACCATTTGGATTGCCTAGCCAATAACTTTATCAGTGTGTCCAATAATGAGGTTTTCTGTACATTCAGGGAAACCAAAGCCTGAAGTCTGTTTTGCAGTTAGAGTCAGAATTCCTCCTATTTTTCTCTTAGGCTGTCAAGGTTGATACAGGGACATTTCTGGTAAGCTCTGTCATCGAATTACATTTTCTTTTCCAAATCCAATACTGTAAGGTTCATTTACTTCATAACAATCATTAAGTCAGCCTTCTTCAGGTAATCTTCAATCAAAATAGTTTTATTCAGGAACAAAGTAAATCCTATGACAGTAAAGGATGCAATCACAGCAATACTGTAAGTAAAGTTACAGATCTCAGCAGATGAAACCTTGAGCAACAAAGATGCAGGTAAACCTACAGGTCTAAACAGGTGGTCTTCGAGCCCCGAAACAATAGTTACAGACATTTAATATACTGGGCAGGTTACTGCCTACTAGAAGTGTAACCCCACCTCACCAATGAACAGAGTTGGCCCCTCCTTACTGGAGGCCTGCCAGCAGGTGCCCCATGACGCGGCACCAGAAGCACAGCTTGGCAACCTTTGCAGAAGTTTATGGATTCTAACCAATTTTAGCTGGGTTGATTGTGGTTCACACCTATTATTTAAAATCAGCTTTTTAAGAAGAAACAACTTATGCATAAACAAGGGTCAACCGCCCGAGGTCACAACTGCTTTTTGAGCCATAAATAAACCAAAAAAACCCCCAGCTTTTTAGACTTTCACACAGAGAGGCAACTTGAGAGGTGATGGCGCCACAAGGATAGGACAACACTAAACGGTATATTTGAAAAGCCTTACATGAAACACAGGATAGTCACACAATGTTCAGCGTTTCAATGATTTCTCACTTTTTTTTTTTTTACCATCGAAAGGGTTGCATACAATTATTCCAATTTATATAAAACCTTACAATACTGTATTTGGAAATTGCAGTCAAAGTAATAAACTACATATTTTACCATTCCAATGACACATATTTTTTAAACTTCAGCCTGCCATAATCATTTCAACTGTTTATATAGTGTTTTGTTTGTGCATCAAAATATACTTTTATTCCACTTAGATTTTACTGAGATCTTGCACGTACAAGTATGTGTTTGAGTCACAAATTGATTCCAGTGAACAGATTATTCTAATTCAATTCCTTTTAAATAAATTCATTGTATCCTGGTGAATTCATGATTTTTTGAAACTATCATAAAGCATAATTGAAAGGTTTTGAAATATTTATCAAATTGTTGATTGTTCTTTGTGTTTTATATGATACCTACTGCTTTGTCCCTATTTTACGAGATAATAATAGCATACTCATTCCATGTGACAATATTTTGTTATTAGAATATGCTGATCTCATTATGTATGTCTAATGACAAGGGTTTCTCAGAGCTGATCATGGTTATCTCCTGCTAGTTTTCTCAGCAGTAACTACAATAGAATGCTGATTACACATTTGGACTGCTACCAGCATTATTTCTCCTTAAAGGGGTAATATCATCAGTCTCCCTTGCTGGCTTTAGAAATTCCCATGAATGCTACTGTGGGATACTTGATCTGTGTTTGTCCAGCTCAGTTGTTTCTTTTTTTTGTGTGTTCTGCTTCATTTTAGTGTCTTGGGATTTTAAGTTTATTCTTCTTTCTGTCAGGATTGCAAAAGGCTTGTCTCGCTTTTCTCGCACTAATGTACAGGGTGTTTCAGAAATGTTGTTTCATAATGATTTCTTGTACTTGTTGCTGGTGAGAATCTAATGGAATTATTATGGCACAGTATACACTGCAATAAGAACTTGAAACAACCTGTATACACAATCATCAATTTTAATATAGCATAATAATGTATAGCAATACCTGTGAAATGTCTAGCACATGGAGTGCTTAATAGAAACATACAACTAAAAATTGAAATAAAAGACCTTCGCTGTACAATATGTTCTTTAATTAAAATGGCACTCTTTGTTAAAGTAGATGAGTGATAGAAATCACTATTTTGAGCTTTATCAGAAAAAAAACAACAGAAAATAAGAACACAATTATTAAAACAGCAGGTGATGCTGTGTCTGACACTACGCCAGATTCTAATTATTTAAATAGCTAAGTGTATGTGATGCAGACACAGACTTTTCAAGCTCTTCAATTCGATCGGCAGAGACTTGGGACACCTAGCTGTCTCATGGTCAATTATCTAGTTGGAATGACTGATGCATCAAACATTAGTGCTTAATTTGACATGGGTGCCGATTAAACTAAGCATGTTGCTCTAGTTACCTTCTAGGAAAATAAAATCTCTCCTTGGGCTAGAATCTCAAAGGCGACAAAGCCAACTCTGAAAAATGCCAACAATTTGGACAGAATTCATTAACTATTGTTGGACAACAAAAGGTGGTCTTCCAAAAGTTTTTATTTCACCGTTTCAATACAAGTGTGTTTTGTTCTCCTTAATTTGTAATAAACATGGCTTTTATCAAGTAGCTGGCATCTTTTAGGTTGTGAATGCAATCTACTTTACACATGCTGAAGTAAATCTGTAGGGGATAATGGATCCAGCTAACCAGTGCACTGCTGTTAAGGTTCTTAATGAGAGCTCATTGCTGTTCTAATTCACTGAGCCTCTACCTTTTAAGTAAATATCTCTCTCTATTTTTCTACATAGGCCTTTCTGTGGGTCTGTGTTAGAATAGGATCAGATGCATTACTTTTCCAACAAGTATTGTGTGATGCCCAAAATCCTTTTTGTTATTTTTTTCTTGTTTTAACGCAGATTATGCTATCCAAAAAGTGCTGAGGGTCTTGCATTGAATCATTATTATTACTTTTTTTTTTTTTTTTTTTTTTTTTTTAACCAGATCTCATTTTGGAATCTATCTTGAATCCATACAAATCAACAATGGCCCAAATTGCATGTCAGAGCTTGATCTTTGGAAGTAATTCTCAGAATTCAGTTCTTTAATTTAGCTTTAAACATATATTGTTCTCCATGTCTACTCATATATAAAATGAATAATCCATAAACATTCATGGAGTGTTGTTGTTATTTCCCTCATGAGGATAGCCATAAACATTATCCTCATTCGCTAAATAACTGCAGTAACCTATGAGCATCAATGGTGTATCCTCTATGCTTACTGTCCTTCACTATGAGTGAAAGGATTGCATTGTTTACAGTAATACCAGTGTGTGATTTTCACACAGGAATATGCACTGCTGTATCGCCATAAGTGTTTCTTCTACAGTATCTGCAGCACTGTGCTCCCATTAAAATTCATTGCATTGTAGAGGCTGTAATCTTTCTTCTATTATAGAAATACAGTCACTGCTGCAGAGCTTCAGCCTTCAATTCCCATACTTGTCTCTCTTTTAACTGCCATTTTCGAATGAGTTTTCATGAAACAAATTCAGTTAGGTACATCATTGTAGAAATAATATTAACTTTTGTTTAATTGATTCTGTCTATATATATATATATATATATATATATATATATATATATATATATATATTATATATATATAGCTATATGAGAAATCACTCAATGTCCTTTTAGTAAAGTAGATCAAAGTCACTAAAGTATTTAGTGACATGACACCCAAAACAGCTCACTAAACTTTTGTTGATGTAAAACACTAACTTAACTTTCACTACCAGTCTCTTTTTTTTAATGGTCCTAGGATGCAAATATAGAAGTATACTATGTACATATATATATATATAATATATATATATATATATATATTATATATAATATATATATATATATAACACACACACACACACACACACACACACACACACACACACTACGGAATGTACTTAAATGTTAATTGATTATCAACAAAGTTGAGACTCTACCCTTATGTGAGTACAGGAAAATAATTCCATTAAGGGTTTCTGTGATAGTTATAAAATATTTACTGACCTTTGGTCTTGTAATTTATGTCGACACAGAAACCCTAGATTAAATTATTTTCCAGTAAAAAGGTCAAAGCCCATCTATTATATATATATATATATATATATATATATATATATATCTATATATATATATATATATATATATATATGTGTGTGTGTGTGTGTGTGTGTGTGTGTGTGTGTGTGTGTGCATGTCTTAATAGTTGTATAGTCCATTTCATAGTAGTAAATTTCATTGTTGCTTGTTATAAAACTGGTCCTTTTTATTCTTGTTTTATTTATTAGTAGTTATTGTGCATAATACAGTTTGTAATACTGCCACCAGGCACAATCTCACTCCTTTATATTCACCTTCTGTTATGTCCTTAAGAAAACCCCTACATGTTGCTATATCTCACTTTTTGTCTTTCACTTTGACAAGCAATGTAGACAATGTAACAAATACCTGAATATCATCCTGCTTCTGTGCAACTACACTGATGCACACTGTTGATTGGAAAACAATGGTATTCACTGATTACCTTAAAGAACTGCTAACATAAGTTGAAGAAACTCATATTCTGGAATCATTGTATTGTGCATGGGAAAGTGTGTGCCTATTTTGGACCATGTTGGAAAGATCGATTTTTTTTTTTGGATAAGTAGAAATTCAACACCTCATTTATGCATAATCAAGAATACGTTTAAACATATTGCTGCGCACTTTAGACTGCTTATTGTATCTGATGATAAACTGTAGCACCTTATAATAAACTCTTAGTCAAAAACCTTGAGTGTCACCCCTCCTGGTAGTTACAGATCTTAAAATGGCTTGATTGTGACTGGTTTAGATTTAAGGCTTTGCTATATTATTTTGCTAAATGTTTTGTGCACCTCTTTTTAGTAACCATAGCAACCCCTAACCCAGTTAATTCAACCCCTTTAAGGTCTGGATTAAAAAGCCCTTTAATGGCTGACTAAACAGTGAACAATAGATTTGCAACTATAATGTAAACAAGGATGTATATAGTAATGTAATTACTATTCATTCACCACTGACAAATATTTTCCACCGCATAAGGTCAGTAATATGATGGGAAATATTTTCTGATACACGCATTAATACAACTTCTGTTTGTCATTGCCATGGAAACAGCTACCTTTTGTACTGCTTGCTTGGCTATACCTTATTCAACCCACTTTGGATTTCATATAAAATATTTATTAGAATTACTCAAGTCAAAACAAACTGGTAGAGGACTTATAAGCAGGTGAAGGGGAAGTTTAAAGAACATGTAAGTGTCTCCTCTGAAGACTTGATTCCTCTTTACAAAAGTCAAAACAACCACAGTTGATACGAATTGGTGACCAATTTAGGAAATCAGCTGAATGCGATACAAAAAGAGATCTGGTACAAGACCAATACAAGGAGAATCACAGAGACTGAGATTGACCTTTCATCACACAAAAATGAATATATCTGACAAGCCATAGAAAGTCACTGACATTCTACATCTGAGCACACCATTCATGTTTTTAAAGAACAATACTCAAATGAGACATGCACCTGTAAAATACAAGAATGTGATTTATTTAATCAATGCACCTCTAAACTATCCTAATAGTACGAAAAATGTTTTTACAATAAAGCACAGATACAGTAATTCACTATAAAACAGACTCAGTGTGATTCAAAAGACTCAGTGATTCAAACTCTTTAGTAAATTCCACCTCAACAGAGCTGCATGAATTTTACTGCATAGATCATTTTTGTGATCCCATGAAACAGTTTAAAAAGAGATTTGCAATGATTCTTCCAACAATAGACTCCATTGTCATTTACATTATTTTTTTTCTGAAAATAGACCAACACCTGCTCATTTTTTTTACAAAAGTTGAAATAAAAAAATTAAGACTAAGTGAGAGCCATTGGATTTGATCCCCTCTTGCTTGGTTAAAGTATTTTTTCACTATTTCAGAAAAAAATGGTGCTGTAGTGAGACTTTGTGGATTAAGCTGTTGTCCTTGTCAACAGTTTTTTTGTTATTAAACAATTAAAATGTGTAATTACATTGAATCATTATCAGTACCTTGTTTGTGATTACCCTTTTCTGACACATTGATTAACTTTCTTTAAAATGTTGCATGTTGCCAGAATATGAAGGAACAGAAATCTCTTCTCTCTCTCTCTCTCTCTCTCTCTCTCTCTCTCTCTCTCTCTCTCTCTCTCTCTCTATATATATATATATATATATATATATATATATATATATATATATATATAACTTTACCATTAACACATATATGTCATACATTGCCAGTTACTGATATTCTAATATTTAAAAATACTAATTAATGTGTTTTCTATGTCCCTGGGATCACTTAACACAGCTTTAAGAATATTATTTTCATATGCAAGTCTCTGGGACTTTCCTAGACAAGCTGTTAAGGGAAATTCAACAAACATGGCAAGATATGAAGTGTGCCAGGCCATTGGTTTGGAAGATCATGTTACATTTAACTGTACAGACACAAAGCTTAGTCATCCCATTATATGTGATACAATACCTCCCCTTGAACAAAGTGCAATACTAGCATCATCAACTGGTATATCTGAACTAGGTATTAACAAAGCAATCTCCAAATAACACACTATTCACAGGTTTGATGTATGTACAGCAGTACATATCACAAGATTACATAACTATAAGTGTAACAGTAACTTCTTCCAGCTGACTGTGTGGATTTACACATGGTGCCCCCCTGCCTTGTTCTGTGGCAGTACCAAACTTCATGCCTCTATTCCAGCTAGATAAGCCAAATCAAGAGACTTGACCTCATTCCTGTAAATTTAATATTGCGCTGTGGTACTGAAGAATCGAAAACAATTTCAGGACCATGGACAATGATCAAGGTAATACTGTTTCAATGGGGCATATTTTCAAAGCCTTTACTCCAGCCTTTCATTAAAGAGTAAGTCGTGGGGTTTCAAAAAGTATAACGTTACATGTACCAACATGTTACTACAACTGTTTAAATGATATGCATGGTATTCGCTTTTCATTGTTACGATCATGACAACTTTTTACACTTATAACTTTAAAGTCTGTTTCAAAGCTTTTTTTAAAATGGCTGCTCTAGTGCACTGGGGATTAAGATATGTTCTCTAAATCACTGCAGATTTAGAAAAAAAAAACATAACAACAAGTGCTCTGGCTTTTCTGTTTCATACCACATCATGGATTGTTATTGCTTTGTTACCTGTTTGACAATTTGTAAAAGGTTTTCAGGATGTTAACAATGAAAAGAAAAA